>NC_133156.1:33606040-34216665 GCF_040802235.1 Manis javanica | reverse complement strand
GGAGTAGGGCTGGTCCTGGTGTCATGGCACAGGACCTTAGTAATGAGTACTCCTGGAAGACAAAGCTGGGGAGAAGGGTGGTAGAAGGAGGGTTCCATGATGGTGAGCCTCCATCCCCTAAGACCTCCATAGTCCTTGCAAACTTGATGGAACTGGGAAAGCACAGAAGAAGTCACTCAGCATCCACTTTCTCTCTTCCAGTGACAGAATTCTCTGCTTTCCTAGACATACTGTTCCATTTTTTACCATCCTTTCTGTTGGGAAGATCTTCCCAATACTGAAAATAGAAGTGCTGACCCACTTCTCTGAACTAAGTAAGCATTTGAAGACACAGACCAGCTCAAGGGCAAAGCAAGAGAAATGGACAAAATAAACTTTTCCTTAAAAAATGCTTGTGCTGTCCACTTCCTCTCTAGTTTCCCAGGCAGTGTATTAGAATTAGAATTCTGGCCCAGCTGGGGGCTCAGAGTCACTTCCCAAGCTCCCAGGCTTCACTCACCAGCACATCTGCATTTTCTAATCTCTAGGTCCTTGGAGCCACACTGAGGACAGGGACTTAGGGCAGGGCCAGAGGCACTGGAGTCCCCACTGGCCTCCACACAGCTGGCCCTTAGTCTGTGTTGCAGTGAGGCTTCCACATATGATTCCATTTGGACAGAGGATTCCTAGCAGAAGGCTTCACCAACCACTGGCCTGGAAGGACCCTTGGTTCTCTGGGGCTTGGTCAGCCTGTTGAGGTGGTTGGAACCACATGTGCAGAGTCACTATAGGAGATGTACTGCCTCAAGCTGCAGAAGCAGAGCCCGGCCACTCTCAGGAGAGGGCTTCTCATCTCAGTGAGAGAGGGCCAGGGCAGGAAGCTGCAGGCATTAGTCTTAACAAAGCTGGCTCCCCCCCTTGCATCAGCCCTGGGGGGACAGCGAGGCATCCTGGGCCTGCTTGTCCACCTGGAGCAGCTGTCTTCCCACCCTCACCGGCAGCCACGAGCCAGGCCCATGTCCCCAGGCGGGTGCAGCTGACCCCTCTTCTCACTTGTGGATGGTGCTCTGCGCCTTGCCCACCTGGGATCAGAGCCTGTCAGAGTTCTGGGAGGTTGGCAGACATGCATTTGTAAGGTGGCACTCCCGTGATGGCCCTGTGCTGGCAATTCCCTCTCTTCCTAAGAGGGGCCTGGTTATGATAGGGTCAACAGTGTTTAGCACTAGTACAAGCTTTGCACATTTTTTCTTTTTTTTTTTGAGAGGGCATCTCTCATATTTATTGATCAAATGGTTGTTAACAACAATAAAATTCTGTATAGGGGAGTCAATGCTCAATGCAAAATCATTAATCCACCCCCAGCCTAATTCTCGTCAGTCTCCGACCTTCTGAAGCATAATGAACAAGTTCTTACATGGTGAACAAATTCTTACATAGTGAATAAGTTCTTACATGGTGAACAGTACAAGGGCAGTCATCACAGAAACTTTTGGTTTTGATCACTCATTATGAACTATAAACAATCAGGTCAAATATGAATATTTGTTTGATTTTTATACTTGATTTATATGTGAATCCCACATTTCTCCCTTTATTATTATAATTATTTTTTTAAATAAAATGCTGAAGTGGTAGGTAGATGCAAGATAAAGGTAGAAAACATAGTCTAGTGTTGTAAGAGAGCAAATGTAGATGATCAGGTGTGTGCCTGTAGACTATGACTATGTGTTAATCCAAGCTAGACAAGGGCAATAATACATCCACAGATGCAGAAGATTTCTCTCAAAACAGGGGGGTGAGGTTCTAAGCCTCACCTCTGTTATCCCCAATTTCTCACCTGATGGCCCCCCTGCGACTGTGCCTGTCTTAGATTATTCCTCCCTTGAGGAATCTTACCCATCTCTGGCTAACCAGTCATCTCCCGGGGCCATACAGGGAAATGTAAAGTTGGTAAGTGAGAGAGAAGCCATATTGTTTGAAAAATCTTAGCTTTTTACTTCTTTTCAGATTTATGCCCTGTGGTTTCTAAGCCCAGCATTTGTCTTGAGATATCTTTACCACTTGGAGGAGTTATGATACTCGGTGAATTCGATATGAGGCACAAATTCTATTTAAGGGTTGTAATTAGGAAGGAAGAAGAAAAGCTATAGAGGTAGCAGATGGAAGAAAACATGGGAAGATTGATTATTTCTTTGACATATCTTCTTGTAGAGTAACTTAAGCATGTAGGTTTTAAACTCCTAATTAAATTGCACACACACATCAACATAATAGGAATACAGTTACATAACCAAAGAGATCTATAATTACCAGCTATCTCCAGTGAAGCCAAGAAAACCAGTTAGGCACCCTAGGCATTTGTGAAAATTTGTCTATGATATGATGGATATTGTCAAACTGTACTTGAACAATCTGAGAGAAATGAGACAAATTAAAATAACCCATTCCTGGGAACTGTTCACATCCCATATGTTCTTTTAACAGTAGATAGTCTGTAGTTGTAAGATTTTGGAGCACTACAACTTGCACTTATCCTAATTCTTGGTTGAGTTCCAACAGTATAGATCCAGTCAAATTTGTTCTTTTACTGTATGCACAGGCCAGCTTAGATATCTCCTTCATTCCAATGGTAAGTCTAGGAACCGGTGGAAAAAAATGCAGCTACACCTGCAGCATCGCCTGGATCTTTGTTGAGGTTTTTTGATGATCATCTTTTGGTATGTCTCTTCCAGAGAGTGCTGAAGTTGGAAGTTCTTCTTCATATCATATCTTAGTTCATTTTCTGGGTAGCCAAATTAGGCTTTGATTCTCTGTATAAACACAAACAGACCCTTTGCCCACACTTTAACATGCCCTTTATACCATTGTGTAAAGAAAGGAATATTATCAGAAAAGTGTACATCCATAGCTGATCCTCTGACACCCTTTAAGTGATCAAAATTAAGGATATTTAAAGCATGCATTAATCATTGATTTACAGTTAGTTTTATCATATCAGGGAGTAATCCCCCTTCTCTTTATTTCTTTTTTTTTGTTATCTTTAATCTACACTTACATGAAGAATATTATGTTTACTAGGCTCTCCCCTATACCAGGTCTCCCCTACAAACCCCTTTACAGTCACTGTCCATCAGCATAGCAAAATCTTATAGAATCGCTAATTGTTTTCTCTGTCTTGTATAGCCCTCCCCTTTCTCCCACTCGCCCATGCATGCTAATCTTAATACCCCTCTTCTTCTTTCCCCCCTATCCCTCCCTAACCACCCATCCTCCCCAGTCCCTTTCCCTTTGATACCTGTTAGTCCATTCTTGGGTTCTATGATTCCACTGCTGTTTTGTTCCTTCAGTTTTTCCTTTGTTCATATACTCCACAGATGAGTGAAATCATTTGGTATTTCTCTTTCTCCACTTGGCTTATTTCACAGAGCATAATACCCTCCAGGTCCATCCATGTTGCTTCAAATGGTAGGATTTGCCCTCTTCTTATGGCTGAGTAGTATTCCATTGTGTATATGTACCACATCTGCTTTATCCATTCATCTACCGATGAACATTTAGGTTGCTTCCAATTCTTGGCTATTGTAAATCATGCTGCAATAAACATAGGGGTGCATCTGTCTTTCTCAAACTTGATTGCTGCGTTCATAGGGTAAATTCCTAGGAGTGGAATTCCGGATCAAATGGTAAGTCTGTTTTGAGCATTTTGATGAACCTCCATACTGCTTTCCACAATGGCTGAACTAATTTACATTCCCACCAGCAGTGTAGGAGGGTTCTTCTTTCTCCACAGCCTCGCCAACATTTGTTGTTTGTCTTTTGGATGGCAGCTATCCTTACTGGTGTGAGGTGATACCTCATTGTAGTTTTAATTTGCATTTCTCTGATAATTAGTGATGTGGAGCATCTTTTCATGTGTCTGTTGGCCATCTCTATTTCTTTTCTGGAGAACTGTTAAGTTCCTCTGCCCATTTTTTAATTGGGTTATTTGTTTTTTGTTGAGGCATGTGAGCTCTTTATATATTCTGGACGTCAAGCCTTTATCGGATCTGTCATTTTCAAATATATTCTCCCATACTGTAGGGTTCCTTTTTGTTCTATTGATGGTGTCTTTTGCTGTACAGAAGCTTTTCAGCTTAATGTAGTCCCTCTTGCTCATTTTTGCTGTTGTTTTCCTTGCCCTGGGAGATATGTTCTAGAAGAGGTCACTCATGTTTATGTCTAAGAGGTTTTTGCCTATGTTTTTTTCCAAGAGTTTAATGATTTCATGACTTACATTCAGGTCTTTGATCCATTTTGAGTTTACCTTTGTATATGGGTTTAGACAATGGTCCAGTTTCATTCTCCTACATGTAGCTGTCCAGTTTTGCCAGCACCATCTGTTGAAGAGACTGTCATTTCGCCATTGTATGTCCATGGCTCCTTTATCAAATATTAATTGACCATATATGTTTGGGTTAATGTCTGGAGTCTCTAGTCTGTTCCACTGGTCTGTGACTCTGTTCTTGTGCCAGTACCAAATTGTTTTGATTACTATGGCTTTATAGTAGAGCTTGAAGCTGGGGAGTGAGATCCCCCCTACTTTATTCTTCTTTCTCAGGATTGCTTTGGTTATTCGGGGTCTTTGGTGTTTCCATATGAATTTTTGAATTATTTGTTCCAGGTCATTTAAGAATGTTGCTGATAATTTGATAGGGATTGCATCAAATCTGTATATTGCTTTGGGCAGGATGGCTATTTTGACAATATTGATTTTTCCTATTCACGAGCATGGAATGAGTTTCCATTTGTTAGTGTCCCCTTTAATTTCTCTTAAGAGTGACTTGTAGTTTTCAGAGTATAGGACATTCACTTCTTTGTGATTTATTCCTAGGTATTTTATTCTTTTTGATGCAATTGTGAATGGAATTCTTTTCCTGATTTCTCTTTCTATTGATTCATTGTTAGTGTACAGGAAAGCTACAGATTTCTGTCTGTTAATTTTGTATCCTGCTACTTTGCTGTATTCTGATATCAGTTCTAGTTGTTTTGGGGTGGAGTCTTTAGGGTATTTTATGTACAATATCATGTCATCTGCAAATAGTGACAGTTTAACTTCTTCTTTACCAATCTGGATTCCTTGTATTTCTTTGTTTTGTCTGATTGCTGTGGCTAGGACCTCCAGTACTATGTTATATAGCAGTGGGGAGAGTGAGCATCCCTGTCTAGTTCCCGATCTCAGAGGAAATGCTTTCAGCTTCTCACTGTTCAGTATAATGTTGGCTGTGGGTTTATGATATATGGCCTTTATTATGTTGAGGTACTTGCCCTCTATTCCCATTTTGCTGAGAGTTTTTATCATGAATGGATGTTGAATTTTGTCAAATGCTTTTTCAGCATCTATGGAGATGATCATGTGGTTTTTGTCTTTCTTTTTGTTGATGTGGTGGATGATGTTGATGGATTTTCGAATGTTGTACCATCCTTGCATCCCTGGGATGAATCCCACTTGGTCATGGTGTATGATCCTTTTGATATACTGTTGAATTCTGTTTGCTAATATTTTATTGAGTATTTTTGCATCTATATTCATCAGGGATATTGGTCTGTAATTTTCTTTTTTGGTGGGGTCTTTGCCTGGTTTTGGTATTAGGGTGATGTTGGCTTCATAGAATGAGTTTGAGAGTATTCCCTCCTCTTCTATTTTTTGGAAAACTTTAAGGAGAATGGGTATTATGTCTTCTCTGTGTGTCTGATAAAATTCTGAGGTAAATCCCTCTGGCCTGGGAGTTTTGTTCTTGGGTAGTTTTTTGATTACCATTTCAAATTCTTTGCTCGTAATTGGTTTGTTTAACTTTCGTGTTTCTTCCTTGGTCAGTCTTGGAAGGTTGTATTTTTCTAGGAAGTTGTCCATTTCTTCTAGGTTTTCCAGCTTGTTGGCATATAGGTTATCATAGTAGTCTTTAATAATTCTTTGTATTTCTGTGGAGTCTGTTGTGATTTTTTCATTCTCATTTCTGATTCTGTTGATTTGTGTTGATTCTTTTTCTCTTAATAAGTTTGGCTAGAGTCTTATCTATTTTGTTTATTTTCTCAAAGAATCAGCTCTTGGTTTCATGGATTTTTGCTATTGTTTTATTCTTCTCAATTTTGTTTATTTCTTCTCTGATCTTTATTATGTCCCTCCTTCTGCTGACTTTAGGCCTCATTTGTTCCTCTTTTTCCAATTTCGATAATTGTGATGTTAGAGTATTTATTTGGGTTTGTTCTTCCTTCTTCAAGTGTGCCTGGATCGCTATATACTTTTCTCTTAGGACTGCTTTCGCTGCGTCCCACAGAAGTTGGGGCTTTGTGTTGTTGTTGTCATTTGTTTCTATATATTCCTTGATCTCTCTTTTAATTTGTTCGTTGGTCCATTGATTATTTAGGAGCATGTTGTCAAGCCTCCTTGTGTTTGTGAGCCTTTTTTTTTTCTTTGTAGAATTTATTTCTACTTTTATACGTTTGTAGTCTGAAAAATTAGTTGGTAGAATTTCAATATTTTGGATTTTTCTGAGGCTCTTTTTGTGGGTAGTATGTGGTCTATTCTGGAGAGTGTTCCATGTGCACTTGAGAAGAATGTATATCCTGTTGCTTTTGGATGTAGAGTTCTGTAACTGTCTATTAGGTCCTTCTGCTCTACTGTGTTGTTCAGTGCTTCCGTGTCCTTACTTACTTTCTGCCCAGTGGATCTATCTTTTGGGGTGAGTTGTGTGTTGAAGTCTCCTACAATGAATGCATTGCAGTCTATTTCCCCCTTTAGTTCTGTTAGTGTTTGTTTCACATATGCTGGTGCTCCTGTGTTGGGTGCACATATATTTAGAATGGTTATATACCCTTGTTGGACTGAGCCCTTTATCATTATGTAGTGTCCTTCTTTATCTCTTGTTACTTTCTTTGTTTTGAAGTCTATTTTGTCTGATATTAGTACTGCAACCCCTGCTTTCTTCTTGCTGTTGTTTGTCTGAAATATGTTTTTTCATCCCTTCACTTTTAGTCTGTACATGTCTTTTGGTTTGAGGTGAGTTTCTTCTAAGCAGCATATAGATGGGTCTTGCTTTTTTATCCATTCTATTGCTCTGTCTCTTTTGATTGGTGCCTTAAGTCCATTTACATTTAGGGTGACTATTGAAAGATATGTACTTATTGCCATTGCAGTCTTTAAATTCGTGGTTACCAAAGGTTCAAGTTTAGCCTCTTTAGTATCTTACTGCCTAACTTAGCTCGCTTATTGAGCTGTTATGTACACTGTCTGGAGATTCTTTTCTTCTCTCCCTTTTTATTCCTCCTCCTCCATTCTTCATATGTTGGGTGTTTTGTTCTGTGCTCTCTCTAGGAGTGCTCCCATCTAGAGCAGTCCCTGTAAGATTCCCTGTAGAGGTGGTTTGTGGGAAGCAAATTCCCTCAACTTTTGCTTTTCTGGGAATTGTTTAATCCCGCCATCATATTTAAATGATAGTCGTGCTGGATACAGTATCCTTGGTTCAAGGCCTTTCTGTTCCATTGCATTAAATATATCATGCCATTCTCTTCTGGCCTGTAGGGTTTCTGTGGAGAAGTCTGATGTAAGCCTGATGGGTTTTCCTTTATAGGTGACCTTTTTCTCTCTAGCTGCCTTTAAAACTCTTTCCTTGTCCTTGATCTTTGCCATTTTAATTATTATGTGTCTTGGTATTGTCTTCCTTGGGTCTTTTCTGTTGGGGGTTCTGTTTATTTCTGTGGTCTGTTCGATTATTTCCTCCCCCAGTTTGGGGAAGTTTTCAGCAATTATTTCATCCAAGATACTTTCCATCCCTTTTCCTCTTTCTTCATCTTCTGGTACCCCTATAATACTGAGATTGTTCCTTTTGGATTGGTCACAAAGTTCTCTTAATATTGTTTCATTCCTGGAGATCCTTTTATCTCTCTCTATGCCATCCTCTATACGTTCCTGTTGTCTGGTTTCAATTCCATCAATGGCCTCTTACATCTTATCCATTCTTCTTATAAATCCTTCCAGAGTTTGTTTCATTTCTGTGATCTCCTTTCTGACATCTGTGATCTCCCTCCGGACTTCATCCCATTTCTCTTGCATATTTCTCTGCATCTCTGTCAGCACGTTTATGATTTTTATTTTGAATTCTTTGTCAGGAAGATTGGTTAGGTCTGTCTCCTTCTCTGGTGTCTCTGTGATCTTGGTTTGCCTGTAATTTTGTCTTTTCATGGTGATAGGAATAGTTTGCAGAGCTGGGACTAGTGACAGCTTGAAGAACTTCCCTTCTTGTTGGTTTGTGGCCTTCCTCTCCTGGGAGAATAGCGACCTCTAGTGGCTTGTGCTGGGTAGCTGCACACAGACAGAGTTTCTGCTTACTGCCCAGCTGCTATTGGAGTTTATCTCTGCTCTTGCTGTGGCGTGGCCTGTCTCCAGCTGCTGCTCCAAAGTGGTGGAGTTGCATTGGAGGGGGAGTGATCAGGAGGTTATTTATCTCTGTAAGGTGCCTCCATGCTCCCTGAAGCCCAGGGGATTAGAGTGCCCAGAGATCCCAGGATTCCCTACCTCTGGACTAAGTGTCCCACCCTGCCCGTTTAAAACTTCCAAAAAACACCCGCCAAAACAAAACAATGACCACAAAAAAAAAAAAAAAGGCCGCTCGTTTTTCTTTATTCTCCAGTGCCAGCCCCGGGCACCCGCTCACCGGACTTGCTGCCCTGTTTCCCTAGTATTTGGCTCCCTGTCCCTTAAAGCTTCCAAAAAGCACTCACCACAACAAAACAACAACAACAACAACAACAACAACAAAAAAAGATGGCTCGCTTTTCTTTTGTCCTCCGGCACCGGCCTCTGGTACCCGCTCACTGTTCTTGCTGCCCTGTTTCCCTAGTATCCAGTGCCCTGCGCATGCACTGTGTCTGCGCTCTGGTGCGGATGGCTGGGGCTGGGTGTTCAGCAGTCCTGGGTTCCTTCTCCCTCCCGCTCAGACCTCTCTCCTACCGCCAGGAGCTGGGGGGAGGGGCGCTTGGGACCCACCGGACCGGTGCTTGTATCTTACCCCCTTTGTGAGACGCTGGGTTCTCGCAGATGTGGATGTGGTCTGGATGTTGTCCTGTGTCCTCTGGTCTCTATTTTAGGAAGAGTTGTCTTTGTTATATTTTCATAGATATATGTGGTTTTGGGAGGAGATTTCCGCTGCTCTACTCATGCTGCCATCCTGGCTCTGCCCACCGCTTTGCCCATTTTTAAATGCTCATTTTCGAATAAAAAAATCAGTTTCCAAAGCTACATTTGTATCATGGTACCTGGAACGTCAAAGCTGATAAGAAAATTTATTTGGTTTAGGTTTATTGGTGCTTCATCCTAATCACAATATTCTCTCCCCAGAAGCTGGAGCATCTCATCCTTGAAGCAGCTAATGCATTTTTGTTCATAGTGGCAGCTGAGACTGGATGGGTGATTTATGTGTCTGACTCAGTCACCCCCATTCTGAACCAGCCCCAGTCAGAGTGGTTTGGGAGCACCCTCTATGAACAGGTGCATCCTGATGATGTGGAGAAGCTGAGAGAGCAGCTGTGCACCTCTGAAAACTCCATTACAGGTCAGCGTGGCTCTCTCAAGGAGACTGTTTGACTCCAAAGAAACAGTTCTTTCAGTAAACAGATCAGCTAGAGGTCAGAAAAGGTGCCTAAAGGTGAAGGGGTGTAGTTGACATGGCTTGTGTGATGGTTTCATTTACCTCAAAGCATTTTAGAAGTTTATTTTTAACACATCACTGTTTTCTATATTTTACCTGCAATTAGGGGATATTGACCCAGGGAGGCACTGTTGATCCATCAGCCAGGACCACATGCCACATAATGAAGTTTACACCTCCAGTGTGTGATGTGTGTTCCTGGCAAACTAAGGCATTTGTCATGTAGGCCTGACTTGCCTACAGTGAAGTTTCTTCCTGAAACATTTGAATGAAGTCTCTTCTGCTACAATGTGACATACATGTTACTATAAACCCCTGCAGTGTACAGAACTGTGAGAGAGAGAAAGACCACAGGGCTTTGGGGGAGTGTGACCCACAGTAATCTGCCAGCAAAAGACAAAAAGGAAAATAGAAACCCAGTAAAAATGGGAGCACAACTTTACACAGTAAATGGTCAAGAAATTCACAAATATTAGCATAAACATGGCACTTGACCTTGAAACTAACCTGAAGTTTGCTTCTTGGGGGGAGGGGACGGGCATAAGCATTGCCACTGGTGTGTTGTTGTGAGATGGTGCAAGGGTGGCCATGTGAAATCTGACAAGTCAAGAGAGTCATACCAGCAGACAGCAGACATGACAGGGGTGGCTCCTGACACACAGGGTAAACTGAGGCTGCTGGCAGATGCATGAAGCGTGTGTGTCCTACATGGCTCTATCCAGCCACGTGCAGTTTTCTGTGCTCATCTGGTATTTCTTACAGGTGAAATCATGTGTAAGCAAAGACAGAATTCACGTCAGGCTCCAGTTGTTCCCCAGTAGATCGGTCACACTGGAACGAGTGTGCATTTTCCCAAGAAGCATGTGGGAGGGCTGCCTGCACCATAATACTTGCATCCCACCATGTGATCTTATTTGTGCCTCTGTGCTGAGAGCCGCTACATCCTTGTTGACACCCACACATGCCTCACGTGGAGCTTTGCATGTAGTGGGCATTCAGAAGCTTGGCGAGTAAGGGTGTCTGCACTGTGCTCACTGCTTAGAGTCCTGGGGCTGCCGCAGCAAACACCACAGGCCCTGTGGCTTAAACAGAAGAAATTTATGTTGTCATGCTTCTGGAGGCTGGAGGTTCAAGACTAGGGCTCCAGCAGGTGTGTTTCTCCTGGGGCCTCTCTCCATGGCTCACAGTGGCCGTCTTCCCTCTGTGGCCACACGTGGGCCTTGTGCTGTGCACACACATCCCTAATGCCTCTCCTCCCGTGATGTCACCAGTCTTGCTGGGTTAGGGCCTGGCCCTTATGACCTAATTTAACCTTACTTACTTCCATAAAGGCAGCATCTCCAAATGGTCACATTGTGAGGTCCTGGGGGCTAGAGCCTCAACCTATGAATCTGAGCAGGACACAGTCCAGCCCATGACACTTGCAATTAGACAGAACCAAATGCAGTCAGGGTGACAGAAGTACAGCTGTTTGCAAACAATGAGAGTTGTTTGTTCAGTGTTCATCATTGATGAAAGGGAAGAGGGGCTAGGGAATTAAGGTGTGGGGACCATCGGTGTTCTGCTCAGCACTTTGTGTCTGTGACAGTGGTGCATAACCTGGCAGCGAGCTGCACATGCATGTAAGAGAACCGTTCTAAAACAGACTCAGAGGAAGATGTGCTCTGCTGTGCCACACCTGGGCTGCATGGGAGGGCTCCACAGATGGGCCCCAAGGAATGCACCTCATAAAGCTAACTCTATGGGGAGTGCAAAAGGGAAAATGATCCCCCAGGACATGTGGTCTGACAGCCGAAATCACCTGCCCCAGGAAGAGCTGTTTTTCCCCAGCTTCTATATTTGACCACAGGATGTGGCTTCTTGAAACTCAGTCAGGCGGCCCACCTGGGGCAGATGGCAGGAGAAGGGAGGGTCAAAGGCAGGCCCAGCTCTGTCCAAGGGTTCAGCCAGCCAGCTCACCAGACTTGGGTGGGCACTCTGTCCATCGGAAGTCTTAATGTGCCTGGTGGAGTTTACAGGGGCAGTGTGAGCCACCTCTGGGCAGAAGGGTCCTTGGAGTGGACACAGATGGTGGCCCTGGCATCCAGAGCTGGTGTAGTGGAGAGAGGGGGCCCTCCAGATCCAGAGAGGCCCTGGAAATGGTGAGCAGCCAGATCTCCAGTCGAGCTTCTCTGATGAGGCACAGGGAGGTCTGGGGAGGCAGGCCCTTTTCCTAGCGAGAGAGAGGTGTGACGTGAGTCTCCCAGGATGTGGCCTAAAGGCTGCTGACCCCTGGGGGATCTCGGAGGGGCTCCCTTCACCAGGGCTGCAGGAAGGATGAGCCTCAGGGGGCTCCCAATAAGAGCAGGGGCCGGGCCCTGCAGCCATCCCAGCATGGACATGCCACAGGCCTGTGATAAGAAGCCTCAGGGGAGACTTGAAGCCTTTGGTCATTGGACTGAGGTCTCTCAAGACCTCCACCCCAGGCATGGTTCATTTCAGGCCCTGGAAGAGGTGGCCTGGGTCCCCGGTGGGGTCAGAGTCAGGGGTGTGGGGGCAGGGAGCCAGGCAGGGTCTGCTGGAATGGGGATCTGCGTGTCTGAGAATAAAAGCTCATCATCTGCATGGAGAGGTGGGCGGGCCCTCACCTGGTGCTGCTGGCAGAGGAGTGCTGCCAGGAGGACCGGACTTGCCCTTTTGTAGGAGTGGCTGGCATGTTGAGAACCGGGGTTTTAGTGGGTACTACAGGCTGGTTAAGGGAAGGGGTACCTTCCTTTTAGAAATTGACACACTTATAGGAAAGGGCAGCTGTGGAACAAGGACAGAAAGTCCCTCCCCTGGGCCTGGGGGGAGAAAGGAAACATCTCATGGCCCAAGGGGGGTCTACTGGCCACAGGACAGGCGATCAGACACCAGTGCTCATTACTGGCAGGTTTGCCTCCGAGCAGAATTTATCTGAAACCCAAGCCCATGGGTGCAGTCTCAGGTCCTCGCAGAGTGGGCAGGGTCCCTGCTCTGCCGGGGCGTTCCCAGCCTTACGCCCTAGACCAGTGCTCCCCTGCTTCCTGTGCCATGCTCTCTGCAGGCCTGCGCTTCTCAGTGGTGGTTTTAGATGACCGCCAAGAACAGGGCTGAAGTGCAGTGCAGGGCTCACTGCAGCGAGGCTGTGAAGGGCCTCACAGAGCAACTCAGAGGCCTTCACAGGACTCAGGGAGCTGCTGGTGTGGATCAGTGTCAGTGAGTCAACAGGTTAAAAAGCAGAGACACACATAAAGCAGGTCAGGCATCCACTGGTTGTGCCCAGAGACTCGTAGGAGCCCAGCCGTAAGCTTTCCCCAGGAGCGCTGGCTCAGAATCTGCTGACTGAGTGTTCGTGGTGACTGGAACGGAGCTGCTGTAAATAACAAGAGTTGACTCTGTGTCTTTATCTCTCAGTATCATTTCCTCTTAGGTACATTGAGATACACCGATATAAAAATTATACATATCTAATGCATAGATTTTGATGAGTTGGACCGATGTACACACCCCTGCCACCATCACCGTCACCGAGGTACTAGACGTAGACATCGCCTCCAAACATCTCGTGCTCTTTGTGGCTTTTTCCCTCTTTTTACTCCCCTCCCTTTCCTGACTCTTCTGCCCACCTTCCCCAGTTCCACTCTGCTAAGAACACTGACCATCTGTCCTCTGTGGGTTCTGAAGGGCTCATCACAGTGTCTTTACTGGCAGGCCCGGTGCTGTCCACAGTGTGAAACCTATTCATCCTGCATGACTGGAACTTAATACCCACTGAGCATCAGCGCCCCTGTCCCCAGCTCCTGGTAGAACCCCTCTACTCTGCTTCTGAGTTTGACCACTTTCAGTTCCTCATGTAAGTGCAATCATGCAGGATCCGTCCTTTTGTGACTGGTGTATTTATTTCACTAAAATGAACTGAGCTCATCCACATTGTGCAAATGGTAGGATTGCCTCTCTCTAGGCACAGTGATGTTCCACTGTACGTTTCTGCCCCATTCTCTTTACCTGTTCATCCATCAGGGGTTTGGGCTGCGTCCATGTCCTGGCCACTGTGGGTAACGCTGTAGTGACTGAAGCAAGCATGAATCCCTTTGAGGTCCCGCTTCCAACTCCTATGGCTGGCCAACTCCTATGGCTGGATGCACGCTGCACCCGGATGTGGGCTGCATCCGTGTGGGGCTCATTCCCAGGCAGGCTCTCCTTATAACAGGGGTGCTGTCAGTGGCTCTGACTTAGCCACACTGGCAGAAACAGTCCGCCTTCCCTGGGGGTCCTAGCCAGTATTCCAGGAGGTCTTGGCTCAGTGTGGGCCTCCTGCCTGGCCTTGCTCAATTCCAGTGGCTGAGCTAGGATGTCGGGCCAGCATCTCCACCCCAGACACCTGGACCCAAGAATTCGGGAGAGGTGGTCCCTGGAGCAAATCCAGCACTATCACTGAAAGGAAGGGGTGCCAGGCCCAGAACAGGAGGCCCGCCCAGGCCAGGGCCATTCCCGGGGAGTTAGAGGCGGTCCTTATGGGGAGGGGCTCTCCTTGAGAACCGGTAGTGGCTCTTGTCTTCCTGAGAATGGTGGGTATACTTGGTTGGAGGGTTCTGAGTGCGAGACGGAGCCAGTGCCTGGCATGGAGGAGGGTAGGGACAGAGAGGAGCTGCTGGGCAGGGGCCTGTGGGAGTAAGCAGTGTGGCTCTCAGAGTGCCCTGGCTCACCGGTGGGTGGGTGCAGGCTTTCCAGGTGGTCCCAGAGCACTGGTGGCACTGGGTGAACTGGGTGAGCCCAGGGTGGGGCTCGGGAAAGCTGAGCCATGAGCCACACTGGGGAGCACAGAGGGAGCGAATTCTTCTCTGTCCTGTGGCCCTTCTCAAGTCCCCCAGCTGCTGAGCTCTGGGGAGAGAGCAGGACCTGGAAGCCAGCGAGTAAGCGGACGGTGCTCCCCAGGACTAGGTGTGCTTGGCTGTTGCCTCACATGGCTCTACCAGGGCTGTCTCTGCTTGACGGTCAGAGAATTGGGCCAGCATTTTGGTGGAAAAGGGGCAGGACTCCGTAGCTGAATCCCTCTTTCCTCCTCCCCACTAATCTGCTTATAACTCATTTGGCCATTTATTCTTCATTCAACAAGCACCTGTTTTCCATGGCTACAGAGTCACCTGGGATGTAGCCACTCTTTCCCTCTCATGGCATTGAGTGAATGGCCCCCCATTTCCCAACTGTTCCAGCCCAGATTCTTCAGAATAATCTGGGGAGCCTGAGGGCTCTGGCAGGAAAGGCCCTGTGCTTGGCCCATAAATCCGGTCACCACAGCTGAGCTTCCCTCTCCTCTTTGCCCAGGGCCCAGACTGGGACCTTGTTAGAGATGCAAATTCTCGGCTGACCCCAGATCTTCTGCTTCAGGAGCTCTGGAGGCCCAACAGTGTGTGTTCTTGTGGCCTACCAGGCCCCTCTGGTGCACGCTGACATGTGAAAACCTCTGGTCCAGTGAAACCATCCTGGAACTTGGCGTCAAGCCACTTGGATCAAGGTCACCTCTGTTGACCTTGTCAGGCTCATTGGTCTCTGCGTTTAACTTCTCTCCTCAGAAAGATGGGGAATATATGGTTTTGTGAAATGTCTTATTAACTATAAAACTCAAGATAAGTGCTCATTTGTGCTTGGAAGGTAAACTCTGGTATGATCCCTGTACCTCCTGAGAGCTCCTTAGAAATACAGACTCACAAGCCCATCCCAGGCCTACTGACCTAGGATCCACATTGTAATGGGACCTCCAAGGGATTTATATGCCCCATAAAGATCAAGAAGCCCTGAACTGAAGAATCTGGCAAGTTACGGCTGGGGTCTTGCAGCCACTGGGACTGGCACGGAGCAGTAGGGTTGGCCCCAGCGATCCCTGCTGCCCAGCTTGAATTTTCCAGGCCCAGGCCCTGGGGAGGGTGGTCAGAGGAGCAGTCTCTGGAGATTGCTGCCCTCTTCTCACTGCCCAGGGCCCAGACTGCCCAGGCCTGGGCAGGGTCCAGGGCAGCAGAGCAGCCACATGACCCTGGGACCTCATGCTTGCTCTGCAGTCCCCCCAGAAGGCCCTCTGTTGGGGTCAGGAGGAGGGGTGCCAGGGCAGCACTGGGTTCTTCCACTGCAGGACAGGAAGCTGGCAAGGCATGGAGGCATGCTGCACTGCCACCCAGAGGGGACCCCAGCTCGAGCAGAGACATGTGCAATGGTGCATGACACCATGGAGGCCCCTCGTGCATGTCATGGAATGTGGGTGAACACCTGGGAAAGTTGCTGATGGCTGTCAGCATCCAGCCCCCACCCAGCCTAGGCAGCCGGGTTTTCCTCACAGCACTGCAGAAGAGCAAGCGCTGCTGTGTGGGACTCAGCTATCGGCGGGGTCCTTCGGCGCGGGCATGTCAGGCCGTCATCGGCCCCGCAGGGGGTCTGTGAACTGTGAGGTCCACCCCTGTGGTATCAGTTCTAGAAAAAGACGGTCTGTTTCCAAATGTCAGTCATGAAGGTATCTTCATGAAACTGTACTTGTGAATGCATAGCTTATTTTATTTTTATTTTTGGAAAACCCAAACTTTGTGTTTGGACAGCTGCCAGGATCTGAAATCCTGATCACTTTGAGCAACCTGTGTCTGGCTGTATTAGGTAACACAGATGTGGCAAAAAAAAAAATCCTGATTTTATCTGAGTCAGCTATACACACTGTTACTGAGCTCTTGTTGTTTGAAATAGAAATAAAGTGTTTTAGATCTGACTTTGGCCCCATTGTGTAGTAAGCAGGTCACCGCAAAGAGCTTCTCTGGCTGATTGCTTGGGGGCCTGGCCCTGCCCTACCCATTGGGGTGAAATCTGAGAGCCACAGGCCCTTGGTGGCTTCCTGCCGGGGCCGCAGCCCTTCATGCCGCCCCCCCAGCTGTCTCTCGGTGCCAGGCTGGCTCTTTCTCACTCTATTTACACAATCTGATGGTGTTGCTTCCCTTCCTGTGAAGCTGCTGATGCTGCTCAATTGCCCGTGTTCCTCTCATGTTTTATGTCAGAAGGTACTTCGTGAATCTGGACGGGTTTCCAGCTTGCACCTCTGGGTTCCTTATTACTGGGGCAGTGTTTTTGCACACACTGCAGACCCCGGCTGGAGGTGGTCTCCCTGCAGGCAGAGAGCTCACCCCAGCCTGTGGGTCCTTCTCAGACGGTGAAGGGCTGGGAGTGGGGCAGGCATGAGACACAGAAGAGGCAGCTGGGGGGCAGCAGGGCCCTGCACTGGGTCTGATGACCTGGCAACGCATCAGCCGTGGCCCTTCACTTTGCGTGAATGACTCAACCTCCTTGACCTCGGTTTCCTCCCCTACAGACACAGGCGGTGATGCATCCCCTGCAGGGCCGCCCAGGGGCAGGGGTGTCATGGCCAGTCGGGTGGGACTTGCGACAGTGCCTGGGCATTGTGGAGATGTCCTTCACCTTTTAGTAACTGAAGGTCACTTCTGAACACATACAGAGGGGTGGCCTTCCAAACTGCCCATCTTGGTCTGCCTATTTCTCTTCTTGCCTGTCTAAAATGTGTCTTAGGGTTCACTGTGGATGAGGGGAGGTGGGAGGACGTTGCCCTAGTCTGGCCCAGATACTGGGGCACAACCCCCACGCCCTGCTGGAGATCCCGGCGGGGGCGGAGAAGGCCACTTTCCATTCCTTGTTCCCTCTGCCCGTACACCGGTTCCTTCGCCCTGCACACTGTGGGTCACAGTAATGAATAAACCCAATGCGTGGTGGTCACAGCCTAGTGGGGCAAACACACCACAGAAATGACCATGTGTGACACTGTAACCATGACAGGGTTAGGGAGGGAGAATCCACGTGGGCACTGTAAACAGACATGTGGATCTGGCTGGTCCAGGCAGGGGAGAGGCTGTCATGGGTGGGTGGTGTGGTGAGGTCTGGCCAGTGCGCCACGGCTGCCTTGAGACCAGGTGGCAGGGTGAGGAGAGCGGTGCCCGCTCCCAGGGCAGTAAGTGCTGGACTCTTCCGTCTGTGCCCAGAGGGCCTGTGGCTGTGTTGGGTGAGAGGCTCACTCCCACTACAGAGTGCAGCGCATGGGAGCTGCCAGCCCGGCAGGGGGCTGGGTTATGGGGGGCCTGGGATCCTCTGGGGTCGTGGTTAGGATGGCATGCCACACTTCCTCAGGCTCAGATTTCCTGGCCATGAGTCACCAGCAGCTTAGCAGCTCTGAATGGCAGGAATGTCTCTCCCGGGCCTGGGGGTCGAGTCTGAACCCAGGTGTCAGAGTGTCAGCCCCTCTTGTGGGCTCTGAGGGAGGATGGATCCATTCTCCACACCCAGTTTCCAGGGTGGCCAGCAGGCCTGGCGTCCCTGGCTTGTAGGCACGTCACTCCCCTCTCTGCCTCTTGTCGCACAGCGCTCTGCTTGTGATTCTCTGAGTCCTAATTTCCTTCCTACAAGGACACCAGCTATATTGGCATGACCCCAGTTGGACCTGGTGATACCCACAGAGACCCTCTTTGCTTTTGGGGCCCACCGTGACCTGCGGAGGTGGAGGGAAGCTAGAGATTCAAGAGATGCTCAGGCAGCGAAGTCACAGGGAGTCTGTCCACCTGGTTTCTTCTTTCTCTGCCCAAGTAGTGCTGGAAAGGCTGATTGTGAGGTATCCAGCGACCCCTGCTTGCTGCCCTCTATTGTCATCGTCACATCTCTTCAACCAGAAGTGAGCTGGACCCAGGGGAGAGCAGGAAGCCCCTCCTCAGGAGCCCCAACTTGTGGCATCAGGTGCAGAACCCACACCGACCTTGGATGCCCTTGAGTTCATGGTGGGTCCTGTCAGGCCCGTGGCCTGTGTTCACGGGCCAGCTTGGCTGTAGTGTGGAATGTGGTCAGCGGGCCCTGACAGGGAGCAGACCCCATGCTGTTTGGGCGGCCGAATCACCACGCTCCATGCGTCAGCAGGGTCACGATGGGAGGGGGGTTTTGTTCACCCTGACCACATCTGGGTGCAGGTTCAGAGGGTTCCAGGGAAATTGCTCAGTACTAAAGTAATCACTGCCCACATGCATCTCACTGTTTTGACCTATGAACAATCTCTTGCACATCATCCCACAGGGTTTGAGTATGTGGGACGCATAATTTACACATAGAGGGAGTCAGACAGTGCTTCACCTGGTCTCCCAGGGGAGCCAGGGAGCAGCCTGGATGCTCTCCTGTGTCCCAGACAGTGTGGTGTTCAGCCTTACACCGTAATCATGCACGAATGTGCTCATTGCTGGAAGTTGCTGTCCAACAAAGCATTGACTGGCCAAGGTAGTAACAGGGACTGAAGGAGGCCAGGCCACTGGAGGAGGAGCTGGTGGGATGGACTCTGAGTTGTTTGCCCCCCGCTCTGGGCTTTTGAGAAGCAGATGTGTGCGTTTTAATAGGAGTAGGTCCTGCTGTCCTCTGTAGGAGTGTGAAGAGGCTGTGGAAGGAAGTGGACAACCCCTGTTGGTTAAAAAGGACCCTTCTCCCCTGATACACACTTCCCAGCTTCCGTTCTCTGTCATCTGCTCATAGGCACATCTTGTCTCTGAATCTGGAAGAGGCAAGAATAATTTTTTGATGTGTAATGAACTGAAGCCTCAATATTTACCTGGCACATACTTCATGCCAGGACGTGGATTGGAAAAGATGTCAGATTTCTTGATGCAGTGTATGTCCCTGGAAGATTCTTCTCAGAGTGCCTTCTTACATTCCAAGTTTCCTTTTAGAGAAAGGAGAGGGCTTTGGTATCAGTAATCTACAATTACATTAGTAACATTATGTTTACTAGACTCCTGCTATCACCTGTGGTTTAGGGTACATGTGTTAGAGATTCCTGTGTGTTCATTGTGTGTGTTATTCCTGTCATTTTATGTTTGTTGTGTTGTGTCCGTTCTGTATGCTGTGTATTTATTGTGTTGTGTGTGTAGTTGTGTGTGTTCGGTGTATTGTGCATAGTGATTTGAGTGTGTTGTGTTGTGTATGTGTTGAGAGTACACTGTGTGTGGTTTTTAGTGTTAATTTTGTGTCCCGTATGTGTTGCATGTGTTTTGTTTATGGTTGTGAGTTGTGAGTATGTTGACGTTGTGGGCTGTGTTTTATGTAGTTGATGTGTTCTGTTGTGTGTGTCTTAGCTTCGTGTGTGTGGTTGTGTTTTGGGTTTGGTACTGTGGGTGTCTGGTCATTTTTGTGTTTCATTGTGTGTGGTTGTGGGTGTGTGTTATATGATTCACTGTTTGATGTGTTGATTGTCGTGTTGTGCATGTTATGTGGTCCTTGTGTGGCGGAGGGTCTTATGTGTTCCATTTTGTGTATTAAGGCTTCTGGGTGTAGTGTGTGTTGTGTTTGTTGTTATGTGTAGTGCGTGTTGAGTATTTTTTCTGGGTGGTTGTGTGTGTGTTGGTGGTTTTTTTATGTGTGTGTCGAGCGTATTGCATGTTGTGTTACATTATTAGCACTGTGCATTGTGTGTTTTCTATTGTGTGTGTTTTCTGGGTTGTGTTGTGTTTGTGAGCCTTGTGAGTGTTCTCAGTGTTGTATTTTTTGTGTGATTTGTGTGTGGTTATTTATGTAGTGTGTGTGCATTGTGTTTTCTATGGATTGAGTTGTGTGGCTATGCATGTTGTGTGAAGTGAGTGTGTTGTGTTGCAAGTTGTCTGTGTGGTATGTAGGGAGTGTTGTGTGCTGTGTTGTGTGTGCTGTATTTTCTGTGTGTTGTGTGTGTGTTATGTGCGTGTTGTGTGTGGTTGTGTGCTTTGTGTGTTGAAGGTATTTGTGTTGGTGTTAGGGTTAAAAATCATGTGTGCGAGGGGCTGAGGCTTTGCGTCTGCCATAGAGCTAACAGTAAGGATTATGGATAGAGTTAGGCACAGTTTTATGAGGGGACCACTTTTAATCGGGAAGTCTCTCTTCTAGGTAACTTCTGCATGGCCAGGGAGAGAAAATTACAACGTGGAGTTCTCTGAGCCTTAGGTAATTAAACGGGTTGCCTGTGGGTCACAATTACGGTGATCCTATGTGCTGCTTTATGGTTCTATCTTGAATTAGTGTTTGATAAGTCTTTAGATTTAAGGTTAACTTCTGTTTTGTTTAGAGCTATGGTAGTGGTTTCTGTGAGGGTTGACAGGTTGAGTTTTTCCTTCAGTTCACATTGCAGATCAAATGAGGATGAGGTTAGTGGTATGCGGAGGCATTGCATGATAGCTTTGCAAGGAGTTATCATTAGGGGAAAGACAGGGTTAGTGACAGGGTTCTGTTTAGATCTATGTCAGTGAGGTGTGGGTATGGATTATAATGTCTGGGGTGAACAGTGATGTTTAGAGTGAGGATGAGAAGTAGTCTTCAGGTCAATCACTCCCATACCCACATTCATAAGTGTAGTGCTGGGCTCAGAGAGATGACCTTTGGCATTCTTCCAAGTGTCCCTCTTTTTGTAGGAGTATGGCCACAGTAGAACACAGGATCAGCACCCACATTCAATGGGGTTGGGAAGAACCTGAATGGCTTCCTCCATCAGCCACATGTGTTATTACCATGTTGCAGACAAGAAACACACAGTACCAAAATTCAACATCCTTTCATGATGAAGGCTCTCAACAAAATGCATATAGAGGGCAAGTACCTCGACATAATATAGATCATATATGACAAACCCACAGCCAACATCATACTTAACAGCAAGAAGGTGAATGCTTGCTTTTCCCCTAATATCGGGAACAAGACAAGGATGCCCACTCTCCCCACTGTTATTCAACATAGTACTGGAGGACCTAGCCATGGCAACAGACAACACAAAGAAATAAAAGGCATCCAGACTAGTAAGGGAGAAGCCAAACGGTCATTCTTTGCAGATGACATGACATTGTACATAAAAAACCCTAAAGAATCCACTCCACACCTACTAGATCTAATACTTGAATTCAGCCAATTTGAAGGATACAAAATTAATGCACAGAAATCTGTGGCATTCCTATATACTAACAGTGAACTAGCAGAGAGAGAAATCAGGAAAACAATTCCATTCACAGTTGCATCCATAAGAATAAAATACCTAGGAATAAATTTACCAAGGAAGTGAAAGAACTCTACCATGAAAACTACAAGACACTCTTAAGGAAAATTAAAGAAGACACTAATAAATGCAAATTCATCCCATGCTCTTGGGTAGGAAGATTTAATATTGTCAAAATGACCATCCTGCCTAAAGCAATAAACAGACCTAATGCAGTCCCTATCAAAATCCAAAAGCATTTTTCAATAAACTGGAACAAATTGTTCTCAAATTCTTATGGAACCCCAAAAGACTCCGAATAGCCAAAGCAGTCCTGAGAAGGAATAATAAAACAGGGAGTATCCCACTTCTCAACTTCAAACTCTCCTGAAAAGCCACAGTAATCAAGACAACTTGGTACTGGCACAATAACAGACCCAAAGACCAGTGGGACAGAATAGAGAGTCCAGATATTAACCCAAGCATAGATGGTCAATCAATGCACGATAAAGGAGCCATGGATATACATAGGGGAAATGATAGCCCCTTCAACAGCTGGTGTTGGGAAAACCAGACAGCTACATGTAAGAGAATGAAACTGGATTACTGCCTAACTCCATGCACAAAAGCACAATTGAAATGGATCAAAGACCTGAATGTGAGTCATGAAAGCATAAAAGTCATAGAAGAAAACATAGGCAAAACTCTCTTGGACATAAGCATGAGCAACTTCCTCATGAACATATCTCCCAGGGCAAGGGAAACAAAAGCAAAAATGAACAAGTGTGACTATGCAAAACTAAAGAGCTTGTGTACAGCAAAGGACACCATGAGTAGAGCAAAAAGTCATCCCACTGTATGGGAGAATATATTCATAAATGACATATCTGATAAGGGATTGACATCCAAAATATATAAAAAGCTTACACACATCAATAAACAAAAAGCAAATAATCCAATTAATAAATGGGCAGAGGATCTGAACAGTCACTTTTCCAAAGAAGAAATTCAGATGACCAACAGGCACATGAAAAGATGCGCCACATCACTAGTCATCAGAGAAATACAAATTAAAACCACAATGAGATATCACCTCACACCAGTAAAGATCACCACCATCTAAAATAAAAGCAAGAAAAAATGTTGGTGAGGATGTGGAGAAAGGGGAACCCTCCTACACTGCTGGTGGGAATGTAAATTAGTTCAACCATTGTGGAAAGCAGTATGGCGATTCCTCAAAAAATTCAAAATAGAAATACCATTTGACCCAGGAATTCCACTCCTAGGAATTTACCCTAAGAATGCAGTACTTCTGTTTGAAAAAGACAGATGCACTAAAAATAGTTTATTACAGCACTATTTACAGTAGCCAAGAAATGGAAGCAACCTAAGTGTCCAACAGTAGATGAATGGATAAAGAAGATGGGGTACATACACACAAGGGAATACTATTCAGCCATAAGAAGAAAACAAATCCTACCATTTGCAACAACATGGATGTTGCTAGAGGGTATTATGCTCAGTGAAATTAGCCAGATGGAGAAAGACAAGTATCAAATAATTTGACTGATCTGTGGAGAAGGAGAACCAAGAAAAAACTGAAGGAGCAAAACAGAATCAGATTCACAGAACTCAAGAATGGACTAACAGTTACCAAAGGGAAAGGGACCATGGAGGATGGGTGGGAAGGGAGGAATAAGGGGGTGGGGGAAAGAAAGGGGGCATTACAATTAGCATGCATAGTGTGGGAGTTACAGGGGGTGCTGTGCAGCATGGAGAGAATGGGTGGTTTTTCTGTGGTATCTTGCTGCACCGGTGAGTGGGGGCTGCGCTGGGCTATGTTGGGGGAGCTTGGTGTGGGACATCTAGTGGGCATAATGTTCCTCATGTAATAGTGGATTAATGACACCAAAGTAAAGAAAAGAAAAAAGAAAAAAACAGCAACATAGGAGTAAAGCCCCTTGACATAGATCTTAGAAATGATTTTTTGAGAATGACATCTAAAGCCCAAGTAACAAAATAAAATATAAACTAAAAGGACTACTTATTTACTCCCATTAGTCAAACTTGTTTAGCCAAACTAAAAAGCTTCTGCACAGCAAGAGAAATCATCAACAAAGTTAAAGTCAACCTATAAAATGAGAAAAAAATTTCAAACCATGTATCTCAGAAGGGGTTAATATACAAAATATATAAAGAATCCATACTACTAAATAGCAAATAGTAAACACAAGAAAATAACTTAAACCAATGAAATAATGGGCAAAGGACCTGAAGAGACATTTCTCCAAAGAAGATACACAAAAAGCCAACAAGTACGTGAAAACTTGCTCAACATCACGAGTCATTAGGGAAATACAAAATTAAAAACACAATGAGACATCACCTCACACCTGTTGGAATGGCCTTCACCAAATAGATGAGACATTAACAAATGCTGATGTGAATGGGGGAAAAAAGGAACCCTCGTGCACTCTTAGTAAAATTGTAAACTGGTATATCCACTACAGATAGCAGTATGGGGGATACTCAAAAAGTTAAAAGTAGAACTACCATAGGATCTAGCAATTCCACTTTGGCGAATATATATATAAAGAAAATGAAAACACTGACTCAAAAATAAATCTACACCCCATTTTCATAGCAGCATTATTTTATTATATTTTTATTTTTTAATTAAGGTATCATTGATGCACAATCTTACAAAGCTTTCACATGAGCAACATTGTGCTTTCAACATTCACCCAGGTGATCGGGTTCCCCCTGGCCCCACTGCAGTCACTGTCCATCGGCATGGTGGGGAGCTGTGGATTCATTGCTTGTCTTCTCCATGCTGTGCTGCCTTCCCTGTGACCTACCTATATTGTGCTCATAGAAGCATTATTTTAGAAAGCCAAGACATCAAAACTACCTAAGTGTCATCAAAGGATTAATGAGTAAAGAAGTTGTGGTATATATACTCAATGGAGTATTATTAAGCCATTAAAAATGAGGATATCCTAACATTTGTGACAATAAGGACAGACCCTGATGGCATTATGACAAGTGAAGTAAGTCTGAGAAAGACAAATACCGTATGATCTCACTTACATGTGGAATCTAAATAAAAACTAAGAGAAAGCTCAGAAATAAAGAACAGACTTGTGGTTACCAAAGGCAGAGGACACAGGGTAGAGGAGCTTGGGTAATGCACAAACTGCCAGTTATAAGCCATTTCTTGGGGTGGAATGTACAACATGATGACTGTAGCTAACATGGATGTATGATGCACAGGAAAGTTATTAAAAGAGGAAATTCTGAGAGTTTCATCACACGGAGAAAATGTTTTCCTCTTTTTTCTTTATTTTAGTTTTATTGTTTGTAGATGAGAAGATGAATGTGAGCTGAACCTACTGTAATCATTTCACAGTTTATGGAAATCAAACCATTATGCTGGATGCCTTAAACTTACACAGAGATATATGTCATATATTTCTCAATAAAACTGGGGAAAAAGAGAAAAAATGGGCAGAGGATCTGAGCAGACACTTCTCCAAAGAAGAAATTCAGATGACCAACAGGCACATGAAAAGATACTCTACATCACTAATGGTCAGATAAATGCAAATTAAAATCACAATGATATATCACCTCACACCAGTCAGGATGGCCAATATCTGAAAAATTCATAACAAATGTTGGTGAGGATGAGGAGAACAGGGAATCCTCCCACACTGCTGGTGGGAATGCAAATCAGGGCAACCGCTGTGGAAAGCAGTATGGACATTCCTCAAAACACTCAAAATAGAAATACCATTTGACCCATGAATTCCACTGCTAGGAATTTACCCCAAGAATGCAGGAACCTAGTTTGGGAAAGACATATGCACCCCTGTGTTTATCACAGAACTATTTAGAGTAGAAAAGAAATGGAAGCAACCTAAGTGTCCATCATTAGACTAATGGATAAAGAAGATGTGGCACATATATACAATGGTATATTATTCAGTCATAAGAAGAAAACAAATCCTACCATTTGCAACAACATGGGTGGAGCTAGAGGGTATTCAGCTCAGTGAGATAAGCCAGGCAGCGAAATAAAAGTATCAAATGATTTCACTCACCTGTGGAATATTAGAACAAAGAAAACTTTGAAGGAACAAGATAGCAGCAGCCTTGCCAAACCCAAGAATGGACTAACGGTTACTAAAGGAAAAGTGACTGTGGAGGATGGGTTGGAAGGGTGGGATAAGGGTGAAAATGGGGCATTATGGGTACCACACATAATGTGGGCAGGGGGTGGGCCACGGGGATCGCAGTATGACAGAGAGAAGACCAGTAGTGATTCCACAGCGTATTACTGGGCTGATGGAGAGTGACTCTTATGGGGTATGTGGTAGGGACTTGAAAATGGGGAGAGTCTAGTAACCATAATGTTGCTCATGTAACACTTTAGTACTGACACCAAAATAAAAAGATACATACAGTACCTTGGATCTGGTTTTCATTTTCCCTGAGGCTGTCAAAGTGGTCAGCGCCCACCTCACCGAAATCACACCCGTGGCTAGAGCACCAGGCTTGGACGTGGGAACCTGCTCCTCTCACCACACACTTTCTGTCTCTAGGAAAGAGGCACCACTGTGACATCATGAAATCTCCAGGCAACAGTGCTGCTCTTGCAAAGTCTAACCCCTGAGGTCATGCACTGCCCAGCAGTGGGAAGCTGCACCATCTTAGTAAACATTAGTGGTTCTCTCCTATATACATATATCAAATAATTTCACTCATCTGTGGAATACAAGAACAAAGAAAAAACTGATGGAGCAAAACAGCAGCAGCCTCACAGAACCCAAGAAAGGACTGACAGTTACCAAAGGGAATGGGAGTCGGGTGGATGGGTGGGAATGGAGTGATAAGGGGGGTAGAAAGAAAGAGGGCATTACAATTAGAAAGTATAATGTGCAGGAGGAATGGGGTGGGTGGCACAACAGAGAGAAGAGAAGTAGTGATTCCACAGGATCTTACCACGCAGATGGACCGTGACTGCAATGGGGTATGTGGGGGGAACTTGGTGATAAAGGGAGTCTAGTAAACATGATGTGCCTCATGTAATTGTAGATTAATAATACCAAAATAAGTAGATAAATAAATAAATATGTCAGTAAATAAAAGGAATACAGCTACCCAGTTTAAAAGAGACGTATGCACCTCTATGTTTACTACAGCACTATTTACAATAGCCAATAAATGGAAACAATATAAGTCCATCAGTAGATGAATGGAAAACGAAGATGCCCAGCTCACCAAAAACACAGCCCCAGCTAGGGCACCAGGCTCTGAAGTGGGAACTGTCTCCTCTCACCATGCACACTGTGTCTCTAGGAAAGGGGCAACACTGTGATGTCATGGAGTCTCCAGGCAACAGTGCTACCCTTGCAATGTCCACCCCCAGAGGGCAGGCACTGCCCAGCCAAGGGAAGCTGCACCATCTTTGCAAACATTATGCATTATGGCCCGTATATCTATATATACATATGTACATATGGAGAGCACTGCTATGGCACTGCCAAATGTGTGAGTCCCCAGCACATGCTCCAACCACACTTCCTGCATTCCATCCTGCCTCACAGGCATCTATTACCCTGGGTTCTGAGGAGGGACCAGAATGATATGGAAAGTGTTGGCTTCCTGGGCTCTGACAGACACCAGGTTAATGTTTTGGATTTTCTCGGGATGTTATGTTCGGGTTCATGTGTGAGGCTCACGTTTCAGGGGTCAGACCTGGGGTTGGGTTCGTTTGAAGTGGTAATTAGGTTTTGGGATTCCCTCCAGGGCTTTGTGATGCAGAAGCAGACAGCAGGCTCAGAATAAATGTGCTTGGGTTATGGTGATTGTGGGAAGGGAAAGGTAAAGGTTAATATTCATTTAGTCCTTACAGCTAGTCTCAGGGTTAGGCCTGTGGTTCAGGGTACATGAACATGTGTGTTGTGTGTTCATTGTGTGTGTTATTCCTGTCATTTATGTTTTTTGTGTTGTGTCTGTTGTGTGTGCTGTGTATTTATTGTGTTGTGTGTGTAGTTGTGTGTGTTTGGTGTATTGTGCATAGTGTTTTGAGTGTGTGTTGTGTTGTGTATGTGTTGAGAGTATACTGTGTGTGGTTTTTAGTGTTAATTTTGTGTCCGGTGTGTGTTGCATGTGTTTTGTTTATGGTTGTGAGTTGTGAGTATGTTGACGTTGTGAGCTGTGTTTTATGTAGTTGGTGTGTTCTGTTGTGTGTGTCTTAGTTTTGTGTGTGTGGTTGTGTTTTGGGTTTGGTACTGTGTGTGTCTGGCCATTTTTGTGTTTCATTGTGTGTGGTTGTGGGTGTGTGTTGTATGATTGGCTGTTTGATGTGTTGGTTGTCATGTTGTGCATGCTATGTGGTCCTTTTGTGGTGGAGGATCTTATGTGTTTCATTTTGTGTACTAAGGCTTGTGGGTGTAGTGTGTGTTGTATTTGTTGTTATGTGTAGTGCATGTTGAGTATTGTTTCTGGGTGGTTGTGTATGTGTTGGTGGTTTTTTTATGTGTGTGTCGAGTGCATTGCGTGTTGTGTTGCATTATTAGCTCTGTTTGTTGTGTGTTTTGTATTGTGTGTGTTGTCTGGGTTGTGTTGTATTTGTGTAGCTTGTGTGTGTTCTCAGTGTTGTGTGTTTTGTGTGATTTCTGTGTGGTTATTTATGTTGTGTGTGTGCATTGTGTGTTTTCTCTGGAATGTGTTGTGTGGCTATGCATGTTGTGTGAGGTGAGTGTGTTGTGTTGCAAGTTGTCTGTGTGGTATGTAGGGAGTGTTGTGTGCTGTGTTTTCTGTGTGTTGTGTGTGTGAGCATTATGTGCATGTTGTGTGTGGTTGTGTTCTTTGTATGTTGAGGGTGTGTTTGTGTTGGTGTTAGGGTTAAAAAGACATGTGCATGAGGGGCCGAGGCTTTGTGTCTGCCACAGGGGTAACAGTAAGGATTATGGATAGAGTTAAGCAGAGTTTTATGAGGGGACCACTTTTAATTGGGATGTCTCTACTAGGTAACTTATGCATGACATGGCCAGGGAGACAAAATTACAATGTGGATTTCTCTGAGCCTTAGGAAACTAAACGGGTTGCCTGTGGGTCACAATTATGGTAATCCTATGTGCTGCGTTATGGTTCTATCTTGAGTTAGTGTTTGATAAGTTTTTAGATTTAAGGAGGACTTCTGTTTTGGTAAGAGCTATGGTAGTGTGTTATGTGAGAGTTGATGGGTTGAGTCTTTCCTTCAGTTAACATTGAGGATAAAATGAGGGGCCGCCATGAAGGCACCATAGAAAAATGACTCCGGGGTCACTGTGACACGCTGCCTGACATGGGAAGCCAGGGAAGCTCTTTGGACTGACCAGGAGAGTGCAGCAGCTTGCAGGGAAGATTGGGACACCCACTGGGAGCTCACGCTCCTGCAACCCTCTCCAATGCTTTTTTTTTTTTTTCCTGGATTTCATCATTATCTAGTCTGGAATACGTGGCATTTTTTTTCAGTATGATTAATCAACAATTATATGAGCAGTATTATGGGTAGTAGACTTCCCGTATCTTCAAGTCCAACCTACACATACCCCATTACAGTCACTGTCCATCAGCATTGTAAGATGCTATAGAATCACTAATTGATATCTTGGTACAATACTGACTTACCCGTGGGACCCCCAAACATTATGTGAGCTAATCATAATGCCCCCTTTCCACCCATCTCCCTCCCTTCCCAACCAGACTGCCTAGTCCCTTACCCTTTGGTTAACTGATTATTCGGGGAGTCTAGAAAATGTAATGTTATGCATGCAATTCTAGATTAATGATAAATAAATAAATAAATAAATAAATAAATAAATAAATAAATAAATAAATGCATGCAACAGTCCACTTTAGAAAATACATGTGCACCCCGTTGTTTATCACAGCACTGTTCATTAGCCAAGCTGAGTGCCCATTGGTAGATGAACAGTGGCATATTATTGAACCATATGAAGAAAACAAATTGTACCATTTGCAACAACATGGAGGGAAGTATAGGGCATTATACTCAGTGAAATAGGCCAGGAAGAGAAAGACAAGTATCAAATGATTTCACTCACCTGTGCAGAAGGATAACCATGAGAAATCTGAAGAAGCAAAACAGAACTAGATTCACAGAAACCAACAATGGCCTAACAGTGACCAAAGAGAAAGGAATTGAGGTGGACAGGTTTTAATGGAGGAATAAGTGGAGAGAGAACGTGTGCATTATGATTAGCATGTATAATGTGGAAGGGACATACAGGGGGGGCTGTACAACACAGAGAAGACAAGTAGGGATTCTACAGTATCTTACTATGCTCATGGACAGTGACTGCAATGGGATATCTCAGGGCATCTTCATCATAGGGGGAGTATAGTGAACAGACTAATGATAAATCAATAATAAAAAATATGTAAGTAAATAAGTAAATGAATAAATAAATAATAGAATGCAACGGCCCAATTTATAAAAGACATGAGCAACCCTATGTTTACCACAGCACTATTCACAACAGCCAAGTTAAGTGTCCATCAGAAGATGAACAGTGCAATATTATTCAGCCATACAAAGAAATCCTACTATTTACAACAACATGAATGGAGCTAGAGGGTATTATGCTCAGTGAAATAAGCCAGGCAGAGAAAGACAAGTATCAAATGATTTCACTAACCTCTGGAGAAGGAGAACCAAGAGAAACTGAATGAGCAAAACAGCACCAGATTCACAGAACCCAAGAATGGACTAATAGTTACCAAAGGGAAAGGGACTGGTGTGGATAGATGGGAATGGAAGGATAAGGGGAGAGGGAAAGGAAGCCCACATTATGTTTAACATGTATAATGTAGGAATAGGGTCACAGGGAGGGCTATACAACAGAGAGAAGATGAGTAGGGATTCTACAGTATCTTACTATGCTCATGAACAGTGACTGCAATGGGGCATCTGGGGGCATCTTCGTTATAGGTGTAGTCTAGTAAACATAATGTTACTCATCTAATTGTATATTAATGACAGAAAGATAGACAGGTAGATAGACACATAGATAATAAATGAATGAGTGAGTGAATGAATGAATGAATACATACATAAATACATACATACATAAAGAAAGAATGCAGAAGCCCAGTTTAAAAGAGACACGTGAACCCATATGTTTATCACAGCACTTTTCACAATAAGCTATCTACAATTATATGAGCAACATTGTGGTTACTAGACTGCCCAGATCATCAAGTCTCCCCCACATACCCCATTAGAGTCACTGTCCATCAGCATAGGAAGATGCTATAGAATCACTACTTGACTTCTCTGTGCTATACTGACTTTCCTGTGGGAACTCCCCCCCCCCATATTATGTGACTTAATCATAATGCCCCCTTTCCAGCCTTCTTCCTCCCTTCCAACTCAGCCTTCATAGTCCCTTACCCTTTTGTAAATTGTTGATGGGGGAGTCTAGTAAACATAATGTTACCCATGTAATAGTAGATTAATGATAAATACAGACACAAATAAATAGAAAAATAAATAAATAATAAATAATGAAATAATAGAATGCAGCAGCCCAGTTTATAAAAGACATGTGCACCCCTATATCTATCACAGCACTATTCACAGTAGCCAAGCTAAGTGTCCATTGGTAGATGAACAGTGGGATATCATTCAGCCATATGAAGAGAACACACCCTAACATTTGCAACAACATGAATGGAGCTAGAGGGCATTATACTCAGTGAAACAAGTCTGGAGGAGAAAGAGAAATATCAAATGATTTCACTCACCTGTTCAGAAGGAGAACCAAGAGAAATCTAAAGAAGGAAAACAGCTCCAGATTCACAGATCCCAAGAATGGACTAACAGTTACCAAAGAGAAAGGGACTGAGGTGGATAGTTGGGAATGGAGGAATAAGTGGGGGAGGGACGAATGTGCGCTTTATGATTAGCATGTTTAATGTGGAAGGGGGGCATGAGGAGGGCTGTACAACACAGAGAAGAAAAGTAGGGATTCTACAGTATCTTACTATTCTCGTGGACAGTGACTACAATGGGTTACTGGGGGCATCTTGTTGATGGGGGAGTTTAGTAAACTAAATGTTACTCATGTAGTTGTAGACTAATGATAAATAAATAAATAACACGTAAATAAGTACCTGAATAACTAAATACATACATACATGCATACATATATACATACATACAGAAACAAATATTAGAATACAGCAGCCCTGTTTTAAAAAGACATGTGCACCCCTCTGTTTTTCACAGCACTATTCACAATAGCCAAGGGAAGTGTCCATCAGAAGATGAACAGTGGAATATTATTCAGCCATATGAAGAAAACAAATCCTACCATTGACAACAACATGGTTGGAGCTAGAGGGTATTATGCTTGGTGAAATAAGCCACACAGAGAAAGAAAAGAGTCAAATGATTTCACTCACCTGTAGAGTATCAGAAAAAAAGAAAAAGAGTGAAGGAACAAGACAGTAACAGCCTCGCTGAACACAAGAATGGACTCATGTTTACGAAAGGGAATGTGACTGAGGAGGATGGGTTGGAAGGGAGGGAAGAGAGGGAAAATGGGGCATTACGAGTAGACACATAATGTGGGCAGGCAGCGGGCATGGGGAAGGCAGTATAACACAGTGAAGATCAGTAGTGCTTCTACAGCATATTCCTGGTCTGATGGACAGTGACTCTTATGGGCTATGCAGTGGGGACTTGATAATGGGGGTAGTCTAGTAACCATAATGTTGCTCATGTAACTGTTTAGTACTGACACCAAAATAAAAAGAAACACATAGTTTTTCTGGATTCCATTTTCTCTGATGCTGTCAAATTGGTCGGCATCCACCTCACCAGAATCACAGCTGCTCCTCTAAGCATACATTCTGTCTCTAGGAAAGAGGCACCATTATGACATCATGGAATCTCCAGGCAACAGTGCTGCTCTTGCAAACTCCACCCCCAGATGTCAGATACTGCCCAGACGTGGGAGCTGCATCAACTTAGCAAACATTATTGGTTCTTGCCTACATATATGTGTATACATAATGATTTCACTCATCATTGAAGTATTAGAAAAAAGAAAAAACTGAAAGGGAATACAGCAGCAGTCTAACAAAACCCAAGAATGGACTAAAAGTTACCAAAGGGAAAGAAACTAGAGTGGATGGGTGGGAATGGAGGGAACAGGGCAGGGGCAATAAAGAGCACATTTGAATTAGCATATATAATGTGGGAGTGGGTCACGGAGAGGGCTGTACAACACAAAGAAGACAAGAAATGATTCTACAGTATCTTACTACTCTGATGGACAGTGACAGCAATGGGGTATCTGGGGGAATTTGGTGATGGGGGGGCCTCGAGTAAACATAATGTTACTCATTTAATTGCAGACTAATTATAAATAAATAGATGGATGATAGATAGATATAGGTGATAAATAGAGAGATGATTAGACAGATAGAAAGATAGATGATAGATAGATGATAGATAGACAGACAGATACATACATACATAGATACATAGATAGATAAGATAGAATGCAGTGGCACATTTTAAAAAAGACGTGCACCCCTATGTTTATCACAGCACTATTCACAATAGCCAATCAAAGTGTCCATCAGTAGATACATTAATAAAGAAGATGTGGTAAATATATACAATGGAATATTATTCAGCCATAAGAAGAAAACAAATCCTACCTTTTACAAACAACATGGATGGAGGTAGATGGTTTTATGGTCAGTGAAATAAGCTGGGTGGAGAAAGACAAGTACAAAATGATTTCACTAATATGTGGAGTATAAGAACAAAAAAAACTGAAGAATCAAAACAGCATCAGAATCACAGAAATCAAGAGTAGACTAACAGTTACCAAAGGGAAAGGGAGTAGGGAGAATGGGTGGGAAAAGGGACAGATAAGGAAGGGTAAAAGAAAGGGGGCATTATGATTATCATGTATAGGGTTGAGGGGGCATGGGGAGGGATGTGCAACACAGTGAAGACAGGTAGTGATTCTATAGCATCTTACAATGCTCATGGACAGTGAGTGCAATGGGGTATCTGGGGGAATCTTGTTGATGGGGGAGTCTAGTAAACATAATGTTACTCATGTAGTTGTAGACTAATGATCAATAAATAAATAAGTAAACACATACTTATATACATATGTAAATAAATAAATAATAGAATGCAGCAGCCCAGTTTATAAAAGACATGTGCACCCCTATGTTTATCACAGCACTATTCACAATAGCCAAGCTAAGTGTCTATCAGAAACTAACAGTGCAATATTGTTTAGCCAAACAAACAAAAAAAATCCTACCATTTGCAATGACATGGATGGAGCTAGAGGGTATTATGCTCAGTGAAATAAGCCAGGCAGAGAAAGACAAGTATCAAATGATTTCACTAACTTCTGGAGAGGGATAACCAAGAGAAACTGAATGAGCAAAACAGCACCAGATTCACAGAACCCAAGAATGGACTAACAGTTACCAAAGGGAAAAGGACTGGATGGATAGTTGGGAATAGAGGGATAAGGGGACAAGAGAAAGAAAGCATGCATTATGATTAGCATGGATAATGTTGGAAGGGGGTCACAGGGAGAGCTGTACAACACAGAGAATACAAGTAGGGATTCTACAGTATCTTACTCTGCTCATGGACAGTGACTGAAATGGAGTATGTGCAGTCATCTTCGTGATGGAGGGAGTCTAGTAAACATAATGTTACTCACCTAATTATATATTAATGACACAAAGACAGATAGATAGATAGGTAGATAGATATATAGACAAATGAATGTATGAATGACTTAATACATACATACATACATACATAAGGAAAGAAAGAAAAAAAGAATGCAACAGCCCAGTTTAAAGAAGACATGTGCACACCTATGTTTATCACAGCACTATTGACAATAACCAATCTACAATTACATGAGCAACATTATCATTACTAGACTGCCCAGATAATCAAGTCCCACCCACATACCCTATTACAGTCACTGTCCATCAGCGCTATAGAATCACTATTTGACTTCTCTGTACAATACTGACTTCCCCATGGGACATTCCCCAAACATTATGTCAGCTAATTGTAATGCCTCCTTTCCACCCTTCTCCCTCCCTTCCCAACCAGCCTTCCTAGTCACTTACCCTTTGGTAAATTGATGATGGGGGGGAGTGTAGTAAACATGTTACCCATGTAATTGTAGATTAATGATAAATAAATTAATACATAAATAGATAGATGATAGATAAACAAATAAATAAATAATAGAATGCAGCAGCCCAGTCTATAAAAGACATGTGCACCCCTATGTTTATCCCAGTGCTATTCACAATAGCCAAGCTAAGTGTCCATCAGAAGATGAACAGTGCAATATTATTCAACCAAACATAAAAAACAAATCCTACCATTTGCAACAACATGGATGGAGCTAGAGAGTATTATGCACAGTGAAATAATCCAGGCAGAGAAAGACAAGTATCAAATGATTTCACTAACCTCTGGAGAAGGAGAACCAAGAGAAACTGAATGAGCAAAACAGCACCAGATTCACAGAACCCAAGAATGGACTAACACTTACAAAAGGGAAAGGGTTTGGGTGGATAGCTGGGAATGGAGGGATAATAGGAGAGGGAAAGAAAGCATGCATTACGATTAGCATGTATAATGTGGGAGGGAGGGTCACAGGGAGGGCTGTACAGCACAGAGAAGACAAGTAGTGATTCTATAGCATCTTACTACACTGATGGACAGGGACTGTAAGGAGGTTTGTGGGTGGGACTTGATGATGGTAGGAGTCTAGTAAACATAATATTCCTCATGCAATTGTAGATTATAGATACCAAGTCAAAAAAATAAATTATATAAAAAAATGGAAACAGACCCATAAACCTGGATAACAAACTCATGGTTCTCATAGGAGAAGGAGGGTGAGAGGATGGGAGAAATAGGTGAAGGGGATAAAGAGGTGCAAGCTTTCAGTTATAAATTAAATAAGTCAAAGAGATAAAAGTGCAGCATAGGTAATATTGTTAACAATAGTGTAATAACTTTCTATGGTAACAGAAAGTAACACTGTGGCAAGCATTTCATAATGTGTATAATTGTTGAATCACTATGTTGTACACTTAAAACTAGCATGACATTGTATATCAACTACACTTCAATAAAAATATTATCCAAACCCTTAGAGTTTTTAAAGCAGCTCCTTTGCTTGTATATCCCTGCCCACCCTCACCCTTTGTTCTGCCTCTCTCCTCACCACCTGCCTCCAATCAGTGGCATGCTGGAGCCTGCTTGCAGGGGCTTTGAGAGCTAACGGTACAGGTCTCATCCCAACTGCACATTCAGTGATGCTCAACTGGTGGTTTAAAAATTGGTCATGGTGGAAGTATTTACAACACAGAAATTTGTTAAATACCACAAAGCAGGGTCCACAAGCTCCCTGGGATAATTGCTAAACATTTATCACCATGGACCACTACATCACACACACACAAAATATTCAAATCATGTCAAATTGCTTCCAAGAGCTTTGGAAATTGAAAATGCTATCCAGTCATACAAAACAATATCAACCACAGAAAACCTAGCAGGAACAAGTTTGAGCTCACACAGTCTTTTCATATTCACAACAGCCTGCCATTTGTCAAGGTTTGTTTTTGTAAAATTCACGATTTTGCAAATTGCCCCCTCCTCCTAAATTTGTTAATGGCAATATTTTATTTGAGGTTAACTCTCACCAATATTGCTCAGAAACTTTTGCAATAGCCTTAGAGATACAATAGCACATTGCAGAAAGAAATAGCTTAAAATTCACTATTTGGGATAGGATTTAGGAACTCAAATTTGTACTATAATCTCCATCTGTTTTATATACCTTCATGGATATAAATCTTTGTCAGAAAACCAGATGGTAAGTTCATTGGAGTCAAGAATAGTGTCTTCTTCCTAGAAATTCTTCACAGTGCCCAACACAGTGGTAGTGAAGTTAATGCCTTGTTATTTGGTATCTGCTTAATGTAATTTTTTCATTGTAGCTTTTCAATGTAAGCTTTTCATTGTAGCTGTGTCAATTTGCATTACAATGTTTCCTCCCCTTTTTCCTTTTCCACTCCATCTGCCTAATCAGTTACACTACACTTTCTCAGGGCTATTCCCTAACCCATGCAGTCACACAAACAAACTCTACCACTATTCACAATAGCCAAGATACAGAAACAACCAAAATGTCAACATATCAATGGATAAAGAAAAGGTGGTATATACATAAAATGGAACATTATTCAGCCTAAAAAATGCAAGAATCCTACCATTTGTGACAACATGGCTGAAACTTGGGGATATTACACTAAGTGAAATAAGCCAGTTTCAGCAGAACAAATACTGTATGACTCCATTTGTATGAGGAATCTAAGATAGTCAAACTCATAGAAGCAGAGAATAGAATGGTGATTTTCAAGGGCTATGGGAAGGAAAGTGGGGGTGTGATTGGACAATGAGTATGTTTCATTTATGTAAGGTGATTAAGTTCTAGAAACCTGCTATACAACACAGTGCCTATAGTTAACAACACAATATCATGTACTGACAATTTTGTTAAGAGGGTAGATCTCACATTAAGTGTTCCTATCACAACAAAAATGATGGGGATGTAAGGAAACTTTCGGAGGCAATGGATCTGTTTTATTACCTTGATTGTAGTGATAGTATCATGGGCGTGTGCATAGGTCCAAACTCATCAACCATATACATTAAACATGTGCAGTTTTTTCATATGTCAATTATACCTCAATAAAGCTGTCTTTTTAAAAAAAACCCTACCACAAAAATTGAGATGAATATTATACTGTATTTCAGGAGCAGAGTACATTCATTTGACATTTAAGCACTAACATGAAGAAGGGCATTGATCTAAACACTGTAATAAGATGCATACAAAGATGATTTAGACACAAACCTGGTCATGAAAGAGATTCCAGGAAAACAGAGTAGATAGGATACATGTATAAGAAACTCTGATACAAACAGTAAAATAATCCAGATAAACTGCTTTGGGAGTTTAAGGAGGGAGAGAGAGTTTTGGGACATGCTGGTTAGAAGCAGATGTAGAAGAAAAAATAATCAAAGCAGGAAAGCACAAGAACACATATGCCAGGAAGAGCAGTTTGTTAGGAGTAAAGAATGTGGGAAGAGAAATCACTTCTGTCAAGATTAACCACCCACCCGCCAGTACTTTCACTTCTAGAAGGTAGTTATGTAGACACATATCAATTCATGTGCATCTCTAGTCTATTTCTTTTTGCCATCTGTAACACATGGCACATGTGATGGTTTCAGAACACAAAGTGGGTCCTGGGGAAGGGAAGGCACATGCTAAGTTTGGAAGGTAAAGGTCAAATTATAAAGGATATCAACAATTTGCTGAGAAGTTTGAGCTTCCCATGGTAGAGCAGGCCAAAGGTAACTGACCAACCACCATTACGTATGTATTTGACAGAGCATGAGAGAAGAGGGGTGTGCTGTCTAATGCAGACCGTGTTGTCATAATTAAAATCCATCTGACATTTGACAACTGTCTAGGCAAAGCTAAGTTGAAATGCTTACTGGTTTCTCATACAGGATTTTTTCTCCCAGTTTTTCATTTCTTTCTCACTTTTCCCATTCATTTCCTGCCACTCAATGGCATTATTCAACTGTTGAGCATGCCCACAGTAACACCAAGTTTAGAGACAGCTTTTTCCAATGGCAGACCCTTCCATGACACAATGAGGTAGGAGGGAAGCATGAAACCATTCTGTGTTTGGCTTTACCGTTCCCTCCTACTTCACCGCATAAGTGACTCCAGGTAGGACCAGCAAAATGACTGCTCAGCCCAAATCACTGACCAACAGAACTCTGAGCAACTGAAATGACTACAGCTGTAAGCCACTACATTTTGGGGTGGTTGGTTACAAAGCTAAGCTGAGACACACCTACCTACAAATGGACAACACTGCTCCTCTAGGCTCTGCAGATGTGAAATGACAAAAAGTTCACAGCATGCAAATGCTGGTTGCTCCATATGTGAAAGAACAGCATTCACTCTCAGGAGCAGTATCACAAACAGCCCCCAACTAATTCAGAGCACATTCTCCCTATTTGAAAACCTTCAATCAACTACTAATACTGCCTGGTGCTAACCAGGTGGTAGATTTTTTTCCCCTTGAGAGAGATCAAAAGTTATTTTCAAAGACTTTTTTCAAAGAAATTTTTGTGATTTATTGCCTCAGTCTCCTTCATAAGGCAAATAAATATTTAATTCTTACATAAGCTTAGTTCTTTGTGCAGTATAGCCTCCTATTCCCCCAATTATAAAGAGGAGTAAATCTTACTTGCTAAAGAATTCATTTCTTAAGATCACCCTTTAAACTTCCAGCTAAAATATTTCACACTCTATTTCTTTCATGTTTAAAAGTTGCACATTTCTCAGTATCTTTGAGGAGGTGACACAGCTAATTTTTTTAAGCCCACAATGCTGCTTTCATGAAATCAGCAAAGGCCCTCCATGGATTTCTAGGAAGACAAAATATTCCATCTCTAGCCACCTTAAAAAAAGGACAGCTTTTCTGTACCATAAAGATTCAGAATATCTTGTATCAAGTGTCTTTGACGTTTGGCAACTCTTTGACAACACAACTTTTCTCTGCTCAAGAAAATATGAAGCTCTAATAAACCATTAAAGTGAAATTTCCCACAGAATACAATCTTTAGTAACCACAGATTCAAGTTAGAATGACGAAAATGTGACTTTTCTCTTCCATGCCTAGGATCTTTTATTAGAATTGTAAAGGTTTTGTTTCACTATTCTGTTGCAAGGAATACCTTACAGCTCAGGCTTTTTTCTCCTGGGATCATTAACTAAATTGACTCGTGCTTATTGTTAATAAGGCAAAGGTCTTCGTGGATTCAGTCCTGGTGTGAGCCAGTTGGGCTTTCCACAGGCAGACAGCACCCTTGATTCCAAGTTCAATCTGACCACTAATCTTGGCCTGGTCACCTTCCATTCCAGAAAGACCTATGGTATGATGACTGCATCTGTGCAGACATTCCCACCATGGGAACAACTCAATCTTTGTTTATAGGTATAATGAGGCCTGTCTTCACCTGCACAAGAATTAACTGCAGCAAAAAGGTACTAATTTGAATTTGGAGCTCTGGTAGGAGTCCATATAGAGCACATTTTACAGTGTTTTCGGGCAACATGAAGAGCTGCTATAAAAACAGTACTAACAATACAGGGATTTATTTTTTTAGGTTGGCCTCTCTCTCATAATATTTGTGACATAAAGGCATAAGTCAAGATAAGCAAGGCAACTCTGATTCATGGTCACTTAGGGAACTGGTTTCCTCTCATGGGGCTGCCCATCCATGCCTTAAATCATGGATGTCATATGTTTGGTTAAAGTTAGGTCACCATGGAGGGATCATGGGAAGATGGTGGCATGAGTAGTTTAGTGGAAATCTCCTCCCCAAAACATATATATTTATGAAAATACAACAAATACAACTATTCCTAAAAGAGACACCAGTGGATGCAGAACAACATCCAGGATACATCTACATTTGTGAGAACTCAACATCACACAAAGGTGGTAAGATACAAGCCATGGCCAGGCAGGACCCAAATGCACCCCCACCCCAGAACCTGGCGGGAAGAAAGGAGTTGAAATGGGGAGGGAGTGAAAGCCCAGGACTGTTAAACAACCAGCTCTAGAAATCTGCACCCAGCGCACAGACACAACGGACATGGGGTGCTGGATATAAGAGAAACAGAAAAGCAAAACCTGTGGGCATGTCCCCGCAACTGGTGCCCCTGAGACAAAAGAAAAGTGAGGGCTTTCTGCAACTCTTAAAGAGACAGGGACCCCACAGCTGGATGAAGTCATCCCGGCACACTTATCCAGCAGCTGGGAATCCCAGGGAACTTTAGGCATCCTAAACCCTGGGGTGGAAGTGCAGCTCTGAGGCTCCTCATGGCACTAAGCAGGCTGCCAATTGTTCTTCCAACTGGTGCAGACCCTGACACACTGGCCCAGTAGTGGGAGAGTGACAGTGCGTGCCAGGGGCAGAGGCACTGGGGGACCAGTAGTGGATTCCGTGCAATGGCGGCGCTAGAGTAGCGGCTCATGTGAGCCTGCCATGGTGGTGACCGAACAGCCCAGGTGCGACCCACACAGGCCAGCAGCAGTGGGGCCAGAGGAGCCTGGGAGATCCGTGTGGGAGAGGCCTGTGCACAACTGCAGTGGTGCAAGAGGGAGGCAGCCATGCCCCCAGCAGCCAACCAGAATCCCAGCCTGATGCACAGCTGCCTGGGCCAGACCCAAAGGCCGCTGCTGGCACACAGCTGCCTGGCAGGGGTGCTGCTATTGTGGAAGAGTGTACCTGGAATACCTGCCACTCACCTCAGGGCTCCATGCTGCTCTGATGGAAACCCTGCCCACAGCCGCTTAGGGGATTAACCCAGTGGCTGCTCCAGGAGTGCAGATAACCAAGACAGGCAGCAAAGAAGGCAAGCCATCCAGCAAGGAGGAAAGGACTTTCTTTTCCAAGCTGACACATCCACTACCTGCCTACAGCCAACACTATCACCATGAAAAGGCAAAAAATTTAGTCCAGTCCAAGATAGTTCAGACAACACCTGAGAGAGGATCTGCAGAGACAGACCTAATCAGACTCCCTGTAAAAGAATTCAAAATAAAAATCATAAACATGCTAATAGAGCTGAAGAGAAATATAGATGAGCTAAGGGATGAAGTCTGCAGGGATATTACAGAAGTGAAACAATCTCTGGAAGGATTTATAAGCAGAATGGATAATACGCAAGTGGCCACTGATGGAATAGAAACCAGAGAACAGGAACGCATACAAATTGATGCAGAAAGAGATAAAAGGATCTACAGGAATGAAACAATATTAAGAGAACTGTGTGACCAATCCAAAAGGAACAATATCTGCATTATAGGGGTACCAGAAGAAGAAGAGAGAGAAAAAGGGATAGAAAGAGTCTTTGAACGAATAATTGCTAAGAACTTCCCCAAACTGGGGGAGGAAATAGTTGCTCAGACTACGGAGGCACACAGAACTCCCAAGAGAAGGGACACAAACAGGATAACACCAAGACACATAATAATTAAAATGGCAAAGATCAAGGACAAAGACAGAGTATTAAAGGCAGCCAGAGAGAGAGAAAAGGTCAACTACAAAGGAAAACCCATCAGGTTATCATCAGACTTCTCAGCAGAAACCTTACAGGCCAGAAGAGAATGGCATGATATATTTAATGCAATGAAACAGAAGGGCCTTGAACCAAGGATACTGTATCCAGCACGATTATCATTTAAACATGAAGGAGGGATTAAACAATTCCCAGACAAGCAAAAGTTGAGGGAATTTGCCTCCCACAAACCACCTCTACAGGGTATCTTAGAGGGACTGCTCTAGATGGGAGCACTCTTAAAAAGAGCACAGAACAAAACACCCACTATATGAAGAAGGGAGGAGGAGGAATAAGAAGGGAGAGAAGTAATCACCAGACTGTGTGTATAATATCTCAATAAGTGAGTTAAGTTAGACAGTAAGGTAGTAAAGAAGCTAACATTGAACCTTTGGTAACCACAAATCTAAAGCCTGCAATGGCAATAAGAACATATCTTTAAATAATCACCCTAAATGTAAATGGACTGAATGCACTAATGAAAAGACACAGAGTAATAGAATGGATAAGAATGCAAGACCCATCTATATGCTGCTTACAAGAGACTCACCTCAAACCCAAAGACACACACAGATTAAAAGTACAGGGATGGAAAAAGATATTTCATGCAAACAACAGGGAGAGGAAAGCAGGTGTTGCAATACTAGTATCAGACAAAACAGACTTCAAAATAAAGAAAGTAACAAAAGATAAAGAAGGACACTACATAATGATAAAGTGCTCAGTCTGACAAGAGGATATAACCATTATAAATATATATGCACCCAATACAGGAGCACCAACATATGTGAAACAAATACTAACAGAATTAAAGGAGGAAATAGAAAGCAATGCATTCATTTTAGGAGACTTCAACACACCATTCACTCCAAAGGACAGATCCACCAGACAGAAAATAAGTAGGGACACAGAGGCACTGAACAACACACTAGAACAGATGGACCTAATAGACATCTATAGAAATCTACAGCCAAAAGCAACAGGATACACATTCTTCTCAAGTGCACATGGAACATTCTCCAGAATAGACCACATACTAGGCCACAAAAAGAGCCTCAGTAAATTAAAAAATATTGAAATCCTACCAACCAACTTTTCAGACCACAAAGGTATAAAACTAGAAATAAATTGTACATAGAAAGCAAAAAGGTTCACAAACACATGGAGGCTTAACAACATGATCCTAAATAATCAATGGATCAATGATGAAATTTAAATGGAGATCCAGCAATAAATGGAAACAAATGACAACAACACAAAGCCCCAACTTCTGTGTTATGCAGCAAAAGCAGTCTTAAGAGGAAAGTATATAGCAATCCAGGCATATTTAAAGAAAGAAGAACAATCCCAAATAAATAGTCTTTTGTCACAATTATTGAAAATGGAAAAAGAACAAATGAGGCTAATGTCAGCAGATGGAGGGACATAATAAAGATAAGAGAAGAAATAAATAAAATTGAGAAGAATACAACAATAGCAAAAATCAATGAAACCAAGAGCTGTTTCTTCGAGAAAATAAACAAAGTAGATAAGCCTCTGGTCAGACTTATTAAGAGGAAAAGAGAGTCAACACAAATCATCAGAATCAGAAACGAGAAAGGAAAAATCACGACAGACCCCATAGAAATACAAAGAATTATTAGAGAATACTATAAAAACCTATATGCTAACAAGTTGGAAAATCTAGGAGAAATTGACAACTTCCTAGAAAAATACAACATTCCATGACTGACCCAGAAAGAAACAGAAAATCTAAACAAACCAATTACCAGCAACAAAATTGAATCAGCAACCAAAAACTTACCCAAGAACAAAACACCTGGGCCAGATGGATTTACCTCAGAATATTATTAGACATACAAAGAAGATATAATACCCATTCTCCTTAAAGTTTTCCAAAAAATAGAAGAGGAGGGAATACTCCCAAACTCATTTTATGAAGCCAACATCATCCTAATACCAAAACCAGGCAAATACCCCACCAAAAAGAAAACTACAGACCAATGTAGTCCAGTCCAGTCCCTGATGAACGTAGATGCAAAAATACTCAACAAAATATTAGCAAACTGAATTCAAAAATACATCAAGAGGATCATACACCATGTCCAAGTGGGATTCATCCCAGGGATGGAAGGATGTTACAACATTCGAAAATCCATCAACATCATCCACCACATCAACAAAAAGAAGAGCAAAATCCACATGATCATCTCCATAGATGCTGAAAAAGCATTTGACAAAATTCAACATCCATTCATGATAAAAACTCTCAGCAAAATGGGTATAGAGGGCAAGTACCTCAACATAATAAAGGCCATATATGATAAACCCACAGCCAACATCATACTGAACAGGAAGAGGCTGAAAGCTTTTCCTCTAAGATTGGAACAAGACAGGGATGCCCACTCTCCCCACTGTTATTCAACAGAGTACTGGAGGTCCTAGCCACGGCAATTAGACAAAACAAAGAAATACAAGGAATCCAGATTGGTAAAGAAGAAGTTAAACTGTCACTATTGCAGATTACATGATATTGTACATAAAACATCCTAAAGACTCCACTGCAAAACTACTAGAACTAATATCGGAATTCAGCAAAATTGCAGGCTACAAAATTCACACACAGAAATCTGTGGCTTTCCTATACACTAACAATGAACTAATAGAAAGAGAAATCAGGAAAACAATTCCATTCACAATAGCATCAAAAAGAATAAAATACCTAGGAATAAATCTAACCAAGGAAGTGAAAGACATATACCCTGAAAACTACAAGACACTCTTAAGAGAAACTAAAGAGAAACACATCCCATGCTCCTGGATAGGAAGAATTAATATCGTCAAAATGGCCATTGTGCCCAAAGCAGTATACAGATTTGATGCAATCCCTATCAAATTACCAACAGCATTCTTCAAAGAACTGGAACAAATAGTTAAAAAATTCATATGGAACCGCCAGAGACCCTGAATAGCCAAAAAAATCCTCAGCAGGAAGAATAAAGTTGGGGGGGGGGATCTCGCTCCCCAACTTCAAGCTTTACTACAAAGCCACAGTAATCAAGACAATTTGGTACTGGCACAAGAACAGAGCCACAGGCCAGTGGAACAGAATAGAGACTCCAGACATTAACCCAAACATATATAGCCAATTAATATTTGATAAAGGGGCCATGGACATACAATGGGGAAATGACAGTCTCGTCAATAGATGGTGCTGGCAAAACTGGACAGCTACATGTAAGAGAATGAAACTGGATTACTGTCTAACCCCATACACAAAAGTAAACTCCAAATGGATCAAAGACCTGAATGTAAGTCATGAAACCATAAAACTCTTAGAAAAAAATATAGGCAAAAATCTCATGGACATAAACATGAGTGACTTCTTCATGAACATATCTCCCTGGGCAAGGGAAACAAAGGCAAAAGTGAACAAGTAGGACTATATCAAGCTAAAAAGCTTCTGTACAGCAAAGGACACCATCAATAGAACAAAAAGTTATCCTACAGTATGGGAGAATATATTCATAAATGACAGATCCGATAAAGGAATGACATCCAAAATATATAAAGAGCTCACACACATCAACAAACAAAAACCAAATAATTCAATTAAAAAATGGGCAGAGGAGCTGAATAGACAGTTCTTTAAAGAAGAAATCCAAATGGTAACAGGCACATGAAAAGATTCTCCACATCGCTAATCATCAGAGAAATGCAAATTAAAACCACAATGAGATATCACCTCACACCAGTAAGGATCACCATCATAGAAAAGACAAACAACAACAAATGTTGGTGTGGTTGTTGAGAAAGGGGAACCCTCCTACTGCTGGTGGGAATGCAAATTAGTTCAACCATTGTGGAAAGCAGTATGTGGGTTCCTCGGAATGCTCAAAATAGAAATACCATTTGACCCAGGAATTCCACTTCTAGGAATTTACCCTAAGAATGCAGCGTGACAGTTTGAAAAAGACAGATGCTCCCCTTTGTTTATAGCCACACTATTCACAATAGCCAGGAAATGGAAGCAGCCTGTGTCCATCAGTAGATGAATGGATAAGGAAGTGGCGGTACACATACACAATGGAATATTATTCAGCCATAAGAAAAAAACAGATCCTACAACAACATGGATGGAGCTAGAGGGTATTATGCTCAGTGAAATAAGCCAGGTGTAGAAAGACAAGTGCCAAATGATTTCACTCATCTGTGGAGTATAAGAAGAAAGCAAAAACTGAAGGAACAAAACAGCAGCAGACTCACAGAACCCAAGAATGGACCAACAGTTACCAAAGGGAAAGGGACTGGGGAGGATGGGTGGGAAGGGAGGGATAAGGGGAAAAGGGGTCATTATGATTAGTACATATAATGTAGGGGTGTGCACATGGGGAAGGCAGTATAGCACAGAGCAGACAAGTAGTGATTCTACATCTTACTATGCTGGTGGACAGTGACTGTAATGGCATATGTGTTGGGGACTTGATAATGGGGGGAATCTAGTAACTGCAATGTTGTTCATGTAAGTGTATATTAATGATCCCAAAAAAGTAAAATAAAATAAAAATACAAATAAAATTATTTTTTAATTACACCAACTTACAAAAAAAACTAAAACAAACAAACAATGCCTAGATCCACATTTCTAATGTACAGTTCTCTCTAGTTTTTACCTGTTGTATATTAGGGCTTATGAATCCTCTCCTGTACATATGTAGTCTAGCTGTCAAAAGGATTTGGGTAAAATTTATATTCAGAATTTGAGCTTCATGCCTCCTATTATTCTCTTGTGGTTAGAATTTCCCCCATTAAGTTTCCAGCTGATTTGCCAGTCTTGAAAGGTACCATAAGCCAATAAGCCTGTGTTTTTCCACTGCTGTCTTTTTCACCCATAGCCACTGGGGTTCAGGAAATGTCTTATGACCAGAAACCCACAAATAGAACTCTCACTTCTTGAAGTTGCAGTGTTTTCTCTTTTGTCTGATTTTGTGCACTTTCCAGTATCTTTAACAAGTTTTTTAAATAAATTTTTATAATTGTTACCTGCGAAAAGCTTCATGTGACCACTTGATTCTTCCACAATTACTGAAAGCTGCTGTTTTATATTTTAAAATTATCTCAACGTTATTATAAGAGTTTCCTTGTCATCAAATGCCCAACATGAAAAAGTTTCCAAATAAAAAAGAGAACCTCCAATTTCACAAGTATTTTTATAGGTAAAATGTTCTTAATATGAATATTGGAGCTACTATATTCCTCAGGATAGATGGAATAATAGTCAAGCTCATATGTACTGTAAGAAAATTGACCTGTCTTTGGGTAACAGCTTTATTTGAAATATAATTCACATACCATATAATTCACACATTTAAATTGTACAGTTCAATGATTTTTAGAACATGCAGTTATGCTATTATTATAGTCAATTTTAGAGTATTTTCATTATGCCAAAAGGAAACCCTAAGCTCTTTAGCTATGGCCCCATTGTCCCATAACCCCCCAACCAGACTTAGGCAAACACTAATCTACTTTCAATGTCTATAGATTTGTTGCTCTATTTCGTATCAACTGAATCATATAATACCTGGTCTTCTGAAACTAGATTCTTTCACTTGGCATAATGTTTTCAAGTTTTGTCCATGTTGTAGCTTCATTCATTTTTATGGACAAATAAAATCCCGTAATATGGATATGCTACATTTTGTTTATTCATTCACCAACTGATGATGATCAATCTACCTTCTGAATATTAAAAACAATGGTGTTGTGAACATTTTTGTCCAGGTTTTTGTGTGGAAGAATGTTTTCACTTCTTTTGGGTGTATGTCTAGGAACGGAATGGGTGGGACAAATGTTTAACTGATTGAGGAGCACCCAGACTTTTCCAGAGTGGCTGTACCATTCTACATTCCCACCAGGGGTATACGAAGGTTCTCATTCATATGGTTTGTCAAACTCCTGGTCAACATTTATTAGTCTTTTTTACTACAGTCATCCTACTGGGTGTAAAGTGGCATCTCATTGTTTTGATTGGTATTTCCCTGATAGCTAATGATATTGAACATCTTTTTGTGTGATTCTTGGCCATTGCTATGCCTTCTTTGGAGAAATCCTTATAGGCTGTTCACCCATTTTTTAATTGCATTCTTTATATCCACCTTCTGAATATTACAAGTCCTTTATTACATATATTATTCACAAATATTTTCTTCCATTCTGTGGGTTGTCTTTTCATTTGTTTCATAGTGTCCTTTGAGGCACAAAAGTTTTAACTTTTGATCAAGTCCAACTTAACTAAGTTTTTCTGTTTTCCTAATGCCTGTGGTGTCATATCTAAAAAACCACTGACAAATGCACCATGAAGATTTACTTCGGTTTTTTTCTAAGAGTTTTAGAAAAACTAAAAATAGTTTTTCCTGTTGCATTTGGGTCTTTGATCCATTTCAAGTTAAGTTTTACATATCATGTGAGATAGGGGACCAACTTAATTGTTTTCCACATGGATATTCAGTTGTCCCAGCACCATTTTCAAAAGGGAGTAGTTTTTCCTCACTGAGTTGTTTTGGAACTCTTGTTGAAAATCAACTGGCTATAAACATGATGATTTATTTCTGAGTTCTCAACTCTATTCCATTTATCTATATGTCTACCCTTATGTCAGTGCCACACTGTCTTAATGTTTTACTTAGAGACAGTTTTAAAATCAGAAAGTGTGAAGCCTTGATCTTTGTTCTTTTTCTATGTTATTTTAGCTATTACAGGTCCCTTGAATTTCTGTGTGAATTTTAGGATCAGCTTGTCAATTTCTACAAAGAAGTCAACTGGAATTCTGATAAGGGTTGGGTTGAATCTATAGATCAGTTGGGGAAGTAGTGCCATCTTCATGACATTAAGTCTTCAGATACATGAATACAGGGTGTCTTTAATTATTTACATCTTCTTTAATTTCTTTCAATAATGTTTTATTGTCTTTGGCATATAAGGTTTGCACTTTCAAAAAAATTCACTCCTACATATTTAAATCTTTCCAATAAATGGAACTGTTTTCTTAATTTTTCAGTTTGCTCATTGCTATTATATAGAAATACAATTGATTTTTGTATATTAATTTGGTTATCTTCCTACTTTGCTGAGCTAGTTTATTAGTTCTGCTAGTTTTTAGTGGATTCCTTAGGACTCACTGCCTACTAAATCATGTCATCTGCAAATAGATGTAGCTTTACTTCTGTCTTTATAATTTAGATGTCTTTAATTGCATTGCCTTGTCTACTTGTCCTGGCTAGAACTCCAGTACAATGTTGAGTAGAAGTAGTGAGAGTGGATATTCTTTTCTTGTTCGTGACCTTAAGGGGCATTGCAGTGGCTCACCACCTTTATTTTCGCTCGTATTACATGTGAGCCATGGCTGACAGTAGGTCCGTTGCAACTATGCTCAGTTCTTTATAGCTTTACTCCATAAATGCAGATGTCTTCTCATTCTAGGACCCAGCCTGTGACTTGACCTGGGCTATCCTACTCTTTTGGCTGAAGGCAATAACAACAGGCCTCACCAAACAGCATACTCACCTTAAACTTCAGCTACTGCCTGCTCACAGCTCTATTGCCAAAGCATGTCAGTCAGACCCAAAGTCCTCCTCCAAGAGGCATGGCAAGTCACCTGGCAGTGAGCAGGGGTACATGATCCTTACAGGAAAGATGGGGAGTAAATAACTTCAAACAATAATAGCTACCTTATTGAATCTATATCTAACTTCCATTACCTTTAGGAATTATAGAAAATGATTAACTAAGCAATAAGTTCTATTAATTTTCTTGACTCAAAAACGCAATGGGACCAGCTGTTTGAGACCAAAACCTCTCTTTTGAAAAAGAAACTAAGGTCATGGGAAGGACTACAGAGGAAGACATATCTAAAACTCGAAAGTAATGAAAAATGATGACAGCATGACCTGTTAAGTATCATGGCAGCACAATTTCTAATAAGCTGTCAGGTCACCTGATTATCTCAAGGTTTTCAACTTTGACTAACTATCCACAGCTGATTATGGTTTCCAGAGAATTTTAATTTTATAAAGTTAGAGGTTAAGTCGCATAAAGTGACTTAGATGAGATTTACTTTTTGGAAGGTGCTTGGTTCGGTAAATAACCCCAAAAGTTTCAGTTTATTGTACTGTAAAATGTTAGCCAGTTTTGAATCTAACTTAGTCTTCTTATTTTGGCACTCTTTTCCCTACCTACTAGATGAATCCCTGTTTTTAAAATGTTCTTTGAACAGCATTCTTGTGAATCTGCTGATTCTTTCATTACTTCGTTGAATAAAACTTTGACATGTGCTGAAAAATTACTTTGTCTGAAACTTGTGCTTTTATAGACACCACCTAGTCCAAGCAGTTTTCCCTGAAGCCTTTTCCTTCCAACATCTGTGCTCCCACAGCACCATGTACTTTTCCTATCAAAGCACTATTCACACTGCATAGGAATTGCCTATTGATTTATCTTCCTCTCTTGCCAGACTATGAGCACCTTGGCAGAGATCTTGCCTTGATTGGAGTCCCCAGGGCCAGGTACAGTACCTCCCATGTCCTATGTGATCAATCAACATTTTCAGAATGAATGACTGCTCTGTAATTTTTACAAGTTAATGACAAATAATTAAAATGAATAAATGAAGCAAGAAAACTTGGTCTCTCGAATTCAGGAGAAACTCTCACAATAGACATAATAGCCCCAGAAAAAATTTACAGTGAGAAAATATAGGGGGTCCTCATTTTCAGGAAGCCCAATAAATGAAATTCAAATTTAGAACACAAGAGTACACATTATACTAAAGCCTTTTGTTTCATGAAATAATTCACTGGTGTTCCCTAAAACAGTAAGATCCCCTTCTATGTTTAAGTACCTCTTATTAACTCTCTGCCTGGGTTAATTTTCAAATCTGTTGACTAATAAATTCAGAAGTGAAAATATGAGCCAATGAGAAAATTGTTTGATTTGGGCATGTGCGCGCTCTAGAGCACTTTCCAGGGACATATTCATTGGGTAAAGTGAACGAGGCATTCCCAGGGTAGTGAGGAAGTTTACCTTACAGGCTGCTAGGTCTCTGACCTCTAATGGTCTTTGAATATTAAAGAAGAGTCGGGGGGGGGACAAAATAAATGGTATTACTATGCTTCTTAGAACCTCTAAGAATGCTTGGCAGCTTCTCCTTCTCCCTAGCCACGTCTTCAGAAATAAAGCTTCCTTAGTCCAGCACAGGGAAGCTTACTGTGCTGACGGACGGTGACTGCAATGGGGTACATGGTGGGGACTTGCTAATGGGGGGAGGTAGTAACCACAATGTTGCTCATGTGAAATCTGAGCATAAGATTATATATCAATGATATATAAATAAAAAAATAAAAATAAAATAATTCTCCTTTAGTGAATATAGTGGATATTAAAATATGCCTACTTAACTTAAAAGAAAGCTTCCTTGCATCCTTCATCAAAAGAGGACGTTTTTAATAATGCTAACATTTACCTAAGCTACATGAATAAATTTTAATGAAAATTAGTTTGACACTAATTTTAGCATGTGTCTTAGTTAAGCCATGAAGTGCTTTCTCCAAATGCAGTGGGTAAGCAGAAACTTTATGAACTGAAGCATGGGTTTCAAACATCCTAAGGAGGCCTTCTAAATATAAAAGCAAATCACTTATTTTGTGCAACTTTAATGCTTCACTGAGACAGAGATCCATGTTGGACATATATTTTTTTCATTATGAGAAAGAGTTTAAACTCCACTTGGGCAAACAGGCCGAGTCAGAATTTCCCTGGGCATTTCACACAGGTAAGAGTGAGATGTGGCCCCTGAAATATTCTCAGTGGCTTCACCTTTGAATTCACTAGCTCTAAAGTGACTAGGAGCGTGACTGCCTGAAAGGTGCCTCTGGCAGCTATCTTCCTTTACCCACAATGTTCTTTCTTCAAAGTTTAGCCTATTCCTGTTGCTAGGACATTAGACATCTACATTTTATGCCTGCCAACAAAACTGAACAATGAAAGAGACCCTAGGAAAGTTTGCCATTTGAAAAAATTTGAATGCAAATATTTTTTTTAAAGTTGCTATAAACTAATATTCTTAACTACCACCAAAATAAAAGTAACCAGAATGAGAATTTTTTTTAGCCAACTTTTCTGTGAAAAATAATTATGTCAACCTTGAAAAGAAAAACCTTCTCTGCTATTTTTCCAAAGTTACAGAAAAGGACTGATACCCATTGTTATATAGAGACCAATCTACAAATCCATTTACTCATGCTCCCAGGTGAAAAAAAACATGGATGGATTAGCCTACTGGTCATTTCCAATTTATCAATGGGTTGTATTCCAAAACATATTTGTAAGTCAACTGTTTGAAACTCAGAACATATTTTCCTGTAAGAATAAAGGGTGCTTAGAGTTTCAGGCCAGCTTTCCCAAAAGGCCAAACTTAACTATAGTACCCATGTTCTCCTAAAAATCCTCTCCCAATATCTTTAACCTCTCTCAAACCTCTCAGTGCTACCACTGAGTTTCATATGTGTTGAGGGAGAGGACAGCCGGCTGAGCAGATTTTAGGGACTCAGCTATGATGTCTTCTATGTGAGATATGGACACCATGTCTAGCCAAGCTGGGATACAGAGCAAGGATTCTGTTTATGGAATTTAGGTGCATAGGTGGTGTTAGCCGTAAGGGGCTGACCAAGAGAAAAATGCTGTTACAAACCCTACACCCAAGGTTGGAGCAGGACAGGGGTAAAGCTAATGCCTGAGCTGCTGACACACTTGCCTTGCACTTTTCATCCTCCTCTAGCCAGGAATGGGATTGGGCCCAGAGCCCATGGCTGTGGCTCAGTTTAGAGGAGGTTAATGGTCCAAGTGAGACAAACTGAAGAACATGTTGATGTGATTTGAAAGTTTCTATTCATTTGGAGGAAATGACAAGTAGGTCACATATTCATTGAGTACCTACCTTATGCCACACACTGTCTTAGGGGCTGGCATTAAACAGTCGCTGCACTTGTGGAGCATATATTCTAGATTGGTGTGGAAGAGTTTACAGGGACCTAACATATCCTCAGTTAAGAGGCAACAGAGGGGCAAGCACACATGCTCCCAACACACTACCACTTAGCCTTCCTAACCAACCACTTCAGGTTTTGGACGCTAGCAAAATGTAAAGTATGACCATGTCAACTACTGCAAACAGTGAAATACCAATTGTGGCATATTCCTCCTATAATGAAACTGGAGGAAACCAGCAAAAACAAAACCCAGAAGCATAACTTCACAACTCAGCCCCAGGGAAAACCGCCAAGTGAGCCAGGTCCTTTTTGGCAACTTTCTCACCTCCCCTCTCACCTTCACATAGCCATCTGAGCTGCCCACTGCGGCACTCTCCCAGAATCAAGCCACGTCCGTTCCTCTGGCTTTGCCTCGGCAAGCCTCAGTGCTTTCCTAGGGAACATGGGAGCCTGATGGGGTAGCATCAGAAATCATTTGTGCTTTGGTGCTAGAGAGAAAATGGATTGCCTCTACCCATGTCTTACTTAATAGATAAGCACATCTCTAGAAGTCCGTAAGTGCTTAACTTTGAGAACTGCACCCACCAGAGTGAGCCAGTAGGGGAGATATTTTAGAACCAAGGCTTTTCAGTGGCCAAACTATAACTGTAGACAACTATATCTACTTCACCTAATGTATGTACGTAACAGGTCTACAAACAAAACCTATGGAGAGTTGATATCCCAAGGAGTTCTCCATCTTCCAATGAAAAACAAAACAACAAAAAAACTTTTACTGAGCTCTATATAAATATGCGCCATGCAGTATTGTATAAATTATCCCATTTAACCCTTAGGAACACCTTATGGCAGTATGTATAAATTATCCCATTTAACCCTTAGGAACACCTTAGAAATGGTTATTCTTATTAGCCTCATTTTACTAATGAGGAAACTGAGGCACAACTGATCTAAAAGAAGGCAGGAAAAGAGGAAAGAAGGAAGAGATGATGGGACTAATAGAAAACAAATAGCAAGATGTCAGATTTAAACCCAGCCACATCAATAATGACATTAAAGGTATTATTGTCTAAACACTCCACTTAAAGGCAGAGAGTGTCAAATTGGACTAAAAAGCAAGAAAACCATTTTCAATATAAGGAAAAGGATGGAAAAAACATACCATGCAAATGCAGCCAAAGAAAGCTGAAGATGCTACATTAATATTAAAGTAGATTTTAGAATGAGGAATATTACCAGGGGTAAAGAATAATATTTCAATTTGATAAAAGCATCAATTCACCAAAAATATATAATCCTAAATGTGCATGCACCTATATCACAGTTTCAAAATGTATGAAGCAAAATCTTATGAAACTAAAAAAGTAAGACAAAACCACAGTTATACTTGTAAATTTCAGTACACTTCTCTCAGGAACTGACAGACCATGCAGATGGAAAGTCAGCAAGGATACGTAAGATTTAGAACACCAACTAACTTGACCTAATTGGGGTTTACAGATCATTACATTCAACAAGAACAGAATACACATGGTAGACCAGCTGCTGTGGCATAAAACAAGTTTCATTAAATTTAAGAAGATTTAAATAATTCAAAGTATGTTCTCTGACCACAACAGAACTAGATATCAGTAACTGAAAGACAGCTGGAAAATAGGTAAATATTTGGAAATTAAGCAACAGCAACACACTTTTAAACACATCGGTCAAAGAATAAATCACAAAGGAAGTTGGATGACATTTTGAGTCGAATGAAAATAAAAATATCACACATCAAATTTGTGGGATGCATCTAGAGTAAGTGGTTAGAGAGATTTGTAGCACTGAATTATTAAACATTTATGCAACACCCACACTCACCAAAATCAGGATATTTATTATGCAAGGAAAAATAAGGAATAGAGAACAAAACTCAACCCTGAATACAACTCTGATCACAAAAGTGAATGACTACATATAAAACAAAGGAGAAGTTACAAATAGTATCAAAAGTACCTCTTGAAAGGAAAGGAGCGACACACAGCAGCAATTCACTGGAGAGTTCCGCTTTATTAGGGAAAGGTGCTGGGTTATATAGGAAGGGGCATGAATTGATAGAGGTGTCACTTCTACGGGGCTGTTGGCTGTTGGCTAGGTGCTGGGATTGGGAGGGGGGCGAGAGGTGACTGGGCTTCAGGTGGCGCCAGCGGGAACTGAGGACCCCGAAGAGAAGCCGGAAGTTTGCCATCTTACTGGTGGGGGCCCTTCATTCCCCCCTTTCTCCTCTATGGGGTTGTGGACGTTGCTTTCTCTCTGTCTGCTTCCTGCTGAACAGGGGCGGAGAAGGAAGTGAGGGCTTGAGGATTGGGAGGAAAGGGTTGATAGGACTCCCCACAGTAAGGATGAGTAGATGTGGATTTCTTCAGGTTGGAAATCAATGAAGGTTCCCTGTAACCATAGGTCGAGGACCTGTTGATTCCAATGGTGCCAAGAGGATATGGGTGTCAGGGGCCAGGCGTCTGCAGCCATTGTTTCCAGGAACAGTTTCCAGTGGAGAGAGGGGTCCATCTCAGCGTGTGGTGAGGAGGTCACGTGAGGGTGAGGGATCTTTTGTGGCCAGAAGCTGGTAGTTCCTGAGTAAAAGCTGGTTGAAAGCTTGATTAGAGATTTTTTTTTGATTTGATGAACTTTATTATACAGGGTAAGAAGAGACAGGTGAGAAGAATGATTATTATGGAGCCTGCGATGGGCCAGAGCCAGGTGAGGAGGGGGTTTGTTAGTTTTGAAGAGAATGGGTTGGAATTGGAAGCAGAGTGGAGGCTGGAGGCAAGGTCAGTGAGTTTGGTAATGTCAGTTTCTACAATGCCGGATTCGTTGATGTAATAGCAGCACTCTTCCCAGAGGAAGACACAGGTGCCACCCTTCTCGGCTGTAAGCAGATCTAGGGCCTGCCGGTTTTGAAGGGTGACCTTAGCTAGCGAAGTGACCTGTCTTTGGAGAGAGGCTAGGGAATCGGCAGTGGATGTCAGGGCTCCCTCAAGTTTGGCGTTGAGATCTCTAACTGCCCATAGAGAGTGACCCAAGACTTCTCCCGAAAACCCTGCCCCAATGGCTGAGGTGATCAAAGAGCTACTGACCATGATGGGAAGGAAAGCAGCTCGTTTTGTGCGCAAGGGCAAGGGAGGTTGGAGCTCAAGAAATTCTGCCATGCTGTAAAGTGTAAACTGTGGGATTAGGGTGATGAGAATGCAGGGTGTATTGGAGTTGAGAGGCAGTGAGTTGAAAAGACTGCCATTACACCAAAAGAAGTGTCCCGGTTGCGTAAAAGTCTTAGAGCTGGAGGTAGGGGTGTAGATAGAGAGGCAGTGAAGTGCGCTGGAGGGGGGTGGAGTTGGGCCTACACAGTGGTGGATGGTGAGATTATCTGTGTATTCTGGTTCCCATAGGGGTATGTCTGCCAGGGGGCAGAGGGGTTGTCTTTCTGCATGGAAGAAGTAGTTGGAAATCTTAAGGGGCACAGCGGCCAGCAGTGGGCGCTGTAGTGATGCACACAAGAAACAATTGGCTGTGTTAAGGGTGTGGTTGAGAAAGATGGTGGTGTCCTGAATGAGCTGTAATGAAGAGTAGGAGAAATGAGAAGAGGGGCAGGGATAAGAAGATGAAGAGGCACCATCAAGAGTTTGTATAATGACTTTTTCGGAATGTCTGATATCTCATGCAACTTGAGAGATCTGGGAATGAGAGGGAACATACCTTCGAGAGATGTGAAGGATGCCATGGGGGTTCGAGGACCCCCCATAGTAAACTGAGGCTGTGACTCCAGCAGCCCATCGAGAGTCCCAGGGATCTGGGATTGATAAGGAGAATGAGCCATTGGAATATTTCATGAAACAGTTGGAGGAGTAATACTGTGGGTACTGGAAGTTACCCATGTAGTGAATGGCGCAAGACTAGTAGGGACATCTCCTGTAGGTTTCTGGCCATCGCCTGCAATAGGCTTGTTTTTGGTCATAGAGGAAGCAGAGGTAGGGAGAATAAGGGTAGCTGCTAGTGAACACTTCAGTGGAGGGAGGAAAGTGGAGGTATAAAGGCTCAGGGCAGCTTTTCAGAGGGCAGTCTGGTGTGGCAATGAGGGCAGTAACTTTTGTTTGATGCTGTGTGTAAGTCTGTCTGACTTTGAATCGCCATACAGAGGAGGCTGGGGTGGCGGGGAAGACAATAGGAATGAGGAAAAAAGCAAGAGAGCAGTAAAGGAGGAAAAAGTCATGATTTGGGTATGGATGGCAAAGGGTGTGAACGGGATTTTGGAGGAAAGAGGACAGTAAGGTGAGGAGTCTGGAGGGAGGGAGAGTCTGTAAACTTTTGTAGGGTAAGAGATCTTTTAGGTAATGTGGGGACAGAATGGTAAGGGGTGCCCTGAATGTCAGTTTATGAGCTGCCTTCTGCAAGAGCTGTCTAGCGGCTAATGCTCATAGGCAGGGGGCCCATCCCCAAACTGTGGGGTCTAATTGCTTGGAGAGATAAGCTACTGGGGCAAAGAATGGACCATAATATTGGCTTAGAACTCCTAGAGCTTGACTGGACCTCTCATGAATGTATAATGAGAAGGGCTTCGACAAATCAGGAAGATGGAGAGCTGGGGCTTCCACAAGGGCTTGACAGAGCTTAATGAAGGAGTGTCGGGGTGAGGAGGATAATGGTTTTTTAGGGGGACTCTTGCTGAGGACGTATAGGGGTCTTGCCAACAGGGAGTAGGGAGAAGTTAGGGATCTACGCTCTAAAATATCTAGCCAGGCCTAGAAAGGAAAGGATTTCTGTCTTGGTTTTGGGAATGGGCAGGTCAGAGAGGAGCCATTTTCTGTCTAAGGTAATGGACTTTCTTTGTTGAGATAGAAGGAATCTGAGGTAAATGACAGGAGGGGAAGAGATTTGAGCTTTGACGGGGTATACTCGGTAACTTCTGGAAGCTAGAAGGTTAAGTAGGGAGGCAGTGTCAAGTTGAGACTGTTCCCACGAGAGACTGCAGAGTAGAAGATTGTCCATGTATTGTAATAAGGTGGACTTGGAGTGATCATGATGAAACTGTTTGAGGTCCTGAGCTAGGACCTGTCTAAAAATATGGGGACTATCTCGGAAGCTTTGTGGCAAAACTGTCTAAGTGAGTTGTTCAGAATGTCTTGTGTATGGGTCCGTCCAGGTGAAGATGAAAAAATCTTGGGAGCAGGGGTCTAGAGGGATAGAAAAATGGGTCCTTGAGATCTAGGACTGAGAAGTGGGATGAAAAGGCTGTATGGATTTGGAACTAAGGGATGGATAGGGACAATGGCTATGTTGATGAGGTGAAGGTCTTGGACAAGGAGGAAAGATCCGTTGGTTTTTTTAACAGCTAATATGGGGGTATTAAATGGGGAGTGAGTGGGTCTGAGGTAATTTTTGTTTAAGTGATCTTGAATGATGGGTTGGAGGCTTATGAGGGCTGAAGTGGTTAGGGGGTATTGGGCCTGACAGATATACTGAGAGGGGTCACGTAATTTGATAGAGGCAGGGGGACATAGGGCCACGGAGGGGCTTGTAATGTCCCAAACTTTGGGATTTACAGGGTGTATGAGGGCGGAACTGGAGCTCTCATTGGGTAGAGGGGGGTCGTCGCCTATGAGAGCCATCAGAAAGGGAGTACTGGGGGCTGTGGGAGTGGATATAGTTATGGAAATGTGGAGGAGAGAAAGGATGTCCCATCCTAGTAAAGGGATGGGACACTGGGGCATAACCAGGAAGGAGTGGGAGAAAGGTATGGGATTGTCTAGGATTGTGCATAAAAGGGGGGGGGTTAATGGGAAAATCTGTTTACCTCCTACTCCGACTATAGTAGTAATGGCTGGCATGGTAGGGCCCTGGTATTCTCACAAGACTGAGAAGGTAGCTCCTGTATCTAGGAGGAAGGAGATGGGGCGACCGTCTACTGTTAAAGTAACCCTGGGCTCCTGTTTGGTGATGGAAATGGTCAGGCGAGAAGCCCCCCCAGGCCCCATCAATCTGCTTCTGCCAGCCCCACTACAGCGGGCTTAGGATGGGGGTTGTTTGTCTATCCTCCCCTTCGGGTGGTTGGGCAATCAGACCCCCAGTGGCCCTTTTTGTGGCATCTGGGGCATGGGGTGGTAGGAGATCTGGAGGAGGGGCACGCCCTTGACCAATGTCCCTCTTTTCTGCACTTGAAACAACCTCCTGGGGGGGGGCTTGTTTGTAGAGGGGCGCCCAGGTTGTGGTTTTATCAGCTGGGCCAACATCTGGAAATTGGCCTGATCAGCCTTTTGTTTACAGCGTTCTTTCTCCTCCTCCCGGTTATGGAAGACTTTAAAGGCCACTGTTAGAATCTCAGTCTGTGGGGTAGCGGGGCCCTGTTCTAACTTTTTGAGTTTAGCTTTAATGTCGGGGTAACTTTGAGCTAGGAAGTATTTCATAAGGACATGTCTTCTTTCAGCTGTTTCTGGGTCTAGGCTGGTATACTGTAATAGGGCTTGAGTGAGTCTGTCTAAGAACTCAGAGGGGGTTTCGTCTCTCTTTTGAATTATGTCTTGGAGTTTTTGAAAATTGACTACTTTACGAGCTGCCTTTTTCAGACCTGCTATTAAGCAGGAGGCAAAAATACCTCGAGAGCAGAGACCCATGGCAGTGTTATAATCTCAATGTGGGTCTTGTTCCGGGACAGCAGTTGGGCCAGGGGGATAGGTGGGGTCAGTCCTGTGGGTTTCGGTAGCGTGCATTTGGGTGAAGTCCCAAACTCGTCTACGCTCTTCAGGGAGGAGAGTATTGGCCAGGAGCATGAAAATGTCATGATGTGTGAGGCTGTAAGACTGGAGGGTCCATTGAAACTCCCTGGTGTATGTCGTGGGATCAGTGGAAAAGGAACCTAGGCATTTCTCTAGTTGGACTAAATCTCCTAAGGAGAAAGGCACGTGAACATGCACGATGCCTTCAGATCCTGCTACCTCCCGGAGGGGGCGATAATTTTGGGAGGTCCTTGGGACCGAGTCTGAGGGGGACTGAAGGGTTCTGGCTCAGTCTGTGGGGGAGTGACGTGGTCTAGCCATGCTTAGTCGAGCAGGTCCTGAAGTGCAGAAGGGGGGCAAAGAAAATAAAGATAGAATCGGACCCACGTGTCGCCAGCTAGCAGCCCAGCTGCTTGCCTCTGCCGCTCTAGTTGGGCTTGAACTCATGACTCTGAGGTTAAGAGTCCCATGCTCTAGTAACTGAGATACAGCAGGGCTCCAGTTAATTGTTTATGGAATGCGTAAACAGAATGTTCTTTGTTCTCCATTCCTGCCACATCAGCAAGTGGGGGAAGGGCATATTTAGAAGCAGGGGTGGTGTTTCTACACATCTTCAAGGTCTCCCTATTTTCAGAGTGAGGAGTCTTGGCAAGATATGTTTTTGTGGACAGATAACTTCTAAGGACTGCACAGGTTGTTCTCTAGCTTGTGCTTTCCCATGCTGTGTTCAGATATGGGGGAAGGTGCTTTCCCATTCTCCCTACAAACATGTGAGAAGACAAAGGTGGTCCCTAACAGGGGAGAAACAGGTGATGAGGGCAAAGATGGAGGAGGCCCTTGGGACCTAGTTAAAGGGGGGGCTGAAAGGCTCAGGCTTAATCTGCGCGGGACGAAGGCGGAGGAGGTGAGATGGGGTCGAGGAGATGGTGGGGGTGAAAGGGAGAAGGGCTGCTGTAGGAGAAGGGGAAGGGAGTGAACGGGAGGCTTCTGTGGGGGCAGCAGCTTGCAGGCTAGGAGAACTTGGGAGGGGGCGGGGGGAAGAGGAGGCAGAAAGCTTTGATATAGGGAATCTCCTTCCATTTTTTCAGGCGCTGGCAGTAGTTAAAAAGATCACGAGTGATGTTAGGATCAAGAGTTCCCTCTGCGGGCCATTGGTTGCTATTGTCTAGGGGGTATGTCGGCCAATCTTGGGAGCAGTATTTATGGACAAGTTTTGGTTTTATATCAGGCATCAAGGAGAGGGTAGCCAGATGCTTAAGCAGGCATTCAAGAGGTGAACTTTCAGGGAGGGATGAGGAGGCTCTCATGGCTAAAGGACAGAGAAGGAGAGAGCTAGGGGAAGACGAACGGAGATCCTCGGACTGGAAGCAGACCGCAAGGAGACAAAGGGCGTCCCCGATGATCCTTGGTGGTCTGCAGAAACTCGTATACGAGTCAGAATTTCTTGGGAAGTGTGGGTCGTCACCCAGACTTCCCTAAGAAGGCAGTTTGCCGGAGTCATGAGGTACCTAGCGCTAGGAGTTTTTGGCAGACAGAACAGATTTCAGCGGACGGAGCAGAAGGAGGAGGGGGGGAAAAGGGAGCTTTCTCTTCCGCAAAGGAGTCACCTCCTTTATGGCTATTGGAGGGGTGTGCCTGAGAGTCTGCCGCAGCCGTGAAGGCCTGAGGCGGGGACTTATGGCTGTCAGAGGAGGGGCCTGATGGTCCGCCACAGCCGTGAAGGCCTGAGGTGGGGAGAGTTTCCTCCTCATCCCCGAGCATCAGGGCCTTGCCAGACGATCACGGTCAATGGCACTGCGATAGCTTGGAGAAGAGTGGCCCACCCCAGGGAAATTTTGCTTAAAATGTTTCAGCACTGATGGAAGGGATGGTGAATGCGTTTATGACTGTCAGAGGAGGGGCCTGAGCATCCGCCTCAACCGTAAAGGCTTGAGGTGGGAATTTATGGCTATTGGAGGAGGGGCTTGAGGGTTCACCGCAGCCGTGAAGGCCTGAGGCGGGGAGAGTTCCCTCCTCATCCCTGAGCGTCAGGGCCTTGCCGGATGATCATGGTCAATGGCACTGCGATAGCTCGGGGAAGAGTGGCCCACTCCAGGGGGAAAACTTACCTAAAGGCCAGAGAGGAGTGATGAGTGTGATGAGCCAGCACCAGAAAAAGAGGACGAGGGCAAGCTGCTTCTGGTGTCGGGGGGAAGAAGGGGCCCAGTTGGGGTGTCCCGTCTCCCAGGTTTCGGCACCAATGAAAGGAAAGGAGCGACACAGCAGCAATTCACTGGAGAGTTCCGCTTTATTAGAGAAAGGTGCTGGGTTATATAGGAAGGGGCATGAATTGACTGAGGTGTCACTTCTACGGGGCTGTTAGCTGTTGGCTAGGTGCTGGGATTGGGAGGGGGGCGAGAGGTGATTGGGCTTCAGGTGGCGCCGGCGGGAACTGAGGACCCTGAAGAGAAGCCGGAAGTTTGCCATCTTACTGATGGGGGCCCTTCACCTCTGAACTCCAAACTGCTTACCTTGGGAGTAAGTGCTTGCTAACAACACATATCTGTGCTAAGAAGAGGTTAGATCCAGGAAGGTCAGTGAAGGCAGGCTGAAGAAGGCAAGGGGTCAGAGTGCCCGAGAGCAGCATGGGCTAGTGGAGTTGATGAACTCTGATCTCACAACAGCTGTTGCTCTTGCTTTTAAAATATTTCCTACTAAAGAATGAGTTGTCCCTGGGGTCTAATATACTTACCACTGTCTTGCTAATGGGTTTCAGCCCCGGGCAAGTTCGTTATGGATTCAGTGTGACCAAAGAAAATGACAGTAAAATGTTCTTTGGGTGAAAGGGTTATACCCAACTTTATTTCCAGGGGGCAGGTCAGTCACTAAAATCCTGTTCATTCAGAGCGAGTCTGCATGCAGCAAGCCGGTCTCTCCCTCTGGGCCCCTCTGTCCTCACAAGCATCCCACACAGCCATCCTCTGGGCCTCTGTCCTTGGCGCTGCCACCACTGCAGCCTCTGCTCTGCTCTCCTGCAGCCTTGAAGCCCTGCCACCATGTTGTGCCCAGAGTACTGGGAAGAGCTCTTTTTTATAAAGTCAACAGCCATGTATTGCTCACACGTGTGCAGTGAGCTAATTAACCAGGGACAGGTGAGAATCCTGACCACAGGAACTCTTATTTTATCCACACCACCCACAGAAATAAGCAGCCTCTGAAAGGTTTCTGACCCTATTTGAGGTAAGAACAGAGATACTAGAACTGTAGGCTGGTTAAACTCTGTAATTCCAAAATACTGACTGTACATTAGAATCACCTGAGGGGCTACTTTTAAAAATATTCCACACTAAGTGAATCTGATTCAGTGTATTTGGAGGTTGGAGTTGGCTAAAGTTTCACAAGTAAGTCTGATTCTGATGATTCCCAGTGTACAAAGTACTGGTATAAACATTACTACTAATAATTCCTAACTGTTATTGAGTACATTTCATGTATTAGGTCCTCTTTATGTGCTTTGCATGTAGTGTTAGATTTAATTCATCAACAAAATGGCCTTGTGAAGACCAGGTGAGGCAATACAAGTGCTCATTCTCACTCAGAGGAAACAGACAAGGAAAGTCATCCTGACATAGAGGCAATAACTTTTCACTTAACTATAAAGACCTGGAAAATGTGATTAGCACTGATTAAAGCAATAAAATGATTGGTGATGTCAGGCCTAGTCATGAAAAGAAGACTGAAAAAGGAAAACATGTTGAGGCAGCATGGAACAGTGTCTGAACTGAGATAAAGAGCCTTTGCCTCTCAAATATGACCAGTCCTGGGCTAGTAAAACAAGTTGGCTTCAAGGATTCTGCACTATACCAAAATGAGTCTAAATTCCAAGTTCAACCATTCTCTCTCCCTCAGTGCCAACTTAGGGTTACTATTAGGCAGAAAAGTAGATATGGGCAGGTTGAGAGAGAATAGGCCAGTATGGCTCACAAAAAGGGACTCAAAGAGTTAACCAGATAAACCCAGAGAGCCATAAAGGACTCACAGAGTTAACAAGTTAATTCCTAAGGCCAGGAGTAACTTAGAATGTCCAGACATTCCCCAGATAAAGTATCCAAGCAGAGCCTGTGTTTCCATTGCATCAATTAGATCATGCATTGTAAAATATACTTAGTCTGCAAAAATGGCCCAGCTTCTTCTTTAACTTAACCTATATGCTGTTTTTTTTCCTCTTCCTTCAGCCCCTAATCAAGCAACTTTGTAACCAGGGCAGGAGACAGACCTCCGAAGTGTATACAAACCCATGTGGACAAAGAATGCTGAAGTCCCAAACAGTCACCAACATAACCCTATTCTTAAGACAAAATTTCAAAGGAATTATAAATTACCTGTACGCATAATGCCTTATGCTGACCCTTACCCAAAAAAGCCCTATAAAACCCAAAACTCTACACCCTTAAGTGTGCCTCCTGAGGTTGTCCACACTCGCCTTTTTTCAAGTTTGTCACTCTCTCTGTCCTGCTTCAGATAAGTAGAGAGGGGCTACTGAGAGCTCTGATTTAGGCTTCTAAATTCCCATCCCCTGAGTGACCCAGAAGGTGCTGCAGCTATATGATCATGCTCCTTAGCAGCCTGCCTGAAAATATTCCTTTGCCTTTAGGAAGTTCTCAGAACATGACCTCACTCCATCCAGTATTGGCTGCTCCCCCAAATCCTGGGGTGGTAGGGACTTAGTTCTCATGGTGTGCAGACTCGAGCAGACATGACACCAAGTGACCTGGCTTTAGGAGTTGGCAAGGGATTATGCTCTATGCTGAGCAGTTCAATGAGCTTCCCTTTCCTCCCTGTTATTCCTTCCTTTCTTGCTTTATTCAAGTAAACCTGTCATTGTCTATCTTGACTCTGGCCCACTTCTCCCTTAGAGCATATTCAAATAAAACTTTTAGTGCACTTCACTTCTGTTTCTCTGCCCTTCAGTTCTTTGTTGTGGCGGGGACAAGAACCGCGGAAGAATAACTTAACACCCTTTACAATACCAGACCCCAATGACCTAAATCCTCTAGGTCTGAGTAGAAATAGATTGGCTTCCTGAACATACAAACCCTTAAGACTTACCAGATCAACCTGTTAAGAACAAGACTTCCCAAATCATACCTATTTTGAGGTCATTCTGACCTTGAGTACTCACCATAATCTTAAAATGTAACTGGACTGCAGATATGCCATGAACAACTCGTTCATTTTATATTTAACTTCCTGCCTGTATCTTTTATGATCTTTTGTATTACTGACATCTTGGATCAATTCACAAAAGGTGTCTACATAATAGTACTTAGCAGTGGCATACCTAATTACAACTGATAAATGTTCTTTGATAATGATGGTATATGTAACCTAGGAGATAAGTACCACTACATACTACATGAAATTAGGATCATGAAAACCTTGAATATAAAACATTGATATTCTGGTTAATATTTTGTGGGTATAAGGATTTAGTATCTCTTTATCAGTCTGACACTCAAGTCCAAGGACACATAGCTGCAATATGAAAAAAACTAGAGGTCAGACTAAGCTAGAAGTTAAGTACCAAGCCATTTCCTAACTCCTATTTCTGAAATGAAGGCTACTTCTGACTTGCAATGATGCATTTCTCAAGTTGATGTGCCCTGTGCTCAAAATCTCCTCCTTTCCTTCTTCCTCCATTAAACACCTCCATTTAACAACACATCAAAGAAATTAAGCTTTGTTAACCTGACCTTTGTACAAATAGTCATTAGAGCTTAAAACAGTACTTCAGAATCAGACACAAAAAGCAATTACTGTGACATTAACGTTTATCTTCTCAGGTTGCCACACTTCCTGTAGGTACTACTTCCAACATTGCGCCTATTGTTGTTTTTAATTATCATGTTAATTTGTCTATAAATACAACAAAATGCATACAAAGTAGCATAAATCAGCATATTTTAAGCAGTTCCTTTTTTTTCTCCAGACCCAATAAAATTTCTTTGGCCCTGACAGTATATCTAGAAATGTTAGTTCAATTAAAAAAATTAAACATTTAGACAATGCTTCTGATAAGCAGTAAGATAGAAAATTAAGCACCTATAATATTATAAGATTCATGCTTTTCAGAGGCAGGCTTAGAGGTCATTATCCATAAAAATGGAAAAAAAATGAAAAGCTGGGCACAGCTTTTAAACTAATGACATCTTATGTTACTTGTATCATGAAAACCAAACAATGGTCACATGAGTTTTCTGATCTTTACAAACATGCTTATAAAAAGTACGGCTATCTGTAAGAGAATGAAACTGGATTATTGTCTAGCCTCATACAAAAAAGTAAACTCAAAATGGATCAAAGATCTGAATGTAAGTCATGAAACCATAAAACTCCTAGAAGAAAACAGAGGCCAAAATCTCTTGAATATAAGCATGAGCAACTTTTTCCTGAACACATTGCCTTGGGCAAGGGAAACAAAATAAAAAATTAATAATTGAACTTCTTCAAAGGAGAAATTCAGATGACCAACAGGCACATGAAAAGATGTTCCACATCACTAATTATCAGGGAAATACAACTTAAAACCACAATGAGATATCACCTCACACCAGTTAAGATGGCCAACATCGAAAAGACTAAGAACAACCAATGATGTTGAGGATGTGGAGAAAGGGGAACCCTTCTCCACTGCTGGTGGGAATGTAAACTAGTTCAACCATTGTGGAAAGCAAAATGGAGGTTCCTTCAAAAACGAAAAATAGATATTCCACTTGTTGGTCCCCTTCCCGCCTCTGACATGCAGATGAGAGAGGAGATGCAATGAGATATCAAAGACCTGAAAGGATTAGTCAGGGGACTCAAGGTGTAACAGCTGAAGAGCAATGCTGAAAAGGCACTCTTCATATTTATTGAGTAATTGAACTTACAGTGAACTCCAGCATCATTCTCCAGCCTTGAGTCTACTCCAAGGATGCAATGCTCCTCAAGGATACCAAATCTGTGTGAAGGTGGCTTCGAGCCATGAGAACTGCTTTGGTTCTCATCACTCAGTCCTTGATTACATATCAACAGTGTGTGCAGGAAAACCAATCAAGCCATGTGTCCTTATACATTTGATTTCTGCATTATTTGAATTATGTATTAACCCCATCAATCCCACATATCCCCTTTTTCTTTTAAGTAGTACATAGACATTGGAGTATAATAAGTAGACAATTTCTAATGGAAGGTTTTTTTTGACATAGTGTAGTTCTCTACGTTCTACAGTATAAAATAAAAGTCCATGTTTTGAACTTATGTAAAGGAGAGTAAAGATAGAAAATAAATATAGTGCAATTAGGAGGTAGGTGCAGGAGAGCAGGTCTATACCTATAGACTGTGTTTTGATATGAGCCAGGCAAGGGCAACAAAATATCCATGGGCACAGAAGATTTATCTCAAAACTGGGGGGAGTGAGGTTCTAAGCCTTACCTCTGTTGGCCCCCAATTTCTCACCTGATGGCCTCCCTGCGACTGTGTCTGTCTTAGGTTGTTCTTCCCTTGAGGTATCTTACCCATCTCTGGCTAACCAGCTATCTTCTGGGGCCATACAGGGAGATGTAAAGTTGGTAAGTGAGAGAGAAGCAATATTCTTTGAAAAGGTTAGTTTTCCACTTCTTTACAGATTTATACCCCGTGGCTTATGTCCAACACTTGCTTTAAGACATCTTTGCCAGTGAAAAGGATTATGAGGCACAGAAATTTTAAGTATAAGGCATGAATTCTAGTAAAGAGCTCTATTTTGAAAGGAAGAAAAAAAGCTACAGAAGTAGCAGATGGAAGAGAATATGAGATTGGTTTTTTCTTTGACATGATTTTTTGTAGAGTAACGTAAGCATGTATAGGTTTTAACAAAGTACTAACTAACTTGCATACACACATTAACAGAACAAGAATACAGATACAAACGAAAGCAGACTTACAAATACCAGCCATGTCTAATGAAACCAAGAAAACTAGTGAGATGACTCAGGCATTTGTGAGACTTTATTGATGATATGATGGATATCATCTAATTGATTTTGAATAATTTGAGAAAAATCAGACAAATTGAAACAACACATTCTTGGAAACTGTTCACATCTCATATGTTCTTTAACAATAGATAGTCTATAGTAGCATGATTCTGAAGTACTGCAACTCGTACTTCTACTACTTGGTTGAGTTCAGATAATATAAAAGCAGTCAGATTTGTTGTTTTACTGTATGTACAGGCAGCTTGGATATCTTTATGCATTCGTACAACAAGTCCAGGAACCAGCAGGAGGAATGCAGCTGCAACTGCAACAGAGGCAGGATCTGAAAGTTTCAAGTTGTCATCACAATCAGATGGCAGAGCTCGGAGAAGTCTCTTGCACTTATATCCAGGACGGTCTTTTAGAGCAGGATGAATGTGTCCCACACCACAAACACCTCAACAGTGTGAAGAAAGGGCTTGATAAGTTTTGTCATTACACAAAAATACCCAACCATTTGGAAGTCTATATTTAGAAGACCATTTTACATTGACTGTAGAATTACAGTAAGAGGGTAAATGAGTAGAATTAATACATACACAGTGAGTAATTATAGTAGTGCTAACAGGCAAATTTAATTGGGCATCAGGAGTAAGCATCTTATGGGGAAGAGTGATATTTTCTGTAACATAAAACATTCAGTAATAAAGTTTAGCACTATTCTTTCTGACAGTGCTTTCCAGGTAAGTATATATCAGGTAAATAAGCCAAATTAATCAAATATTTTCTTTGATGAGAAGAAATTCCTCTGACATGTTTCAGAGGCCCTGTGGAAAATTTCAGAGATAACTAGAGGTAAAGTACTTTTTTATTGAGAGGGCATCTCTCATATTTATTGATCAAACGGTTGTTAACAAAAATAAAATTCTGTATAGGGGGGTCAATGCTCAATGCACAATCATTAATCCATCTCAAGCCTAATTCTCGTCAGTCTCCAATCTTCTGAAGCATGACGAACAAGTTCTTAAATGGTGAACGATTCTTATATAGTGAATAAGTTCTTACATGGTCAACAGTACAACGGCATTCATCACAGAAACTTTCAGTTTTGATCACACATTATGAATTATGAATAATCAGGTCAATTTTGAATATTCATTTGATTTTTATACTTGATTTATATGTGGATCCCACATTTCTCCCTTTATTATTATTATTATTTTTATTTTTAATAAAATGCTGAAGTGGTAGGTAGATGCAAGATAAAGGTAGAAAACATAGTTTAGTGTTGTTAAAAGAGCAATTGTAGATGATCAGGTGTGTGCCTGAAGACTATGTGTTAATCCAAGCTAGACAAGGGCATTAAAACATCCACGGATGCAGAAGATTTCTCTCAAAACAGGGGGGGTGAGGTTCTAAGACTCACCACTGTTGATCCCCAATTTCTCACCTGATGGCCCCCCTGCTACTGTGCCTGTCTTAGGTTGTTACTCCCTTGAGGAATCTTACCCGTCTCTGGCTAACCAGTCATCTTCTGGGGCCACACAGGGAGATGTAAAGTTGGTAAGTGAGAGAGAAGCCGTATTGTTTGAAAAGGTTAGCTTTTTACTTCTTTGCAGATTTATGCCCTGTGGCTTCTATGCCCAGCACTTGTCTCGAGGTATCTTTACCACCTGGAGGAATTATGATGCTTGGTAAATTCGATATGAGGCACGAATTCTATTTAAGGGTTGTAATTAGGAAGGAAGAAGAAAAGCTATAGATGTAGCATATGAAGGAAACATGGGAGGATTGATTATTTCTTTGACATATCTTCTTGTAGAGTACCTTAAGTATGTATAGGTTTTAAACTACTAACTAATTTGCACACACATATTAACATAATAGGAATACGGTGACATAAACAAAGCAAATCTATAATTACCATCCATCTCCAGTGAAGCCAAGAAAACCATTTAGGCACCCTAGGCATTTGTGAAAATTTATCTATGATATGATGGATATTGTCCAACTGTACTTGAACCATCAGACAAATTAAAGCAGCCCATTTCTGGGATCTGTTCACATCCCATATGTTCTTTTAACCATAGATAGTCTATAGTCATGAGATTTTGGAGTGCTACAACTTGCACCCCTCCCAACTCCTGGTTGAGACAGTACAGATCCGGTCAAATTCGTTGTCTCACTGTATGCACATGCCAGCCTAGACATCTCCCTCCTCATTCCTATGGCAAGTCCAGGAGACGGTGGGCTGGATGCAGCCACAACCACAGCATCGTCCGGATACCTGTGGAGGCTATTTGATGATCATCCACCGGCACGAGTCCTCCAGAGAGTGCTGATGCCGGAAGCTCCTCCTCATATCGTATCTTAGTTCATTTTCTGGGTAGCCAAGTTAGGCCTTGATCTGCATAGAAACAAACAGACCCTTTGCCCACACTTTGACATGCCCTCTATACCACTGTGCAGAACTCATTGGAGGTCAGCACACAGTAACTGCTTTTTTTTTTTTAATTAAGAGAAAGGAATATTATCAGAAAAGAGTACCTCCATAGCTGATCATCTGACACCCTTTAAGTGATCAACATTAAGGATATATAAGCATGCGTTAATCTTTGATTTACCAATAGTTTTATCCTGTCAAGGAGTAATCCCCCTTTTCTTTCTTTTTTTTTTTTTAATTTTTAATCTACATTTACATGAAGAATACTATGTTTACTATGCTCTCCCCTATATCAGGTCCCCCCTAACAACCACATTACAGTTACTGTCCATCAGCTTAGCAAAATGTTGTAGAGTCACTACTTGTCCTCTCTGTGTGTGCAGCCCACCCTCCCCTTTCTCCCTCCCCTCCATGCATTCTAACCTTAATACCCCCCTTCTTCTTCCCCCCCCTATCCCTCCCTGCCCACCCATCCTCCCCAGTTCCTTTCCCTTTGGTACCTGTTAGTCCATTTTTGGATTCTGTAATTCTGCTGCTGTTTTGTTCCTTCAGTTTTTCCTTTGTTCCTATACTCCTCAGATGAGTGAAATCATTTGGTATTTCTCTTCCTCCACTTGGCTTATTTCACTGAGCATAATACTCTCCAGCTCCATCCATGTTGCTTCAAATGGTTGGATTTTTCCACTTCTTATGGCTGAGTAGTATTCCATTGTGTATATGTACCACATCTGCTTTATCCATTCATCTACCGATGGACATTTAGGTTGCTTCCAATTCTTGGCTATTGTAAATAGTGCTGCGATAAACATAGGGGTGCATCTGTATTTCTCAAACTTGATTGTTGCGTTCTTAGGGTAAATTCCTAGGAGTGGAATTCCTGGGTCAAATGGTAGGTCTGTTTTGAGCATTTTGATGAACCTCCATACTGCTTTCCACAATGGTTGAACTAATTTACATTACCAACAGCAGTGTAGGAGGGTTCCCCTTTCTCCACAGCCTTACCAACATTTGTTGTTGTTTGTCTTTTGGATGGCAGCCATCCTTACTGGTGTGAGGTGATACCTCACTGTAGTTTTAATTTGCATTTCTCTGATAATTAACGATGTGGAGCATCTTTTCATGTTTCTGTTGGCTATCTGTACTTCTTTTTTAAAGAACTGTCTTTTCAGTTCCTCTGCCCATTTTTTAATTGGGTTATTTGTTTTTTGTTTGTTGAGGCGTGTGAGCTCTTTATATATTCTGGACGTCAAGCCTTTATCGGATCTGTCATTTTCAAATATATTCTCCCATACTGTAGGGTTCCTTTTTGTTCTATTGATGGTGTCTTTCGCTGTACAGAAGCTTTTCAGCTTAATGTAGTCCCACTTGCTCATTTTTGCTGTTGTTTTCCTTGCCCGGGGAGATATGTTCAAGAAGAGATCACTCATGTTTATGTCTAAGAGGTTTTTGCCTATGTTTTTCCCCAAGAGTTTAATGGTTTCATGCCTTACATTCAGGTCTTTGATCCATTTTGAGTTTACCTTTGTATATGGGGTTAGACAATGGTCCAGTTTCATTCTCCTACATGTAGCTGTCCAGTTTTGCCAGCACCATCTGTTGAAGAGACTGTCATTTTGCCATTGTATGTCCATGGCTCCTTTATCAAATATTAATTGACCATATATATTTGGGTTAATTTCTGGGGTCTCTAATCTGTTCCACTGGTCTGTGGCTCTGTTCTTGTGCCAGTACCAAATTGTCTTGATTACTATGGCTTTGTAGTAGAGCTTGAAGTTGGGGAGTGAGATCCCCCCTACTTTATTCTTCTTTTTCAGGATTGCTTTGGCTATTCGGGGTCTTTGGTGTTTCCATATGAATTTTTGAATTATTTGTTCCAATTCATTGAAGAATGTTGCTGGTAATTTGAGAGGGATTGCATCAAATCTGTATATAGCTTTGGGCAGGATGGCCATTTTGACGATATTAATTCTTCCTAGCCATGAGCATGGGATGAGTTTCCATTTATTAGTGTCCCCTTTAATTTCTCTTAAGAGTGACTTGTAGTTTTCAGAGTATAAGTCTTTCACTTCCTTGGTTAGGTTTATTCCTAGGTATTTTATTCTTTTTGATGCAATGGTGAATGGAATTGTTTTCCTGATTTCTCTTTCTATTGATTCGTTGTTAGTGTATAGGAAAGCTACAGATTTCTGTGTGTTGATTTTGTATCCTGCAACTTTGCTGTATTCCGATATCAGTTCTAGTAGTTTTGGAGTGGAGTCTTTAGGGTTTTTTATGTACAGTATCATATCATCTGCAAATAGTGACAGTTTAACTTCTTCTTTACCAATCTGGATTCCTTGTATTTCTTTGTTTTGTCTGATTGCCATGGCTAGGACCTCCAGTACTATGTTAAATAACAGTGGGGAGAGTGGGCATCCCTGTCTGGTTCCCGATCTCAGTGGAAATGCTTTCAGCTTCTCGCTGTTCAGTATAATGCTGGTTGTGGGTTTATCATATATGGCCTTTATTATGTTGAGGTACTTGCCCTCTATTCCCATTTTGCTGAGAGTTTTTATCATGAATGGATGTTGAATTTTGTCAAATGCTTTTTCAGCATCTATGGAGATGATCATGTGGTTTTTGTCTTTCTTTTTGTTGATGTGGTGGATGATGTTGATGGATTTTCGAATGTACCATCCTTGCATCCCTGGGATGAACCCCACTTGGTCATGGTGTATGATCCTTTTGATATACTGTTGAATTCTGTTTGCTAATATTTTATTGAGTATTTTTGCGTCTACATTTATCAGGGATATTGGTCTGTAATTTTCTTTTTTGGTGGGGTCTTTGCCTGGTTTTGGTATTAGGGTAATGTTGCCCTCATAGAATGAGTTTGGGAGTATTCCCTCTTCTTCTATTTTGTGGAACACTTAAAGGAGAATGGGTATTATGTCTTCTCTGTGTGTCTGATAAAATTCCGAGGTAAATCCGTCCGTTCCCGGGGTTTTGTTCTTGGGTAGTTTTTTGATTACTGTTTCAATTTCTTTGCTCGTAATTGGTTTGTTTAACTTTTGTGTTTCTTCCTTGGTCAGTCTTGGGAGGTTGTATTTTTCTAGGAAGTTGTCCATTTCTTCTAGGTTTTCCAGCTTGTTGGCATATAGGTTTTCATAGTAGTCTTTAATAATTCTTTGTATTTCTGTGGAGTCTGTCGTGATTTTTTCATTCTCATTTCTGATTATGTTGATTTGTGTTGACTCTCTTTTTCTCTTAATAAGTTGGGCTAGAGGCTTATCTATTTTGTTTATTTTCTCGAAGAACCAGCTCTTGGTTTCATGGATTTTTGCTATTGTTTTATTCTTCTCAATTTTGTTTATTTCTTCTCTGATCTTTATTATGTCCCTCCTTCTGCTGACTTTAGGCCTCATTTGTTCTTCTTTTTCCAGTTTTAATAATTGTGATGTTAGACTATTCATTTGGGATTGTTCTTCCTTCTTCAAGTGTGCCTGGATTGCTATATACTTTCCTCTTAAGACTGCTTTCGCTGCATCCCACAGAAGTTGGGGCTTAGTGTTGTTGTTGTCATTTGTTTCTATATATTCCTTGATCTCTATTTTGATTTGTTCATTGATCCATTGATTATTTAGTAGCATGTTGTTAAGCGTCCATGTGTTTGTGAGCCTTTTTGTTTTCTTTGTAGAATTTATTTCTACTTTCATACCTTTGTGGTGTGAATAATTGGTTGGTAGAATTTCAATATTTTGGAATTTACTGAGGCTCTTTTTGTGAGATAGCATGAGGTCTATTCTGGAGAATGTTCCATGTGCACTTGAGAAGAATGTATATCCTGTTGCTTTTGGATGTAGAGTTCTATAGTTGTCTATTAGGTCCATCTGTTCTAGTGTGTTGTTCAGTGCCTGTGTGTCTTTACTTATTTTCTGCCCGGTGGATCTATCCTTTGGGGTGAGTGGTGTGTTGAAGTCTCCTACAATGAATGCATTGCAGTCTATTTCCCTCTTTAGTTCTGTTAGTATTTGCTTCACATATGCTGGTGCTCCTGTATTGTGTGCATATATATTTAGAATGGTTATATCCTCTTGTTGGACTGAGCCTTTATCATTATGTAGTATCCTTCTTTATCTCTTGTTACTTTCTTTGTTTTGAAGTCTATTTTGTCTGATATTAGTACTGCAACGCCTGCTTTCTTCTCACTGTTGTTTGCCTGAAATATGTTTTCCCATCCCTTGACTTTTAGTCTATGCTTATCTTTGGGTTTAAGGTGAGTTTCTTGTAAGCAGCATATAGATCAGTCTTGCTTTTTTATCCATTCTATTACTCTATGTCTTTTGATTGGTGCATTAAGTCCATTTACATTTAGGGTGACTATTGAGAGATATGTACTTATTGCCATTGCAGGCTTTAGATTCGTGGTTACCAAATGTTCAAGGTTAGCTTCTTTAGTATCTTACTGCCTAACGTAGCTCCCTTATTGAGCTGTTATATACACTGTCTGGAGATTCTTTTCTTCTCTCCCTTCTTATTCCTCCTCCTCCATTCTTCATATGTTGTGTGTTTTTTTCTGTGCTCTTTTTAGGGGTTCTCCCATCTAGAGCAGTCAGTGTAGGATGCCCTGTAGAGGTGGTTTGTGGGAACCAAATTCCCTCAGCTTTTGCTTGTCTGGGAATTGTTTAATCCCGCCATCATATTTAAATGATAGTCGTGCTGGATACAGTATCCTTGGTTCAAGGCCCTTCTGTTTCATTGCATTAAGTATATCATGCCATTCTCTTCTGGCCTGTAGGGTTTCTGTCGAGAAGTCTGATGTTAGCCTGATGGGTTTTCCTTTATAGGTGACCTTTTTCTCTCTAGCTGCCTTTAAAACTCTTTCCTTGTCCTTGATCCTTGCCATTTTAATTACTATGTGTCTTGGTGTTGTCCTCCTTGGATCCTTTCTGTTGGGAGTTCTGTGTAATTCCATGGTCTGTTCGATTATTTCCTCCCCTAGTTTGGGGAAGTTTTCAGCAATTATTTCTTCAAAGAGACTTTCCCTTTTCCTCTTTCTTCTTCTTCTGGTATCCCTATAATACAAATATGATTCCTTTTGGCTTGGTCACATATTTCTCTAAGTGTTGTTTCATTCCTGGAGATCCTTTTATCTCTCTCTATGTCAGCTTCTATACGTTCCTGTTCTCTGGGTTCTATTCCTTCAATGGCCTCTTGCATCTTATCCATTCTGCTTATAAATCCTTCCAGGGATTGTTTCACTTCTGTGATCTCCTTCCTGACATCTGTGATCTCCTTCCGGACTTCATCCCACTGCTCTTACATTTTTCTCTGCATCTCATCCCATTGCTCTTGCATTTTTCTCTGCATCTCTGTCAGCATGTTCATGATTTTTATTTTGAATTCTTTTTCAGGAGGACTAGTTAGGTCTGTCTCCCTCTCAGGTGTTGTCTCTGTGATCTTTGTCTGCCTGCAGTTTTGCCTTTTCATGGTGATAGAGATAGTTTGCAGAGCTGGTACAAGTGACCGCTGGAAGAGCTTCCCTTCTTGTTGGTTTGTGGCCTTCTCCTGGGAGAATAGCGACCTCTAGTGGCTTGTGCTGGGCAGCTGTGCACAGACAGGGCTTCTGTTTCCTGCCCAGTTGCTATGGGGTTTAACTCTGCTGTTGCTGTGGGCTTGGCCTGGCTGGGGCTGTTCCTCCAAAATGGTGGAGCCCCGTTGGAGGGGGCGCGGCCGGGAGGCTATTTATCTCCGTAAGGGGCCTCTGTGCTCCCTGCTGCCCAGGGGGTTATAGTGCCCAGAGATCCCCAGATTCCCTGCCTCTGGTCTAAGTGACCTGTCCTGCCCCTTTAAGACTTCCAAAAAGCACTCTCCAAACCAAAACAACAACAGCAACAATGAGAGAGGGAACAGAAAGAAAAAAAAAAGGAAAAAACACGCGATTTTTTTTTTTGTCCTCTTGTGCTGGTCCCAGGCACCCGCTCACTGGTCCTGCTGCCCTGTCTCCCTAGCACCAGGCTCCCTGTCCTTTCAAGGCTTCCAAAAAGCACCACCCACCGGTCCCGCAGGGAAAGAACGCTTGATATTCTTTGTCCTCAGGTGCTGGTCCCAGGCACCCGTTCACCAGTCCCGCCGCCCTGCCTCCCTAGCACCGGGGTCCCTGTCCCTTTAAGGCTTCCAAAAAGCACTCGCCAAAAAGAGAGAAAAAAAGGGGAAAACGCGCGATTTCCTCCATCCTCAGGTGCCGGTCTCAGGCACCCGCCCACCGGTCCCACAGGGAAGAACGCGGGATATTCTTTGTCCTCAGGCGCCGGTCCCAGGCACCCGCTCACCAGTCCCGCCGCCCTGCCTCCCTAGCTCCGGGGTCCCTGTCCCTTTTAGGCTTCCAAAAAGCACTCGCAAAAAAGAAAAAAAAAAAGGGGAAAAACGCGCGATTTCCTCTGTCCTCAAGTGCCCGTCTCAGGCACCCGCCCACCGGTCCCGCAGGTAAAAACGTGGGATATTCTCTGTCCTCTGGCACCAGTCCCAGGCACCCGCTCACCAGTCCCGCCGCCCTGCCTCCCTATCACCGGGGTCCCTGTCCCTTTAAGGCTTCCAAAAAGTGCTCGCCAGAAAGAGAAAAAAAAAGGGGAAAAACGCGCGATTTCCTTTGTCCCCAGGCTCCGGTCTCAGGCACTCGCCTGCCGGTCCCGCAGGGAGAAACGCGGGATATTCTTTGTCCTCAGGCGCCGGTCCCAGGCACCTGCTCACCAGTCCCGCCACCCTGCCTCCCTAGCAATGGGGGCCCGTCCCTTTAAGGCTTCCAAAAAGCACTCGCCAAAAAAAACCTCTCTGGTTTCTTTCCACCCGCCGGGAGACGGGGGGAGGGGCGCTCGGGTCCCGCCAGGCCGGGGCTTGTATCTTACCCCCTTCGCAAGGCTCTGGGTTCTTGCAGGTGTGGATGTGGTCTGGATGTTGTCCTGTGTCCTGTGGTCTCTATTTTAGGAAGATTTTTCTTTGTTATATTTTCATAGCTCTATGTGTTTTTGGGAGGAGATTTCCACTGCTCTACTCATGCCACCATCCTGGCTCTGCCCCCCTAAAGCTATGTTTTAATTCAGCAATACTTAGCCATCACTGAGAAATAAGCCTAAAATATTAATAACACTGCTGACAAAAAGACAAAACCACTGCCTAACTTGAACAGACTGAACCAAAAAGACATGGTCATTATTATTACCAGTGATTTGCATGACAGCCAGAAGCGCCTTGTCTGACAATGCTGACTGGTCATTCTGAATGAAGTAGTATCACTTGTGTATATAGGCAGGTGGGAGGTCAGAGGATTGTGCAAAGGCCAACAAGACTATAGAAGCACTGATGCTCAAGAACAATTGATTTCAGGGAAGGATTGAGCTAAATACCAAGTCAGTGAGGGGGAAAAGCTGATAATGCACCTAACAAGGTTATGTCCTTAGCAGATAAGTGAATTTTGTGCATGTATGTTTTCATGCGTGAATAATTTAACTGGTGTTACTACCAGGAAGTCAAACCTCTGTGCAAGCTCTTCACATAAACTCATTTAGAAACTTCTGTATTACCCTGATGGGAAAACACACTTTGTTTTTTTAACTGGCAGGTTAAAAAGATATAGGCCCTTTCACAGCAACAATTACTAAATCAACATATATCCTGCTCAGCAAATAAAGCATCAGGTTATGAAGGAGTGATCTGGTAGAAAACAAACTAGGTTGTTGCTTTCTTCTGTTTGGTTGGGGGTGGGGAAGGTAGATAATTATGATGGTATACGGAGTATATGTCAGGAGGCCGAAATAAGGGGAGGTTGTAATTTGAAGAATCAGGTTTACAGTAGGATATAAAGGCAGTTAAGCTACTCCTTTCCTGGTATACAACAATGTGAAGAAACCTAATAAAGCTACACAGTTTTCTCCATAGAAATAAAACATTTTCTTAGTTCTAAGTTGTCCTAATTCCCTACTAGATATTTATATGAGTTTCTAAAGTCTGTATGTCAATTCTCCGTATTTCATATGTAGGAAAATTTGAAAAAAAATAAAGAAAGCACAATAAAACCATCTAGAAGAGCAGCTAAGAAACACTTTTATCAAACATTATAACAATGATGAAGAAAAAAATAAATCAAGAGGGGAGAACCAAGATGGTGGTGTGAGTAGAGCAGCAGAAATCTCCCCCAAAACCATATATATTTTTGAAAATACAACAAATACAACTATTCCTAAAAGAGAGACCCGAAGACACAGGACAACAGCCAGACTACATCCACACCTGCGAGAACCCAGTGCCTCGTAACGGGGGTTAAGATACAAGCCAGGGACCGGCGGGACCCAAGCACCCCTCATCCCAGCTCCTGGTGGGAGGAGAGGAGTCGGAGAGAGGAGGGATAGGGAGCCCAGGACTGCTAAACACACAGCCCTAGCCATCTACACCAGAGCACAGAAACACAGTATGTGGTGTGCTGGATGGTAGGGAAACAGGACAACAAGACATGTGAGTGGGTCCCTGCAGCCTGCCCACCTGGGACAAAGAAAAGTGAGGGTTTTTTGAAAGTTTTAAAGGGACAGAGACCCCACAGCTGAACGGAAGCATCTCAGGAAACTTAGCCCAGAAGCTGGGAATCCCAGAGAATTCCAGGTGCCCTAACCCCCTGGGTGGCAGTGCAGCTCAGAGGCCCCTCACAACGATGAAAAGCCTCCCGCCGGTTCCCCCTTGGACACAGGTCCACCATATTGGGGAAGCAGCCTGAGTCTGGCCACGACCACAGCAACCGCAGAGCTCCACAGCTGCTTGGCAAGAATTAGATACCCCATCTGCTTGCAGCTATGCAGCACACGCCACTAGGGGTCGCTGTTCTCCCAGGAGAGGAAGGCCACAAACCAACAAGAAGGGACTTTCTCTTAGCCAACACACATGCCAGCTCCCCACAAATACCTCTATCTCCATGAAAAGGCAGAAGAATTTGATACAGACCAAGATCACAGAGGCAAATCCTGAGAAGCAGATAGACCTAACCAATCTCCCTGAAAAAGAATTAAAAATAAAGCTCATAACCATGCTGATGGAGCTGCAGAGAAATATGCAAGAGGTAAAGAATGATGTCCAGAAGGAGACTACATAAATGAAACAATTTCTGGAAGGATTTATAAGCAGAATGGATAAGATGCAAGAGGCCATTGATGGAACAGAAACCAGAGAAGAGGAACACATAGAAGCTGATGCAGAGAGAGAGATAAAAGGATCTAGGGAACGAAACAATATTAAGAGAACTGTGTGACCAATCCAAAAGGAACAATATCCGCATTATAGGGATACCAGAAGAAGAGAGAGAAAAAGGGATAGAAAGTGCCTTTGAAGAAATAATAGCCCAAAAATGTGTTTTAAGAAGACCTACAAGTATATTATGCTCAGTGAAATAAGCCAGGCAGAGAAAGACAAGTGCCAAGTGATCTCCCTCATTTTTAGAGTATAACAAAGAAGCAAAACTGAAGGAAAAATATAGCAGTAGACTCAGAGACTCCAAGAAGGGACTAGTGGTTACCAAAGGGGAGGGGTGTGGGAAGGCGGGTGGGGAGGGAGGGAGAAGGGGATGGAGGGGTATTATGTTTAGTACCCATGGTGTGGGGGATCATGGGGTAAACAGTGCAGCACAGAGAAGGCAAATAGTGAATCTGTGGTATCTTACTACACTGACGGACAGTGACTGCATTGGGGTATGGGTGGGGACTTGATAATATGGGTAAATGTAGTAACCACATTGTTTTTTCATGTGAAACCTTCATAAGAGTATGCATCAATAATACCTTAATAAAAATTTTTTAAAAAAAGAAGACCTCCAGCTGATTCTGATACATGCTAATGTTTGAGGATCAGTATACTTTTAGGAAGCCCTATATTACTGTCGGACTCCAGGGGTTGCATTTGAGATTTTGGGGCAACGCGAAGAGTAAAGGTGGCAGCGGGAGTTGTCATGGAGAGTGCTCAAAGAGACCACTTTATTCTGCACATAGCTGTACTTCTTATATGCTACAGTGCTAAATCATGGTTACAGAAGTACTTGTGGCCTTCATGGCCAGGTGCCTGGCTTTCAAGGCCCTTATCTAGATCCTTTGTCACAGGAACAACATGCTGTGTTTTCAGACTTCTCAAGGCCAGAAATATCTGGCTCCATACAAGGCCAGATGTATTTGGTGTGAAGCAACTGAAGACGCACATGCATGTGGTCTTCATGGCCAGGTACCTGGCCTTCCGGGTCCTTATATAGCTCCTTCAAGGGTACAACATGCTGTGTTTTCAGGTTTCTCAAGGCCAGACATATCTGGCTCCATACAAGGCCAGATGTATTTGGGGTGAAGCAGCGGACAGCTGTCCTCATAGAACACTAGAGAAAGTGGGGGGGCCTTCCCTACAACTATGCACCTCCAATTTAAGGAATACACACACAATCAGAGAGAGAAATGACTACAAATAACTTCAGGCTGGAAGACTATTCATTTAAATAATATCTGGTGTTAAAAACATAAGCTACTGTTTAAAAACATACATAATTTGATATTGGATGGAAAACAGGGAGTAGGAAGGCAAAGTGGAAACTTCCCACTGGCCCATCAAGGAAGCACCTCCAGCAAATACAACTAACCCTGAAATGACCTGAAGACTGCATGCAGATCAGGCCACCTACACCTGGTGAAGAGAAGACTATACAGAGAAGGGTAAAGTGGCAGGGCCAGGATCAGTCAGGACCCAAGCCCTTCCCCCAGCCCACAAACAGGAGGGAGAGGGGATAAGCAAGCACTCAGGAGCTCTGCACACCTGGCCCCAGAGAACACAAGTCCACATTGCACTGGGTTTTGGTGATTAGTGGGGCTCAACAGCAGGGCGCATTGGAACACTCTGAGAGGCTGAGACTCCAGGCACTTGTGGAGGACAGGAATGCTCCCTCAGTCTTCCTGGGAACCAACACAGAGGCAGCAGTCTGAAAGATTAACCAGCAGTGGGAAGTGTACCAGACAGATGGAGGTCAGAGGGAGCTCTCTCTGGAGGAGAAAAGGCAGGTGGATGGATGATGCTTCCCCATTCGTCCTTCAACAAATGATCTGGAAAACCAGCTCTAAAGGCTCCATCTCCTTCACTGGCAGCTCAGCCCCTATGTATTTCCCTGCATACCCACCTGCCTGCTTGGCCAGCCTGGCCTAGCAGCCATTAGACTTTGCTGCCTGGAAGGCAGAGGGAGGCCTTCCCAGCTTTCCTGGCCCTCTCTCAGCCCAAAAGGTGAGGCACCTGTCAAAGCCAGCTCCAAACACTCCATCTCCCTTGCTGGCAGCTCAGCCCCATGTTACAATCTTCTGCACACCCACCCCACTAACCCAACAGGAACCACCATTGCTGCCTGGCAAGCAGAGGGCAGCCTTCCCACAAAGATCCAAGCAGAAGTGCTTCATAGCACTCAAAGGGCCCACAGAGGCACCTATCAGCCTCTGCTGACAGATCAGCTACTGCCAGCAGATAGGCAGAAAGGAGGTCCCACCCACAGCCCACCAACAGCAACTGCAGATCCACCACAAAGTTGAACAAGGCATGGGTGAGAGCAAAGAGTCTTGAGCTTCTGGGCACCACAGGACACCTTCTCCATAAAGCCATTACTTTCTAGACCAGGAAGCATAGCAGATCCATCTAATACAAAAGGAAGAAACACAGAAACCCTGACAAAATGAGGAGGCAGAGGAATATGGTCCAAACAAAAGTACAGGATAAGACACCACAAAGAGGCCTAAATGAAATGGAGATTATCAATCTTCTTGAAGATTTCAAAGTAACTGTCATAAAGATGCTTGATGATCTACAGAAAAGTACTGACACTCTCAGAGAAGACTTCAACAAATAAAAGATTTGAAAGACAGCTACTCAGAGCTGAAGAATGCAATAACTGAAATGAAAAATATAATGGAAGGCATGAATAATAGACTGCTGGAAGTACAGGAGATAATGAGATGGATATTAGAGAAGAGGAAAACAATGAAGCTGAGGACCACAGAGAAAAAACAATCTCTAAAATGAAAAAATGCTAATATAGCTGTGTGACAACTCAAAACAAAACAATATTCACATAATAAGGGGTCCCAGAAGGAGAAGTGAGAGACAAAGGAATAGAAAGTCTCTTACAAGAAGTAACAGTTGAAAACATCCCCAATCTGGGAAAGGAAATGGACACCCAGGTTCCTGGAAGCACGTACAGCTCCTAACAAAAGGAAACCCAGGAAAGCATTAAGACATACAATAATTAATATGACAAAGATTAAAGATAAAGAGAGAATCTTAAAAGCAGCAAGAGAGAGGCTGACAGCTACCTATAAAGGAAACTCCATAGGCTATCAGCATATTTTTCCACAGAAACTTTACAGGCCAGAAGGGAGGGGCACGAGCTATTTAATGTATTGTAAGGGAAGAACCTACCACCAAGAATCCTCTACCCGGCAAGGTTATCATTCAGAACTGAGGGAGAGATTAAAAGTTTCCCAGATAAACAAAAGGTAAAAGAATTCACCACCCCTAACATGGCCTCATAGTATATGCTAAAGGGTCTTCTGTAGATACAAATGTCCTTAAGCCCAAATATATGCATCAGTGAAAATAAACATACAGTAAAGGTAGTAAACCACTTACTAAGCAAGTATGAAGTTTTAAAAAAAAGCAGTAAAATCAACTATATACAAATCAGTCACAGGATACACAAAACATGTAGATTATGTCATCACATATATAAAGTATGGAGGAAGAAGAATAAAAAAGTAGTACTTGTAGATGTGTTAGAGAGTCCATCAACTTACTATAGACTATTATACACTTAGGAAACTATGAACATTATAGTAACCACAAACCTAAAGCCTATAATACAAACACACAAAAAAATGAAGAAACAAAAAGAGAAATCCAAGCATAACACTGAAGAAAACAATCAAAGAGAATGGTATAAGAGAGGAAGAAAGAAACAGAGAGGAACTACAAAAACAACCAGAAAACAATTAATAAAATGGCAATAAGTACATACCTTTCAATAATTACCTTAAATGTAAATGGACTCAACATACCAATCAAAAGACAGACAGTGGCAGAATGGATAAAGAAACAAGACCCAACTATACAATACTGACAAGAGACTCATTTTAGACATAACAACATACACAGGCTGAAAAGAAATAGATGGAAAAAGATATTACATACAAATAAAAGGGAGAAAAAAGCAGGATTAACAGTACTTATATCAGACAAAACAGACTTCAAAACAAAGAAATAACAACAGACAAAAAAAGAATATAACATAAAGATAAAGGCATCAGTACACAAAGAGCATATAACAATTGTAAATATCTATGCACCTAATGAAGGAGCACCTAAATATTGAAAACAAATACTAACAGAACTAAAGGGGGAAACAGGAAGAAATACAATCTTATTAGGGGATATTAACACCCCTTAAATCAATGGACAGATCATCCAGACAGAATAGGTAAACAGAGGCACTGAATGACACATCAGATGGACTTAACAGATATACACAGAATGTTCCATTTAAAAGCATCAGGATACACATTTTTCTCAAGTGCTCACGGAACATTCTCCAGAATGCATCACATATTAGGACACAAAAAGTGCCTCAATAAACTTAAAAAAAACCCTGAAACTGTATCAAGCACCTCTTCAGATCACAATGCTATGAAACTAGAAATCAATTACAAGAAGAACACTAAAAAACCCCCACAAAGACATGGAGGCTAAACAAAATGCTTCTAATCATCAATGGAGCAATGAACAAATAAAAGAGGAAATCGAACAATACATGGAGACAAATGAAAACAGAAACACAACAGTTTAAAATATGTGGGATGGAACAAAAGCAGTTCTAAGAGGGAAGTACATAGCAATACCAGCCTACCTCAAAAAACAAGAAAATTCCAAATAAACAGTGTAAACTCATAACTAAAGAAACTAGGAAAAGAACAAATGAAACCCAAAGTTAGTAGAAGGATGGACATTATAAAGGTCAGAGCAGAAATAAATAGAGTAAAACAATAGAAAAAAATCAATGAAACCAAGAGCTGATTCATTGAGAAAATAAACAATGCAGAAAGACACCCTAGCCAGACTTATCAAGATAAAAAGAGAAAACAAAAGAAATCAGAAATGAAAAAGAAATTATAACTGACAACACAGAAATACAAACAATTATTAGAGAACTCTATGAAAAATTATATGACAATAAATTGTACAACCTGGAAGAAATGGAAAAGTCCTAGAAAAGTACAACCTTCTAAGACTGACCCAGGATGAAACAGAAAATCTAAACAGAACAATAACCATTAACAAAAATAAACTGGTAATCAAAACATTCCCAACAAACAAAAGTCTAGGCCCAGGTGACTTCATAGTTGAATTCCACCAAACATTTAAAGAAGAGCTCCTACCCATCCTTCTTAAAGCATTGTAAAAGGTATAAGACAGAATACTTCCCAAGTCATTCTATGAGGCCAGCTTGACTCTAATACCAAAACCAAAGACACTACAAAAAAAGAAAATTTTAGACCAATATCCTTGATGAACATAGATGCAAAAATCCTCAATATTAGCAAACCAAATTCAAAAATACATCAAACATCATCCATCATGACCAAGTTGAGATTTATTGTAGGGATGCCACAATATTTGTAAATCAATCAATGTGATACTCCGCATAAACAAAAGGAAAGATAAAAACTGTATGATCATCTCAATAGATGCTAAGAAAGCATTTAACAAAACAACATCCATTCATGATAAAAACTCTCAAAAAAATGGGTACAGAGGGAACAAACCTCAACATAAGAAAGTCCATATACAACAAACCCACAGATATCATCAAACTCGATGAAGAAAAGCTCCTCTAAGATCAAGAACAAGACGAGGATGACAAAAACTCTCACCACTTTTATTCAACATAGTACTGGACATATTCACAATGTAAGTACTCACAATAAAAGATACGTAGCAATCAGACAAGATAGATAAAAGGTATCCAAATTGTAAGGAAGAAGAAAAACTGTCACTGTTTGCAGATGACATGATAATATATATAAAACCCTAAAGACTCCACCAAAAAACTATTAGAATAATTGGATTCAGCAGTGTTACACGATACAAAATCAGTATACAGAAATCTGTCACATTCCTATATACTAACAATAAACTAGCATAAAGAGAAATCAGGAAAACAACTCCATTTACATTTACATGAACAAGAATAAAATATCTAAAAATAAAACTACCCAAGGAGGTGAAAGACCTATACTCTGAAAATTACAAGACACTTATGAGAGAAATTAAAGAAGACACCAATAAATGGAAATCTATCCAATGTTCATGGATAGAAAGAATTAATATTGTCAAAATGGTCATCCTTCCCAAAGCAATCTACACATACAATGCAATCCCTAAAAAACACCAGCAACAAACTAAAAGCATCTGAATTTCATATGGAACCACAAAGGACTCCAAATAGCCAAAGAAATCCTGAGAAAAACAAAGACGGGGGATTATGCTCTCTGATGCCAAGCTATGCTACAAAGCTACAGTAATCAAAACAGTATCATACTGACGCAAGAAAAGACCCACAGATCAGTGGAATAGAATAAAAATCCCAGAAATAAACCCTTGCATATGTGGCCAATTAATATATGATAAGGAACCATGAATATACACTAGGGAAATGACAGTCTCTTCAGTAACTGGTGTTGTGAAAACTGGACAGCTACACGCAAGAGAATGAAACTGGGTTACTGTGCAACTCCATTCACAAAAGTAAACTCAAAATGGCTTGGAGATCTCAATGTTCTGAGAAGAAAACATAGGCAAAAGTCTCTTGAGCATTAGCATGAGCAATTCTTTTCTGGATACATTTCCTTTGGCAAGGAAAACAAAAGTAAAAATAAACATGTGAGACTACATCAAACTAAATAGCTTCTGTATGACAAAGGACCCCATCAGCAGAACAAAAGGCATCCTACATCACGGGAAGATGGCGGCATGAGTAGTTCAGAGGAAATCTCCTCCCCAAAACACATATATTTATGAAAATACAATACATACAACTTTTCCTAAAAGACACCAGTGGATGCAGTACAACACCCAGGATACATCTACATCTGCAAGAACTCAGCATCACACAAAGGGGGTAAGATACAAGCCACAGCCTGCTGGGATCCGAACGCTCCCCCACCCCAAAACCCGGAGGGAACAAAGGAGTTGGATTGGGGAGGGAGTGAAAATCCAGGACTGATAAACAACCAGCTCTAGAAATCTGCACCAGAACACAGTCACAAGGTGCACGCAGTGCTGGATATTAGAGAAATGGAAAAAGAAAAACCTGGGGGCAGGTCCCCGCAACCAGTGTCCCTGAGACAAAAGAAAAGTGAGTGCTTTCTGCAAGTCTTAAAGAGACAGGGACCCCATAGCTGGACAAAGTTGTCCCGGCAGCTGGGAATACTGGGGAAACTTAGGCACCCTAAACGGAGGGAGGGCAGCTCTGAAGCCCCACACAGCAATAAGCAGCCTGCCAGTCATTCCTCCAACTGGCACAGACCCCGAAACACAGGCCAGGTAGCAGGAGAGTAGCAGCGTGTGACAGGGACAGCAGCATTGGAAGGAACCGAGAGGAGATACGTGTGCCACAGGAGAGGCTTGTGCTAGCCCACAGCGGCGCGACCGAACAGCACGGGTGCGGCTTGCGTGCACGGGCGGCAGTGAAGCCAGAGCCCAGTAGAAGCCTGCGTGGAAGAGCCCCACGTGCACCTGCAGCAGAGCCAGAGGGAACAGGCACACTCCCAGGAGCTGAACAGAATCCTAGCTCAACGCACAGCCACCAGGGCCAGACCCAAAGGCTGATGCTATCACACAGCTGACTGGCAGTATCGCCACTAGCATGGAGGAGTGCACCTGGTGTGCCTGCCACTCCCCACAGGGCCCCATGCTGCTCTGACGGACACCCCGCCAACAGCAGCTTAGGGGATTAACCCAGTGGCTGCTCTAGGAGTGCAGGTAACTGTCAGAGTCAGCGGAGAAGGGAAAGGCATCCAGCAAGCAGGAAAGGACTTTCTTCTCCCAGCTGATACACCTGCAACCTGCCTACAGCCACTGCTATCACCCTGAAAAGGCAAAAACACCTGGTCCAGTTCAAGATAGTTACACCTGAGAAAGCATCTGCAGAGGCAGACCTAACCAGACTCCCTGAAAAAGAATTAAAAATAGATATCATAAACATGCTGACAGAGCTGCAGAGAAATATGCAAGAGCTAAGGGATGAACTCTGGAGGGAGATTACAGACGTCCGGAGGGAGATTACAGAAGTGAAACAAACTCTGGAAGGATTTATAAGCAGAATGGATAAGATGCAAGAGGCCATTGATGGAATAGAAACCAGAGAACAGGAATGCATAGAAGCTGATGCAGAGAGAGATAAAAGGATCTCCAGGAATGAAACAATATTAAGAGAACTGTGTGACCAATCCAAAAGGAACAATATCCACATTATAGGGGTACCAGAGGAAGAAGAGAGAGAAAAAGGAATAGAAAGTGTCTTTACTATGGAGGCACACAGAACTCCCGAGAGATGGGATCCAAAGATGACAACACCAAGACACATAATAATTAAAATGGCAAAGATCAAGGAGAGGGACAGAGTATTAAAGGCAGCCAGAGAGAGTAAAAAGGTCACCTACAAAGGAAAATGCATCAGGCTATCATCAGAATTCTCAACAGAAACCTCACAGGCCAGAAGACAATGGCATGATATATTTAATGCAATGAAATGAAACAGAAGGGCATTGAACCAAGGATAATGTATCCAGCACGATTATCATTTAAATATGAAGGAGGGATTAAACAATTCCCAGACAAGCAAAAGTTGAGGGAATTTGCCTCCCACAAACAACCACTACAGGGTATCTTAGAGGGACAGCTCTAGATGGGAGCACTCCTAAAAATAACACAGAAAAAAACACACAACATATGAAGAATGGGGGAGGAAGAAAAAGAAGGGAAAGAAATAATCAGACTGTGTTTATAACAGCTCAATAAGCAAGTGAGATCACACAGTAAGGCAGTAAACAAGCTAACCTTGAACCTTTGGTAACCACAAATCTACAGCCTGCAATGGCAATAAGTACATATCTTTCAATAATCACACTAAATGTAAATGGACTGAATGCACCAATCAAAAGACACAAAGTAATAGAATGGATGAAAAAGCAAGACCCATCTATATGCTGCTTACAAGAGACTCACCTCAAACCCAAAGACATGCACAGATTAAAAGTCAAGGGGTGGAAAAAGATATTTCAGGCAAACAACTGAGAGAAAAAAGCAGGTGTTGTAAGACTAGTATGACACAAAATAGACTTCAAAGTAAAGAAAGTAACAAGAGATAAAGAAGGACATTACATAATGAAAAATGGCTCAGTCCAACAAGAGGATATAACCATTATAAACATATATGTACCCAATACAGGAGCACCAATATATGTGAAACAAATACTAACAGAATTAAAGGGGGAAATAGAATGCAATGCATTCATTATGGGAGACTTTAACACACCACTAACTCCAAAACACAGATCCACCAGACAGAAAATAAGTAAGGACACAGAGGAACTAATAGACATTTATAGAACTCTACATCCAAAAGCAAAAGGATACACATTCTTCTCAAGTGCACATGGAACATTCTCCAGAATAGACCACATACTAGGCCACAAAAAGAACCTCAGTAAATTCCAAAAGATTGAAATCCTAACGGCCAACTTTACAGACCACAAACGTAAAAAACTAGAAATAAATTGTACAAAGAAAGCAAAAAGGCTCACAAACACATGGAGGCTTTACAACATGCTCTTAAATAATCAATGGATCAAAGATCAAATTAAAATGGAGATCCACCAATATATGGAAACAAATGACAATAACACAAAGCCCCAACTTCTGTGGCACGCAGCAAAAGCAGTCTTACGAGGAAAGTTTATAGCAATCCAGGCATATTTAAAGAAGGAAGAACAATCCCAAATGAATAGTCTAATGTCACAACTATCAAAATTGGAAAAAGAAGAACAAATGAGGCCGAAGGTCAGCAGACGGAGGAACATAGTAAAGATCAGAGAAGAAATAAATAAAATTGAGAAGAATGAAACAATAGAAAAAAATCAATGAAAACAAGAGCTTGTCTTTCAATAAAATAAACGCAATAGATAAACCTCTAGCCAGACTTATTAAGAGAAAAACAGTCAACACACATCAACAGAATCAGAAATGAGAAAGGAAAAATCACGACAGACCCCACAGAAATAAAAGAATTATTAGAGAATACTATGAAAATTAATATGCTAACAAGCTGGAAAACCTAAGAGAAATGGACAACTTCCTAGAAAAATACAACCTTCCAAGACTGACCCAGAAAGAAACAGAATATCCAAACAGACCAATTACCAGCAACAAAATTGAAGTGGTAATCAAAAACTACCCAACAACAAAACCCCCAGGGGAGATGGATTTACCTCAGAATTTTATCAGACATACAGAGAAGACATAACACCCATTCTCCTTAAAGTTTTCCAAAAATTAGAAGAGGAGGGAATACTCCCAAATTCATTCTATGAAGCCAACATCACCGTAATATCAAAACCAGGCAAAGACCCCACCAAAAAGAAAACTACAGACCAATATCCCTGATTAACATACATGCAAAAATACTCAAAAAAATATTAGCAAACCAAAGTCAAAAATACATCAAGATGATCATACAGCATGACCAAGTGGGATTCATCCCTCGGATGCAAGGATGGAACAACATTTGAAAATCCATCAACATCATCCATCACATCAACAAAAAGAAGGACAAAAACCACATGATCATCTCCATAGATGCTGAAAAAGCATTTGACAAAATTCAACATCCATTCATGATAAAAACGCTCAACAACATGGGCATAGAGGGCAAGTACCTCAACATAATAAAGGCCATATATGATAAACACACAGCTAATATCATACTGAACAGCGAGAGGCTAAAACGTTTTCCTCGGAGATCAGGAACAGGACAGGGATGCCCACTCTCCCCACTGTTATTCAACTTGTTACTGGAGGTCCTAGCCACGGCTATCAGACAAAAGAAAGAAATACAAGGAATCCAGATTGGTAAAGAAGAAGTCAAACTGTCACTATTTGCAGATGACATGATATTGTACATAAAAAACCCTAAAGACTCCACTCCAAAACTACTAGAACTAATATTGGAATTCAGCAAAGTTGCAGGATACAAAATTAACAAACAGAAATCTGTAGCTTTCCTATACACTAACAATGAACTAATAGAAAGAGAAATCAGGAAAACAATACCATTCACAATAGCATCAAAAAGAATAAAATACCTAGGAATAAACCTAACCAAGGAAGTGAAAGACCTATACCCTGAAAATTATAAGACACTCTTAAGAGAAATTAAAGAGGTCACTAATAAATGGAAACTCATCCCATGCTCCTGGCTAGGAAGAATTAATATTGTCAAAATGGCCATCCTGCCCAAAGCAATATACAGATTCAAAGCAATCCCCATCAAATTACCAACAGTATTCTTCAAAGAACTGGAAAAAATAGTTCAAAAATTCATATGGAACTGTCAAAGACCACGAATAGCCAACGCAATCCGGCGAAGGAAAAATAAAGTGGGTGGGGGGATCTCGCTCTCCAACTTCAAGCTCTACTACAAAGCCATAGTAGTCAAGACAATTTGGTACTGGCACAAGAGCAGAGCCACAGACCAGTGGAACAGAATAGAGACTGCAGACATTAACGCAAACATATATGGCCAATTAATATTTGATAAAGGAGCCATGGACATACAATGGGGAAATGACAGTCTCTTCAACAGATGGTGCTGGGAAAATTGGATAGCTACATGTATGAGAATGAAACTGGATCACTGTCCAACCCCATACACAACAGTAAACTCCAAATGGATCAAAGACCTGAATATAAGTCATGAAATCATAAAACTCTTAGAAAGAAACATAGGCAAAAATCTCATGGACATAGACATGAGTGACTTCTTCATGACCATATCTCCCCGGGCAAGGGAAACAAAGGCAAAAATGAAACAGTGGGACTATATCAAGCTAAAACGCTCTGTACAGCAGAGGACACCATCAATAGAACAAATGGTATCCTACAGTATGGGAGAATATATTCATAAATGACAGATCCGATAAAGAATTGACATCCAAAATATATAAAGAGCTCACACACCTCAACAAACAAAAAGCAAATAATCCAATTAAAAAATGAGCAGAGGTGCTGAATAGACAGTTCTCTAAAGAAGAAATCCAGATGGCCAACAGGCACATGCAAAGATGTTCCACATCGCTAATCATCAGAGAAATGCAAATTAAAACCACAATGAGATATCACCTCACACCAGTAAGGATCGCCATCATCGAAAAGACAAACAACAACAAATGTTGGCGAGGTGGCTGGAGAAAGAGGAACCCTCCTACACTGCTGGTGGGAATGTAAATTTGTTCAACCATAGTGGAAAGCAGTATGGAGGTTTCTCAGAATGCTCAAAACAGAAATACCATTTGACCCAGGAATTCCACTTCTAGGAATTTACCCTAAGAATGCAGCACTCCAGTTTGAAAAAGACAGATGCACCCCTATGTTTATCGCTGCACTATTTACAATAGCCAGGATATGGGAGCAACCTAAATGTCCATCAGTAGATGAATGGGTAAAGAAGATGTGGTACATATACACAATTCAATTACGCAGCCGTAAGAAAAAAACAGATCCTACCATTCGCAACAACATGGATGGAGCTAGAGGTTATTATGCTCAGTGAAATAAGCCAGGTGGAGAAGGACAAGAACCAAATGACTTCACTCATATGTGGAGTATAAGAACAAAGGAAAACTGAAGGAACAAAACAGCAGCAGAATCACAGAACCCAAGAATGGACTAATAGTTACCAAAGGGAAAGGGACTGGGGATGATGGGTGGGAAAGGAGGGATAAGGGTGGGGTAAAAGAAAGAGGGCATTACAATTAGCATGTATAGTGCATGTTGGGCACATGGAGGGCTGCGCAACACAGAGAAGACAAGCAGTGATTTTACAGCATCTTACTATGCAGATGGACAGTGACTGTGAAGGGGTATGTGGGGCAGACTTGGTGAAGGGGGGAACCTATTAAACATAATGTTCTTTCTGTAATTGTAGATTAACGATACCAAAATAAAAAAAGGCATCCTACAGTATAGGAGAATATATTTGTAAGTAATTCACCCAATAAGGGTTAGCATCCAAAATATATAAAGAACTCATACACCTCATCATCAAAGAAAATAAATAACCCAGTTCAAAAGTGGGTAGAGACTACAGCTCAAGCACTTGTATCTAGAAATGTATATACATTTCTCCAAAGAAGACATACAGATGGCCAACAGGCACATGAAAAGATGCTGCACATTGCCAATCATCAGGGAAATGCAAATCAAAACCATAATGATATATAACCTCACACCAATAAGAATGGCCAGTATCCAAAAGACAAGAAATAACAAGTGTTGAAGATGTGGAGAAGAGGGAACCCTCCTACTCTGTTGGCAGAAATGTAAATTGGTGCAGCCACTATGGAAAGCAGCATGGAGGTTCCTCATAAAACTGAAACAGAAAAACTATAGGACCCAGTAACTAAACTTCTAGGTATTTACCTGAAAAATACAAAATCTCTGATTTGAAAAGATATTATGCATCCCTATGTTTACTGCCACATTATTTAAAATAGTCAAGATATGGAAGCAACCAAAGTGTCCGTCAATAGATGGATAAAGAAGATGTGGTACACATGTACAATGGAATATGATTCAGCCATAAAAAAAAATGAAATCCTGTCATTTGTGACAACATGGATAGACCTAGATGGTATTATGCTAAGTGAAATAAGCCAGGCAGAGAAAAGGCAAATACCATGATTTCACTTCTATGTGGAATCTAAAAACAAAAGAAAATTGAACAAAATAGCACTGGAGTCATAGACAATGAGAAGTGACTGGTGGTTATGATGGGGAAGGAGTTATGGTGCATGGGTGGGTCAGCTGAGGAGGATAAAGAGGCACAAAATCACAGTCACAATATAAGTTGGGCACGGGGATGGAAATGCCCCATGGAGAATATAATCAATTGTTCTAAAATACTGCTCTATGTTGAAAGATCGTAACTACACTAGTTGGGGTGAGGATTTTATTATGCAATGGCTGAATCACTGTGTTGTATATTTGAAACCAATACAATACTGCATGTCAACTATACTTCAATAAAAAATACATATATATATAAATACATAATTTGAATATATAAGCAACTCCTAGCTTATAAATGAGACTTTTTAAAGACACTTAATTGTAAATACTTTACTAGGAATTAAGATCACATTCCCCCAAACCCAGTTAAATTCCTAGATAAGCAACAAAAACTTGTTAAGCCTATAAACACAACAAATGCTTTGTTGTGCTGAAATAGTTCCATGGGCAAAAAAATGAACCAAAATCCTAACTATGATTGTTCGAAAGATTCTTTTCCTACCACAACTTTAGCAATGAGAGAAGACAAATTTCTTCCCACTCTGTGATCAAAATAAACATTTTTCTCTTCCCTTCTTCCCCTGCAAAAATAGAAACTAGTGTTTGGGGCAAGCACCAAGCACAACTGTGATAGGATGGAGGAACAAGTGGGCTGCAATGCGGGCAGCAGAGGGAAAGGGTGACAGCTCTAGCATCTGTATATCTTGCTAGTAATACTGTATGTATATCTGCTTATGCATGTATCTATGTATAGGACTTCATAAGGTGGATGGATGTCTGTACTCCCACTTACAAGTTTGTAATAGTTATTGCCAAAGAAAGAATTTCACAACAAGAAATCAGAACATTAAGATTGTCAATTTAAAAGAACAGCATTAGTGGATGAAAATTAAGATGATAAAGAGGCTATTTAGATTTTTTCCCTACAAGATACATATTAACAACAAAGGGAAAAAGAGTAACTGTACAGTGGAGAAACCTGGCAGCCATCACCCTTAAGTGATCAATGCTTACACTACCAGTAATGGGACAAATTAACTTCACATGCTTCCCAATATGATGCACTGGCAAAGACAACCCTTTTGTTCTTTAAACAGGCAGTATTTAACTTGACTCATACTTTTCAGACTACAAGGATCAAAGTAATGAAACACTGTTAAATGTTCTTTTTATACGAATATAGATTAATAATATGTGTAGTAATAAACTACTTAGAATACCTTTTAACAACATGAATTTGTGAGTATTAAAAATATTTGACCAGCCTTAGAGGAGCCAAGATGGCGGTGTGAGCAGGACAGCAGAAATTGACTCCCAAAACCATGTATATTTTTGAAAATACAACAAATACAACTATTCCTAAAAGACACCAGAAGGTGCAGTACAACAGCCAGGCTACATCTACACATGTGAGAAGCCAGTGCATCATGAAGGGGGTAAGATGAAAGCAGCTGCCTGGTGGGCCCTGAGCGAGCCCCCGACCCCAGCTCCCTGGTGGGAGGAGAGGAGTCGGAGTGTGGAGGGAGTGGGAGCCCAGGACTGCTAAATGCCTAGCCCTAGTCATCCACACCAGGAGCACAGACACACAGTGCATGGTGAGCTGGATACCAGGGAAAAGGAACAGTAAAACCTGAAAGCCGATCCCCATAGCCGGTGCCCATGGGAAAAAAAAGTGAGTGTCTTTTGAAAGTCTTAAAGGGACAGGGGCCTCAGATCTGGACAGAAGCATCCCAGCACACTCAGCCCAGCAGCTGAGAATCCCAGTGAACTCTGGACACCCTAACCCCTGGGCAGCAGCACAGCTCTGAGTCCCCTCATGTTGAGAAACAGCCTCCCACCCATTCCCCCTCCAGCGTGACCCTGCCATAGTGGAGCAGCAGCCTGAGAATGGCCACGCCCACAGTAGCTTTGCAGAGCCTACTCTGCAGTTGCTTGGGCCAGACTAAGAGGCTCAGTAGGCACGCAGCTGCCCAGCACAAGCCTCTATGGGTCACCATTCTTGCAGGAGAGGAAGGCAATGAACAAGCGGGAAGGGACTATGTTCTCCCAGCTGACACACATGCCAACTGCCCATGACTACCTCTATCACCATGAAAAGGCAGAAGAATTTGATACAGATTAGAATAACCCAGCATCCCCTGAGAGGGAATCTGGAGAGAGAGATTTAACCAATCTCCCTGAAAAAGAATTCAAAATAAAGGTCATAACCATGCTGATGGAGCTGCAGAGAAAAACACAAGTGCTAATAGATAAAATTGGAAAGGAGAATACATGAATAAAATAATCTCTGGAAGGACTTAAAAGCAGAATGGACGAGATGCAAGAGGCCGTTAATGGAATAGAAATCAGAGAACATGAACACAGAGAAGCTCATGCAGAGAGAGATAAAACACTCTGCAGTAATGAAACAATATTAAGAGAACTGTGTGACCAATCTAAATGGAACAATATCCACACTATAGGGGTACCAGAAGAAGAAGAGAGAGGAAAAAGGGATAGAAAGTGTTTTTGAAGAAATAATTAATGAAAACATCCCCAAACTGGAGGAGGAAATAGTCGCTCAGACCATGGAAACACATAGAACTCCCAAAAGAAGGGACCAAAGGAGGACAACACCAAGACACAAAATAATTAAAATGGAAAACAACAAGAACAAGGACAGAGTATTAAAGGCAGCCAGAGAGAGGAAAAAGGTGACCTACATAGGAAAACCCATCAGGCTATCATCAGACTTCTCGACAGAAACCTCACAGGCCAGAAGAGAATGGCATGATATATTTAATGCAATGAAACAGAAGGGCCTTGAACCAAGCATACTGTATCCAGCACAATTATCATTTAAATATGAAGGAGGGATTAAACAATTCACAGACAAGCAAAAGTTGAGGGAATTTGTCTCCCAGAAACCAGCTCTACAGGGTATTCTAGAGGGACTGCTGTAGATGGAAGCACTCCTAAGGCTAAATAGATATTACCAGAGAAAATAAAATCACAGCAAAGAAAGCAGACCAACCAAATTCTAATAAAAGGCAAAAAATATATAAAATCAACTATCCACAAAAGCAGTAAAAAGAACATAAAAGAGCACAAAATAAAACACCTAACATATAAAGAATGGAGAAGGAATAAGAAAGGAGAGAAATAAAGAATCATCAGAATGTGTTTATAATAGCTCAATAAGCAAGCTAAGTTAGAGGTAAGATAGAAAAAGAAGCTAACTTTGAAACTTTTGTAACCACGAATCTAAAGCCTGCAATGGCAATAAGTACATATGTATCAATAATCACCCTAAATGTAAATGGAATTAATGCACCAACCAAAAGACACAGACCAATAGAGTGGATAAAAAACCAAGACCCATCTATATGCTGCTTACAAGAGACTCAACTCAAAATCATAGACATGCACAAATTAAAAGTCAAGGGATGGAAAAAAGATATTTCATGCAAACAACAGGGAGAAAAAAGCAGGTGTTGCAGTACTAGCATCAGACAAAATAGACTTCAAAACAAAGAAAATAACAAGAGGTAAAGAAGGACACTACATAATGATAAAGGGGGCATTCCAACAAGAGGATATAACCATTATAAATATACATGCACCCAATACAGGAGCACCAACATATGTGAACCAAATACTAACAGAATTAATGGAGGAAAAAGAATGCAATGCATTCATTCTAGGAGATTGCAACACACCATTCATTCCAAAGGACAGATCCACCAGACAGAAAATAAGAAAGAACACAGAGGCACTGAACAACACACTTGAACAGATGAACCTGATAGACATCTTTAGAATTCTACACTCAAATGCAGCAGGATACACACTCTTCTCAAGTGCATATGGAACATTCTCCAGAATAGACCACACACTAGGCCGTAAAAATAGCCTCAGTAAATTCAAAAATATTGAAATACTACCAACATCTTTCCAGACCACAATGGTATAAAGCTGGAAATAAATTGTACAAAGAAAACAAAAAGGCTCACAAACACATGGAGGCTAAACAACATGCTCCTAAATAGTCAATGGATCAATGACCAAATTAAAACAGAGATTAAGCAATATATGGAAACAAATGACAACAACAACACATAGCCCCGACTTCTGTGCGATGCAGCGAAGGCAGTTTTAAGAGCAAAGTATATAGCAATCCAGGCATATTTAAAGAAGGAAGAACAAAACCAAACAAATAGTCTAAGTCACAATTATTGAAATTGGAATAAGAAGAACAAATGAGGCCTAAAGTCAGCAGAAGGAGGGACATAATAATGATCAAAGAAGAAATAAATAAAATTGAGAGAACAGAACAATAGAAAAAAATCCATGAAACCAAGAGCTGGATCTTTGAGAGAAAAAAAACCAGATAAGCCTCTAGCCAGACTTAATAAGAGAAAAAGAGAATCAACACACACCAACAGAATCAGAAACAAGAAAGATAAAATCATGATGGACCCCACAGAAATACAAAGAATTATTAGAGATTACTATGAAAACGTATATGCTAACAAAATGGAAAACCTAGAAGAAATGGACAACTTCCTAGAAAAATACAACCTTCCAAGACTGACCCAGGAAGAAACAGAAAATCTAAAAAGACCATTTGCTAGCAACGAAATTGAAGTGGTAACCAAAAAACTACCCAAGAGCAAAACCCCCAGGCCAGATGGATTTACCACAGAATATTATCAGACATACATAGAAGAAATAATACCCATTCTCCTTAAAGTTTTCCAAAAAATAGAAGAGGAGGGAATACTCCTAAACTCATTCTATTAAGCCAGCGTCACCATAATACCAAAATCAGGCAAAGACCCCACCAAAAAAGAAAATTACATACCAATATCCCTGATTAACATACATGCAAAAATACTCAACAACATATTAGCAAATGAAATTCAAAAATACATCAAGAGTATCATACACCATGAGAAAGTGGGACTCATCTCAGGGATGCAAGGATGGTACAACATTCGAAAATCCATCAACATCATCCACCACATAAACAAAAAGCACAAAAATCAAATGATCATCTCCATAGATGCTGAGAAAGCATTCAACAAAATTCAACATCCATTCATGATAAAACTCTCAACAAAATGGGTATAGAGGGCAAGTACCTCAACATAATAAAGGCCATATATTATAAACTCACAGCCAACATCATACTGGAAAGTGAGAAGCTGAAAGCTTTTCCTCTGAGATTGGGAACAAGACAGGGATGCCCACTCTCCCCACTGCTATTTAACATAGTACTGGAGGTCCTAGCCATGGCAATTAGACAAAACAAAGAAATACAAGGAATACAGATTGGTAAAGAAGTCAGACAGCCACTATTTGCAGATGACATGATATTATACATAAAAAACTCTAAAGACTCCACTCCAAAACTACTAGAACAAATTTTGAAATTCAGCAAAGTTGCAGGATACAAAATTAATACACAGAAATCTGTGTCTTTCCTATACATAAACAATGAACTAATTCAAAGAGAAATCAGGAAAACAATTCCATTCACAATTGCATCAAAAAGAATAAAATACCTAGGAATAAACCTAACCAAGGAAGGGAAAGACCTATACCTTGAAAACTACAAGACACTCTTAAGAGAAATTAAAGAGGACACTAACAAATGGAAACTCATTCCATGCTCTTGGCTAGGAAGAATTAATATCGTCAAAATGGCCATCCTGCCCAAAGCAATCTACAGATTCAATGTAATCTCCATGAAATTACCAACAGCATTCTTTAAAGAACTGGAACAAATAGTTTAAAAATTCATATGAAACCACCAAAGACCCCGAATAGCCAAAGCATTCCTGAGAAGGAAGAATAAAGTTGGGGAGATCTAGCTCCCCAACTTCAAGCTCTACTACAAAGACACAGTAATCAAGACAATTTAGTACTGGCATAAGAACAGAGCCACAAACCAGTGGAAGAGAACAGAGTCTCCAGAGATTAACCAAAACATATATGGTCAATTAATATACGATAAAGGAGCCATGGACATACAATGGGGAAATTACAGCCTCTTCAACAGTTTCTGTTGGCAAACTGGACAGCTACATGTAAGAGAATGAAACTGGATCACAGTATAATCCCATACACAAAAGTAAATTTGAAATGGATCAAAGACCTGAATGTAAGTCATGAAACCATAAAACTTTTAGAAAAACACATAAGCAAAAATCTCTTGGGCATAAACATGAGCAACTTCTTCATAAACATATCTCCCCAGGAAAGGGGGGAAAAAGTGAAGATAAACAAGTGGGACTATATCAAGATGAAAAGCTTCTGTACAGCAAAGGACACCATCAATAGAACAAAAAGGTATCCTACAGTATGGGAGAACATTTTCATAAATGACAGATCCGATAAAGGGTTGAGATCTAAAATATATAAAGAGCTCACAGACCTCAACAAACTAAAAGCAAAGAATCCAATTAAAAAATGGGCAAAGGAGCTGAACAGACAGTTCTCCAAAGAAGAAATTCAGATGGCCAACAGACACATGAAAAGATGCTCCACATCGCTAGTCATCTGAGAAATGCAAATTAAAACCACAATGAGATATGACCTCACACCAATAAGGATTGCCATCATCCAAAAGACAAACAAAAACAAATGTTGGCGAGGTTGTGGAGAAAGGGGAACCCTCCTACACTGCTGGTGGGAATGTAAATTGGTTCAACTAGAGTGGAAAACAGTATGGAGGTTCCTCAAAAAGCTCAAAATAGAAGTACCATCTGAACCAGGAATTCCACTTCTAGGATTTTACCATATGAATGCAGCTGCCCAGTTTGGAAAAGATGGATGCACCTCTATGTTTATCACAGCACTGTTTACAATAGCCAAGAAATGGAAGCAACCTATGTGTCCATCAGTAGATGAATGGATAAAGAGGTGGTACATACACACAATGGAATAGTATTCAGCCATAAGAAAACAAATCCTACCATTTGCAACAACACGGATGGAGCTGAGGGTATTATGCTCAGTGACATAATCCAGGTGGAAAAAGACAAGTACCAAATGATTTCACTCATGTATGGAGTATAAGAATGAAGAAAAAACTGAAGGAACAGAACAGCAGCAGATTCACAGAACCCAAGAATGGACTAACAGTTACCAAAGGGAAAGTGACTTGGGAGGATTGGTGGGAAGGGGGGGATAAGGGGGGTAAAGAAAGGGGGCATTCTGATTAGCATGCATAATGTGGGGGGAAGCATGGGGAGGGATGTGCAACCCAGGGAAGACAATTAATGACTCTACAGTATCTTACTACCCTGATGATGGTGACTGTAATGGGGTTTGTGGGGGGAACTTGGTGAAGTGGGGAGCCAGTAAACATAATGTTCCTCATGTAATTATAGATTAATGATACCAAAATAAATAAATAAATAAATAAATAAATAAATAAATAAATAAATTCAAAAAATTTGACCAGCTAAGTATTAAATGGTAGATCAAATATTTCAGTAGCCAAGGGATTGATATACAACAGCTGTTAAATTTTCTATGCAGTTACTATTATCAAAAATCAAAATTAACATGGATGGAGCTAGAGGGTATTATGCTCAGTGAAATAAGCCAGGTGGAGAAAGACAAGTATTGAATGATTTCTCTCATCTGTGGAGTACAAGAACAAAGCAGAAACTGAAGGAACACAACAGCAGCAGACTCACAGAACCCAAGAATGGACTAACAGTTACCGAAGGGAAAGGGACTGGGGAGGATGGGTGGGAAGAGAAGGATAAGAGGCATTACTATTAGCACACATAATGTAGTGGTGGGGTATTGGGAAGGCAGTATAGCACAGAGAATTAGCGACTCTGTAGCATTTTACTATGCTGATGGACAGTGACTGTAATGGGGTATGTGGTGGGGACTTGATAATTGGGGGAGTCTAGTAACCACAATGTTGCTCATGTAAGTGTATATTAATGATACCAAAATTAATATATATATACATGTATATATATGTATATATATATATATACACACACACACACACACACACATATAAATCAAAATTAGATGCAATTACCAAACACTGGAGAAAACTGCTATTGTGCTTGTAACAATTTCTAGTCTTTTGGCTGCCTTGTTTTACAACTGAAAAGAAATTATGTATTCTTTTCAGCTTTAAGACCTTGGATTACACGAAGATTTCTTAGAATACAAAAAGCAAACCATGAAAGTGCTGCTAACTTGGAATTAATCACAATTAAAAGTTTTTGCTTTTCAAAAGACAGTTCATAAAATGAAAAGGCAAATCAAAGTGAAAAGTAATAATAGAAGACAGCCCAGCTAAAAATGGGTTGCAGATTTAAATGGACATTTCAATGTAGATGATTGCAAATGGCAAAGAAGGACATGAAAAGATGTTCAACATCACGGATCACCAGGGAAACATAAATTAAAAGCAGAACAGATACCACTACACACCCATTAGAATGACTAAAATTTAAAAAGACTGACAATACCAAGTGTTGATGAGTATGTGAAGCAACTGGAAGTCATATACATTGCTTCCAGGTATACAAAATGATACACACATCTTGGAATAGTTTGGCAAAAAGTTAAATATACACTTATCTGTATGGCCCAGCAATCCCATTCCTGGGGAAAAAAAGTGCCTTCAACCCCCAAAGACTTGTATAAGAATATTCACAACAGCTTTACTTATAATAGCCCCCAACTAGAAACAACCCAAATGCCCATCAACTGGTCAATGGATAAACTCTGGTATGTCTATATAATGAAATATTACTCAGCAATCGAGGAACTAGTGACCTATGCAACAACTTGGATGAATCTCAAAAGCATTAAGTGGAAGAAACCAGACAGAACAGAGTATGTTCTATAGAACTCCATTTACATGAAGTTCTAGAAAAAGCAAAACTATAGTGACAGAAAGCCTACCAGTGGTTGCCAGGAACCAGAAATGAAGGGGAAGGAATTGACCAAGAGGGAACTTCCTGGGTTGATGAAAATATTTAATGTCATCATTGTGGTGGTGGACACACAACATGTGCACATCTGTTAAAACTCATCAAATTATACACTTAAGATGAGTGAAGTTTACTGTATGTCAATAATAACTCAAAGCTGATTTAAAATAAAGCAGCAGAAATGGTTACTCATAGAGTAGCGACTACAAGGGAGTACAAGGAAAACTCTGGTGCACCAGTACTGTTGTATTTCTTAACCTGGGTGGGGGACACATGGGTATTCTGTTTAGAAAAAGCCACTGAGTTGTACAATTATGATTTGTGCACTTTATTGAAATGAAAAGCTTACTATAAAAATTAAGGAATGGGTCCTCCTCAACAGTTTGGACTTCATATAAATCATGGCAATGATTCAAAATTGCAGCTAAGAAAATAACTGAGCAGAAGAAAAGCAAGAGGAAAGAACACTGAGTTAATCACCAATTATAAGGCGATTCAAAAGCAATCACTTGTTCCAAAGCATATTTTCCTATGTGGGGGACAACTAATAATCTAGCTAAATTTAAGTTTTATATCTCTATATATGTCCATGTATATATATATATATATATATATGTATATCCAGAGAGAGAGAGAGAGAGAGAGAGAGAGAGAGAGAGAGAGAGAGAGAGAGAGAGAGAGAGGATACAATGAACTTTCCCCGAAACTTTAACCATCAACCTTTTTTTCTTAAGTTCATGTTCTTTTTATTTCAAGAGAAATAATAACACAAATAAGCTCAGAACATGTTCACTCCACAACTTAGTTTTCTTCTTGGAAGAAAAGACTCTTACTAACCTCCTTCATAAATGATTTGCCAATGCGCACCACTTTTGCGAATAAAATGGGATCATGAGAAAGATGAGGACCAAGGTAACAGAACATACTGAAGACATCTCTCCTCAAGTCTTCAAAGCTCTCTGCTTGTTTTGGTGCTCTCTTAGTTTGCAAAGCATTAACAGGTGAGCCTTTAGCACCTTTAGGAATGCCAACTCTATAAAAGGAAGTAAAATTCTTATTAATACTGTTGAATAGCCCATTTTAAATTAATAGTCATATTAATCAGTAAGTAAAACCTTTCTTGCTCGTATTTGCTTTCTATATTTCAACTGTGCCTATCTTTATTCTACCAGATAATTTAACTAGTAGAAAATACAAAACCAATACTCATTTGAAAAAAAATCAAGAACTCAGAGGAGAACGCTTTAAATTTACTGCATAAGAAAAGGAAATAAGAAAAATGCAAATTTCAAGTAACACTTAACATACATTATATGAATATGTTTTTAGTTAAACTTGGCCAGTATCAGGAATTTGAATATGGGAATGGGGAACAAGGGATGGATGTCAGAGACACTGGAAGATGAAACAGAAAAATATGGATAAAACAACACTGACTTAAGTCAATAAACATTTCTCAATCTGTGTTCACTAGCTAGATGGAGTATGAGATAGGTGGTGAGAGGGAAGGTGAGCAGCATAATGGAAGAGTGTGTCACACTAAAAAGCACAGCATGCCCAGAGTTCTCACCTGCTGAGTAGGTGTCCCACTGTGGAGTCACAGGGGTCACTCTCTGAGAAGAAGCCTTCATGGTCCGCAGACCAGGTGGCACTGAAGGCAGCAGCCAGCCGCTATCCACAAGTCACAAGGCTGGGGCTTTTGAGGCAGGCTCTGCTCTCTGGGGCGGAAGCCAGAGCTTCTGCCAATACTGCTCCTAAGTATCCTGCAAGTAGGCTGAGGACTAGAGGACTGGTCGACACAGTAACTAGGGATGATGAGAGAGGCTGCACTAGCAATTTCCCCAACAGCAGCCTAAATGCCAGGAAAGTTAAGGCAAGCAGAGAGGCAAAGTCCTCACTCAGAGCCACTCAACCCAGGATAGAGGAAAATACACTAAGTAAAAACCTTAGAATTCTCTACCCCTCAGATAGGAGGAAAAGTAAAGAACAGAAGAATGGAGTTTTCACTCTCAATGGAACAAACAACCTAAAAGTCTAACCTATACTTTTTAGACTACACTGCAGCACACATTCTGTAACATCTGATACAGACATTAGGAGACAAGTCACTAATTAACACATATCAAACTGTACACTGTGAATAATTTGTACCTTCTGATAAAACATACTAAAATATATGCTTGGTTTGAAGAGATACAATAAACATGCAGATTTTTTTTTATAGTCCTAAACTAATTCTACCTCAACGAGTAGTAAAGCATATACTAACATACCTTCGGTAGAGCGGCTCAATAGTTATGTGAATAAGCTTTCAAATAGCAAGGGCTATTAGCTTATGTGAAGCTGTGTAGTATGGAGGCATCTGATCCATAATATTCTGGGCATGCAGCCAATCACCAATCTTTAACAAGGCTTCCAACAAACCAAGTTTTTGGTTGTCAGGTGGCTAAAAATAAACAATTACAGTAAGAACACAGACCAGACACCAATAAATCCTATTTTTTTTATTTTAAAAAATTGAGCTAAATAATACAATGTATGTCAACTATGGCTGCCATTCATGGTAAATGCAATGGTATTTTCCAGAAACTACCATCAAATTTTTTACCAACTGAAAAAAAAAACAGGATCTGTTTTTTCATTTAGCAGACACAGTGTGACAGTTTGTAGACTAGGGATTATACTACACGGTACTTAATGTTCTGTGCCACAGCAACCTAGAACTCATTCACCTGTGAGAACCCCTTGGGACTTAAGAGACAGAGCACAAATAAAAGTCACAAATACATTTATAATTTTACTTAGAATACATTTTGAAATGTATGTAAGAAATCAAACCACCTTTCTTCAGCACTATCAAAAATAATAAAATGTTGATTAACTAATTAAATACTTCTAAATCTAGAAGACAATGTTGATTTTACTAGAATGAACCACATACCTTCTCTACTTTCTCCTCTTCTTTTTCCTTTTCTTTCTTTCGCTCATCCATTTTTTTGGAAGACAATACAACCATTGTAAGTTTTCTAACAATTTGCTTAGCTTCCATAATTTCTCATTTGTGTTCATCCATAATGCAATTATCAGCTGGAAGAAGCTAAAAATGGTTCATTAACATTTCATATAACAGCTAATACTATTTGCACATAAAAAGCAAACACTACACTCAATTAATAAAACTGAAAATAACAAAGTCAAGCCTATTCATGACCATGATATCCCTTCCAAATAAGTTTCTCTCCATTATAATTTTATAATCTAATTAAGAGCTTAAATTTTGTATACCTTTTAATATCTGGTAGCAGTTCGAAGTTTCACGTTAACACAATACTATAACAGTGATGCTTACCACTGAACTTGGTTTACCCAATAAATGTATACCTGTTCCATTAAAAATATCTGATTACCCCTCTAAAGGACAAACTCCAAATTAAAGTACTACATACAGATACAATTTGGGAGAGGTGAGCTACTGAATCACATAACAGCATAAATTTGATTCCTCTAAATGAAAAATCTCAAGTAGAAAAATTATAAACAATTTGACATCTTAGTTGTCATTTCCTAGATAACTATATGACTTAAGTCACAAACTAGTTTCTAGTTTATTACAAAAGGGAAAGTAATGTGTATAGCTGACCCTCCAACATGAAAAAGGATTGAGTATCTCAAATACAGCCATCTTGTATGCATGGAAGATGGTTAATGTGGACATTTCATAAAGTAACCCAGACACAAAGAAAAACACAGCCAACAATCCATTATTTAGTAGTTTCTGCTAGGCACTACAGTGAGCTATAAAAGTATACCTGCCCCCAAGAAATACATAATCTAATAATTCAGTAGCTAAATCTAATGCTAATGCAAAGTAAACCAGCAGCAAATAAAAAAAGGCAATAGTGAAATAATAAACTACATATTGTAGACTTTGTCCCATTAGTCAAAAGAAGGGGTGGAAGAAAATTCACTATAGACTGGTACAAGGAGTTAAACAAACTTTTGTCATTCATCATGCTCCCCACTGCTCATTACTTAGGCCCTCTGTTTTTATTGTTTTTCTATATATCTGCTGTAGGTCCCCATCTTTTATATAGAGTACTGCCAATTGTCTCTAAAATTTCTCATTACAATGGATGAACTTTAAGCTTCTTAAATTTCTATTTCTAGTTTTGTCTATTTTGGGAATGTATTACTGGGTGCATATAAAGTTACAACTGCCACGCCACATCTTGTTAGTGAACACATGCTTATTATGAAGTGATCACAGTTCAGCCCCAATCCATTTCTCCATCTTCATTTCCCGTACATACCAGCCCAGGGTCCAATGACTTTGAGCTTCCTGTTGTTCCCCTCTGGTGATGATAAGGCCCTTTCAAACCTCCACTTTTATACCCAGTTAATTTTACTTAGAAAGCTTCCTACCTTGTAAGCTTAGCCAACACCTACACATCTATCAAGATCCCAGTTCAACATTACTAGTCTGGAAAAGCCTTCCAACATAGAGAGTCACTATCTGTTCTAAGACCCAACAGCACTCTGTGAATACCTCCAGCACAGTACTTACCATATAATGCAAAATGTTTCTCCCTTGCTAGATTATGACTGCCTCCAAGGTAAAGACCAAGTTGTAGTCAACTCTGTAAACCACAGTACATGATAAGCAAGAAAGTCAGAAAGTGACTGCAAAAGCAGGTTATGTCAGCTTTGGACAAGTTTAAGTTCATAGATATCCTAGCACACAACCTAATAAAACAGTAATTGGTATACTACAAACTTAGTTTTATTTAAACTGACAGGCTAAATTGTTGCTAAACTAGAGGTCATTAATCACAATCTCATACATACTCTTCTAGATCCCGGATCCGGCAATTCATCCTAAATGCCTAAAATTAACATTTTGGGGAAAAGGAACAAGTATCTAGGTAATCCCATATTTCCTGTGATTTACATATAATAGAGAAGTCTAAAACCACACTGTTTAGAATTTGGCTTCTCCCCCATGCGATATGCCTTGATGACAATTGAGAATGTCATATCCAACTTTGAATCCTGCAAGGATGATTAAAGTATCTGGTTTCCACAGTTTGTCAAAGCATTAAATTCATTCCCTTTATAAAGCATTAGGGCTTCAAAAATTAAGATGTGAAAGCCTAGGACCAATCTTGGAGTGCTATAAAGGCTGTCTACTCCTCCCCGCACCCCTGGGATGGACAACTAAATATTCTTAGCAGCCTATTGACTTACATGTTCATAAAGATCATCTAAATCAATAATATTAAATTGTAGAAGTACTGCTGCAACTCTGTATAAAGATGAAGGGGTCTCTCCATTTAGTTCCTTGAAGAACAGAAGAAAGGTTTCTTCTTAGTGCATAAAATACAATTAAAATCATATCCTTTACCTACCAATATTTAAGAACAGAGACTAAATAACTCTAGGTTAACAATAAGCTTCATTCTTCTTCCTGATCATACATAACATCTGAATGCAGAACAAAGATACTTATCTCAACATCCCTTTTCATATTAGAACATCTTCTAAAGAGCAGGAGAAAAGATTTCAAAATGGATACACTATACAATGCATGCTAATAGTTTAATAAAATATGGAAATTGAATAGAGTAACATTTTATACTGCATAATATTTAGTTTGGGTTTCTGTTTTTGTGTTTTCTTACCTTGCTTTTTTAGGTGTTCTCAGTGGAGATGCAGATAGACTAACAAATTTGTAAGTGCAGCACTTTCTGTGTCTGCTTTAATTTTTTATCCCTATTCTTTTATTTCTTGGTTTTGTGCTATGTAAATCAGATTTCACCTTCAAAACAAGTCTCTATACATATTACACATGGATAGATCAACATTTTAAAATAAAAATGGTCAATTCTAGGCCAGCCCTGCTGACCCTGCATAGAAACAAAGATACCTGAATGCTGTCAGGAAGACCTTTCCCTAATTTTTAAACTGCTTGTGGTCAGATGAATGGAAGAGTGAAGTGAGGACAATTGACAATTACTAAATGGCCAAAAGAAAATAAAAAGCAAACAGTAACAATATACTGTTTTTCTTCTCAAAACTGAAAAGAGATCTTTGTAAGGCTTCCCCCACAACTGTGACAGGTGTTTTGCACATACCATATGAACCTAAAAAAGCAAATAGGTTTATCATAAAAAAAGGCATTGTTCTACTCTAATTTTTAAGACAGATAAGAGATGCCATCAACTTAAGAGTTTAATTCTAAACTTTTGTACATGGTTACTTAGTATCAAAACATGTTCCCATAAAAAAAATGGTAGTCAGGATTTCAGAGCAAACCCACAAAAGCTCACTACCTGACCTGAATCCACCAAGTATTATTCTCATTATTTCCATTATCTTTATTTAAATGAGTCACCACAAGCCCCCAACTCCCAGCCATACATCAGCTTCCATACTCTGCTCCTGATACTGCCCTGCACAATCCTTGTTCTGTCCTGTCCATCCCACCTTTCCACATTCTCAAAAATCTTCCATGGAATCCTCTGGAATTCATGACTCATCCTCAGCAAAACCCCCTATGTCTGAACCTCCCCTCTAAACGTCCCCTCCACCTTCATGCCTGAACAGAGCCTAGCACTCTCTAGGAACACCACTCCCACTGTAACCTGGTGGCTATTTTCTCCAGGCCCCACACTACTAGGCCTGAAGGTGAAGTATGAGTCATCTTTGCTTTTTATAGTTGTTTTCAGTCTATTTTTCCCCCTGCACCCTCACCAAAACCCACCCAGCTTTGGATTTCCTGTCATTCACTACTGCTGTTAACTAGTTTTATTCCATCATAGTCAAATAAGATGCTTTGTACAAATGTACTGAGACTTACTTTGCCATCCAAGGGTCTTCCCTGGAGAATGTTGTATGTGCAGTTAAGAATAATGTGTCATCTATTGTTAGGTAGAGTGTTCTATATATGCCTGTCAAGTCAAATTGGTTTATAGCGTGAAGTCTATTTTGCCTGATATTAGAAGAGCTACCCAGGTCTCTCCTGGATGTTATTTGCATAGGACACCAATGCCCACACTTTCACTTTCAACATATTTGTATCTTTGTATTTAAAGTGAGTCTTACAGATGGCATAAAGTTGGAAAATGCTTTCTTATACATTCTATCAAACTATGTCTTTTTTATTACAAAGTTTAATCCATTTACGTTTAAAGTGTTATAGTCTACCCTTGAACAATGCAGGATGGGTAGGTTAGGGGTGATGACCTCCACACAGTTGAAAATCCACACATAACTTCTGACTCCCCAAAAACATAACTACTAATAGCCTACTGACAAGAATCCTTACCATTAACATGAACAGCTGATTAACATATTTTCTGTTATATGTATTATATACTATATTATTACAATAAAATGTTTTTTTCAAATTGTCACGAATCTCAAAAAAATTCCCAATATATTTATTGGAAAAATTCCCCAAGTCAGTGTACCTGAACAGTTCAAACCCATGTTGTTTAAGGGTCAACTGTACTGACAAGGAAGGCTTTCTGCCATTTTGCTATGCATTTTCCATGTCTTACATTATTTTTTGTCCCTCATTTCCTCTAGTATTGCTTTCTTTTGTGCTTGTTTCTTTAGAATGTACCATTTAGTTCCCTTCTCCTTTCCTTTTCTGTGTGTTTTTAAATTATTTTCTTAGTGGTTACCTGGGATATTACAATTAACATTTTGAACTTGTAATAACATAGTTTGAATTAATACCAACTTAGTTTTAATACTATATAAAAACTCTATGTAATAGTATACAGAAAGCACATATATATCTCTATCCCTCCAGTGTTACACGATGTGTGCCAATTACATTTATAATTTCTGTTTTATTCCTTTTTATTTTAAATCATATAGGAAAAAAGGAAGGCCTACAACTAAAAGATACAGTAATATTGGTTTTATATTTACCTATGCAGTTACTTTTACCAGGGTTCTTTTTATTTCTTTATATGGCTTCAAGTTACTACCTAGTGTCCTTTCGTTTCAGTCTGAAGGACTCCCTTTAGCATTCTTGTAGGGCAGGTCTACTAGTCCAGCTCATAATCTCTCATTTTTGAAGGGCAATCTTGTTCAGTATAGAATTCCTGGTTGTCAGTTTTATTATTTTAGCATTTTATATACACCATCCACTGCCTTCTGAAGAGAAATCAGCTGTTCATCTTTTGACAATCTCTTGTATGCAATGGGTCACCTGTTTTGCTGCTTTCCAGATTCTCTGTCTTTCGATGATTTGACTAAAATGGGTCTCAGCACAGATATCCTTTGAATTTATCCTGCTTGGTATTAATGGAAAGTCTTAGATGTGCAGATTCATCTATTTCTACAAATTTGGGAAGTTTTCAACCATTATTTTTTCTGTCCCTTTCCCTGTCCTCAGCTTTTGGGACTCGGTAATGCCCATATTGGTACAGTTGATGGTGTCCTATAGGTCTGTTAGGCTCTATCATTTTCCTTCATTCTTTTCTATTTCAACTCCTCAGCCTGATCTACTTCAATTGACTCATCAAGTTGGCTGATTGTTTCCTCAGCCTCCTCCACTCTGCTCTTGTGCCCCTCTAGTCAATTTTTCACTTCAGTTATACTTTTTGACTGCAGAATTTATTTGGTTCCTTTTTTGTGATTTCTATTTCTTTATTGATATTCTCTACCTGGTGAGACAGTGCTTTCCTGGTTTGCTTTAGTTCCTTGCCCATGGTTTCCTATAGATCATAAGTGTATTTAGAAATGTTAGTTTAATTGACCTAGTAAGTCCATCACCTGGGCTTCCTTAGGGACAGTTTCTACTAATTTCTTTTTCCTTGTGAATGAGCCATGCTTTGTTTTTGCATACCTCATTTCTTCCTGAAAACCAGGCATTTTGAGGATCATGTGACAACTCTTAAAATGAGATCCTGCAGCCTGAGGGGTTTGCTGATGCTGCTTATTATGGGTTATTATTGCTTGCTTTTTTAGTGACTTTTCTAAACTCACTTTGTAAAGTTGTATTATTGTCTTGTGTGGCTACTTAAATCTGTGTTGTTAGCTTTGAGTTTTCTTTAAGGCCTGAAGCCAAAACAAAAAGAAAGAAAAAAGAGAAAAAAAATACTCTTCTGGTCTTTGCACACTGGCTGTATTGTTAGGGCCTCCTCAACACTCGGCCAGGTCATTTGCAACTCTGCCTTAGTTTTCACTTCCCGCTTGTGCAGAGCCTGAAGGTCAGCCAGAGGAAAAGGCTTAGGGGTCTTCGCAGCTCTTTTCTGAGCCCGCATTCAGTTCTGAGCATGTATGTGGCCATTTTTTTCTGCAATTCACTGGTATATGCAGGAGCTTTTTAAAAATCCTTATTCTCCCATGTATCTCCTTATACAACTCCTTCCTTTCTAGGCTTTCAAGTCTCTCTATTGCTTATTTGATTGTTGTCTCTTGCTCAAGGCTGCTAAAGCCAATAGCTGTGCTTTTAAATGCTTTTGCCAAAACTACCCCAGCCCTGGGGATAGCGCCAGTCTGGTGAAACAAAGACAGGCCCTTGCACCAGTCCTTCAGGAAGCAGCCAGACAGGTCACAACCCACAGCTCTTTGAGAACAATTCTTTGTATCCTCTGGCATTAGCAATCTGCACTAGGAATGTGGGCTTCTATCATCTTCACAGACACCAATCTGAGTGTGAGCGATAGTAGGCAAGCAATTTAAGACACCACAGTGCTCTCTTACCCCAGACCAGCATCTTCTTTCTTCACCAAGCCTTTTCTTGGTCGCTTCAAGTTTTTTGCTAAATTACAGAGTTCTGTAAAAGCTGACTGAGAGTTTTTGCCAATTCACTGGTTGCTTTTATGGAGGGACAGAGTTCTGGACTTCCCTACTCTGCCATTTTCAGTGATGTCCTATTGCTACTATCTGTGGACCCCTGGTCACTTTCCTTCATTTAGCAATGGCCTTCACTTCTGATTCACTGTCACTGTCTTAACTGTATTCATTTCTTAATTTTTGGAGATTTTCATATATATGTAAGTGATCCTTCCATCAAGCTGCCTTCGCAGTTCCTTGAATTCCTCTCTTCCAAAGGCCTTCTCCTCTACACTATTTCAGCCATTAGCTCCATATCCTAAACATTAAAATTACCAATAGCTACAATCCGTCCAATATGCTGATTTCAAGTATCCACCCTCAAGTGGGTCCTTAATGCTGCTGGCCAATCATACTCTATTTTCTCTTGTCCATTCACTGTCCTACACAGCTATTTCCTACCCTCTTTCCTCCATACCTCCTCTTTCATCCTCTATGTCAGAGGCTGACCCTACTTCCTATTTCAGCAAGAATACAGGAGCAATTAACAGGACTGCTATAAACTTTCACCACAATATCTACCCACCTACCAAGAATTGTACCTACATATGCTGCCTTTCCAACTATTATTATAGATGAACTCTCAATGCTCATATTTAAAGCCAATCCATCCACTTATGCCATAGACTCCACTCTATCTTACTCAAAACACTACTCCAATAATTCTCTCCTCTATCCTACATCTCCAGTTTTCCTCCTCTCCACTCAATTGTTCCCATTAGCATAAATATGTTCTCTTTCCCATATTCAAAAAAACCCGGGGGGCGGAGCCAGGATGGCGGTGTGAGTAGAGCAGAGGAACTCTCCTCCCAAAACCACATAGAATTATGAAAATATAACAAAGACAACTTCCTAAAATAGAGACCAGAGGACACAGGACAACATCCAGACCACATCCACACCTGCGAGAACCCAGCGCCTCGCGAAGGGGGTAAGATACAAGCCCCAGTCTGGCAGGACCAGAGGGTCCCTCCCCCTGGCTCCCAGCGGGTGGAAAGAAACCGGAGCGGTCTTTTTCCTATTTTTTGGGCAAGTGCTTTTTGGAAGCCTTAAAGGAACAGGGACCCCAATACCAGGGAAACAGGGCAGTAAGGCCAGTGAGCGGGTGCATGAGACAGGCGCCTGAGGACAAAGAAAATTGCGCGTTTTTCCCTTTTTTTTTGGTGAGTGCTTTTTGGAAGCCTTAAAGGGACAGGGACCCCAATACTAGGGAAACATGGAAGCAAGACCGGTGAGCGGGTGCCTGAGACCAGCACCTGAGGACAAAGAATATCCTGCATTTTTCTCTTTTCTTCTGGTGAGTGCTTTTTGGAAGCCTTAAGGGGACAGGGACCCCAATACTAGGGAAACAGGGCATCAAGACCGGTGAGCAGGTGCCTGAGACCGGCGCCTGAGGACAAACAATATCGCGCATTTCTCCCTTTTTTTTGGCGAGTGCTTTTTGGAAGCCTTAAAGGGACAGGGACTGCAATACTAGGGAAACAAGGCAGCAAGACTGGTGAACAGGTGCCTGAGACCGGCGCCTGAGGATAAACAAAATCACGCTTTTTTTTCTTTTTTTTTTTTTTTCCTCTTTCATTGTTGCTGTTGTTGTTTTGGTTTGGAGAGTGCTTTTTGGAAGTCTTAAAGGGGCAGGACAGGACACTTAGACCAGGGGCAGGGAATCCGGGGATCACTGGGCACTGTAACTCCCTGGGCAACAGGGAGCACAGAGGCCCATTACAGAGATAAATAGCCTTCCGGTCGCTCCCCCTCCAATGGGGCTCCACCATTTTGGAGGAGCAGCCCCAGCAAGGCCACGCCCATAGCAACAGCGGATGTAAACTCCATAGCAACCGGGCAGGTAGCAGAAGCCCTGTCTGTGCACAGCTGCCAAGCATAAGCCACTAGAGGTCGCTATTATCCCAGGAGAGGAAGGCCACAAACCAACAAGAAGGAAAGCTCTTCCAGCTGTCACTCATACCAGCTCTGCAAACTATCTCTATCACCATGAAAAGGCAAACTACAGGCAGACAAAGATCACAGAGACAACACCGGAGGAGACAGATCTAACCAGTCCTCCTGAAAAAGAACTCAAAATAAAAAACATGAACATGCTGACAGAGATGCAGAGAAAAGTGCAAGAGCAATTGGATGAGATGCAGAGAAAAATGCAAGAGCAATGGGATGAAGTCTGGAGGGAGATCACAGATGTCAGGAACGAGATCACAGAAGTGAAACAAATCCTAGAAGGATTTATAAGCAGAATGGATAAGATGCAAGAGGCCATTGAAGGAATAGAAGCCAGAGAACAGGAACATATAGAAGCTGACATAGAGAGAGAGATAAAAGGATCTCCAGGAATGAAACAACACTAAGAGAACTATGTGACCAATCCAAAAGGAATAATATTCGTATTATAGGAGTACCAGAAGAAGAAGAAAGAGGAAAAGGGATAGAAAGTCTCTTTGAAGAAATAATTGCTGAAAACTTTCCCAAACTGGGGGAGGAAATAATTGGACAGACCACGGAAATACACAGAACCCTCAACACTAAGGATCCAAGGAGGACAGCTCCAAGACACATAATAATTAAAATGGCAAGGATCAAGGACAAGGAAAGAGTTTTAAAGGCAGCTAGAGAGAAAAAGGTCACCTATAAAGGAAAACCCATCAGGCTTACATCAGACTTCTCCACAGAAACCCTACAGGCCAGAAGAGAATGGCATGATATACTTAATGCAATGAAACAGAAGGGCCTTGAACCAAGGATACTGTATCCAGCACGACTATCATTTAAATATGATGGCGGGATTAAACAATTCCCAGACAAGCAAAAGCTGAGGGAATTTGCTTCCCACAAACCACCTCTACAGGGCTTCTTACAGGGACTGCTCTAGATGGGAGCACTCCTAAAAAGAACATAGAACAAAACACACAACATATGAAGAAGGGAGGAGGAGGAATAAGAAGGGAGAGAAGAAAAGAATCTCCAGACAGTGTATATAACAGCTCAATAAGCGAGCTAAGTTAGGCAGTAAGATACTAAAGAAGCTAACCTTGAACCTTTGGTAACCACGAATCTAAAACCTGCAATGGGAATAAGTACATATCTCTCAATAGTCACCCTAAATGTAAATGGACTTAATGCACCCAGCAAAAGACACAGAGCAATAGAATGGATAAAAAAGCAAGACCGATCTATATGCTGCTTACAAGAAACTCACCTCAAACCCAAAGACAAGCACAGACTAAAAGTCAAAGGATGGAAAAACATATTTCAGGCAAACAACAGTGAGAAGAAAGCAGGGGTTGCATTACTGATATCAGACAAAATAAACTTCAAAATAAAGACAGTAACAAGAGATAAAGAAGGATACTACATAATGATAAAGGGCTCAGTCCAACAAGAGGATATAACCATTCTAAATATATATGCACTCAACACAGGAGCACCAGCATTTGTAAAACAAATACTAACAGAACTAAAGACGGAAATAGACTGCAATGTATTCATCTTAGGAGACTTCAACACACCACTCACACCAAAGGATAGATCCACTGGGCAGAAAATAAGTAAGGACACACAGGCATTGAACAACACACTAGAACAGATGGACCTAACAGACATCTATAGAACTCTACATCCAAAAGCAACAGGATACACATTCTTCTCAAGTGCACATGAAATATTCTCCAGAATAGACCACATACTAGCTCACAAAAAGAGCCTCAGTAAATTCCAAAATACTGAAATTCTACCAACCAATTTTTCAAACCACAAAGGTATACAACTATAAATAAATTATATAAAGAAAACAAAAACATCACAAACACATGGAGGCTTAACAACATGCTTCAAAATAATCAATGGATCAATGAACAAATCAAAATAGAGATCAAGGAATATATAGAAACAAATGACAACAACAAAAAGCTCCAACTTCTGTGAGATGCAGCGAAAGCAGTCTTAAGAGGAAAGCATATAGGGATCCAGGCACACCTGAAGAAGGAAGAACAATCCCAAATGAATAGTCTAACATCACAACTATCAAAACTGGGAAAAGAAGAACAAATGAGGCCTAAAGTCAGCAGAAGGAGGTACATAATAAAGATCAGAGAAGAAATAAACAAAATTGAGAAGAATAAAACAATAGCAAAAATCAATGAAACCAAGAGCTGGTTCTTTGAGAAAATAAACAAAATAGATAAGCCTCTAGCCAAACTTATTAAGAGAAAAAGAGAATCAACACAAATCAACAGAATCAGAAATGAGAATTGAAAAATCACCACAGACCCCCACAGAAATATAAAGAATTATTAAAGACTACTATGAAAACCTATATGCCAACAAGCTGGAAAACCTAGAAAAAATGGACAACTTCATAGAAAAATACAACCTCCAAAGACTGACGAAGGAAGAAACACAAAAGTTCAACAAACCAATTACGAGCAAAGAAATTGAAATGGTAATCAAAAATCTACCCAAGAACAAAACCCCGGGGCCGGACGGATTTACCTCGGAATTTTATCAGACACACAGAGAAGACATAATACCCATTCTCCTTAAAGTTTTCCAAAATATAGAAGAGGAGGGAATACTCCCACACTCATCCTATGAAGCCAACATCACTCTAATACCAAAACCAGGCAAAGACCCCACCAAAAAAGAAAATTACAGACCTATATCCCTGATGAATGTAGATGCAAAAATACTCAATAAAATATTAGCAAGGAGAATTCAACAGTATATCAAAAGGATCATACACCATGACCAAGTGGGATTCATCCCAGGGATGCAAGGATGGTACAACATTCGAAAATCCATCAACATCATCCACCACATCAACAAAAAGAAAGACAAAAACCACATGATCATCTCCATAGATGCTGAGAAAGCATTTGACAAAATTCAACATCCATTCATGATAAAAACTCTCAGCAAAATGGGAATAGAGGGCAAGTACCTCAACATAATAAAGGCCATATACCATAAATTCACAGCCAACATTATACTGAACAGCGAGAAGCTGAAAGCATTTCCTCGGAGATCGGGAACCAGACAGGTATGCCCACTTTCCCCACTGTTATTAACATAGTACTGGAGGTCCTAGCCACGGCAATCAGACAAAACAAAGAAATACAAGGAATCCAGACTGGTAAAGAAGAAGTTAAACTGTCACTATTTGCAGATGAAATGATATTGTACATAAAAAACCCTAAAGACACCACTCCAAAACTACTAGAAATGATAACGGAATACAGCAAAGTTGCAGGATACAAAATTAACACACAGAAATCTGTAGCTTTCCTATACACTAACAATGAACCAATAGAAAGAGAAATCAGGAAAACAATTCCATTCACAATTGCATCAAAAAGAGTAAAATTCCTAGGAATAAACCTAACCAAAGAAGTGAAAGACTTATACTCTGAAAACTACAAGTCACTCTTAAGAGAAATTAAAGGGGACACTAACAAATGGAATCTCATCCCCTGCTCATGGCTAGGAAGAATTAATATCGTGAAAATGGCCATCCTGCACAAAGCAATCTACAGATTTCATGCAATCCCTATCATATTACCAATGATATTCTTCAATGAACTGGAACAAATAGTCCAAAAATTCAAATGGAAGTACCAAAGACCCTGAATATCCAAAGCAATCCTGAGAGGGAAGAAAAAAGTGGGGAGGATTATGCTCCACAAATTCAAGCTCTACTACAAAGTCACAGTAATCAAGACAGTTTGGTACTGGCACAAGAACAGAGCCACAGACCAGTGGAACAGAACTGAGACTCCAGACATTAACCCAAACATATATGGTCAATTAATATATGATAAAGGAGCCATGGACGTACAATGGGGAAATGACAATCTCTTCAACAGATAGTGCTGGCAAAATTGGACAGCTACCTTTAAGAGAATGAAACTGGATCATTGTCTAACCCCATACACAAAAGTAAATTCTAAATGGATCAAAGACCTGAATGTAAGTCATGAAACCATAAAACTCTTAGAAAAAAACATAGGTAAAAACCTCTTAGACATAAACATGAGTGACCTCTTCTTGAACATATCTCCCCAGGCAAGGAAAACAACAGCAAAAATGAACACTGAGACTATATTAAGCTGAAAACCTTCTGTACAGCAAAGGACACCATCAATAGAACGAAAAGGTACCCTACAGTATGGGAGAATTTATTTGTAAATGACAGATCCAATAAAGGCTTGACATCCAAAATATATAAAGAGCTCACCCACCTCAAAAAACAAAAAAATAATCCAATTAAAAAATGGGCAGAGGAACTGAACAGACAGTTCTCCAAAAAAGAAATACAGATGGCCTACACACACATGAAAAGATGCCCCACATCGCTAATTATCAGAGAAATGCAAATTAAAACCACATTGAGTTATCACCTCACACCAGTAAGGATGGCTACCACCCAAAAGACAAACAACAGATGTTCGTGAGGTTGTGAACAAAGGGGAACACTCCTACACTGCTGGTGGGAATGTAAATTAGTTCACCCATTGTGGAAAGCAGTATGGAGGTTCCTCTAAATGCTCCAAATAGACTTACCATTTGACCCAGGAATTCCACTCCTAGGAATTTACCCTAAGAATGCAGCACTCAAGTTTGAAAAAGACAGATACACCCCTATGTTTATCACAGCACTATTTACAATAGCCAAGAATTATAAGCAACCTAAATGTCCATCAGTAGATGAATGGATAAAGAAGATGTGGTACATATACACAATGGAATTTTACTCAGCCATAAGAAGAAAACAAATCCTACCATTTTCAACAACTTGGATGGAGCTAGAGGATATTATGCTCAATGAAATAAGCCAAGCAGAGAAAGAGAAATACCAAATGATTTCATTTATCTGTGGAGTATAAGAAAAAAGGAAAAACTGAAGGAACCAAACAGCAGCAGAATCACAGAACCCAAGAATGGACTAACAGGTACCAAAGTGAAAGGGACTGGGGAGGATGGGTGGGTAGGGAGGGATAAGGGGGGGAGAAGAAAGGGGGTATTAGGATTAGCATGCATAATGGGGAGGGGGGAGAAAGGGGAGGGATGTAAAACACAGAGAAGACAAATAGTGATTCTATAACATTTTGCTATGCTGATGGACAGTGACTGTAAAGGGGTTGGTGGGGGGACTTGACATAGGGGAGAGCCTAGTAAACATAGTATTCTTCCTGTAATTGTAGATTAATGATAATAAAAAAAAGAAAGAAAATGGGAATTACTCCCTGATATAAAACTAACTGTAAATCAATGATTAATGGATGCTTTAAATATCCTTAATTTTTATCATTTAAAGGGTGTCAGATGATCAGCTATGGAAGTACATTTTTCTGATAATATTCATTTCTCTTAAACAAAAAAAAAAAGCAGATCCTGTGTGGTGATCTCCAATAAGTTCTTCACAATGATATAAAGGGCATATCAAAGTGTGGGCAAAGGGTTTGTTTGTGTTTATACAGAGGATCAAAGCCTGATTTAGCTACCCAGAAAATGAATTAAGATATGATATGAAGAAGAACTTCCAACATCAACATTCTCTAGGAGAGTCATTCCAGAAGATGATCATCAAAAAACTTCAACAAAGATCCTGGTGCTGCTGCAGTTGTAGCTGCATTCATCCCACCGGTTCCTGGATTTGCCACTGGAATGAAGAAGGAGATATCTAACCTGGCCTGTGCATACAGTAAAACAACAAATCTGACTGGATCTACACTGAAAAACTCAACCAAGAATTAGGAGAAGTGCAAGTTGCAGCTCTCCAAAATCTTGTGACTACAGACTATCTACTGTTAAAAGAACATATGGGATGTGAACAGTTCCCAGGAATAGGTTGTTTTAATTTGTCTGATTTTTCTCAAACTATTCAAATTCAGTTAGACAACATCCATCATATCATTGATAAGTTTTCACAGATGCCTAGGGTGCCTAACTGGTTTTCTTGGTTTCACTGGAGATGGCTGGCAATTGTATGTCTGCTTTGGTTATGTAGCTGTATACCTTTTATGTTAATGTGTGTACACAATTTAATTAGTAGTTTAAAACCTATACATGCTTATGTTACTCTACAAGAAGATATGTCAAAGAAATAATCAATCTTTCCATATTTTCTTCCGTCTGCTACTCCTATAGCTTTTCTTCTTCCTTCCTAATTACAACCCTTAAGTAGAATTCGTGCCTCATAACAAAATTACTGAGTATCATAATTCTTCCAAGTGCTAAAGATACCTCAAGACAACTGCTGGGCATAAAAGCCACAGGGCCTAAAACTGCAAAGAAGTAAAAAACTAACCTTTTCAAACAATATTGCTTTTCTCTCACTTACCAACTTTACATTTCCCTGAATGGCCCCGGATGATGACTGGTTAGCCAGAGACGGGTAAGATTCCTCAAGGGAGGAACAACCTAAGACAGGCACAGTCACAGGGGGGCCATCCGGTGAGAAATTGGGGATCAACAGAGGTGAGGCTTAGAACCTCACCCCCATTTTGAGAGAAATCCTCTGCATCTGCGGATGTTTTCTTGCCCTTGTCTAGCTTGGATTAATACTTAGTCTACTGGCACACACCTGATCATCTATATTTGCCCTCTTAGAGCACAAATTATGTTTTCTACTTTTATCTTGCATCTACCTACCACTTCAACATTTTATTAAAAATGAAAAAATAATAATAATAATAAGGGAGAAATGTGGGACTCACATATAAATTAAGTATAAAAATCGAACAAATTTTCATATTTGACCTGATTGTTTATAGATCATAATGCGTGATAAAAACCGAAAGTTTCTGTGATCACTGCCTTTTCACTGTTCACCATGTAAGAACTTATTCACTATGTAAGAATTTGTTCACCATGTAAGAACTTGTTCATTATGCTTCAGAAGATTGGAGACTGTTGAGAATTAGGCTTGGGGTTGATTAATGATTGTGCATTGAGTCCCCTATACAGAATTTTATTGTTGTTAACAACCATTTGATCAATAAATATGAGAGATGCCCTCTCAAAAAAAGAAAAAAAAGAAAAGATACATAACTAAAAAAAAAAAAAAATCTTGGATGTGAATATTAGTGACTTCTTCATGAATATATCTCCCTGGGCACAGAAAACAAAAGCAAAAATGAACAAGTGGGACTATATCAAGCTGATAAGCTGCTGTAGAGCAAAGGACACCATCAATAGAACAAAAAGATACCCTACAGTATGGGAGAATATATTCATAAATAACAGATCTGATAAAGGCTTGACATCCAAAATATATAAAGAGCTCACACACCTCAACAAACAACAAGCAAATAATCCAATTAAAAAATGGGCAGAGGAGCTGAACAGTTTTCCAAAGAAGAAATTCAGACGGCCAACAGACATATGAAAAGATGCTCCATATCTCTAGATATCAGAGAAATGCAAATTAAAACCACAATGAGATATCACCTCACACTAGTAAGGATGGTCACCATCCAAAAGACAAACAACAACAAATATTGGCAAGGTTTCAGAGAAAGGGAAACACTCATACACTGCAGGTGGGAATGTAAATTTGTTCAACCATTATGGAAAGCAATATGGAGGTTCCTCAAAATGCTCAAAATAAAAATACCATTTGACCCAGGAATTCCACTTCTAGGAATTTACCCTAAGGATGCAGCACTCCAGTTTGAAAAAGACAGATGCACCCCTTTGTTTATCGCAGCACTATTTACAAAAGCCAAGAAATGGAAGCAACCTAAGTGTCCATCAGTAGATGAATGGATAAAGAAGATGTGGTATATATACACAATGGAATATTATTCAGCCATAAGAAGAAAACAAATCCTACCATTTTCAACAACATGGATGGAGCTAGCGGGTATTATGCTCAGGGAAATAAGCCAAGTAGAGAAAGAGAAATACCAAATGATTTCACTCATCTGTGGAGTATAAGAACAAAAGAAAAACTGAAGGAACCAAACAGCAGCAGAATCACAGAACCCAAGAATGGACTAACAGTTGCCAAAGGGAAAGAGACTGGGGAGAATGGGAGGGTAGGGAGGGATAAGGGCGGGGAGGAAGAAAGGGGGTATTAGGATTAGAATGCATAATGGGGAGGGGGGAGAAAGGGGCGGGCTGTACAACACAGAGAAGACAAGTAGTGATTGTATAACATTTTGCTATGCTGATGGACAGTGACTGTAAAGGGGTTGGTGGGGGGACTTGAGGTAGGGGAGAGCCTAGTAAACATAATGTTCTTCAAAAAAATAAAAATAAATAAATTAAAAAAAAACTATAAGGAATGCACTCATTTTGTCTTTATGGATATCCTCCAATAACTAAAAAACTCATTTCCTATTAACATACTATGTATGTCTTACCTATTAAAGATTTGATATTTTCTTAGATTAAATCACTAGTAATATTTCCAGATAAATCTTGCCCCAATTCATCAATCAGCTTGGCATAACCCTCATTTTCTTCTCTTAACAAATTGAATTTTTGCTGCTTATAACTGAAATTAGATAAACATCACACAGGGGATAAAATTAATTTCAATTAGCAAGCTTAATTAGAGTACTGTATTCTTTTCATTGAATATTCTTATCTCTCTTAGGTAACAATACTAAGAATTGTTGAAAACTTACCTTTGTTTATCTTTTAGGATAGAATAACAATAGTTCAAATAGACAATTATACAGGGAAAATCAGTAACACAAAGAATAGATATTGCTAATCCCAAGGAGCAACAACATACCACTATTTCCATCACTCAGGATATACCCTAGAATATAGCCAGTTGTAAATTATTTTAAAGCACTGAACACTATTTCAACTTCTAATATGGGAAAAAATTTATACTGGTTTCACACAGGCCACGTTCAATGCTAACTCAGTAATTACAGGGTACTTTTAAAAGGAAAAAATAGGAGACACATGGTACGAGCAACATAAAAAACCTTCAATTGCCTTTAGAAACTTCTAGTATTCAAAATGAGAGCTAACAAAACACACTCAGGTACTTGATCTCCAACAGAAAGGTACATGTACTTACAAGAGTTTTGTCTTGATTTTAACTGACTTTTGATTGAAGTGCTGTGATTGTTTGATAAGCCCTAATGATTCCAATGTTTCTGGATCCAGGCGTTCCTTTAGAACTGTGTCTGAAACTAAATACTGCATCAAAAAATATTAAAGGCCATTTATTCCTTTGCATTCCAACTACACAACCACAATATTTAAAATATATTATATATTTATATTGAGTATACTTCAATATATTCAAAACAGCTTTTCCCAAATACTAAAATAACACAAAAATGTATCAATTTGTAGCAATAAAAAAAGCTTAGAACTTCAATTGAAAAAAATGAGACTGCAAATATTGAAAAATGTGACATATAGCTCTTTAAAAAAACACTCACTAAAATATTAAATGCATGCTGTACATGGTCTACAAATGACAAGAACAACAGATGAAATTCTGATTAAAATTGAATCTGTCCACTGTATTTTAAGATAAAACAGCACTTCAGTCAAATTCTACCACAGCAAAGACAAGGACATTCTTCCAGGTCTGAGTAATGGCATTTCTACTTGATTCTAAATGTATAAACATAAAATGGTTTATTAGACAATGATTATGACAAGTTCTAGAATTTATTATTTTTAAACTACCTTCATTTTTTTTCTCCTTACCTAATCGTTTAGGAAAAATTGCTCAGTTTAAAAGCTGTCCACATCATTTCTACTCACTTGATAGATATTTACCTTTCTCTCAGGAATTTATTAGGTCAGGAATACCAACTAAGGTTTTATATGTAGAGATAAATGATATGGTAGCATGCCTACTTTATAGTAATAATTAGTATGTCTAATTTTACAAATAATTCCATTTCAAAACCCCAATCTCATCTTAAAATGAATAGTCAACTAGATGTCAACATCCTCCTCCATTACCGTGTTTACTGTAATTACAAGTGTTCAATGGAAAATGTAGAAAGTGTTTTTTAAAACTTACCAAACATGCTAATACCAATTGTATAAAATAGTCTCTCTTGCTTTTTTCTTCTAAACAATTTGTCCTAGTATCTACAGTGAAGGAAAAACAGATGAAAGTTTGACATATTTTCCTAGACTCTCTCCAACACTAAAATAAGATGCTTAATTTTATTTAAAACTAGCTAATTTTGAAATGCTCATTTGGAAAAAAAATCTGAAACTATGGTAAGCATGAGCTGTCCTCCATATGCATATCAATGCTTAGAATTAATTTCTCCTTATACCGGAGACTGACCCTGTGACCAATGGCATACCCATAAAATGGTAAACCCATAAAATGGTAAGTAGATTACACAGAAGCTGTGTGCTATGGCACTGGAAAAGCAACAAAGTTTCAAAAAAAACCCCCACTGTTTTCAAAAATGGAAATATTAAAGCAAAGTTTAAATGACCACATGTCACAGATGCTAAAGAAGAAATTCCTTTCTTGAGTGTTAAGTTGAACTGGGTGACAACAAAGATCTCTTCTGACATTAAAGATCTGATTACTCAGGAAGTTCAAAACTCTTGACCTTGGCCACCTTGTTACCATGTGCCATGTTCTATTCAAGCTACCTGGCCATCAGTTCTATGAAAAGACAGTATTAAAAGATATTTTTAATATCCTATTTTGAGTTATAATTCTAGTCAGGAAATAAAAATGTATTCAAGATTTTTATTTACTTCCTACTGAAACCTTTTTTAAAAGCTGAGACCTCCTTGTTGTATATCTGAAACCAAAATAAGACTGCATATCAACAATACTTCAATAAAAAAAGACCCATTTGTCGAATAATTTTCTGAAGTATGAAAGAAATAAAACAATTAGCTCCAAATGCAAAGCATCAAAAATTTCAACTAGAATTAGCAAGATTACAAAGCTGATTTAGGATTATTACTTTAACTAATTACATACTATTATTTTAAAGTCAACTCATACTTTAGAATGTGCTATAGAAAGCAGCACTGATTTTAGGAATGTATTAAAAGTTGTCCTCTAAGTATTGTAGGGCTCTCCCCAGACATCCTACCACCGCTTTGCTTCGGTTTACTTTCTACCACCATCTGTGAGAATTGAGAGAAGGGGATTTATCATGAAATATACCCATGTTTTCTTTGCCCTTCTCCATTTTCCCTTCCTGGACAGTGCCATTTCCCAATATCCTGGCCAATGTAGCTAACTTCAGAAAACTTAGCCTTTTTATTTGAAATGGCTTAATTTAGCTTTGTTTTATATCGATACATTCTGAAAACTGAATTATAAACTAAAACTAGCACTACTTTATAAACAGTGATTATACTCACATTTGACTTACAATACTATAGTCTCTATAGAGTAAAAAATATATTCTAGATTTATAAAAACATCTGAACATTGTAAAATCCTTACTTTGGAAGAAAGCATTTTAACACAGTACATTAGTTTAATAAACAGCACTTTTTACAGGTGAAATAAAGGTTTAATACCTACCTAATATGCAGAATACATCAGCAAGAATGGAAGGCATATCCTCATGAAATTCCTAATTTTAAAAATATACTTATTCATAATAAAACACTACAATAGCACACCAGCAAGTATTACGGTTTCAGAATAACAAAACTCCAACACCACTGTGTTGACATGTAATAAAATTCTTCATGTTTCATAATGTAGAGAAAATAAAGAGACAACAGTTGGAAAAAAATGTTTGAATTTCTATCATTAAATAACTTGATAAAAAAATAGAAACCTAAATAAAATAAACACCAGGAAATATTAAAGAGCACAACTGATTGAAATTTTTCCAATGAATTTTCATGTTAGAAACCACTGGAATTCACAGTACCTCACACCTACCTAAAGCAAAACTGTTAAAAATGGTTTATTTCTCATCCAAATTTTCAAATATTGTGCCCATCACAGACCTATGCAAAACTCATAGTAGTATCAGAAGAGAAATCTAAAAAATATAAGAACAATCACAAGCTGGTGCTCCCTAATTCAAGATTCTCTGAAGATAATTACCAAAAATCTATCTTTATTTTCCTTATGCTCTAACAGTTGTAAGCCTTTGGAGAAACTGACCGAAAAATCTCCCCTCATTTTCAACATTTCTACTATATCTGTCTCCTAACTTCCTACGCCCATGCCCCATTTTAGAGCAATTTTTCATTAGGGAGGACATAATTAAATTATTTCAGTTAGTTTGCTGGCACTATAGTAACCCTAAAACTAGCCTATTTTCAGAGACTAAAGGAAAGAAATGTAATTCTAAAGAAAAACCTGGCAGCTGTAAGAGACACACAGGATACACTCCTGTGGCTGAGAAATGGGACAGTGAGATTCAGTACTATGAGAAGGCCATGACAAAGACAATCCAGCTGCAGAAGAATATGCATCACTAAGGACTGAAAGGAAGGGTGAGCTAAGGAAGAACAAAACACACATTTTATGGTAACTGCACTTATCATGGTGAGCATTTCGTAATGTACATGAATGTGGAATCACTGTCATACATCTAGAACTAATATGTCAACTATACTTAATAAAATTTCTTTAATAAACATTAAGTTCATTTGGACTGTTCATTTTCAATAAATGAGAAAAGTATTATAATCAAATTCCATAAATACACTAAACCCTACACCAATGCCCAATTAATGGAATGAAATAACCTTAACTGTCAACCAGATTTTAGCCTCAAATTTCTTAAATGGCTATGAACTTTGGCTAAGTCTACTTGAAAGCAAATACTCAGGATACCTGAAGACCAGAAATAATAGAGCAATACAAGAGCTTTCAAACATGGAAAACTCACTGTTGAAAGATGACTCCAACATGAACTAATGTTGCTATCTCATATAGACAATTTAGTTATAAAAGAGAAATGCATATTGAATCTCTACTGCTCAAATACATCTCAATGTGAGGGGAAAAATCACAACAGCTAAACACAGAAGTTCCTTAGAACCATCCTCGGGAAAACACAAAATATAAAGGAGATTACTTATGCTAGCATGAAAAGGCCACAGAAGCTTAAAGTAACACAGGGGAAAATACATGTTGATATCAAGAAGTGCCAGGTCGTACCTCAGTAATAGTTATGAAAGTTGTTCTCAACTGGGCAGATAATTTTATTTATGTCAGTTTAAAATACAGCCTAATGGAGTAATACACCACTTGTAAAAACTGAAACTTAACTACTGGTTTACAATAAACATGACTACAATTTGACAATTCATCCTTCAATTTAAATATCAAACCACAATGACAAGTATCTGGTCTGAAGTTAACTTAAATACTCTAAAAAATAAAAGAGTGAAATAGAATAACCACTTAAAGGTTAGGGGGGAAAATCTAGTTAATATTTTCTAAAAATATATGGCAAAAACATGAAAATTGGTATCAAGTGAAGTTCCTCTATGCAACCTCAATTCAAAATCACTGAATCCTCAATTTAAAAAATACATTTAATTTCTAAACGTAACCACAAACTAAAGAAAATACCTTGAGAGATGCTATATTGGGAGAAAAACATATTCTAACCAAATTATTTTTTATTGTAGCACTTTTAATTGAGTATACCTTGACTTCAGTAAAATGCAGGCTTTTTTTCCCTTGCTCTCCCAGCTTACCTAACATTTTCCGTTTTACTCACAACCAAACAAAAGATTAAAATGTGTTTCTGCCTAGCAACAGTGACTTATCACTATTACCTTAAAACATTCACTACTGTTGTTGCTGGGAAGCTAGGTGAAGAACTAGGAGAAACCTCAACTTGGATGGGGGAAGGGTTCTTAATTCTGGGTGAGACAGAATTCCCAAACAGGTCAGCCCAGTGTAGGTAAGGAAGGAATTCATTAAAGCAACAGCAGCAGGAAATGGCAGCTGCCTTGCAGGCACCAGAGAACAGGAAAGTACAAGGGAAAGAGGGAAATTTCTTGGCCTAGGACAGATTCCCTTGCCAACTCCTGAAGCTAGAGTCACCTGGCATCTTGCATCCACCTGGATCTGCACAGCATGGGGACTAGCCCCTATGACTCCAGGATTTGGGGGAGCCATGGAGCACAGGATGGAGTAAGATTATGTTCTGAGAACTTCCCAAAGAAAGGAGATTTTCTGGCATGCTACTAAGAAAAGGTTGCACAGCGGCAGTTCCGTCCATGTCACCCAGGCAATGGGATGGAAACATGAAGGCCCAAATCTGATCTCTTAGCAGCCCCTTCCTACTTATTAGGAGTAAAGCAGAGACAGAGTGAAGACTGCAATAATCTGAGCAGTGAGAAAGCTTTATCTGAAAGTACACACTTAAAGAAAGGAAACTGCGGATGACCTCAAAGAGAAGGCACGCTGAAAGTTTGGGGATTCTGTCTTTTAAGGCTTTCAAGAATGGGACAAATGGCAGAGGGGCATTGTTGGGCGTAGGCTTGACTTGTGGTCTCAAGGTGCTTATCTCTGGTGAGAGACACCATGTCTCCTTTCCTTTCTTATCAGTCCTCCAGATAATTCTGCTAAATAAACCCAACACAAGGAATTTATTTATCCAGTTCTTCTCCAAGATAGGGTTACCCTCAAGTAGTGGGGACGTATCAGTTAAGACTGCCTGCCCTGCCTTAAGATAGGCTGTTGGGCTACTGTCTCATTACCAGAGAATATGTTAGGAATCTTATTTCTTCAACTCTCTGGTTTTTAAATTGAATCTTAGCCTTAAGATGGGGTCCCTCCTGTTCTTACTATACTGTTTATATCTCAGAATTTTTCATCATAGGTAGGAAAAGTTAATTATGATGCTTGCCCCATGTCCCTGCCCTACCTCACTATAATTCTGAATAAAATGAAATGCCAATTAATACACTTCAGGGATCTTTGTATCAAAAAAGAACACACACACACAACTTACACTAATGTCATTAAGAACATTAGATGCATGTTCATGCTTGAGATTTCCATTAATGACATGGCATGATAACTCATAAAGAGCTTGCTGGAAATCTGTAGAACATAATAGAAATAATGTGAGAACACAGACTTCTGAACATGAAAGGTAGACCCTCGAGGGTAAGATCTACGGATTTTCTACTTCTAAGAATTATTATAAACATCAACAATGGTAAGAAAAATATACTTCTAGTGGTTTTCTCTACATTTTTTCCTTTTATTTTCATAAAACAAAATACTAAAAGAGTAAAAAAGTGAACCTTGACTATACAACTATAACATAACTACTGCTTGAGCATTCCCTCCCCATCTTTTCCTTTATGTCAACATATTTTATATATTTGCATTCACAAGGCAATCATTTGGTATTCTAATTACCCCATTAACACTTTTAAAAGCATTTTCTCTGGCTACAAGTCTCCCTTTTCTTTTTCCCTGCACTTATCTCTCCCTTCCCACCGATCCACCCCAGTCCCTTTCCCTTTGGTAACTGTTAGTCCATTCTTGTGTTCTGTGATTCTGCTGCTGTTTTGTTCCTTCAGTTTTTCTTTGTTCTTATACTCCACATATGAGTGAAATCATTTGGTACTTGTCTTTCTCCCCCTGGCTTATTTCACTGGGCATAATACCCTCTAGCTCCATCCATGTTGTTGCAAATGGTAGGATTTGTTTTCTTCTTATGGCTGAATAAGAAGAAGACTGAATAGAACTCTACCATGTGAATATAAAATAAATTAGTCATTCCTCTCATCAGCAGATTTCACAGATTTTTCTAAATATATTCAGATTATAGTTAATTCAATCTCAGGGCTACACTGACAATAGGTAAGGAATAGCAGTAAATATAAAATCAAGTTTTACCCATATCCTAAGGTCAGAGAAACTTCTTCCCAAATATCAATCTTTTTTGTCCTCTATTTCCATCAGAATTCAAACTAAAATAATTATATACATAAAACAGCAGCTCTATGAGAACTGTCAACCACAAGTACTATGATTCACTATTAAAATTAGCAAGTAGTCCCTTTTCCCGTAGGAAGAATCTCTTTTTTGGGTGTGTGTGGGGGGGGTTGTTATTGGTTAGGTAAACACCTCCTTCCAGCTATCATTTTATTTAGTTTCATACAATAAAAACTTTACTTGCTTCCTTTCATTAAAAGTAGGAAAACAAGCAGCTCTAAAAACATTTATGTAAAATAAAGTCAATTTATAATCCCCTTTTAAAAGGAATCAAAAAGTTTTCAGGACAAAACAGCAAATAAAAAACTAAATATTTAAAATCTCTCTTGGTTTTACTAGTCACAAAAAGAGAATACAATAGAAATCAAGACTCATCAATCCCCCTTTAAACAATGAAAATAGTATTCTACAATCAAATAAATTTGTCCTCAAATTATTTGTTAATGTACTATAGCCCAATTATCCCAATTCCTTATGAAGAATTCCTTATTAAATAACCCCACCTTTTTCACAAATATGCCTTAATTATGCTTAAAATAAACCATATAAAAACGAACTTGTTAGCATGGTAGGAATATGAGGTTAATTTAATGCATTGAATTTCCATCAATAAAATGCTTTTACAACAAATAATACTCATGTAAAGTTATCCAGATAACTAAGAATTTTTAAAAAAGCAATCACTCTTAGGACAAAACAGCTGAATATTAAACTAAATTTCCATAAGAATATAAGCTGATAGAGGCTGAGGGAATTCTAATCTTCATCACAGGAGACTATAAAACAGAGAACAAATATCCCAGGTCATTTTGCTGACAGCAAAGGACATAAAAACAATCACAACATAATCCACAAACAAGCAAAAACAGTCCCCAACTCACATATTATTTAAATGCCCATTTAACTAGTTAGGAAGTCCTACTGTATTTTTTTTCAGTATAGTAGTAATTTTTCTTATTCATTTTGTTATCGTTAATCTATAATTACATGAAGAACATTGTTTACTAGACTCCCCCCTTCACCTAGTCCCCCCCACAAACCCCATTACAGTCAGTGTCCATCAGTGTAGTAAGATGCTATAGAATCACTACTAGTCTTCTCTGTTGCACATCCCTCCCTATGACCCCCCAACATTATATGTGATAAATGTAAGGCCCCCTTTCTTTTTATCAGCCCTTATCCCTCCCTTCCCACCCATCCTCCCCAGTCCCTTTCCCTTTGGTAACAGTTAGTCCATTCTTGGGTTCTGTGATTCTGCTGCTCTTTTGTTCCTTCAGTTTTTCTTTCATCTTATACTCCACATATAAGTGAAATCATTTGCTACTTGTCTTTCTCCCCCTGGCTTATTTCACTGAGCATATCACCCTCTAGCTCCATCCATGTTGTTGCAAATGGTAGGATTTGCTTTCTTCTTAAGCTGAATAATATTCCATTGTATATATGTATCACATCTTCTTCATCCACTCCTCTAGTGATGGACACTTAGGTTGCTTCCTTTTCTTGGCTATTGTAAATACTGCTGCAATAAACATAGGGGTGCATCTGTCTTTTTCAAACTGGGATGCTGTACTCTTAGGGTAAATTCCAAGAAGTGGAATTCCTGGGTCAAATGGTATTTGTATTTTGAGCATTCTGAGGAACCTCCATACTCCTTTCCACAATGGTTGAACTAATTTACATTCCCCCAGCAGTGTAGGAGGGTTCCCCTTTTGCCACCACCTTGCCAAAATGTGTGGTTGTTTGCTTTTGGATGATGGCCATCCTTACTGATGTGAGGTGTTATCTCATCATGGTTTTAATTTGGATTTCTCTGATGACTAGCGATGTGGAGCATCTTTTTATGTGTCTGTTTGCCATCTGAATTTCTTGTTTGTAGAAATGTCTGTTCAGTTCCTTTGCCCATTTTTTGATTGGATTATTTGCTTGTTGTTTGTTGAGGTGTGTGAGCTCTTTATATATATGGGATGTCAACCCTTTATTGGATCTGTCATTTATGAGTATATTCTCCCATACTGTAGGGTACCTTTTTGTTCTATTGATGGTGAACTTTGCTGGACAGAAGCTTTTCAGCTTGATACAGTCCCACTTGTTCATATTTACTTTTGTTTCCCTTGCCCAGGGAGAAATGTTCATGAAGAAGTCTCTCATGTTTATATCCCAGAGATTTTTGCCTATGTTTTTTTCTAAGAGTTTTATGGTTTCATGACTTACATTCAGGTCTTTGATCCATTTTGAATTTACTTTTGTGTATGGGGTTAGACAGTGATCCAGTTTCATTCCCTTACATGTAGCTGTCTAGTTTTGCCAGCACCATCTGTTGAAGAGACTGTCATTTCCCCATTGTATGTCCTTGGCTTCTTTATCATATATTAATTGACCATATATGTTTGGGTTAATGTCTGGAGTCTATAATCTGTTCCACTGGTCTGTGGCTCTGTTCTTGTGCCAGTACCAAACTGTCTTGATTACTGTAACTTTGTAGTAGAGCTTGAAGTTGTGGAGCATGATCTCCCCACTTCATTCTTCCCTCTAAGGATTGCTTTGGATATTCTGGGTCTTTGGTGTTTCCTATGAATTTTTAAACTATTTGTTCCAGTTTGTTGAAGAATGCCGTTGGTAATTTGATAGGGATTGCATTGAATCTGTAGATTGACTTTGGCAGGATGGCCATTTTGACGATGTTAATTCTTCCTAGCCAAGAGCATGGGATGAGTTTCCATTTGTTAGTGTCCCCTTTAATTTCTCTTAAGAGTGTCTTATAGTTTTCAGGGTATAAGTCTTTCACTTCCTTGGTTAGGTGTATTCTTAAGTATTTTATTCTTTTTGATGCAATTGTGAATGGAATTGTTTTCCTGATTTCTCTATTAGTTCATTGTTAGTGTATAGGAAAGCCACAGATTTCTGTGTGTTACTTTCGTATCCTTCAACTTTGCTGTATTCTGATATCTGTTCTAGTAGTTTTGGAGTGGAGTCATCAGGGATTTTTATGTACACTATCATGTCATCTGCAAATAGTGACAGTTTAGCTTCTTCTTTACCAATTTGGATTCCTTGTATTTATTTTGTTTTATCTAATTCCATGGCAAGGACCTCCAGTACTATGTTGTATAACAGTGGGGAGAGTGGGTATCCCTGTCTTGTTCTGAATCTCAGAGGAAAAGCTTTCAGCTTCTCACTGTTCAGTATGATGTTGGCAGTCGGTTTATCATATATGGACTTTATTATGTTGAGGTACTTGCCCTCTATACCCATTGTGTTGACAGTTTTTATCATGAATGGATGTTGAATTTTATCAAATGCTTTCTCAGAATCTATGGAGCTGATCATGAGGTTTTTGTCCTTTTTATTTTTGTGGTGATGTTCATGGATTTTTAAATGTTGTATCATCCTTGCATCCCTCCCACTTGTTCATGGTGTATGATCCTTTGGATGTATTTTTGAATTCAGTTTGCTAATATTGTCTGTAATTTTCTTTTTTTGTTGGGGTCTTTGCCTGGTTTTGGTATTAGGGTGATGTTGGCTTCATAGAATGAGTTTGGGAATATTTTCTCCTGTTCTATTTGTTGGAAAACTTTAAGGGAATGGGTATTATATCTTCTCTGTATGTCTGATAAAATTCCGAGGTAAATCCGTATGGCCTGGGGTTTTTTTCTTGGGTAGTTTTTTGATTACTGCTTCAATTTCTTTGCTGGTAATTGGTTAGTTTAGATTTTGTGTTTCTTCCTTGGTGAGTCTTGGAAGGTTCTATTTTTCTAGGAAGTTGTCCATTTCTTCTAGGTTTTCCAGCTTCTTAGCATATAGGTTTTCATAGCAGTCTCTAATAATTCTTTGTTTTTCTGTTGGGTGTGTCATGATGTTTCCTTTCTCATTTCTGATTCTGTTGATGTGTGTTGATTCTCTTTTTCTCTGAATTAGTATGGCTACAGGCTTATCTGTTTTTTTTATTTTCTCAAAGAACCAGCTCTTGGTTTCATTGATTTTTTCTATTGTTTTATTCTTCTCAATTTTATTTATTTCTTCTCTGATCTTTATTATGTCCCTCTGTCTGCTGAATTTAGGCCTCATTTGTTCTTTTTTTTTCCAATTTTGATAATTGTGACGTTAGACTATTCATTTGGGTTTGTTCTTCCTGCTTTAAATATGCGTGGCGTGCTATATACTTTCCTCTTAAGACTGCTTTCACTGCGTCCTGCAGAACTTGGGGCTTTGTGTTGTTGTTTTCATTTGATTCCATATATTGCTTGATCTCTATTTTAATTTGGTTGTTGATCCATTGATTATTTAGGAGCATGTTGTTAAGCCTCCAGGTGTTTGTGGGCCTTTTTGCTTTCTTTGTGCAATTTAGTTCTGGTTTTATACTTTTGTGGTCTGAAATGTTGCTTGGTAGAATTTCAATCTTTTTGAATTTACTGAGGCTCTTTTTGTGGCCTCGTATGTGGTCTATTCTGGAGAATGTTCCATGTGCAGTTCAGAAGAATGTGCATCCTGTTGCTTTTTGATGTAGAGTTCTATAAATGTCTATTAGGTCCATCTGTTCTAGTGTGTTGTTCAGTGCCTCTGTGTCCTTACTTATTTTCTGTCTGGTGGATCTGTCCTTTGGAGTGAATGGTGTGTTGAAGTCTCCTATAATGAATGCATTCCATTTCCTCCTTTAGTTCTGTTAGTATTTGTTTTACATATGCTGGTGCTCCTCTGTATTTGGTGCATATATATTCATAATGGTTATATACCCTCTTGTTGGACTGACCCCTTTATCATTAGGTAATGTCCTTCTTTATGTCATTACTTTCTTTGTTTTGAAATCGATTTTGTCTGATACTAGTGCTGCAACACCTGCTTTTTTCTCCCTGTTGTTTGCATGAAATATCTTTTTCCATCCGTTGATTTTTAGTCTGTACATGTCTTTGAGTTTGAGGTGAGTCTCTTGTAAGCAGCATATAGATGGGTCTTTTGTTTTATCCATTCAGTGACTCGGTGTCTTTTGATTGATGCATTCAGTCCATTTACATTTAGGGTGATTATCGATAGGTATGTACTTATTGCCATTTCAGGCTTTAGATTCATGGTTACCAAAGGTTCCATGTTACTTTCCTTACTATCTAAGAGTCTAACTTAACTCACTTAGTATGCTGTTACAAACACAATATAAAGATTCTTTTCTGTTTCTCCTCCTTTTTCTTCCTCCTCCATTCTTTCTATATTAGGTATCATATTCTGTATTCTTTGTCTATCCCTTGATTGACTTTGGGGCTAGTTAATTTAATTGTGCATTTGCTTCTTAATTAGCTGTTCTACTTTCTTTACTGTGGTTTTATTACCTCTGGTGTCGGCTGTTCAACCTTAGGAACACTTCCATCTATAGCAGTCGTTCCAAAATAGACTGCAGAGATGGATTGTGGGAGGTAAACTCTCTCAGCTTTTGTTTATCTGGATATTGTTTAATCCTTCCTTCAAATTTAAATGATAATCTTGCTGGATAAAGTAATCTTGGTTCCAGGCCCTTCTGCTTCATGGCATTAAATACATTATGCCCCTCCCTTCTTGCCTGTAAGGTTTGTGCTGAGAAGTCTGATGTTAGCCTGATGGGCTTTCCTTTGTATGTAATTTTATTTCTGCCTCTGGCTGCTTTAACAGTCTGTCCTTATCCTTGATCTTTCCCATTTTAATTACTATGTGTCTTGGCGTTGTCTTCTTTGGGTCCCTTGTGTTGGGAGATCTGCTGATCTCCATGGCCTGAGAGACTATCTCCTTCCACAGATTGGGGAAGTTTTCAGCAACTACCTCCTCAAAGACACTTTCTATCCCTTTCTCTCTCTTCTTCTTCTTCTGGTATCCCTATAATGCGAATATTTTTCCGCTTTGATTGGTCACACAGTTCTCTCAATATTCTTTCATTTTTAGAGATCCTTTTTTTCTCTCTGTGCCTCAGCTTCTTTGTATTCCTCTTCTCTACTTTCTATTTCTTCAATTGTCTCCAGAAAGGCTGTTTTTAATATTTCATCATTATATATAAGATGCTTCTCCTTTTAGTATGTGTGAGGGCTGTGTTTGGATTTTTTAGTATTTTAAGTGGTGCTCATTTATTATATTTGAGGCTTCAGGATATGTTAGCAAGTGTTACAATTTTAGAAAGCTTAAGAAAACTTAAATGCCTTGTGGTAAGAGAATAATATGTTAAAATGTAGAATCTCAGTATAGAAGTACTGCTTACCTTTTTTTTTCTTTTTAAAAAACTTTTTTAATTAAGGTATGATTGATATACACTCCTCTCAAGGTTTCACATGAAAAAACAATGTGGTTACTACACTTACCTGAATTATCAAGTCCCCACCCATATCCCAATGTAGTCACTGTCCATCAGTGCAGCAAGATGTCACAGATCCACTATGTGCCTTCTCTGTGCTACACTGTTTTCCCCCTGACCCGCCACACCATGTGTACTAAACATAATATCCCTCAATCCCTTCTCCCTCCCTCCCCACCCAACCTCCCACACTCCTCCCCTTTGGTAACCACTAGTTCATTCTAGGTGTCACTGAGTCTGCTGCCATTTTGTTCCTTCGGTTTTGCTTCATTGTTACACTCCACAAATGAGGGAAATCATTTGGCATGTGTGTTTCTCGCCTGGCTTATTTCACTGAGCATAATACCCTCCAGCTCCATCCATGTTGTTGCAAATGGTAGGATTTGTTTCTTACTTATGGCTAAATAGTATTCCATTGTGTATATGTATCACATCTTCTTTATCCATTCATCTACTGATGAACACTTAGGTTTCTTCCATATCTTGGCTATTGTAAAAAATGCTGCAATAAACATAGGGGTGCATATGTCTTTTTTAATCTGAGAAGTTGTATTCTTTGGGTAAATTCCAAGGAGTGGGATTCCTGGGTCAAATGGTATTTCTATTTTGAGTCTTTTGAGGAACCTCCATATTGCTTTCCACAATGGATGAACTGGTTTACATTCCCAACAGCAGTGTAGGAGGGTTCCCTATTCTTCGTATCCTCACCAGCATTTGTTGTTCTTAGTCTTTTTTTTTTTTTTTAGATATGAAGGGTAGTTGACACACAGTATTATATTAGTTTCAGGTGTACAACACAGTGATTGAACATTTATATACATGATAATTCTAGGTACCAGCTATCACCATACCAAGTTGTTACAATATTTTGACTATATTCCTTATGGTATACATTACATCCCGGTTACTTATTTATTTTACAATTGGAAGTGTGTACTTTTTTTTTTGAGGACATCTCTCCTATTTTTTTGATCAAATGATTGTTAACAACAATAAAATTCTGTATAGGGGACTCAATGCTGAATGTATAATCATTAATCCACCCCAAGCCTAATTTTCGTCAGTCTCCAATCTTCTGAAGCATAACGAACAAGTTCTTACATAGAGAACAAATTCTTACATAGTAAGTTACATGGTGAATAGTACAAGGGCAGTCATCACAGAAACTTCTGGTTTTGATCATGCATTATGAACTATAAACAGTCAGTTAAAATATGAATATTCATTTGATTTTTATACTTGATTTGTATTTGGATACCACATTTATCTCTTTATTATTACTATTTTTAATAAAATGCTGAAGTGGTAGGTAGATGCAAGATAAAGGTAGAAAACATCGTTTAATGTTGTACGAGAGCAAATGTAGATGATCAGGTGTGTGCCTGTAGACTATGTGTTAATCCAAGCTAGAAAAGGGCAATAAAACATCCACGGATGCAGCAGATTTCTCTCAGAACAGGGGGGGTGAGGTTCTAAGCCTCACCTCTGTTGATCCCCAATTTCTCACCTGATGGCCCCCCTGTGACTGTGCCTGTCTTAGGTTGTTCCTCCCTTGAGGAATCTTACCCGTCCCTGGCTAACCAGTCATCTTCCGGGGCCATACAGGGAAATGTAAAGTTGGTAAGTGAGAGAGAAGCCTTATTGTTTGAAAAGGTTAGTTTTTTACTTCTTTGCATATTTATGCTCTGTGGCTTCTATGTCCAGCATTTGTCTTGAGGTATCTTTACCACTTGGAAGAATTGTGATACATGGTAAATTCGATATGAGGCACGAATTCTATTTCTGGGTTGTAATTAGGAAGGAAGAAGAAAAGCTATAGAAGTAGCAGGCAGAAGAAAACATGGGAAGATTGATTATTTCTTTGACATATCTTCTTGTATAGTAACTTCAGCATGTATAGGTTTTAAACTACTAATTAAATTGCACACACACATTAACGTAATAGGAATACAGTTACATGACCAAAGCATACCTATAATTACCAGCCATCTCCAGTGAAACCAAGAAAACCAGTTAGGCATTTGTGAAAACTTATCTATGATATGGTGGATATTGTCCACCTGAACTTGAACAGTCTGAGAGAAATTAGACAAATGAAAACAACCCGTTCCTGGGGACAGTTCACATCCCATATGTTCTTTTAACAGTAAATAGTCTGTAGTTGTAACATTTTGGAGCACTACAACTTGCACTTCTCCTAATTCTTGGTTGATTTCCAACAGTGTAGATCCAGTCAAATTTGTTGTTTTACTGTATGCACAGGCCAGCTTAGATATCTCCTTCCTCATTCCCATGGCAAGTCGAGGAACCGGTGGGATGAGTGCATCTACTCCTGTAGCAGCGCGGGGATCTTTGTTGGGGTTTTTTGATGATCATCTTCTGGCATGAGTCTTCCAGAGAGTGGTGATGTTGGAAGTTCTTTTTCATATCGTATCTTAGTTCATTTTCAGGGTAGCCAAATTAGGCTTTGGTCCTCTGTATAAGCAGAAACAAACCCTTTACCTACACTTTTATATGCCCTTTATACCATTGTGTAGAACTCATTTGGAGGTCACCACACAGGAACTGCTTTTTTTTTTCTGTAATCTTAATCTACACTTACATGATGAATATTATGTTTACTAGGCTCTCCCCTATATCAGGTACCCCTATAAACCCCTTTACAGTCACTGATCATCAGCATAGCAATGTGTTGTAGAGTCACTACTTCTCTTCTCTGTGTTGTACAGCCCTCCCCTTTCTCCCTCCCCCCCATGCATGCTAATCTTAATACACCCCTTTTTCTTCCCCCCTACCCTTATCCCTCCCTACCCACCCATCCTCCCCAGTCCCTTTCCCTTTGGTACCTGTTAGTCCATTCTTGGGTTCTGCGATTCTGCTGCTTTGTTCCTTCAGTTTTTCCTTTGTTCTTATACTCCACAGATGAGTGAAATCATTTGGTATTTCTCTTCCTCCACTTGACTTATTTCGCTGAGCATAATACCCTCCAGCTCCATCCATGTTGTTGCAAATGGTAGGATTTGCCCTTTTCATATGGCTGAGTAGTATTCCATTGTGTATATGTACCACATCTTCTTTATCCATTCATCTATCAGTGGACATTTAGGTTGCTTCCAATTCTTGGCTATTGTAAATAGTGCTGTGATAAACATAGGGGTGCATCTGTCTTTCTCAAACTTGATTGCTGCATTCTTAGGGTAAATTCCTAGAAGTGGAATTCCTGGGTCAAATGGTAAGTCTGTTTTGAGCATTTTGATGTACCTCCATACTGCTTTCCACAATGGTTGAACTAATTTACATTCTCACCAGCAGTGTAGGAGGGTTCCCCTTTCTCCACAGCCTTGCCAACATTTGTTGATGTTTGTCTTTTGGATGGCAGCCATCCTTACTGGTGTGAGGTGATACCACATTGTAGTTTTAATTTGCAATTCTCTGATAATTAGCAATGTGGAGCATCTTTTCATGTGTCTGTTGGCCATCTGTATTTCTTTTTTAGAGAACTGTCTGTTCAGTTCCTCTGCCCATTTTTTAATAGGGTTATTTTTTTTTGTTTGTTGAGGCGTGTGATCTCTTTATATATTCTGGATGTCAAGTCTTTATCAGATCTGTCATTTTCAAATATATTCTCCATACTGTAGGGTTCCTTTTTGTTCTATTGATGGTGTCTTTTGCTACACAGAAGCTTTTCAGCTTAATATAGTCCACTTGTTAATTTTTGCTGTTGTTTTCCTTGGCCTGGGAGATGTTCAAGAAGAGGTCACTCATGTTTATGTCTAAGAGGTTTTTGCCTATGTTTTTTTCCAAGAGTTTAATGGTTTCATGACTTACGTTAAGGTCTTTGATCCATTTTGAGTTTACTTTTGTATATGGGGTTAGGCAATGTTCCAGTTTAATTCTCCTACATGTAGCTATCCAGTTTTGCCAGCACCATCTGTTGAAGAGACTGTCATTTCGCCATTGTATGTCCATGGCTCCTTTATCAAATATTAATTGACTGTATATGTCTGGGTTAATGTCTGGATTCTCTGATCTGTTCCATTGATCTGTGGCTCTTTTCTTGTGCCAGTACCAAGTTGTGTTGATTACTATGGCTTTATAGTAGAGCTTGAAGTTGGGGAGTGAGATCCCCCCTACTTTATTCTTCTTTCTCAGAATTGCTTTAGCTATTCGGGGTCTTTGGTGTTTCCATATGAATTTTTGAATTATTTGTTCCAGTTCATTGAAGAATGTTGCAGGTAGTTTCCTAGGGATTACATCAAATCTGTATATTGCTTTGGGCAGGATGGCCATTTTGACGATATTAATTCTTCCTAGCCACAAGCATGGGATGAGTTTCCATCTGTTAGTGTCCCCTTTAATTTAAGAGTGACTTGTAGTTTTCAGAGTATAAGTCTTTCACTTCTTTGGTTAGGTTTATTCCTAGGTATTTTATTTTTTTTTGATGCAATTGTGAATGGAGTTGTTTTCCTGATTTCTCTTTCTGTTGGTTCATTGTTAGTGTAAAGGAAAGCCACAGATTTCTGTGTGTTGATTTTGTATCCTGCAACTTTGCTGTATTCCGATATCAGTTCTAGTAGTTTTGGAGTGGAGTCTTTAGGGTTTTTTATTTATAGTATCATGTCATCTGCAAATAGTGACAGTTTAACTTCTTCTTTACCAATCTGCATTCCTTGTATTTCTTTGTTTTGTCTAATTGCCATGGCTAGGACCTCCAATACTATGTTAAATAACATTGGGGATAGTGGGCATCCCTGTCTAGTTCCTGATCTCAGAGGAAAAGCTTTCAGCTGCTCGTTGTTCAGTCTAATGTTGGCTGTGTGTTTATCATAGATGGCCTTTATTATGTTGAGGTACTTGCCCTCTATTCCCATTTTGCTGAGAGTTTTTATCATGAATGAATGTTGAACTTTGTCAAATGCTTTTTCAGCATCTATGGAGATAATCATATGGTTTTTGTCTTTCTTTTTGTTGATGTGGTGGATGATGTTGATGGACTTTCGAATGTTGTACCATCCTTGCATCCCTGGGATGAATCCCACTTGGTCATGGTGTACGATACTTTTGATGTATTTTTGAATTCAGTTTGCTAATATTTTGTTGAATATTTTTGCATCTATGTTCATCAGGGATATTGGTGTCTTGTTTTCTTTTTTGGTGGGGTCTTTGCCTTGGTTTTTGTATTAGTGTGATGTTAGCTTCATAGAATGAGTTTGGGAGTATTCCATCCTCTTCTATTTTTTGGAAAACTTTAAGGAGAATTGGTATTATATGTTCCCTGTATGTCTGATAAAATTCTGAGGTGAATCCATCTATCCTTGGGGTTTTGTTCTTTGGTAGTTTTTTTATTACCACTTCAATTTCGTTGCTGGTAATTGGTCTGTTTAGATTTTCTGTTTCTTTCTGGGTCAGTCTTGGAAGGTTGTATTTTTCTAGGAAGTTGTCCATTTCTCATATGTTTCCAAGCTTGTTAGCATATAGGTTTTCATAGTACTCACTTATAATTCTTTGTACTCCTGTGGGGTCCGTCATGATTTTTCCTTTCTCATTTCTGATACTGTTGATTTGTGTTGATTCTGTTTTCCTCTTAATAAGTCTTGCTAGAGGCTTATCTATTTTGTTTATTTTCTCGAAGAACCAGCTCTTGGTTTCATTGATTTTTGCTATTGTTTTATTCTTCTCAATTTTATTTATTTCTTCTCTGATCTTTATTTTGTCCCTCCTTCTGCTGACCTTAGGCCTCATTTGTTCTTCTTTTTCCAATTTCGATAATTGTGACATTAGACCATTTATTTGGGATTGTTCTTCCTTTTTAAAATATGCCTGGATTGCTATATACTTTCCTCTTAAGACTGCTTTTGCTGTGTGCCACAGTAGATGGGGCTTAGTGTTGTTGTTGTCATTTGTTTCCATATATTGCTGGATCTCCATTTTGATTTGGTCATTGATCCATTGATTATTTAGGAGCGTGTTGTTAAGCCTCCATGTGTTTGTGAGCTATTTTGCTTTCTTTGTACAATTTATTTCTAGTTTTATGCCTTTGTGGTCTGAGAAGTTGGTTGGTAGGATTTCAATCTTTTGGAATTTACTGATGCTCTTTTTGTGGCCTAGTATGTGGTCTATTCTGGAGAATGTTCCATGTGCACTTGAGAAGAATGTGTATCCTGTTGCTTTTGCATGTAGTGTTCTGTAGATGTCTATTAGGTCCATCTGTTCTAGTGTGTTGTTCAGTGCCTCTGTATCCTTACTTATTTTCTGTCTGGTGGATCTGTCCTTTGGAGTGAGTGGTGTGTTGAAGTCTCCTAGAATGAATGCATTGCATTCTATTTCCTCCTTTAGTTCTGTTAATATTTGTTTCAGGTATGTTGGTGCTCCTCTATTGGGTGCATATATATTTATAATGGTTATTTCCTCTTGTTGGACTGAGCCCTTTATCATTATGTAATGTCCTTCTTTGTATTTTTTTAGTTTCTTTCTTTTGAAGTCTGTTTTGTCTGATACCAGAATTGCAACACCTGTTTTCTTCTCTCTGTTGTTTGCATGAAATATCTTTTTCCATTCCTTGACTTTAAGTCTGTGCATGTCTTTGGGTTTAAGGTGAGTCTCTTGTAAGCATCATATGGATGGTTCTTGCTTTTTTATCCATTCTATTACTCTGTGTATTTTGATTGGTGCATTCAGTCTATTTACATTTAGGGTGATTATTGAGAGGTTTGAACTTATTTCCATTGCAGGCTTTAAGTCTGTGGTTACCAAAGGTTCCGTGTTAGCTTCTTTACTATCTTACTGTGTAACCTAACTCGCTTGTTGAGCTATTATAAATGCAGTCTGATGATTCTTTATTTCTCTCCCTTCTTATTTCTCCTCCTCCCTTCTTCATATGTTGTGTGTTTTGTTCTGTGCTCTTTTTAGGAGTGCTCCCATCTAGAGCAGTCCCTGTAAGATGCCCTGAAGAGGTGGTTTGTGGGAGGCAAATTCCCTCAACTTTTGCTTGTCTGGGAATTGTTTAATCCCTCCTTCATATTTAAGTGATATTTGTGCTGGATACAGTAGTCTAGGTTTGAGGCCCTTCTCTTTAATTGCATTAAGTATATCATGCCATTCTCTTCTGGCCAGTAGGGTTTCTGTTGAGAAGTCTGATGATAGCCTGATGGGTTTTCCTTTGTAGGTAACTTTTTTTTCTCTCTGGCTGCCTTTAATACTTTGTCCTTGTCTTTGACCTTTGCTATTTTAATTATTATGTGTCTTGGTGTTGCCCTCCTTGGATCCCTTGTCATGGGAGTTCTGTGTACCTCTGTGGTCTGAGAGGTCATTTCTTCCCCTAGTTTGGGGAAGTTTTTGGCAATTATTTCTTCAAAGACACTTTCTATCCCTTTTTCTCTCTCTTCTTCTTCTGGTATTCCTATAATGGGTATATTGTTCCTTTTTGTTTGGTCACTCAGCTCTCTTAGAATTCTTTCATTCCTGGAGATCCTTTTATCTCTCTCTGCATCAGCTTCTATGCATTCCTGTTCTCTGATTTCTACACCATTAATTGTCTCTTGCATTTCATCCTTTCTGTTTTGAAGTCCTTCCAGAGCTTGTTTTATTTCTGTATTCTTCTTCCTTAGTTCTTGCATATTTCTCTGCAAGTCCATCAGCATGGTTATGAGTTTTGTTTTGAATTCTTTTTCAGGAAGACTGGCTAAATCTATCTCCCCAGGTTCCTTCTCAGGGGAAGATGTAGCAGATGCCGAAGCTGTCTGGGTTAGTCTTGTCTGGATCATATTTTTTTGCCTTTTCATGTTGACAGGTGCTATTGACTGTCACCTGGGAGGGCCAAACTTTTCACTTGCTACTGGCCTTTCTTTACTGGGACAACTGTGACCTCTAGTGGCTTGTGTTGGGTAATTGCATGTAGACTGGGTCTGTGTGTCTTGCCTGGCCGATATGGAGAAAACTCCCTTTCTGAGGTGGCGGGGCCTGCCTTGGGCTGCTTCTCTGCTTTCGCAGCGCCCGGAGGGGTAATGGACGGCGGGTGGGGGGGGTGTTGTTTGGCTTTTTAACTCTGTGAGGGGTCTCAGAGCCATTGCCCAGGGGGTTAGTGCGCCCTGTTTTCCCTGTAATTTCCAGCCTCTCGACTGTGACCTTTGTTGTTTCCGTCCAGCTGTTATGTCCCTGTCCCTTTAAGACTTTCAAAAAGCACTCGCTTTTCTTTGTCACAGGGGCATCAGCTTCGGAACCCGCTCAGAGATCTTGATCCCCTATTTCCCTAGTTTCCAGCCCTCCATGCATGCACTGTGTCTGCGCTCTGGTGCGGGTGGCTGGGGCTGGGTGTTTAGCAGTCCTGGGCTCCCTCTCCCTCCCGCTGGGTGCTGGGGGGAGGTGTGCTCGGGTCCTGCTGGGCTGGGGCTTGTATCTTACCCCTTTCACCAAGCGCTGGGCTCTCGCACGAGTGGATGTAGTCTGGCTTTTGTCCTGTGTCTTCTGGTCTCTCTTTTAGGATTAGTTGTATTTGTTGTATTTTCAGAACTATATATGTTTTTGGGAGGAGATTCCCACTGTCCTACTCACGCTGCCATGTTGGTTCCGCCCCTGCTTTCTTTTTAAATAAAGGCTACTTATAATAATTATCACTGTCAATAAACCCTGATACTTATAGAGAGAGCTTACTATCCTCTAAGAATTATACTAGGCACTTTTTTTTCCCATTATCTGCTATAATTCTCAGAATAATTTTGTGATGTTAGTATTGTTTTTTATTATCCCAATTTTATAGATTTTGAAACCAACTTTCAGAGTTTAAATACATTGCCCAAAGTGACGGAGTCTTCAAATTCCATCTTCAGGACCCACTATTGCAGTGGCCAAATGTAAACTACCACATCACACTGCTTCTCAGTGCCTCGACTTCCACTGCCCCACCCAAGTCATGAGAGCTCCTCCTTGGACTTCCAAATATGTAAGCAGATAAGCAAAGGTCCACAATCTGGCCACTACCTACCACTGTCCAGATTTATTCCATTTGTATTGCTTTCATGCTGCTCCTATTAAAATCAACTCTTTTTCCATATATATTATTCATTTCCCAACTCCAGGAAAACCATCTCTACCATTACCTTCTTCACAACTCAGCCTATTCCAGTCTAGTCCAATCCACCTTAGTTCACTGAGAGTTTTGAACTACTGTTATACTAATAAAATTACTCCTGATCTGCGGTGCTATGGAGAGAGTGCAAGTGCACCGTCAGTGGTCTGAGCTGCATCCATGGAAGCTGGCAGCTGGGCAGTGGAGTTTGATGGGCTATGCTCAGGTTCCTGACCTCCGTACAGCTTCCATATACACCAGATGGGATGCACATGAGTGAAGTGATCACATGTTATGGCAGTCTGGGAGAGGACGGGCTGTGCGAATCCGGGCCACACAGAGTCGCACAAATTTTATTTTCAACTGCTGTGCTGAAGCCTCTCTAGAATGTCCCAGTTATTTTCTATACCACTGAATTGACACCTATGTTTATTATCTTGTGTTGTTGGCACGTTCCCAATGTGTTCATATTATAGCTCACTTCTTAAATTAAATATGAAGGGAGAAAAAGAATATTTTGATGTAAAAAAAAAGTTTCCCAGAAATCAGTGGGACAATTGGGGAAATAGGAAAATGAGCAAAGGCAGCTCAAAGAGAGCCGAGCAACATGAAAACATACTCAGCCTCAGTTACGTATGTCAAGAAAAGCAAGTTTTCAAAACAGCTTAGCATTTTGCCTATCTAATTGGCAAAACACTTAAAATTTATAATATTCACCTTTGGAAAAATTGTGAGGTAATCCATATACTCTACTCCTGAGTATATATATTAGTACCACCCACAAGTTGTATTAGTGCATTTTTTTCAATTTACTCTATGTATTTTAATCTCAATATAAAATAAATTGGTATACTACTTCAAGAGACAATTTTACAATATTTATGAAAATTTTTAAAGCATATAATTTTTTAATCCAATGGTTAAAATGTCAGAATGTTCCTATGGCTCTTCTCTCACAGAGCTGCCAAATACAGACAGGAATGTCCAATGAAAAATTGTTTTCAATAGTTAAAACCTGGACATAACCTATGAATAGTCTATAATTTCATCTGTGAATAACTGACTATATACTAAATGCTCAGCTGAATCTCACCCCTAGAAATGGGTATTGGGAAAGTTGTGGGAAAACTTGGAGGCAGAGGTGGCTTGTGATCCGCTCACTATTTGGAATTCTAGAAATTCTATACTGTGTGGGGCCACAGCAATAGGGGTGGTCACAGAAAGCAGAGAGGAGTGATTCTGGTGGAGCAGGTAGAGGACGGTCCTGCACACCTGGCTTCCCTGCATCACTAGCTCCACTCCCAGAACTTCACCTTAACACCCATAGTCCTGTGAGGTCACCTGCAGACCTGCCCAGAGCTGTGAAAATCTGAACCGCCCAAAATACACATCTTCAACTGATGTCAAACAAAATGACACTCTGCTTTTTACTGCAGTTTTAATATTGTAAACAAGCGTCTTTCTTGTAGTTTATTTAGTGTCACATTTTCAGCATTTGTGTGCTTTTAGCTGGTGATGTCACTGTTTAAAATAGCACTGCTGCCCCCTGTCCCCAGCCCCTAACATCCACCCCCACTCCCGAGAAAGCACAGTGCTGAAGTGCTGTCTGCCATTCCTGAAGAAAGAAGACTGTGATGTGCCTTATGGAGAAATGAGTACGTAAGACAAGCTTCGTTCAGGCATGAGTTACGGTTCTGTCGGATGTGAATTCCATGTTAACAAACTTACAATATATATTAAATAAGATGTCTTTGAACAGAGACATAAAAATCAAGGTTCTGTATTTGTCAGTTAATGAAAATGAGACCAGACGCTCACAGGAACTTAACCCTGTATTTCCCCTAGGAGTAGTGTTTCAGCACAGAAAAGGGCAAGTTTGCTTATAACTTATAGGAATGTAGAGCATCATTAAGCCGAGAACCAGTTGGTCCCTTCCATGGGGTCTTTTAAAGGATCTGAATAGATACTGCCCCAGAGGCTGGATAGGTGTGGGGTGGACTGGCAATCTAATCCAGGAGCTGGAAAGAGAATGTGGCCATATTTAAGAAGTGTGGCACTTGCTGGAGTGAAGATAGTCCAAGACAGTAAGAATGTCTAACTGGGTCCAGTCCTGCTGGATGCACCTCTTTGAATACCAGCCATGGTGTGCAGGAACCAGAGCAGCCAGGCCTCCTCCCAGTGGAGATCCAGGAAAATCCAGTGACCAGCAGGAGGACCCCCGACAAGGCAACCCCTTCCTGACCTCCCTGTGATAAACTGAAAGCCATCCTGTAAAGCAACAGGGAGAAGCCCTGAAAAACCACACATCCACCTACCTGAGACGGACTTCATCAAAGAGATAGGTTTTAAAACTAAGAGAAACGGTCTTGAATCAAGAAGGGACAGCTCATCAGTGAGTTGTCAAGTGTTTAAGTTTTCATTCCTTTCCCCGGCCCCCCACCCACTCCATCTAACAAGCACAGTGGAGGAAGGTCTTAGTGGAAACTGAGGAGAGCTACGGAAGCTCAAAAATCTGTAATACCTTCTACATTTGACTTTATCAGAAAAAACCTGTAATGCTGCCACAATTCTATGAAGTATTTGAAGGAGGGGAGCACTGTATATGCTAACATAAAAATATGTCAAACATAGGTATTTTAAATTCTAAAATACCAGTTTCCATTTATTATGTACATTGTAGATAAAATGATCTATAGATTAAACTCCATCAGTGTGCTTTCCTCTGAAAGGGTGACACACTCCACGCTGTAACTCGGTGGCCTGTCAGATGTTAGGCACCCCTCCCAGGCGGCAGCCTCCTTGTGAATGGAAGCCTTCCCAATCTTAAGCTTTATCATCACTGTTTAACATGGCTACTGCTTCTCACATTCCATAAATATTTACTGAATAAGTGGATTTTTCACTTATTCAGAACCCTACAGAACCTTAGAATCCCATGTATTAGAAATTCCTTATTTTATTAGTTAAAATATCTAAGAAAAACACCCAAACAATTCAAAATTGGCCAACATGATCCCAACAAAAAAGATACAGGGAAAATCAATAGATGTAGTGATCACACACAGACAGATAACTCAAGGTGTACCAAACTGGAGAATGCCAGGAGAGGCAAGCTAATTAAAATTTATTTGTAACTGTTAGTATGATAACCGGACACTAGACAGTAAAACAACACTTATAATTTCAGGCATTTCATAGCTATAGGAAATCCTTTTGAATCCAAAAATAAAAAAAGATTAAAAAGCTCTCAAAGCAAGATAATTTTTTCCTCTTTGCTTTAAGGAAGCTGTTGTACTTTTATCTTTTTCATCTACTGACTCACTTGAAGATGGTTTCTAATCTAGTCCATCCTGGTTTTACAGGTGATAAAATGCAGATCTGGAGAGAAGTGATGTGGCCAAGGTCAGAAAGCCAATTAGTAGTTGAGCTGGAATTAGAATTCACTGCTTTCAGCTTCCTTCTTTGATCCGAACTTGTTTCCTTCATCTTAAATAGACAGTTTGCACGTTCAGTCTCAGTGCCCTTAGCCCCTGAGCCTGCCTAGAATTCAATCTTGCAGGCTTGCTGCGCTCTAGCCCCTGGATAGCAGAGGTATGTAAAAGCCAAAAGAGATTTTATTGGAAACTGATCTCACAGGCAGAAATCAAAATGACATCAGCTACAATAAATAAGTGCAGTGAAGTTTTGAAGTAAAGGTTGGCCATGTCTCGAGCGAGGTCAACTTTTGGCATCCACGTGAAATAAATATAAGGTAGCTTATCTTTTTGAAAGCAGAAGATTTTAAAAACAATTGCAGAATGGGAGAAAATTGAAGCTTATTTCCATGGCAACAAAAGAAGTACGTGGATGAAATAGGGGCCATAAAAATCTATGTTTGCTACCTTAAAGGTAGAAAAATGGAAAGTAAACAACTGGGGATTGGCGTTCATTAAAAATTCACCAAGAGAGGAGGCTGCTGCCCAGACTTCTGGAGCCAGGAGCTAGTGGGGAGAATGCTCTCAATGGGAAGTCCCAGGTCTGACCACTGCAGTTTCCAGACGCGTTGGCGGCTATGGCCCCTCTGTACCATTGTGGGGTGGATGCTTCATTTGTCACTGGGGTATTTTCTGTGGCACACTGTTATTACTGTCCAGGTGAAAGATTTGGGTTGAGGTTATTGGACAAGTTCATCAGATTAGAGACCTCTCAGGACTGTTACTTTTCTTTCCTCTACACTTACCTTAGTTTGGTCCCCTGCAGCCTTCATGCTCAAGGGGCTTTTCCACTCTGATAGGATCCCTATCAGATTTTGTGGTGGATTTGTTTCTATAAAACCCACCTGAGCCTAGGTCCACCTATAGCCCTTTCTACATATCCCTACTGCCAAGCTCCTTAGCATGATGTACCAGCTCTTTATATTTTAACCCTGGGATTGCCCCTCATCTCTGTCATGTTCCCAGTACAGCAAACTTACCTTTTCCCATCATTTCATGCTTCCTGGGAACTCCAGACCTTTGCACATGCTACTCTCATTGCTTGTGCCACCTCTCTTCCCGTGAGCTTCCACCCGTGTCTTACCCTGCTTCCCTTCATGTAGATTGAGAGTACCTCCTCCTCTTGGAAGCCTCTGCTGACTGTTCTGTCCCCTCCACGGGCCAGATGTCCCTGAGGACATGCCCTTTGGCACTCTCTATATGCACTGATTACAAATGCTTCTTATACCATAATGCAAGTGACTGCTCACCTGCCAGTCTCCCCACTTAGGCTGTGAGCTTCGTATGATTTACCTGTCTTCATAGCCCCAGTGTCTGGCACACTGTACATATTCAACACATACTTATGGACAGAAAGAAACTGAAGATAAATATCCCCTGTGAGTGTTTTCTCAGGTTCCTGTTGCATGCCATTCCTAACTTGAAGCTCGTTTATTCTAATGAAATCCCAATCTACTCTTAAATAGTTCAAATATTTAGGAAGTTATATCTCATTTTCACTTTTTAGGTTCATGTATTATAATCTTTATGCACCATTACTTTATGTTTAAATATTTAGAATTCTCAATACCTCCAAGCAAGCTCCTGATAGCTTCTCCTATTACTCAATTGCTCATGAAAGAAAATTTAATAGAACACAGAATCAAATATTCTGTGTACCCTTTTGGTATTTATCCACTGGCTGTAACTTACATTAGTCAAAATCTATAGGAAATGAGTGAAGGCAGAAAAAAAAATAGACCAACAGAAAATAAAGCCTATGATTACACAAATGTACACAGCAGCTTATTTGTAATTGCCCCAAATTGGGAACAACTCAAATATTTATCAAGCAAATACACAAACAAGTTGTAGTATATCTGCACCATGGATTACCACTAAGCAATTAAAAAGAAGAAACTAACATGTGCAACAGTACAAATGGTCCTCAAGATAATGTTGAATAAAAGCAGCCAGGCAAAGAAAAATGCGCATACTGTGTGATTCTACTTATATAAGATTCTAAAAAATGCAAATTAATCTACAGTGACAGAAAGCAGTTCAGCAGTCCTGGTGTCGGAGAAGGGGGAGGGAAGGGAGGAAGGGATTCCACAGGGCCAGAGGAAACTTTTGGAGGTGATGGATGTACGAATATTCTTGACTTGATGAAGGTTTTACAGACATATACGTATATCAAAACTCAATTGTACACTTTAAATATGTGCAGTTTATTGTATGTCAGTTATACCTCAACGAAGGAGGGAAGGAAGGAAAGATGGGAGGAAGGGAAGGAGGAGGAATAGGTTGAGATATTGCAACTATAATATTTCCTACAACAAAAATAACTCATACCCAGGGATACAAGTCCCAAATGTGTGGATAAAAAATGGAAGCCACTGGGATTTTTCCACACTCTAATCACACAGGAAGGTGTTGGCAGGATTGTAACTGGTAGGAGCAACAAACGTCCCCTCTCTCTATTTTTTATTTTTCGTGCCTTGGCAAATACCTGCTCACAAACCTGAGATGGCTCTTTCATCCCAATCAAGTCTTCATCTCCACCGGTATGGGAAGAAGATCTTAAATATACGGGCCCAATAAACTTGACAGTGTTACTGCCCACTGTCCTTCCTCTGCTATCTGATTGAAACACTCTACATCACACATTTCTGTGTTCTTGGTAATCAGTCCTCCTTTTCAGCTCCCATACAAGCAGCTATGCAGAATAACATCCACTTTGCATATGCAAATACTCAATTTATTAACAATTAACAATTAAATTACTCAGAAAGCTCTACTGAACTCAGATGCCATCTCCTTCTAGAAAGTGAGATCCCACTGGCTTCCTACCCCCTCATTCTCCAGTACACAATGGTGGGATTGATGTTAGAGATGGGATCATAGGCATCCTTACCTCTGAGCTATTTGCATGCATGTTTACTCCTGTTAGTCTTTGATTGTGTAGGGTAAAAATGCTGCCTGTTACTGCCTTATTCCTCATACTGGTTATCACTTAGTCTTCGGCAATGTTTTATTCTTGGATAATGAAAAGAGAATCCTTTTACCCAGATGAAGGAGGCAAGCTTTGCTGCGCTATTGTTGAACTAGGCACTAACCCTTTATGGTTCATGAAAACAAATGCTGTGTGTTGTGTTTGCACTGTAAGCTCAAATCCCAAAGCAGCTCTTAATGTAGGAGACACTCAGTAAGTATACACAGGATGGAATGTGGCCACAGTGTGGATCTGAAGTCAAGTCCTGTTCTTACTGATCCCACCATGCATACTAGGATCTGCTGTACCTTCCTTGAACCTCATAACATGCCTGAAAACTGACAGAAAATGTATTATAGTTTATGGATTAGGAAATAGATGCTTAGAAGATTGACAAATTCACAAGGCTTATAATATCCAGGCTAGGACTAGGACTAGAGCCTGCTATCCTTCCTTTCCTCAAGTATTTACTTACTGAGGCTGTGCTAAGAGATGCTGATAATAGTGAACAAGAGGGGCACAGTCCCTTCTTCCATGGGATTCAAAGACTGAGGGAAAGACCCAAAAATCAAAATGGTGAGTTACAAAAGTGGTACTGGGACTAATCCCAGGGTGTCTTGAGGATGAGAAAGCAGATCATATAGCCCAGACAGGATTAGAAGGCTGCAGGGATAGGAAACACTTTACAGAAAGAAGAATAAACTGAGGTCTGAATGGCAGGGAGGAATTGGCCACTAGGTCAAAGGTGAAGGGGTAATGTGCCAAGTAAAGGCCTTCTGACATTTTTTTCTGTATCATGTTTATATAATCTAGTCTCTTTTTGAAAAGTTCAACCATGTTGCTACAAAGCCGATGGTTTATTCTGATTATTTTTCTGAGCCTCTCTCTGCATTTTTAAGTAACTTGTAATATTATCCAAAACCTACTTCTGATTCCCAAGGTGAATCAGATCCAACTAATCATCTTCTGTGTAGGAGAAATACAACATGAGAAGCATACATTTTCTTCTAAAGTGGAATATAGTATACATAGATCTGCAGCAATTTTTAGATTAGAAGTTAAATTCTACGACTTTTATTAAATGTTGCAAAGGAAAAAAAAATGAAAGATGAAATGTAAAAAAAACCAAAAGAGTATTTACTGGCATTTTTCCAACCCTTCAAATGTCTCTAGGGCACAGTGTGCACAAAAGTAGCCTCCATTTGTTATCTCATTTAATCCCCACAACAATCTAATGAAGTAAATACTATTATCATCCCATTATAAACATATAAATATTAACCAGTACTCAGACCTAACTTGCCCAAAATATGAGGCAACTAAGTGCAGGTACCCCAATGTAAATCTTGGTTCGTATTTGTTTCCCACTGTTGCTGCAAAAAATTGCTGAACACATAGTATCACAAAACAACACAAAGTATTATCTTGCAGTACTAGAGGTCAGAATTCCAAAATGTGTCTCTCAAGGATAAAATCAAGGTGAGGGCAGTACTGCATTTCTTCTTGTTGAATTTCTGTTTGTTAACTTTAGGGAAGCGTTTTTTTCTCTCACCTTTCCCAACTTCTAGAGGTAGCCTACATTCTTTGGGGGTAAGCAAAAGTATCAGTCCAACCTCCACTTTTATTGTGACATATTCTTGTATGACTCTCCTGCCTCCTTTCACTTACATGGTTGTTATTATAATCTAATCTAAGATAATCTAAGATAGTCTTCCAATCAGAAGATCTTTAATTTAATCATATCTTCAAATTCCCTTCCGCCATATGAAGTCACATAGTCATATTCTCCAAGGATTAGAATGTAGATACATTGATGGGAGGCATTATTCTACCATATCATCTTTCCATTATGCTATGGGGTATGTCTGTTGTTAGTGGCACAGTGATAGTGTTCAAATTAATGATGCCCATGATAAAAAGTAACTTTAGTCTTACTGCTAAAATCATCTTTCTCTTAGTGGATTTTGGGTCTCTGGGAGATGATTCAGATATCCAGACCCATCACAGATGTTAGTAAGTGTCCAAAGCCTTCTCCCTTCATAACAGTAAGGGTCACCTCTGCAGCTGGTACTATCCCATTAGACTTTTTCTGATTCTCCTCCAGCTCAGCCCCCTTCCTCCTTCCATCAGAACAACTCATGACCCATGATAAATGGCAGAAGCCTCAGCAGAAGCCCTAAGAGAAGCAAGCCTCCAACCGCTATAAATCTGAGGCATTTAACTTGTTGTGTGAGTGTTGCTGGGACTCCTAGGATGATGTGTATTAGATCAACCTGTTCATGAAAATCAGTTCCATTCAGGTAAAATAAAAATATTAATGTAAGGAACACTGAATTAAGAGTGAGTGACCTACATTTCAGTTCCAAAATCAAATTTTGGCACTCTGTTTCACTAGCCAGACAAGTTACACAGCTGTGCTAAGCCTCAACATCCTCAGATGTGAAATGAGGTGAATAACCTCTTCCTTTCCGCCCACCCTCCCTTTCAGAACTCATGAAAAGACCAAATGAGATCCTCAACGCAGAAGTGCTTTGTAAGCTGTAAAATTCACAGTGAGATGAGCCATCACTGTAATAATTATTAGTGAAGACTCTGCAAGGTACTGTGGGGAATATAAAGACACACAAGGCATAGCCTTTGCTTCTAAAGGAAGCTACAACTTGATAGAGGCAAACCACGGGCACAAATAATCTGATAGCAAGACTACTTATTTATTTATTTATTTATTTATTTATTTAAATTAAGGTATCATTGATATACAATCTTATGAAGGTTTCACATGAGCGACATTGTGGTTTCAACATTCACCCATATTATCAAGTTCTCCCTCCCCATTGCAGTCACTGTCCATCAGCATAGTAAGATGCTGTAGAGTCATTACTTGCTGATAGCAAGACTGTTTAAAACCCCAACTAAAAGGCAGCCTCAACATGGAATATCATTAGCTCAAGGTAGGATTTGTGTATGTAACATCAGACGTTAGTCATGGATGTTTCTGTATACTTTGAAATTTCTTACTTGAACTCCAGTGATAATAATAGCTAAGATTTATTCAGAAATTATGTTAGTGGTGAGTATTTCTTGACTCCTCATATTCAATTCTCATGATGGGAGCTCAATTAGTATATCCACTGGCTTGTCTGCACTTCTTTATTCATTTTGTCCCTGGGGTTTTGTGGAGAGCTTTTCCTGATGGACAACTTTGGCTGGAGTAATGTTCTGTTTCCTTCTTGGGGAACACAAATCCTCCTCTTCTCCATGGCATCCATGCCATCTATGAAGAGGGACTGCCTTGATCATGCACGGCCATGGCTGAGAAACAATGCTGAGTTCACCCACTGGCAAGTCCACTTGGCAATCAGATCTGAAGCTATATTCTCCAATCTGGACTTTATCAGTAAATAAGATAATATTTTGGTCTCTAGTTTTTCTTTCATTTCTCAATGTGTTCAAAATTAAGGAAGCATTTGCTCCAGGAATAGTATGTTCTATGTGCCATGCTAAATATTTTCCATGTCTTATTTCATGTAAGTCCCATAACAGCTCCCTAAATAAGGCATGTATTATTATTCCATGTGAATGAGTAAGTTCATATAACTTACCCCAAGTCTCCCAGCTAGTCAGTAGCAGAATTAGGAGTCAAACCCAGGTCTCTAAATCTGAAAGCTGCACACTTGGCTGAGCTGGCTGATCCTAGATAGTCATGAAGGGAATTCTCTAGTTTCTACCAGGGCTAACTTAGACCCCCAGAGAACCAAGGTAAGGTCATAATTTAAGAACTGTGTCCCTTCTTTTTTTGCCCCTTGCCTGCCCTATGACCCCTGGCATCTTATTTCTTTGCATGTAAAATAGAAATAATAGTAATACAGGGGGTTCCTAGGACACCTGGTCAGTTGTAATGAACACATGAGAGAGAGGATGTACGGGTCCTCTGTAAACTTGGTGTTATGATGCCAAGAAAGGGGGTGAGGGTTTCATAATTACTTCCTTAAGATATTATGATGAAGATTGTCTGCAAACATGGTTTCAGGTACTGAATGTTGAAATCGTAATTATGGTTCAGTATAAATTCCTGACCAGAGTTTGGATCCAATGACTTGACTGCTACTGTGCCCCCTCCTCACAGGCACCAGCACCGTCAGTACCTAGAGAAGTGATCCTTTGGTGCACAGCCTAGAACCACAGTCCTCAAGTCTGATCTTAGGGACCAACAACCCTGTAACTTCAATTCAGATTCAGAAATGTGTCTCGTGTAAACTACAGATTTCTTCATAACAGGAGCTTCTGGGGATTCACAAAAAGAATTCCTTTGTATCAGGCGCAGGATTTTATAAGTCTCTATACAATCTTTCTACAAAGATCCACACCCTACAATCATCATCTCCATCACAATAATGGAACCTGAGGTCAGGCTCTGACATTGCAGACAGGTTACATGTCATGACAGAAGGTTCCCTAAGTCACCAGAGAATTAAATATTCAATTAGGGAGCAATGATATATCCCACCAATATGATCTCAATATTAAGGCTAATCTATTTATTTATTTAACTTTATCATCTATGCTTGAAAAACCAAATGGAAAAAAAACTACACCCATGATGAAGACAGATTAATACTTAAACACAGTGAAATGACTCAAGGCACAGTTTGGATAAGACTCAAATTGGTCTTTAATTTTGAACAAGAAAAATTTGTGAGGAAAAATATTGGCAGCATATTTGGCTTTATGCCTTTTAAACTGAAGTATTAACTTTTGGTAAACTGTTTACTGGCCATTTGATATTACCTTACAGATCCCATGGCTTGACCAGTCAGTCATTGTATCCAATTGAATCTTGAACATTGATCCTAGACAACAGATATGCAGGGATGGAATCTGTCATCCTCTCAAGAGTGACAATCTCCAGGGCAGGGTGGGACTGGCCTAAGTTCTTTCTTGAATGGAAGCACATAATTCCTCACAACTATGACTTCCGGCTTGGCCACATGACTTCCCTGACTCATAGAAAGTGGCTATTTGCCAATTCCTGCTGGAGGCTGCAAAGGCGTCCTGTGCTCTGAACCCAGTGCCACCACCTTCTGCCCTCTGCCATGAGAATGGCATGCCTTGGCAGTGGCTGCCCCTTCAGAACGAACCTGGCAGCAAAACTGGCAACATATTTTATGGAACCTGTTGAAAAATTAAAACCTAGATAATCTTATTAAAAAATTAATAATTTTAAGACAGTGACAACAAAACATCAAAAGATGGGATCCTTCTTAGCGTAAGACCCTATATGACCAGGCGTTTACATAGCCATGGAGCAGCCCTATTTGGCGGAGCAGCCCTATTTGGTGGAGCTCCAGGCTGGGTCACAGGTCTCACATGATGTGGACAAGAAATAGATGCTTGTTGTTTTACTATATTTTTGGCATCACCATCCCATTTGGAGTTGCTTGTTACAGCAGATGCTGACTAATATTGCAGACACCTAGAGTGATTAAAGCAATCAGCTGGAAGAGTGTTTGTAAGTGTGGCAAACCGGGTGTCTTGGCCTCATCCAAGATGTACAGAGGCTCCACAGTTCCTGCCAATGGCTGTCCTGTGAGCACACACTCTGGCCACCATGCTGTTAATTCCCCAGTTTTTCAGTACTATGTGAAAATACACACTTCAAGGTAAATATCTCCATTCTAAAGAATGGGTAACGATTTTTAAAGATATGGGGCAGAGGAAAAATATGTCTGTTGTCTAAATCTTATCATTAACCTATATAACTTATCTTCTGGCATTGTTTGTTGTTATTAACATAAAGTGGTTCAAAACTAGGGGGAGTTAAACAGACTACTATATTATACTCTCCCAGTCTACAAGGGGGTTTCTCAAAAGCCAGAGCTTACTCTTCAGCTGGTAAAGTAACAGGATAAGAGGAGAGAATCATCATCTAAAACACCCTTTAGGTAAAAAGACTTGTCTCCAGAATCCTGAGCATAAGATAAAAGGGGCTTTCAAGGAGTTTAAGGAATGCTGAGAAAACATAACACAAGCTGTCCTTCAAAAAGAATAAAGTCAGAAAACACTATTTCGACAAGCAAGGTTATCTACCAATCACACAATGTATAGACACATGTATTATTTAAGAGGATTCAAACAAAACTTGGCTCAAATCTTACCTTTTGTCACCTTTGTGAAGATTCTCAACTTTGCTGGGTCTCAATTTTCTCTTCAGAAAAAAAATTGGCAATTTTATAGAACCTACCTTATAGGGTTGTTTGAAGATTAATTAAAATAATGCATGTAAGCTTTAGCACTGTACTTCCCACATAATAAGATTAGCTATTTTTTATTAATACTAATGGCAGGGATCTCATCTTATTTTACTTCCCATTGTATATCTAACCCCTAGAACAGTGCCTATCTGCCTATAAATACATAGTATTTAATAACTTTGTTGAATAAAATAAATTAATCCTGCCCAATAAGCATTCATTGTGAGAAATGAAGATATATCTAAGTCAAAGCTGTGGCCAGTACTTCACTTACTGAATATAAATTAAATATATTCAAATATATTTGATTCTATTTAATAGAGCCATTTCCTCCCTGATTGCTAACAGAACTCCAGTTTTATTCAGCAGTCAGGCAGATGACAATGTGCTCAGCAAAGCCGGACCCCTCCCCCGGCCCCAGGGGATACAATTTGACTGATCTAAACTTGCATTGATCTAAACCAATGATGATAATCTCTTTTGCCAGTCACTGGTTTGGGTCAGGCATGTGAATTTGTTCTGGCTAATGAGAAATACAGAAACTCTAATGGAGAACTTCAGGGAAATATTTTCTTCCCAGATAAAAATAGACTTGTAGAGGCAACAGAACTATTTCTTTCCTTCCTTCCTTAAATGTTGACCCCTGGGGGAGGTGCTGTTTGCAGCTGTGGTAGTCATCTTGAGTCCATGAGGAGAAAACCAAGAGATTCATGGAAAAAATCTCCAGTCTCAGAATTGCTGAACAGTTAAATGAAGCAATTCTGTGGCTCTCTGTTAACTCAGAACTTCTGTTTAAGGAGACAACAAATATTTTACTGTATAAGTCAATTTTAGTTGGGTTTTCTGTTTCTTGAAAACCCAAAGCGTCCTAATTATACAATAATTTCTACCTTGCTAAAGCTTAGACTCTAGAGAATGGAGATAGGTTCAGAGAAATTTATTGCATCTGGTACTCAGTGTTAACTGTTCTAAGAAAGGAAAAGCTAAAATGCTAAGGAAGTTCAGGGGCAGATGAAATGCCTTCCAGTTGTTCTGTCTGGCTTTAGTGGTGAAGGGTGGAGGGATACGGTCAAGGGAAAGGAGCAGGAGACTTTGTGCCTGGGATGAAATGAAATATGAATGGGAAAAATTTCAATAAGCAAAGATGACCTCCTCCTTGTAGGTACATAATATATCTTATTATTTTTACATCGTGCTTCTGATGTAAATCTTATAAAAATTATTCATGGATGACATAGATGTAATGGATGTTAAGAAATACCATAGGTTTTCTTTTTTTTTAATGAACAGTAATTAGAGTTGTCAAAAATGGTGATTTTCCTCATTGAGTAAGGGCACTAGAGATATTAACACTGAAAAAGGATGAGCTTTTTACACACAAGAATTATAAGCCAATTATAATCAACTATGAAAACATGGGACTTCTACACCATTGAGGGTATCTCTAACATTTTATGTTGACATCAAAGACGACAGCTGCTGTCCAACAATATCCCTACCCAAGATGGGCAATGGGTCTGGATCAAGAATTAACACTCAGGTAACTAAAGACTTGTCTATAGTTTTACTGACTCTTCTGGGTGAAGAAGGAGCATACTAGCCGTGGTTGTTTTGGGTTTTCTCCACTGGCTCTTTAGCTTCACTCTTAACCTTTGACGGGCTTGAAATCTACATCACAAATAAGTAACCAACTCCATGACCGTTATAAATGACAGAAATTTATCAGTCCCTACTGGCATTATGGCATAGTGGGTAATATATTTTACTTGGACTTAAAATGGCCCAGATTTCAAATCTTAGCTCTGCCTTGTAGAAGCCACATAACTAGGGATAAGTTACTTTAACTTCTCTCAGTTAATTTATTCAACTGAAAAGTGGAGATAATGTTGACTTTGGCTATTTTTCACAAGGTGAATGAAATAACTATATGTACATACACAGCAAGTGCAGTGACTGACCTCTAGTAATCACTCTGTGTTCTTTGTGTGAATAATGGGAGAAAAGGATGGTCTGCATTCAGAAAAGTATTGAAACTAAGTTTTGTTTGAAAATGAAGTGAAAAATTACATCTACTGGAACCCAGAAAACAAAAAATAATCATTATTTCCAAGATAAAACTACAAATCTCTAGCATTGAGAAAAGAGTATGCAAACCTAACAGGCTTAAAAAGAAAGCTGTCGCTGAAGGTTTTACAACAATGCAGAAGAAGAAAGAAAGGAGCTAAAAAAGGATAAAGACAGGTGGCATTTCTTGAGCACATGTGGGTCATGCACAATACTAATTTATGTGTGAAGCATATAACCACCACTCGCTGGGGGATGCATAATTACTGCCCACATTTTACAAATGAAGGAAAATTAGGCTTGGACAGTAAGCCCTCTCTCCTTACTGAATAAACTATGAGTCACAACCTACCACACAGCCAATCCCTTGTCATATTATCATAGAGAGAATGAGACCTGTGTTCTCTGTCACCAAGTCCCAGAGAGTGTCTCTTCCAGATCTAACATTCTGTGATTCTGTGTGTTTCAGAAGATTTCTCTTTGCTACAATTGCAGCTTCAGGTGCCAGATTTTTTTTAAATCTCCGCAGAAACAGACTGAAAGGAAAATATGTATATAAACACATTTCCTTTTCAAATTTAGTCACTTGCATTATGCTTACAAATTGTACCCATCCATTATTTTAAGCACAAACTAAACCAAACTCCCAAACCAGGGAAAGAGTAACAGCACTGATGTGCCCTCAGAAAATCTGTAAACTGAGGTCTTTCTGTAGGTGGTTAAATGGCTATTTAAAAACCATTTAGCACCAGGCAGCCCAAGGAAAAGGCAGCCCAGGAGGGTATAGAAGAGGTAGGGCCTTTTCCCCTCCCTGTGAAAACGATCTTTTGTTTTCTACCACTAATATGATTATTTAGGCAGTAGATTTGGAGACATTCATTAAAAAGGGTAACAGATTTGGGGGTTTACTTGTAGTATTATTTTACTTCTTGAGTATATTAACTCTGCTATTAAAACAGGCTTTAGAATTAGACAGATGCAGGTTTGAATCCTAGTTCTCTAACTTATCTAGGGATATGGCTTTGGGCACAATTGTAAAATGAGAAGTCATAGTGACACAGCAAAAATGCTGAAATGTCCTAAATGAAGTGACACAAGGGCTGTTGAATGAGGGAGAAAGACAAGGGAAGGTCATCAGTACATAGCCACAGAGGCCAGAGCTACTCAGAAACCTCACTACTGGGTGAAGTCAGGACCAGCATATCTTTCTTGTGTGTTACCAGTGTCTGACCATAATCAACAACCAATCTATGAGCCTTCTCTGTAGACTAACACTTATTTCCACACTTTCCTTGCTTTGCATTAGCCCACCTTCCTTATCTGTAGCCAATGTGAACTTAATAATCTTTCTTTCCCCATAATGTACCCTGTATCTTGACTGTGGTGGCCAAGTTGTTTTTCTTAACTGGTGTTGCTGCTGGTGAAACAGAAATTTCATATCGCAGGACTCAGTACTTATCTGGCTAGTATTTGTAAAGGCTCAATAAACCCTTTTATTTCAGATATCTCTTGGTCTCTAGAGGTATTGATTTTTCAGTAATATTCATATCTCAGGGTGGATGTGGGGTTTAAATGAAGTAACATATAGAGAATGGATTAAAGACGGTGGCATGAGAGGTGAGACAGAGGCTTCCTCCTAAAACCACATATAATACAAAAATATCATTAATTTGATTAATTCTGAAAGAACAACAGGAAAGTGGGCTGTGTCAAAATGCATACACCTGGAGAAAACAATGAACCTTATGGAACAGGGTAACGTACCAAAGCCATGGCTCAGCGGGACCCAAGCCCTTTCCCCACCCCAGCTCACTGGTGAGGAGGAAGAGAAATGGACCAGAGAGGGAGTGGAGGCCTGGGACCACTGAATACCTAACTCCTAAGATCTGCTCTGGGAGCAGAAACCTACATTTCATCATGCTTTCATGGTACTCTTGTGATTAGGGGGTTGGAAAGCTAAGACAGGCAGAATACCTGGAGAGACTGAGATTCCAGCCCCGTGTGGAAAGCAGGGATCCATATCCATCTGCTATGGGACAAAAGAAAGGCAGGCAGTCTGAGAGTCTTCCTAACAGCAAGAGGGCTGCTAAAGGGGCAGGGATTGCACAGAGCTTACTGTTCAGGAGAAAGGACAGGTAGACAAAATTGTCTCAGTGCGCACTACCCAGCGGGTTGGGAACTTTCTCGATCTTCAGGTCCTCCAGCTCCCTGGCTGGTGACACAGCTCAATGGACCGCCTTACGTGATACACAGCCTACTGCAACTTTCTCCAAGCCAGCCCCACCTGGCTCGCAAACCATCAAAACCTAAACTGACATTAGGCCAGCCAGAGGAAAGCCCCATCTACAGCAACTACACACACAGAGCATAGAGGCTTATATCTGTGTGCTCGGCCCACTGGTTCTGGCAGTGGAGAAAGGCATAGCAGCCGGGAAGCAGGAAACAGCTATTTCCTCCCCCGAGGTACCAGTACAACTACAATGTCATGATACACATGACCTTGCTTCAGGGGTTGAGAAGCTCCAGAGAGTAGAGTTTCTGGGCACTAGAGGACACCATATACAATTATGAAATGCCAAAGAAACCTGGTTCAAAGTAAAATTACGAATACAACACCTGAGAAAGTTTTAAATGAAATCGACCTCATGAATTTTCCTGAAAGGGATTTCAAAATGAAATTCATTTACATGCTAATGGAGGTACAGAATAATATTCAAGAACTCAGGAATAAATTCCGGTTAGAGATCCAATTGTTGAGGAGCACAATGGAGGGTATTAAAAGCAGATTAGATATGGTGTAGGAGATAATAAATGAAATTTAAAGTAGAGAAGAGGAATACAAAGAAGCTGAGGCACAGAGAGAAAAAAACGATTTCTAAGAATGAAAGAATATTGAGAGAAATGTGTGACCAATCCAAATGGAACAATATTTGCATTATAGGTGTACCAGAAGAAGAAGAGAGAGAGAGAGGTGTAGAAAGTGTCTTTGAGGAGGTAATTGATGAAAATTTCCCCAATCTGGGGAAGGAGGTAGTCTCTCACGCCATGGAGGTATGCAGATCTCCCAAAACAAGGGACCCAAGGAAGACAACACCAGGACATATAGTAATTAAAATGGCAAAGATCAAGGGTAAGGACAGACTATTGAAAGAAGCCAGAGAGCGAAATAAGATCACATACGAAGGAAAGCCCATCAGGCTATCATCAGAATTCTAAGCAGAAAAATTACAGGCCAGAAGGGAGTGGCATGGTGTATTTAATGCAAAGAAGCAGAAGAGCCTCAAAGCAAGAATATTTTATCCAGCAAGATTATCATTTAAATTTGAAGGAGAGATTAAACAATTTCTATATAAGCAAAAGCAGAGAGAATTTACCTCCCATAAATTGTATCTACAGTGTATTTTGGAGGGACTGCTATGGATGGAAGTGTTCCTACGGTTGAATAGCTGTCACCAGAGATAATAAAACCACAGTAAAGAAAGCCAAACAGTTAATTACTAAGTAAATGCAAAATTAAATCAATTATCCCCAAAGTCAATCAAAGGATAGACAAAGCATAGAGAATATGATACTTTATGTATAAAGAATGGAGGAGAAGAAAAAGGAGGAGAAAAAAAGAGTCTTTAGATTGTGTTTGTAATAGCATATTATGTGAGTTGAGTTAGACTCTTAGAGTAAGGAAGTTACCCTTGAACATTTGGTAACCATGAATCTAAAGTCTTCAATGGCAATAAGTACTTATCTATTGATAATCACCCTATATGTAAATGGACTGAATTCCCCAATCAAAAGACATAGAGTCACTGAATGGATAAAAACCAAGACTGCCTAAAAGAGACTCACTTTAAACCCAAAGACATACAAAGACTAAAAGTGAAGCGATGGAAAAAGTTATTTTATGCAACTGATAGGGAGAAAAAAGCAGGAGTTGCAGTACTTGAATGAGACAAAATAGACTTCAAAACAAAGAAAGTCACAAGAGACAAAGAACGACATTACATGATGATTAAGGAGTCAAACCAATAAGAAGATATAACTATTATAATTATCTATGTACCCAACACAGGAGCACCAACATATCTGAAACAAATACTAACAGAATTAAAGAGGAAATAGAATGCAATGCATTCATTCTAGGAGACTTCAACACTCCACTCAATCAGACAGAAAATAAGTAAGGAGACAAAAGCACTGAAAAACACATTAGAACAGATGGACCTAACAGACATCTACAGACTCCACACCCAAAAGCAGCGGAATACACATACTTCTCAAGGGCATGTGGAACACTTTCAAGAATAGATCATATACTAGGCCACAAAACATGCTTCGGTAAATTCAAAATGAATGAAATTATACCAACCAGTTTCTCAGACCACAAAGGTATGAAACTAGAAATAAATTATGCAAAGAAAATAAAAATACCACAAACACATGGAGGCTTCAAAACATGCTCCTAAATAACCAGTGGGTCAATGACCAAATAAAAACAGAGATCAAGCAATATATGGCAACAAATGACAACAATAATTCAACACTGCAAAATCTGTGGGACACACCAAAGGCCGTGCTAAGAGGAAAGTATATTGCAATATAGGCCTACATCAGGAAAGAATAACAATCCCATATGAACAGTCTAAACTCACAATTAATGAAACTAGAAAAAGAACAACAAATGAGGACCAAGGCAGCAGAAGAAGGGGCATAATAAAGATGAGTGCAGATATAAAAAAATCGAGAAGAATAAAACTATAGAACAAATAAATGAAAGCAAGAGCTGGTTCTTTGAGAAAATAAACAAAATAGATAAAACACCAGCCAGACTTATCCAGAAAAACAGAGAGTCTACACACCTAAACAGAATCAGAAATGAGAAAGGAAAAATCACTACGGACACCACAGAAAATACAAAGAATTATTAGAGAATACTATGAAAAATTATATGCCAACAAACTGGATAAGCTAGAAGAAATGGTCAACTTTGTAGAAAAATACAACCTTCCAAGGCTGACCCAGAAAGAAACAGAAAATCTGAACAGACCAATTACCAGCAATGAAATTGAACTGGGAATCAAAAAGTACCTAAGAAAAAAGTCCTGTCCCAGATGGCTTCACGGATGAACTTTATCAAACATTTAGTGAAGACCTAATACCAATCTTCATTAAAGTTTTCCAAAGAGTAGAAGAAGAGGAAATACTCCCAAACTCATTCTATGAGGCCAGCATCACTCTAATACCAAAGCCAGTCAGACACCATAAAAAATGAAAATCACAGATCAATATCCCTGATGAACATAGATGCAAAAATGCTCAATAAAATATTAGCAAACCGAATTCAAAAATACATCAAAAAGATCATCCATCATGATGAAGTAAGATTTATTCTAGGCATGCAAAGATGGTACAACATTCGAAAATCTATCAACATCATTCACTACATCAAAAAAAGGAAGGACAAAATCCACATGATCATCTCCATAGATGCTGAAAAAGCATTTGACAAAATTCAACATCCATTCATGATAAAAACTCTCAACAAAATGGGTAGAGAGCGCAAGTACTTCAACCTAATAAAGGCCATATATGACATACCCCCAGCCAACATCACACTTATCAGTGAGAAGCTGAAAGCTTTTCCTTTAAGTTTGGGAACAAGACAAGGATGCGCACTCTCCCCACTGTTATTGAATGCAGTACTGGAGGTCCTAGCCACAGAAATCAGATTACATAAAGAAATAAAAGGCATCCCGATTGGCAAGGAAGAAATTAAACTGTCCCTGTTTGCAGATGACATGATATTGTACATAAAAATCATAATTGTACATAAAAAAATATAAAAAATCAACCCCAAAACTACTATATCTAATGTCTGAATTCAGCAGAGTTGTGGAGTACAAAATTAATACACAGAAATCTCTTGCATTCCTATACATCAATGATGAACTAGCCAAAAGAGAAATCAGGAAAACAGTTCCATTCACAATTGCATGAAAAGGAATAAAGTACCTAGATATAAATCTAACCAAGGAGGTGAAGGACCTACACAATGAAAACTACAAGACACTCGAGAGAAATTATAGAAGAGACCAATGAATGGAACACATCCTGTGCTCCTGTATGGGAAGAATCAATATTGTCAAAATGGCCATCCTGCCTAAAGCAATCTACAGATTCAATGCAATCCCTATCAAAATACCAACAGCATTCTTCAGTGAACTAGAGCAAATCATTCTAAAATTCATATGAAACCACAAAAGACCCCTAATAGCCAAAGCAATCCTGAGAAGGAAGAATAAAGCTGAAGGAATAATGCTCCCCAACTTCAAGCTCTACTAAAAAGCCACAGTACTCAAAGACAATTTGGTACTGGCACAAGAACAGAACCATAGAACAATGGAACAGACTAGAGAACCCTGATATAAACCCTACCATATACAGTCAATTAATATATGATAAAGGAGCCAAGGACATACATTGGGGAAATGACAGCCTCTTCCACAGATGGTGTTGTCAAAACTGGACAGCTACATGCAAGAGAATGAAACTGGATTATTGTTTAACCCCATACACAAAAGTAAACTCAAAATGGATTAAAGACTTGAATGTAAGTCATGAAAGCATAAAACTCTTAGAAGACAATGTAGGGAAACATCCTGAATATAAGCATGAGCACCTTTTTACGGAACACATCTCTTCAAGCAAGAAAGAGTTGGGACTACATCAAACTAGAAAGTTTCTGTACAGCAAAAGACACCATCAACAGAACAAAATGGCATCCTATAGTATGGGAGAATATATTTGTAAATAACATATCTGACAAGTGGTTAATATCCAAAATATATAAAGAAGTCACATGCCTCAACACCCAAAAAGAAAATAACCCAATTAAAAAATGGGCAGAGGATATGAATAGACAATTCTCCAAAGAAGAAATTCAGATGGCCAACATACACATGAAAAGATGTTCCACATGACTAATCATCAGGGAAATGCAAATTAAAAACACACTGAGATATCACCTCAGACCAGTAAGGATGGCCAGTATCAAAAAGATGAAGAACATCAAATGCTGGTGAGGATTCAGAGAAAGGGAAACCCTCCTACATTGCTGGTGGGAATGTAAGCTGGTTCAACCATTGTGGAAAGCAATATGGAAGTTCCTCATAAAACTAAAAATAGAAATACCATTTGACCTGGGAATCCCACTCCTTGGAATTTACCCAAAGAATACAACTTCTCAGACTCAAAAAGACATATGTGCCCCTATATTTATTGCAGCACTATTTACAATAGCCAAGATATGGAAGGACCCTATGTGTCCATCAGTAGATAAATGGATAAAGAAGATGTGGTACATATACACAATGGAATACTATTCAGCCATAAGAAAAAAACAAATCCTACCATTTGCAACAACACGAATGGAGCTAGAGGGTATTATGCTCAGTGACATATGCCAGGTGGAGAAAGACAAGTGCCAAATGATTTCCCCTCATTTGCAGAGTATAATGAAGCAAAACTGAAGTAACAAAATAGCAGCACACTCACAGACTCCAAGAAGGGACTAGTGGTTACCAAAGGGGAAGGTGTGGGAGGGCAGGTGGGAAGTGAGGGAGATGGGAATTGAGGGGTATTATGTTTAGTACACATGGTGTGAGGGATCACCGGGAAAACAGTGTAGCACAGAGAAGGCAAACGGTGGATCTGCAGCATCTTACTACACTAATGGACAGTGACTGCTTCGGATTATGGTTTGGGACTTGATAATATGGGTAAATGTAGTAACCACATTGCTTTTTCATGTGAAATCTTCATAAGAGTGTATATCAGTAATACTTAAATAAAATTTTTTTTAATGTCAGGTAACACATGTAAAGTGCCCACTGAATAGTGAGGACTTAATAAATAACTTAGATAGGAGATTCCTTTTTAGTAATTTAATCTAGTGAAGATTTCTTAAATAAACAACAAATCCATAAAACTATAGGAAAAAGAGCAAAAAGTACATGAGGAGTTGAAGCAACCAGAGTGCCAGTATCTACAGCTGTGTGACTTTTATACATCAAAACTTATCCTCTAGGATATGCACCAAGATATGTCGATGGAAGCATTGATCCAGAGCTAGGATGTTCTGTGAAAAGAATGACGAAGTAGAGGGGAACCACCAACAGGTCCACACAGGGTAGGAATGAAAGAGGGGCCCACAAGTGTGAGTCAAACAGAGCTTTACCAACTTCTTGCAGTGCAGCACACAAAGAAAGAAGTGATTATCTACTGTACCAGGAGAGAAGTATAGTGGGCTAAGAGCCCAGAAAATGACTATCAGAGATTAAAGGGTCACCCTTGATTGTGAGGCGAGAAAAGACCTCTGAAGAATGACATGCAAGATGTAACTTCATTGATTAAGATCCATCCTTGGAAATGATTGTGATAAGAGCATTTCAGACAGAGGGGGGAGCAAGTGCAAAGGCCCCAAGGCAGGATTAAACTTGGCCATTTGCTAAGAACAGAAAGAAGGCAGGAAGGCTGGAAATCGGTAAATGAGGGGGTATGTGTTTTATCATGAGGTGGGGTCTACAGGGGGGAAGATGTCAGTCATACATAGGGCATGGAAAGAGACGGTACAGAATTTGAGTTTTAGTCCAAATTCATTAAAAAGTCATTGGAATTTCAAATATGGGATGACAGGATGAGGTTTATGTTTAAAAAGAATGCTCTGTTGAACAGAGAATAGACTGGGACAGGGTGGGGGTTTCAATGAGAGAGGCCAACTGGGTTAGGAGACTGTTGCCATATTCCTTATGGAACATTATCGAGGTCTGAGCAAGAGAATAGCCACACAGAAGGGATGTGAACATTTCTTGGGTATATTTTGAACTTTATGCTGAAAGAACTTGATGATTGACTGGATACAGGAAGGAAAGGCAAGAAGAGTCAAGACGGAGGGCATTTGAATCAAGAATAATCTGAACTGCAGGGACCTGTTAAGCTTACTGCGGTAGCAGATGTGACTTCTCTAATATAAATATTGCTTCAGTAGATGAATGGATAAAGATGTGCTGCATATACACAAGGGAATATTATTCACCCATAAAAAAGAAAGAATTCTTCCATTTGCAACAGCATGGATGGACCTAGAGGGTATTATGCTAAGTGAAATAAGCCAGGCAGAGATAGACAAATACCATGTGATTTCACTTATAGGTGGTCTCTAAACAAACAAAACAAGTGAACAAAATAGAAATAGACTCACAAACACTGAGAATAGACTGGTAGTCACCATGGGGGTGGGTCTGTAATGGGTGGTGGAATAGGGGAAGGGGATAATGAGGAACAAAAACCTCAATGATAATAAAAATAAATGAATACATAAACAATGCTTCAAGTTCAAGATTTTATCATTGGCAACAAATACTGTCAATTCGTTTTCCTTGAAGCAATAAGCTCATGTTGTTCATTTTTGAGAAAATATTCACCAAATACCCTAGTTTGTATAACCATGGTTGTCTTTTCTTTTCACTTATATGGAGTATCATGAAAAACCTGCTTGTCTGGAATGTAGTTTAAACAGTCCAAGTGATTTTCCCTGAGTCAAACTTCATAGTGCTTTCTTCACATATATTTCCCATTCCATCACATGATATATCAAAAGGTGTGTACTCAAAGGTCTATATTTAATAATAAATTTTAGTGCTTCATGAAAGCCCTTCCTAAGTGAAACTGGCTATTTAAAGAACACATTGCAAGTATGTTCCAGTGAGGAACAGGGTTTGGTGCCACTGCCTTGAATTGTGGGCTTCCGGACCATAGCATTTTCCCACCACTGCTTTTCCAACATCAGTCAGAGAGCAACATGGTGAAAAAGAAAAACAACATTTGGTGCTATTCCAAACCACACTTTGAGAACTGTTGGGCAGTTGGGTTTGAGAACAATGATGCAGATCTTGGTAGCAAAATACTGCCCTTAGGAATAGAGAGGGCCCCATGGAAAGGTGAGGATTTTGACAGAGATTTTCAAGACCAAGATATGCACTCTGTGATCAACGAAGCCCGTTTCATTTTGAGGTCATAAAGAAGGGACCAGTGCATGCCACTCGGAGAGCTGAGACACCCATACACCCCACCACAAAAGATCTGAAATCTAGGGCCCATTCCCCCCTAAGAGATGTATTTTCAACCAATGGAGTGGAACAACCACCCCCAAAAAAACACCTCTCATGTGGGGAGTCCTAAATACCAGAGACTGTTCTAGGCACCCAGGTACATCATTTTCCTTAAACCTCACAACAGACCTGCACTGTAAGGAATGATTTATTCATGATTTACAGGACAGTTTGGAAGGTTAAAAACATGCCTGAAGCCACAGTACTAGATAATGGTGAATCTTGGATTCACTCCCCGGAACTCCTACGTCATGGTCCACTTTATCACAAGCTGGATAACTTGCTGCCTAACTATACTAACTATCCTCCCAGACATAATTCTCTGGCTGATTAGCCACTGGAACCTGGATAATCCCATCCAAGGGCAGACATCAATCCCCTCTGGACTTTCACAGAGAAAGAATGATATGCCTTGGCTTTTATTGTTGTTTTGAGTAGCTTCAGAAAAAGGGAAGTTCCTGCATTAACTTTAGAATGAAGTCCTTGGTAATGACACAATAACAGGTTTTCTGCTATAAAATGAAGGCACACTCCTAAAGAGGACTTGGGCACGTTCTTGGAGCGAGGCACAGCTAGAGCAGAATATTCAGCTCACCCACATCTCAGCACCAACACATTCGTGTGCTCTGTGCACAAATGGGCACTCAGAGCCTGCCATGCTTGAAGGACCCTACTGCCTAACCATACTGATGACTCGTCTTTCTCCCTCAACTCTAAGCCTGTGCATGTGCTGTTCCCCAAACTGGAAGATCCCCCTTCTGACTCCATGGTAGTTAGGCTCTATTCACTGCTTAGATGTCCTGTCCTCCGGGAAACCCTCACTCATGAAGCTGGAGGGCGGTGGCCCTTCTGTGTTCTCTGATGGGATTCTGTACTTACTCTTATCAAGGCAAGTTGGTTATTTTGTACCTATTTCTGTATTTAGTGGTAGACTGGAGGCTCCTTGAGGGCAGAATCTGTTCTGTCCTCACTGTGGTAGCTAGAACCTGGTCTACATGGGAGTTCTAGGACGGGAGGAAGGAAAGAATGGAGCAAGGAGGGCAGACGGGCAGGCAGGGTGGAGGGGGTGGCCATGCTTGTCTGCTCTCCCACAGAATAGGCGCCAGTCCCCAAACAACACCACTACCCCCACCTCCCGACAGGAGGCAATGGCATCCAAGCTGCCAAGGCCCTCAGAGGAAAAAAATGACATGCTCAGGCTTTTTATCTGCTTCTGATGTGTGGCTGGCCTGGTTCCCCCCTTTCTGAATATTTCTGAAAGGCCACAGAGGGATTCTCTGCCCCCTTTTGTGTGAGGGCTGAGTCCTCACACAGTCTGTGAGCCTATACCAGGCAGGTGCATCACACTTCATATTTTCTGTTTGGGTATATACCACATCCCTTTTCATTTACTTTTCTGCCTGCACTCCTAGAGAATGGGGTCGTATTCTTATTTATCCTTTTAAACCCTGAGTGCCTACTACAGCAGGTAACATACCATAGGCGCTGCATGAAGGTGCTCTGAGTTGAAGTAGCAGATCTGGCCAGGTAGATGTGAGATGCATGGGGGTAGGGTGTCTCCAAGGGAGCAGATCCTGAATAAGAACAGGCACTGCCAGAATCCAGGCATTTCACTAACAAATGAAAGGAATGAAAGGCTACCACAAACTGTAGAGAAAGCCTAACCATGTCATACCACCAAGCAAGCAGTGTGATGACCCCGTTTCCATTCGTTTAATGCTTCCTATACGTTAGGTAGTATTAAAAGGCTTTACATAAATTATATATTTATCCCCATTTAACAAAGGAGATAACTAGGGATCAGAGTCTCCCCTCCCAGTCTTCACTGGATAGCTAGCTAGGCTGCAGAGCAGAACTTCAGACCCTTGTCTGTCTGTCTCCACAGCCCCAGGTTAAGTCTACAAAACATGCCTCTCCCTGCCCTTGCTCAGTGCCATGCTGCGGGTCTACCCTTCAGCCAGCCAAGAGACCCTAGGTGTCTGGAAGGCTGTGTGCAATTGCCTTCTGTGACATCTCGTAGTCCTAATTCAGGTCTACCTGTCTGATTTTTGTTTCATTCCTAATGGATCACATTTTCTCTCCATCTGGTATCACGTTCCCAGGAATATGTTTTAGAAATTGGAAGAGAATAAAAAGGGGTTGAACTGGAGCAGACCTTTCCTCTGGCCTTATTTGTTTCCTTCATTGTTAACAGATAGGAGGGAGAGGAAATGAGACACATGTTATATTATGTACCCACTGAGAGAATTCCATCATCATTGCCGCACACCTGTTCTGATTCAGTTACAATGCAATATGATCCCAATTTTGTGAGAATTCACATACGCATAACCGTACACACACTTATGCACACAAGAACCTGGAAGGAAATACACTAAAATGTTAACAGTGGTTCACTGGATGGTGAGTGTCTTGCCAATGGGTTTCAGCCCCGGGCAAGTTCGCTATGGATTCAATGTGACCAAAGAAATTGACAGCAAAACATTATTTGGGGTGAAAGGGTTTATTTATTACATGGCTTGATCTCCCAGCAGTAGGTTGGGCATTAGCATCTCTGCCTCCACCGAGAGCACTGGGCCGAGCTCTCTATATAGTGCAATAATAGCTTTTTGCCTAAAGGTGTTAAAGCGATAGCCTAGCAACAGGCCAGGTACATCACCAGGTGGTTTAAGTTCAGTGAGGATCCTGGCCATAGGAACCCCAACTTCCCCACAGTGGGAATGAAAACATTTCTCATTTTCAACTCTATTCTTTCCTCTTTTCTCTTTATTTGCTACCATGAACATGTTAGGTTTATAATCAATAGAAACAAAGCATTAAATACCACTGCCAAACATCACAATGTACTAGGAGTCAAAAGAGCTGGTCAGAAGAAATAAATGACCATTTATTTCTTCTACTGTCCTGGAGCAAACCACAAAATTTCTAAGACTTAGAGTAATCATTTTTAAAATGGGAATGGTGATTCCTAACAGCCTCAAAATAATTACTGAAAGGGTTAGAAGGTAAAGGCACATCAAAGTACTTGTTAAACTATATTCACACCTGTGATGTCACTGTTGTTGTGTAACTGGGTACTTTGTTACCTGGGAACAAAAATAGTTTTGGAAACTCCATCTCACCACTAAATCTAGCAGAGGTCTTTGGAACAGACTAAAGAAAAATGAGTACTTGAATTCAAAATTTTCGAATGATACGGCTTCCACTGGGAGGTTGCATAATCCTTTATCACGACCATCAAATGGATGTCCCAAGAGACATTAATGGGTCCTGCTACTATGAAGAGAAGGAGGGGAGGGGAAGCAGGCTATAATATATTCAGTTAAAATATCCAATTTTTTCCCAGATATAAAAATTTCAAGACACAAAATTAAGTTACAGATGTGGAATGCCCCCTAATGGGAAATATTAGACTCTAAAAGTGCTTTTTTAGGTGTATTTTTATTGTGATTCAAAATGTACATTTTCAACCTCTTCATGTGAAGGATTCTAGGAAGAGTACTAAAGGGGGCCAGCACACAGGCTGGAAGAATAAAGAGGATGGTCAACAAAAAAAAAATGGACCATCTTTCCCATTTTCCCAAACTCTTTCCCTGGAGACTGCATTAAGAATTTTGTATTTTTTCCTAAGCACAATGATTAGACACAGAAGAGATTTCAGCAGGGGAATAAGAAGGCCAAATTTAAGTTTCAAGTGTGAAATAAGCAGAATGAACAGTGGCTTTCATTAAAGCTGATGGTTATGTTAACAAAAATACAGTGACTGGACAAAGGAGGTGATAATCATTTTCAATTCTATGCTTATCCAATTACATACAGGAAGAGAACTTTGTTTGCTTTACAAATCTCTTAAGACAGGAAACAAATTCAAGAGCCATATCTTAAGATGCAACTGTCTTTTTTAAGCTGTGGACATAAAATTCTCCCAGTCTCTCTGGTAGCAGATTGAGGGCCCCTGAGGTAACTGCTAAGAATATAGGAATGAGGTTCCATGGAGTGGCATGTCAGTTCCAGCTTTATATTACTAGCATTGGTATGAGAACATTGAGCTTGACAGCAAAATGTGAGTCCAACTGTGCAAACGTACACCACTGGAAAACTCAGAGTTCCTCTCTGTGGAATCAGTGTGTATTGGCAGAGAAAAGTGAGGCCAATTTTCCCTGAAGAGAATCTACTTTTCCTTCCTGAAGTTCTTTCAGGTGCAAGGGGTAAATATTTGCCCCTATGTTTAAGATAAGGAAATCACATGTTTTTTACTTTCTTTAATCTCCTGATGTTTGTATTTTACATTCATTTAATTTTTAAAAAGCAGAGAAACTCATACTTCTGATTCTTTGATTCTCAGATTTACAGGAGGCCTCAATTAGCAACTAGAAGGACATCTAAGAAACTCCTTTTACTCATTCATTTCATACATTCATTATCGTCCAATTCAACATCTGCAACAATGTCTTCTAAATTCAAACTATACCCAAAGTTTTGCCAATGAATATTAGTTCTAGGGATCTATTTTCTCTTTTCCAATCATTTAACTTTGACTCAAATTAATTTCTACACATTAGAGAACTGGGGCAGTAAAGATGTGGATTAAAAGCTGAGAAAGGAGTTCTGAGATTTTATGGTCAATAGAGAATGAACGTCACCTGCAAGTAATTATGAATTAGGTTACAACTAAATTATTTCCTAATTAACTTTTCTCTTCCTAACATTCTTTCACTTCAACTAATGAATTCCTACAAGATTTGTGGCATATTAATATTAGCATCTCTGTTTCACAAAAGATGAGCTAAGAACTCATTAACTCTCAAAGGTCATGGTCATACATTCAGTGGAACAGGAAAATAAAAAGTCACTGTCCATGAGCAGAGTAAGACACTGCAGAATCACTACTTGTCTTCTCTGTGTTGTCCAGCCCTCCCTGTGACCCCCTTCCCACATTATATGTGCTAATCGTAATGCGCGCTTCCTTTCCCTCTCCCCTTATCCTTCCATTCCCAACTATCCACCCCAGTTCCTTTCCCTTTGGTAACTGTTAGTCCATTCTTGGGTTCTGTGAATCTGGTGCTCTTTTGCTCATTCAGTTTCTTTTGGTCCTCCTTCCCCAGAGGTAAGTGAAATCATTTGATACTTGTCTTTCTCTCCCTGGCTTATTTCACTGAGCATAATACCCTCTAGCTCCATCCATGTTGTTGTAAATGGTAGGATTTGTTTTTTATGTATGGCTGAATAATATTGCACTGTTCATCTTCTGATGGACACTTAGCTTAGCTATTGTGAATAGTGCTGTGATAAACATAGGGGTGCACATGTCTATTTTAAACTGGGCTGCTGCATTCTATCATTTATTTATCTACCTATTTATTTACCATTAATCTACAATTACATGGGTAATATTATGTTTACTAGATTCCTCTTGTCAGCAATTTATCAAAAGTTAAGGGACTATGAAGGCTGGTTGGGAAGGTAGGGAGAAGGGTGGAAAGGAGGCATTACAATTAGCTCTCATAATGTGGGTGGGAGGTCCCACGGGGAGGTCAGTATAGTACAGAGAGGTCAAGTAGTGATTCTATAGCATCTTATTATGCTGATGAACAGTAACTGTAATGGGGTATGTGGGGGGGGGACTTGATGATCTGGGGAGTCTAGTAACCATAATGTTCCTCATATAATTGTTGACTAATGATCCTGAAAAAAAAATACCCGCGTATATCAGACTAGATAACGATGAGACCCAGGAAAAAAAAAAGATGGAAGAGGCGAGAGTTGCAGCAGCGTGAGCTCCCGGCCAGCGTCCCGCCGGTCCTTGCAAGCTGCCGCGCTCTCCTGATCAGGCAGCGCGGCGCGGTGACCCCGGGGTCATTTTCCCACGGCGCCTGCGCGCCGGCCCTGACGACCCACTGCGCTGGCGCTCGCGCTGACTACCTCCTGCCATCATACCCTGAGGCCGCTTGGCTGCCAAGCCACCGCCCCCGGGGCACGCCTCCCGGGCGACCTCGGGGCACCTCCAGGCCGGGGACCAGAGGGTATGGGCGGCTGGGGCTGCCGTGATGAGCGAGGCGGGCGCGGGCTCGGGAGGCGCTCGAGGGTAGGCCTCTTGCCCGGCCTCGCCCAGAACGAACGCTCCTCCCTCCCCAGGATGCGGCGAACCGCCCCCGACCCGCCGCCGCTTCCACCACCACCGCCGCTGCCACCGTAGAAGTTCCCTGAAAGCCTTCACCCATCAGAAGGGTACAGCTAGTGTGGAGGCCCTGCGAGAGCGATCGCTCACAGCTCTCCGCGCCTGGCGCGCCTGCCCCTCGCGGCCGCCTGTCTGCCCCAGGGTGCCATCGACCCATGTTGCGCCTACAGCCCGAGGGGTGCGCCTGCATTTGTAAGTTTTTAAGTGCTGCTAGATGATTGTAACATTCATAGTTTTATAATTGAGATGTACTGATACATTGCATTGTGTTAGTTTTAGGTGTACTACATAATGATTTGATACATGTGTTATACATTGTGAAATGATTACAGCAGTAAGTTTAGTTAACATCCATCACTATATATAGCTAGGATTCTTTCCTTCTTGGGATGAGAATTTTTAATATCTACTCTCTCAACCTTTAAATATACAAATGCAACATTGTTAACTTTATTCACCATGCTGTATATTACATCCCAGGACTTGTGCATCTGGTATCTGGAAGTTTGTAACTTTTGACCTTCACCCATTGTGCCTACCCCCTAACCCCTCCTCACGCCCACCTTCTCTGGTATTCACCGGTGTGTTCTGTATATGTATGAATTCTCCCATTTTTGTTCTGTTTTGTTTTAGATTCCAAATGTAAGTGATATCATACAGTATTTGACTTAGTTCACTTAGGGTGCATCCATGTTGTTACTAATGGCAGAATTTCCATTTATTGGTAACTGAATAATATCACATTGTGCATTTTCTTTGTCCATTCATCCATCAGTGGACACTTAGATTGTTTCCGTGTCCTGGCTATTGGAAGCAATGCTGCAGTGAGCAGAGCAGATATTTTAAGATTGTGATTTCACCTCCTTTGGATAAATACTCAGAAGTGGAATTGCTGGATCATGTGGCAGTTACACTTTTTATTTTTTATTGAAACTCCATACTCTTTTAGATAGCAGGACCAATTTACCTTCTAACAATGCACCGAAAGGCAACCCTTCTCTCCACATCCTCGGCAACACTTGGTATTACTTGCCTTTCTGATAACAGACATTCTAATAGGTATGAGGTGATATCTCACTGTGGTTTTGATTTGCATTTCCTTGATATGTAGCACCTTTTCATGTGCCCGTTCACAATTTGTATGTGTTCTTTGGAAAAATATCCATTTACATCCCTGCCCATTTAGTAATTGGGTTGTTTGTTGGTTTTTCTCCCCTTCTGAATTGCATTAAATCTTCCTATATTTTAGATATTAAGCCCTTATCAGATATGTGGTCTGAAAATATTTTCTCTCAATCTATAGATTGTCTTTTTATTTTGTTGATTGCTTCCTTTGCTGTACAGAACCCTTTTAGTTTGATAGAATCCTACTTTTTGTTTTTACTTTTGTTGCCTTCTTTCACTCTTGGTGTCAAATTCAAAAAACCATCAACAAGTCCAGTGTCAGTGAGCTTACCCTCTTATGTTTTCTTCGAGGAAGTTCATGACTTTAGGCCTTAATGTTTCAGCCTTTGATCCATTTTGAGTTGCTTTTTGTGTATGGTGTAAGATAATCATCCAGTTTTGTTATTTTGCTGTGCAGTTTTCCCAACCATTTGTTGAAAAGACTGTCCTTTCCCACTGTATATTCCTGGCTCCTTTGTTGTAAGGTAGTTAACCCTGTATGACTGGGTTTATCTCTGAGCTCTCTATTCTGTTCCATGGATCTCGGTGTCTGTGCTGTACTGTTTTGATTATTATAGCTTTATTGATACAGTTTGAAATCAGGGAGCTTGATGCCTGCTTTGTCTATTCAGACTTTCATGGTTCCATATGCATTTTAGGTTTGTGCCAGTTCCATGAAAAATGCCATGGGGGTTTTGGTAAGGGGTTACATTGAATCTGTGGATTGCTTTGTGTGGTATGTGATGATAATCGTTTCAGTCTAGGAGCAGAGACTCTTTCCATTTCTTTACCTATTCTTCAGCTTCTTTCATCAGTGTCTTACAGTTCTCAGCATACAGATTTTTTCACCTCATTGGTTAGATTTATTCGTGGGTATTTTATTATTTTCAATGCAGTTATAAATGGGAGTTGTTTCTTAATATCTCTTTCTGATAGTTCACTCTTAGTGTGTAGAAACAGCTGCGTTTTGTATATTGATTTTACATTCTCAATATTATTGACTGCATTCAGCTAGTTGTAACAGCTTTTTGAGTCTTCAGTGTTTTATGTGCATGTTATATACATATAATGATGGTTTTGCTTTTTTTGTTCTGATTTGTTTGCCTTTTGTTTCTTTTTCCCGCGTAATTGCTCTCGGTAGGACTGCTACGACTTTGTTGAATAAAATGCAGGAGTGGGACCCTTTTCTTGTTGCTGATCTTAGAGGAAAAGCTTTTCAGTTTTTCACATTGTGGATGATGTTAGCTGTTGTCTTACCACATATGACTTCTATTATGTTGAGGTATATTCCCTCCATACGTACGTTGTTGAGAGTTTTTGTCATGAATACATGTTGAAGGATTTCTCAAATGGTTTTTCTGTATCCCTTGAGATGATCATGTGATTTTTTTTTGTTTTATGGTTTTCAAAGTTTTTTATTAAGGTTCTATTGATATACACTCTTATGAAGGTTTCACATGAAAAAACAATGTGGTTACTACAGTTACCCGTATAATCAAGTCTCCACCCGTACCCCAATGCAGTCACTGTCCATCAGTGCAGCAAGGTGTCACAGATCACTATTTACCTTCTCTGTGCTACAGTGTTTTCCCCATGGTCCCCCACCACATGTATACTAAGCATAATATCCCTCGATCCCCTTCTCCCTCCCTCCCTCCCCACCAGCTCACCCACACCCCTCTCCTCTGGTAACCACTAGTATCTTCTCAAAGTCTCTGATTCTGCTGCTATTTTGTTCCTTCAGTTTTGCTTTGTGGTTATACTCCAGAAATGAGGGAAATCATTTGGCACTTGTCTTTCTGCACCTAGCTTATTTCAGTGAGCATAATAACCTCCAGCACCATACATGTTGTTGCAAATGGTAGGATTTGTTTTCTTCTTATGGCTGAATAATATTCCATTGTGTATATGTACCACATCTTCTTTACCCATTCACCTACTGATGGACACTTAGCTTGGCTACTGTGAATAGTGCTGTGATAAACAGAGTGGTGCATGTGTCTTTTTTAAACTGAGATGCTGCATTCTTTATTTTGTTTTATTTTATTTTATTTTACTTTTATTTATTTAGTTTTATTTTGGTATCATTAATCTACAATTATATGGAGAACATTATGTTTAGTAGGCTTCACCCTTCACAAAGTCCCCCCCCTCAAACCCCATGACAGTCGCTGTCCATAAGCATAGTAAGATGCAGTAGAATCACTACTTGTCTTCTCTGTGTTGCGCATCCCTTCCCGTGCCCGCCCCCCACATTATACATGCTAATCGTAATGCCCCTTTTCTTCTTTCCCTTCCTTATCTGTCCCTTCCCACCCCTCCTCTGCAGTCCTTTGCCCTTTGGTAACTGTTAGTCCACTCTTGGTTTCTGTGATTCTGCTGCTGTTTTGTTTATTCAGTTTTTCTTTGTTCTTATACTCCACATATGAGTGAAACTGTTTGGTACCTGTGTTTCTCTGCCCGGCTTATTTCACTGACCATAATACCATCTAGCTCCATCCATGTTGTTTGCAAATGGTAGGATTTGTTTTGTTCATATGGCTGAATAATATTCCATTGTGTATATGTACCACATCTTCTTTATTAATGCGTCTATTGATGGACACTTTGCTTGGCTATTGTGAATAGTGCTGTGATAAACATGGGGTGCACATGTCTTTTTTAAATTGTGCCACTGCATTCTATATTATCTATGTATGTATGTATGTATGTATGTATGTATGTATCTCTCTATCATCTATCTTTTTATCTACCTAATCATCTGTCTATTTATCACCTATATCTATCTATCATCTGTCTATTTCTTTATAATCTATAATTAAATGAGTAACATTATGTTTACTCGAGTACCTCATCACCAAGGTCTCCCCAGATACCCCATTGTTGTCACTGTCCATCAGCATGGTAAGATACTGTAGAATCACTACTTATCTTCTCTGTGTTGTACAGCCCTCCCCGTGCCACACTTCCCACATTATATATGCAAAATCTAATGTGCCCTTTGTTCCCTACTCCCTGATCCCTCCATTCCCACCCATCCACCTGAGTCTCTTTCCCTTTGGTAACTTTTAGTCCATTCTTGGGTTTTGTGGGACTGCTGTTGTTTTCTCCTTCCGTTTTTTCTTTGTTCTTGTACTCCAATGATGAGTGAAATGATTATATGTACATATATATATATGTAGGCAAGAACCTCTAATGTTTGCTAAGTAGATGCAGCTCCCCACGGCTGAGCAGTGCCCACCATCTGGGGGTGGAGTTTGCAGGAGTAGCACTGTTGCCTGGAGATTCCATGATGTCACAGTACTGTCTTTTTCTTAGAGATAGAATGTGTATGCTGAGAGGAGCAGCTGTGATTCTGGTGAGGTGGACACCGACTAACTTGACAGCATCAGGGAAAATGGAATACAGAGCCAAGGTACTATGTGTTTCCTTTTATTTTGGTGTCAGTACTAAATAGTTCCATGAGCAACATTATGGTTATTAGACTACCCCCATTACTAAGTCCCTACCACATAGCCCATAAGAGTCACTGTCCATCAGCCCAGGAATATGCTGTAGAAGCACTACTGATCTTGGCTGTGTTATACTGCCTTCCCTATGCCTGCCACCCACCCACATTATGTGTTCTACTCATGATGCTCCATTTTCCCTCTCTTCCCTCCCTTTCAACCCATCCTCCTCAGACACATTCCCTTTTGTAACTGTGAGTCTATTCATGGGTTCGGTGAGGCTACTACTATCTTGTTCCTTCACTCTTTTTCTTTTTTCCAATACTTCACAGGTGAGTGAAATCATTTGACACTTTTCTTTCTCTATGTGGCTTATTTCACTGAGCATAATACCCTCTAGCTCCATCCATGTTGTTGTAAGTGGTAGCATTTGTTTTCTTCATATGGCTGAATAATAGTCCACTGTATATCTTCTGATGGACACTTACCTTGGCTTTTGTGATCGTACGGGTGCACATGTCTTTTTTAAACTGGGCTGCTGCATTCTTTCTTTCTTTATGTATATATGTGTGAATGTATGTATGTATTCATTCGTTCATTTGTTACCTATCTATGTATCTATCATCTACCTATCTGTCTATGTATCTTTCTGACATTAATATACAATTAGATGACTAAGATGCAGAGAAAGACAAGTATCAAATGATTTCACTAATCTCTGGAGAAGGAGAACCAAGATAAACTAAATGGACAAAACAGCCCCAGATTCACAGAATACAAGAAAAGACTAACAGTTCCTAAAGGGAAAGGGACTGGGGTGGATAGTTGGGAATGGAGGGTAAGGGGAGAGGGAAAGAAAGTGCACGTTACGATTAGCATGTATAATGTGGGAGGGCTGTACAACACAGAGAAGACAAGTAGTGATTCTACAGTGTCTTACTATGCTCATGGACAGTGCCTGCAATGGGGTATCTGGGGGTATCTTCATGATGGGGGAGTCTAGTAAACATAATGTTACTCATGTAATTGTATATTAATGACAGAATGATAGAAAGATCGATAAATAGATAGATAGATAAACAAATGTGTGAATGCATGAATAAATAAATACAGAAGAAAGAAAGAAGGAGAAAAAGAAATTAAGCAGTAGCCCAGTTTAAAAAAGATACGTGCACCCCTATGTTTATCACTGCACTATTCACAATAACCTATCTACAATTATATGTGCTACATTGTGGTTACTACACACCCCAGTTCAAGTCCCCCCCACATACTGCATTACAGTCACTGTCCATCAGCATAGCAAGATGCTATAGAATCACTACTTGTACTCTCTGTACTATACTGACTTCCCCGTGGACCTCCCCACACATTATGTGAGCTAATCGTAATGCCCCCTGTATACTCTTCCCCTTCCTTTTCCAACCAGCCTTCCTAGTCGTCCCTTACCCTTTGGTAAATTAGTGATGGGGGGAGTCTAGTAAACATAATGTTACTCAGAAATCATTTCCGCACAGGGCTCCAAGCAGACACAGCCAACCAGTAGGCAAGACCTAGTTCTAGTTCCTGTCCTACGTGGTAAGCTTTACTTTGTTCTCTGTCCAGCCAGTTACCAAACTAATTTCTCAATCTTTTGTTGCTTATTTTCATTTTAGAAAATATGTAGTACTTTCATGTTGCATTTTCAATTCAGGTTGTTGGTAAGATTTTGTGTATTTTAAGTATTCACAAAGAGACCCATTATCTAAGAATCAAATACAAACCATAAAGAGATACCTTTTGAAAAATTTCCCTTGAGTTCCTGAATCCATCCATTCAATTCTCGCAAAAATGACAGCCCCTCTTGGTCATCTGAAGTTCCAGCCTTTGAAGAAATTTCTTGTAAACATTTAGTTTGTCTTGAAGGATCTCTTGAACCATATTGAGCATGCATTCAAGAATGAAGACTAGGCTATCTTGGTAATCTTCAGATATCAAAAAACAAAATCAAAGAAACCATATTTGATTATGTTGTCACTCAAGAGTTCCTGTTCAGGTATTGCCTTTGCTCCACTTTCTCCTGATCTCAAACCTGATTTGGAATCCTGCCCCATATATAGATTCTGATCATCCTGTCATCCGATATCACTGATTGGTCATGTTTTCTGCAGTAATTTTCTGCCAGGTTTCTTCCCAGGTGATGTTTACACCCACAGACTTTTCCCCTATGCGGCCAGCTACTTCCATGATTTTGGTTGCCTTCTTATTGAATCTCTCCAATCCTCAAGCAGAATGGGCTTGGAAACACATGCATTCTGTTTAAAGAAAATAGATTGTGGTGCCTGATCAAATCCAGAAAGTCAGTAATAGTTGAAATTAAGAATCACATAATTCTAGATCCCTAACAGCAAAAATGTGGACTTCACTGACTCCGAGTGGGAGGGAGGTCTGATTTTAAAATAACTAATTCTAACCTGGAATGAATCAGGATGAGCCATTCATAGTAAAGATCCGATTGCCTAATCTTCCTAACTGACTTCTCCCTTCTAGATCTATGAGGGGCATAGCTATTAAAATTAACTACCCCATGTTAAAAGATAGCCATTCCCTGTTAAGGAACTCCACAGTCATTTGGATATAGGAAAGGCTGGCATCGCAGCTATGATTGCAGTTAACATTTGAAATGGACTCAACTGTCATGTCCAGAAGATAATAACATCCTGGCATCATCATTTTGCTTCCTAGCTCTGTGACTTTCAGCAAGTTTTTGCATATCTCTTTGCCTAAATTTCCTCACCTACAATATAAAGGATAATAATAGTTCTCATCTTCAGGACTGCTGTGGGGATTCAGTGAGATAACCTGTGTGATACACTTAGCACAATACTGGTGCACAGTGGGCTTCAATAAAAGTTGGCTATTACTAGTAGCAGAAGTTAGTAGAGTTGAATAACTTTCTTAAAATAGATAAATGGGTGCCAGATCTTCAGGCAGAATATCCTGATCTTGCAGGGACATGTGTTTGATTTAACTCTGAAAGTGAAACCGCTGTTGAATAGCTGTCTGAGATACTGGAGGAATGGGATTAGTTATTCCTAACTAGATATTTCCTCTCATCTATGAAAAAAAGCAGAAATACTAGAAACCAGTAATTCAAAATCATGAATGGAATAACACACCGAGTTAGTGTTTGGGAAATGATAAGTGTGTCACCCAAGGAAAAGATTTTGCCTCTTCCTCCAGTATTATTGCAAAGGAAGGAAATGCCCACTTGACTCTTTATTATATACATTGTTCCCATCTTTTATTCATGTTTTGTCTGTGATCAGTACTCCAAACTCAAATCCTTCCTTGTTATTCAGTTAGGAGAGAATTGTGTATTCATGCTCAATAAAATGGAAAAAATAGGATCAATGACTGTTGTACATGAGGATCTTTTTTGGAGTTCTCCAGTATGCTCTGTTCAGTTTTAATAATAGTGTCACAAATGATTCTTCATACTTAGCTTCTGTTCTCTGTGACATTTGTATTAATGTCTCCTCTATTGGATAGTTGATCACCCCCCATATCCTGTTTAGATGGTTAGCATGTCCTTTCTCAATCTGCTGTCCTGGTGTGGTGTGCAGTAACATAGATGTTGGAGACACAAACCTGGGTCCAATGTCTAGTTCTCACTTTTCAGGCTGTGTGACTTTCAGCAAATAGCTTAACTCTTTGAAGCATCAGTTTCCAATACGTAAGGAAAAGTGGAGGTACTTTCTATACTTCATTAAATTGTTTTAGGAAATTAGATATCATATATATATAATTTACTATAGAAATAATTGTTGCTTAATAACTGTTAATTTCCTACTTTTCTTTCTTACACTTAAACAGCATTCTCCTGGTCTCTGACTGTACTTGTAGAGCCTAGATAATCCCAGAGAATCCTTCTTGCCATCCCTGGTAGATGAGCTAGAGATAATAAAAGAAAGAAAGAAAGAGCAGCAACTAATGAACTCCATTCATTCCTTTCCTCTAGCTAATTTTGGATGCCAGAATTTATATGACATTATATAAGAGATGACTGATTCCTAGAATCCCATACTGGCTTCCATTAAAAAATTTACAATTCTACTGTGTGTAGCACGTGCGTGTGTCTGTATCCCAACAGGAGCATATGCAACGTGTCATGTGTAGAGTCTTAATTTAAAAGAAAGGACCGTTATGGCCCTGCTGTCCAGTCACAAAGCAGCTAGGGACCAAGGCTCACACACACAGAAGATGATGGAAAAACTTAACAAAGCACCAAACAAATAAGGACAAATTACCTAATACAAATCAAACTGTACATAAGTGCTTGAAGGTATTTAGACTCTGAGATATTACCATTGATTCAATGACATTTATTGCACAGTTTTTATGTAGCTGGCACTGTGCTTGGAGCAGGAGATTAAAAATAATGAATAAGACATAGTCCATGCTCTCATGAAGCTCCCCGTCTGATGAGAGTGTCAGGCACATAACCAAATAAACACAGGGCATACTCAGGAGCACTTCTACAGTGCACACAAAAAAATGGTCTCTGAGTTGTTGTCAGAGGGGAAGTAGGACCTGGTTAGGCCAGGGATTGCAAACTCAAACTCCTAGAGCAGTGAGGGGCATGATGTAAGGGAAAGAAACTTTCTTTAAAAAACAAAAGAAAATGCCATTCAGTACAACACACTTACTGCTCTTGGCACGTTACTTCTATTAACTCATTAATTTTCACTATTCTTTTTCTCCTTACTCTTATTATCATCTCTATTTTACTGTTGAGGAGACCAAACCATAAAGAAATTGAGCAACTAATCTAAGGTCATGTTACTTGAAGTAGCATCGTCAGGACACAAACCTAGGCAATCTGGTGCCCCTGGCATTTACCACACTTCTTGTTTTTATATTTTAAAAAAAGCAGTTGTACAATACTCAGCCTCAGTGTTCAAGAAAGAATAGGGACTGATGGAGACTAACCATTTGTCATTTTCAGAAATGATACCTGGATAATCCTCTCTTCTTCCCCCTATAGGAGCCAGAAATCAAACTTTTTTCTCTCCTATTAAGTATCCAAAGTTTTAGATGTTTGGCAGACAATTGGAATATGAATCCCTGTATGTATTAAACAAAACATGATCACAAACTGCAACAAGCTCCTGTGCCACCAGGCTGAGATCTCTGGATTAGGCAGACAAAGAAGGTAGCAGGGGGAATTACATGCAAAGGGGACAGGTTACACAGAAGCATGAAGGAGGCCATGAGTATATGAGTGCTTAGAAAAGAACAGCAAGAGCAGGTGAGCCTGGCAAGGCCTTGGTATGAGTAGTAAGGAGTATACATTATACCCAGTTTGCAAAGGGAAGCTAGTGAAGAACTTTGTCCCTGTGGCATTGTTCGAGGTGGATTAATCATGGAAGGTGAGTAATCATGGAAGATTAATCTATTTAACCTGTTTTTCCCTGAGTTTTACTTGGCATCAAATGTTCCAATATCCAAACTGCTTGCAGCTCCCCTAGCACACAAGTAGGATCTACATTCTCTGGCTTTGTTCACTTCCTCTGCCTGGAATGTTCTCCATCCAGCTGGAGAACAAATACTCATCTAAGAAGGTTTAACTCAAAGGGTTAATTCTTTCTAAAACTTTCCCTATTCTTCTAACTTCTACCCCCTTCTTGCCTCCTGACACAAATGTGCAGAACTGACTACTCCTTTCTTTGGGCTTCTGCTGTGGGTTTATATTGGCTCATGTAACACTTGGGCACACCTCTTTCCTGATAGGTCTGTCCTTTAGTAGTATAAGGCACTAGTGTAAAACACTTTTAGGAAAAGGAATATCTTATTATTGCCTGCATTTCTAGAGTATTAGACAGTGTTGGATGGGTAATAGACACGAGAATGTTGGATGAAATGAATGAATAAGTGAATGGATAGATGCTCAAGTATTTTCAGAGATTATGAAGGTTTGAGCTGGCTTTTGAACACACAAAGCTTCTGAGTGTATCATCTCTTTTAGATATTTTGTCTGTTGTTCTGAGAGGATGCTGTTATTTTATACTACCTTTTGGGTTCGAACCGTTAATTTTTTAATCTTTTTCAATATATCAACAAATCCAACAAAACAAATCTTTTTCAAAGTTGCCTGTGTGAGACAGCTACTGCTGTACCACAGAACACCCGGATAGTCAATGCTAGAAGCAACAACCATTTGTTATTGCTCATGAGTCAGCATGTGGTTCCATTGATTTCAGCTGGATTCAGCTGGTCTCAGCTAGACTCATTCATGTACCTGTGGTCTGTTAGACTCCATCTACCTCAGTGCCAGATCCTCCTGACTGCACTGGTTTTGTGTTCTCACCATGTTCATAGTTCTTTTGCAAAACATGTGAATGACAGATTAGGACTACCATCTCAGTGACTATTATTTCTGCAGGAGGTGGCTCATTCATTCATTCATTTTAAGTAGTTTAAGACCAACTCTGTGCTAGACATTGTGCATGATATTAGGAATAGAAAACTGACTAATAAAGTCTCTGACCTAGAGAAGCCAGACTTTAGTGGGGGAGACAAATATGCAATAGAAAAATTATAGTCCCAGAATGTAGCAGTAGCAATGTAACAATAGATGAGTTATGAGGTGCAGAGGAGGGGGTGATTCCCTATGTGGGGTAGGGAGTTGGTGGCAGAGCCAGGTAAGAAAGGGCTTCTTGGAAGAATAGATGAATGAACTGTTATTGTGATCTGCCATTATTTTGTAGTTGCATCTAGCTACCTCTGGCCAGGATTATTAAGGTTTGCTGCCATGTAATATTCAATTAAGGTGTTGACCTTTGATTGGTATAATGTTAATTTGTCATTTGAATTGTGAAATGATAACCCAGCATGCTTTCCTCTGCTAGCCTGTAGTTTGTACCTGGCAGGACAGGGCCGCACTTGAGTGCAGGCCCTGGACCTAGATTGCTTGGGTTTGAACCTCAGCTCCACTCTTTAGTAATTGCGCCTCAGTTTTCTCTTTTATAAAATGGGGATGACAGTGTGAAAACTGAAAGCATTCATATCTCTAAGGGTAGTGCCTAGCACATAGTAAGTGCTCATTAATTGTTACTTATTTTTGAGGATTTGGGTTTTGTTCCCAGACCTTTTCTCTCTCTCACTTATAAAGAGGAGATAAAAATTAACCCACTTTGGTTGGGTTGTTGTGAAGATTTAATGAAGTTAAATATATGGATATCAGTTTGAACAGTGTTTAGTACACTGTTAAGTATACATTATTGTTGTACTATTTATATCATGTTTATTCAAAAAATTGAAGACACCTGTTCTTAGTTTCTAGAGTTTCAAAAGCATTTACTTAATATATAGTCTTCTTTTTCACTAAGCAGAGGCCATAATTTACTTATTTTTTTCCCTTGAGAAGCATGGTAGGATTGTGGCCGGGCCAAGATTTCCTGAGAAAATCTTTGAAGTGGTAATTGAGTGGTGGGGGTTTTATGTGGTCCCATGTTGTAGTGTGCTAGGACAACAGTCTAAGCATTAAGCATTCAAGATCTTAAGAGAATTGAAATGCCAATCTATGGCAAAGCCTTGCAGGATCATTTGTCACTGTGTTTGATTATTCTTAAGGCCTTACTGGATTCTAAGGCATTGCAGTGGAAAGAGTACTGGACCTGGAGTCAAATGGACCTCGATTTGTAGCCAGCAAGCGTCAGGGATGCCCTGCACTTAGACTACACTATGTGGGGCCATTAAAGGAGTCATGCACACTGATGGTCCTGCATGGATTCAAATCCTTGCTGTGCGACTTACTGGCTGTGTGACATGAACCAGGTTAATTAAGCTTTTGGAGTTGAGCTTCTTTCCTCTGCTGTTAGGTTGAGCACTAAATTGGATAACAGTGTAGTATGTATAATATCTAGCATAGTGTCTTGCCATGTTCAGTGGTTTTCCCATATTACCACTGTTAATTAACCACAGGAAGGTACTGACTCAGGATCTGTATTAGAATACACATTTTTGCATCTGTATATTTTGCCTCATCTAAGAGGTAGCTTTACATAGAGCCACACTAAACACAAATACTTTAGGCTAAGACCTTCTGGGTTCAAATTCTGGTTCTGCCACATAACTGGCTATGGTACTTGGTTGAGTTAAATAGCCTTTTCTTACTTCAGCTTTCCCTTCTATAAAATGTGGGTAACAATAGTATCTACCTCACTGGGGTGTTATGGGGATTAAGTGAATTAGACTACTAAAAGAAATGGTGAATTACCGTGTGGGGACTGCTTTTTCCTGACAAACAAGCTGCTTAAATTAGTATGCATGACATCTTGATCCATCATCAGGACATGGAATTTAAATTATTTTGCCTGTTTTTGATGGACATTCACATTGTATCAAAGAATATGCTGGGTAGAATTATGGTTTCAGTCTGTGAGCATAAGACAAAAATAAAACTAAATAAGTACATTAATTTTTTTGAGTTAAGATATGGAGGATTGAATCGATCACACTCCTCAGTATCATTATTGGTCTTTGCAAGGATCCTCTCTTGAATGTATGTATATACATATGAATGTATGTGCATATATTTGAATGTTTATATATATGTACTTATATATGCCTCTACTTATTTTTTTAATTTTATGAGTTTTTTTATTTTATCAAATATACATCACAGTGGTTCAACTATCCCCCTCCCTCTCCTTTCCTCTGCTGCCAATGCTCCTCCCCATTGGTAACCACAAGTCACTTCTCAGTGTCTGTGAGTTTAACACTGTTTTGTTCCTTCTGCTTTGCTTTGTTTTTATATTCCACAGATAAGTGAAATCATATTGTACTTGTATTTATCCACCTGGCTTATTTTACTGAGCATATGAATCCCTGGATCCATCTATGTTGTGGCAAATGGCAAATTTTTTCTTTTTATGGCTGAATAATATTACATTGTGTATATGTACCACCTCTTCTTTTTCCATTCATCTATTGATGGACGCTTAGGTTGCTTCCATATCTTGGCTATTGTAAACAGTGAAGCAATAAACATAGGGGTGCATATATATTTTTGAATCAGCGATTTTGTTTCCTTTGGGTAAATTCAAAGAAGTGGAATTACTGGGTCAAATGGTATTTCTGTTTTCAGATTTTAGAGGAACCTTGATACTGCTTTCCACAGAGGTTGCACCAATTTACAGTCACACCAACAGTGTAGGTGGTTCCCATTTCTCCGCATCCTCGCCAGCATTTGTTATTTCTTGTCTTTTGGATAGTGGCCATTCTAACTGTTGTGAAGTGATAATTAGCGATGTGGAGCATCTTTTCATGTGCCTATTGGCCATCTGAATTTCCTCTTGGAGAAGTGTCTGTTCATATCCCCTGCCCATTTTTTAATAGGGTTATTTCCTTTTTGGGTGTTGAGGCATGTGAGTTCTTTATGGAATTTGGGTGTTAACCCCTTATCGAATATGTCATTTGCAAATATATTCTCTTATACTGTAGGATGCCTTTTTGTTCTGCAAATGGTGTCATTTGCTGTACAGAAGCTTCTGAGTTTGGTGTAGTTCCACTTGTTTATTTTTTATTTTGTTTCCCTTGCTTGAGGAGATGTGTTAAAAGAAAAATTGTTCATGTTTATATTCAAGAGATTGCTGCCTATGTTTTCTTCAAAGAGTTTTATGGTTTCAAGACTTACATTCAGGTCTTTGATCCATTTTGTATTTACTTTTGTGTATGAAGTTAGACAATAATCCAGTTTCATTCTCTTACATGTAGCTGTCCATTTTTGCAACACCAGTTGTGGAAGAGCCTGTCTTTTCTCCATTGCATATTCATGGCTCCTTTATCATATATTAATTGACCATAGATGCATGGTTTTATATCTGGGCTCTCTGTTCTGTTCCATTGATCTATTATGTTCTTGTGCCAGTGCCAAATTGTTTTGTTTACCATAGCTTTGTAGTACAGCTTGAAGTCAGGAAGCATAATACCCCCAGCTTTATTCTCCCTTCTCAAGATTGCTTTGGGTATTCAGGGTCTTTTGTGGTCCTTAGGAGTTTTAGAACTATTTGTTCTAGTTCATTGAAGAATACTGTTGCTATTTTGATAGGAATTGCATTGAATCTGTAAATTGCTTTGGTTAGGATGGCCATTTTGACAATATTAATTCTCCCTATGGAAAGCCTGGGATGTATTTCCATTTTGGAGTGTCTTCTGTAATTTCTCTCATGAGTGTCTTGTAGTTTTCAGGGTATAGGTCTTTCACCTCCTTGGTTAGGTTTATTCCTACGTATTTTATTCTTTTTGATGCAATTGTGAATGGAATTTTTTTCCTGACTTCTCTTTCTGCTAGTTCAATATTAGTATATAAGAATGCCACAGATTTCTGTGTATTAACATTGTATCCTGCAACTTTGCTGAATTCAGTTATTAGATCTAGTTGTTTTGGGGTGGATTCTCTAGGGTTTTCTATGTATATCATGTCATCTGCAAATAGTGAGTTTCACTTCATCCTTACCAGTGTGGATGCCTTTTATCTGTTTGTGTTGTCTGATTGGTGTGGCTAGGACCTCCAGTACTATGTTGAATAAAAGTGGTGAGAGTGGGCATCCTTGTCTTGTTCCCAATCTTAAAGGACAAGCTTTTAGCTTTTCACGATTATGATGTTGGCTGTGGGTTTTTCGTATATGGCCTTTATTATGTTGAGATACGTACCCTCTATACACATTTTGTTAAAAGTTTTTATCATGAATGGATGTTGAATTTTGTCAAATGCTTTTTAAGCATCTATTGAGATGATCATGTGTTTTTTATCCTTCTTTTTGTTAATGTGGTGTGTGATATTGATGAATTTAAAAATATTACGCCATCCTTGTATCCCTGGAATAAATTCCATGGTCATCATGGGTGATTTTTTAATGTATTTTTGGATTCTGTTTGCTAATATTCAGTTGAGGATTTTTGCATCTATGTTCATTAGGGTTATTGGTCTGTAAATTTGTTTGTAGTGTCTTTGGTTTTACTATTAGAGTGACACTGGCCTCATAGAATAAGTTTGGAAGTATTCCCTCTTCTACTTTTTGGAAAACTTTAAGAAGGATGGGTACTAGCTCTTCTTTAAATGTATGGTAGAATTTGGCTGTGAAGCCATCTGTACCTGGAGGTTTGTGTCTGGAGAATTTTTTGATTAACACTTCAATTTCATTGCTGGTTCTTGGTTTGTTCAGATTTTCTATTTCTTCCCAGGTCAGTCTTAGAAGTTTATATTTTTCTAGAAAGTCAGTTTGCTCTAGGTTGTCCAATTTATTGGCCTATATTTTGTCATAGTATTCTATAATAATTCTTTGTATTTCTGTAGTATCTGTTGTGATTATTCCTTCTTCATTTCTGACTCTGTTTATGTGTGTACACTGTCTTTTATTCTTGATAAGTCTGGCTGTGCATTTATCTATTTTATTTTATTTTCTCAGAGAACCAGCTCCTGCTTTCATTGACTTACTTCTATTGTTTTATTCTTTATTTTATTTATTTCTGCTCTGATCTTTATATGTCCCTCCTCCTACTGACTTCGAGCCTCATTTGTTATTCTTTTCCTGGCTTCTTTAATTATGATTTTAGACTGATTGTTTGGGATTGTTCCTGTTTCTTGAGGTAAGCCTGTATTGCTATGTACTTCCCTTTTGGAACTGCCTTTGCTGCAGCACACAGATTTTGGGCCGTTGTGTTTTGTTTTCATTTGTCTCCATGTATATTGCTTGATTTCTGTTTTAATTTTTTCATTGATCCATTGACTATTTAAAGGCATGTTGTTTAGCCTCCATGTGTTTGTAGGTATTTTTGTTTTCTTTGTGTAATTTATTTCTAGTTTCATACCATTGTGGTCTGAGAAGATGCTTGATACAATTTCAATCTTTTTGAATTTCCTGAGGCTCTTCTTGTAACCCCGTATGTGATCTAGTCTGGAGAACTTTCCATGTGCACTTGAGAAAAATGTGCATCCTGCTGCTTTTGGATGGAGATTTCTGTAGATATCTGGTAAGTCCATTTGATCTAATGTTCAATGCGTGTTTCCTTATTTTTTTTCTATCTGGTTGATCTGCTTATTGATGTGAGTGATGTGTTAAAGTTTCTTAAAATGAATGTGTTGCAATCTATTTCATCCCTTAATTCTGTTAGTATTTCTTTTATATATTTAGGTGTTCCCATGTTGGGTGCATAAATATTTATAGTGGTTATATACTCTTATTAAACTGATCTCTATCATTATGTAATATCCTTTTTCGTCTCTTGTTACTTTCCTTGCTTTGAAATCAGTTTTCTCTGATATAAGTACTGCTACTCCTGTTTTTCTTTAATCCCTATTATTTGCATGTAATATCTTTTTCCATCCCTTCACTTTTAGTTTGTGTATGTCTGTGGGTCTGAAATGAGTTCTTGTAGGCAGCCTATAGTTAGGTCTTGTTTCTTTATCCATTCCGCCACTCTACATCTTTTGATTGGTGCATTCAGTCCATTTACATTTAGGGTGATTATTGATAGATATATACTTATTGCCTTTTTATTAATTGTTTTCTGTTTTTTTGTGTCTCCTCTCTGTTCCTTTCTTCCTCTCTTATATTCTTCTCTTGTTATTGATGTTTTCTTTTAGAGTTGTAATTGAATTTCTCTTTCTTTTTAAATTTATTTTTGTTTTTTGTGTATTTATTGTAATCTTTAGTTTTGTGACTACCAAAGGTTCAAGGATACCTTCTTGACTATATAATAGTCTATCTTAAATTGCTGAATACTTACTTTATTTAAAACACAATCAAAAGGTACTTTTTTTTTCACTTTTTCTTCTACCTCCACATTTTTTGTATTAAATGTCATAATCTGCACTTTTTTGTATTTCTTGCCTGGTTTTGTGTATAGTTTATTTTGCTTCTTTTTTTGTTTTAATTTCATACTTCTTTGGTAATTAGTTGGTCTACTACCTTTACTGTGGGTTTATTTTCACTGGTGAAAGCTATTTAGCCTTAGGGTCATTTCCATCTACAGCAAATTCTTTAACATATCATTTAAGACTGGGTTAGCAGTGGTGAATTCCTACAACTGTTGTTTATCTGGAAATTGCTTAATCCTTGCTTCAAATTTAAATGATAACCTTGATGGGTAGAGGATTCTTGTTTGGAGGTCCTTCTGTTTCAGTACTTTAAATATATCATGCCACTTCCTTCTGGCCTGAAGAGTTTCTGTTGACAAGTCTGCTGATAGCCTGATGGAATTTCCTTTAAGATCTTTTTTCTCTCTCTGGCTGCTTTCAGCATTCTCTCTGTATTCTTGATCTTTGACATTTTCATTATACATCATGGTTTGTCTTCCTGGGTTCCTTTTGTTAGGGGATCTCTGTGCTTCCATTACCTGAGTGTTTGTTTCCTTCCCTAGATTGGGGAAGTGTTCAACAATTATTTCCTTCAAGAAACTTTCTTTCCATCTTTCTCTTCTCCTTCTGGTACACCTATTATGCAAATATTGTTTCCTTTGGATTGGTCACATAGCTCTCTTATCAGTCTTTCATTCCTAGAGATCATTGTTTTCTCTCTGTTCCTCAGCTTCTTTAACTGTTCTCTAATTTCCATTTCATTTACCATCTCCTGTACATGTTCTAATCTACTTTTAAATTCTTTCATTGCTTGTTTCACTTCAGATACTGTATTCTTCAGCTTCGAGTGACTCTTTTTCAGGTTTTTCTCTCTCTTTGTTGAAGTCCTCCCTGATATCTTGAATGCTTTTCTGTAAATACATAAGCATGTTTATGAGTTTTATTTTGAAATATTTATCAATAAGATTGGTGATCTCTGTTTCATTTATCCCTTTTTCTGAAGTTCTGTCTTGTAGTTTTGATTAGATCAAATTCCTCTGCTTGTTTATTTTGTCAGGGATTCTGTGTTTCTTTCTTTTTTATTAGATGGTCTCTGCTATGCTATCTGGTCTTTTCTGTGTGGTCTTCTCCTCTTCCTCAGGTTTAGGAGATCTATTCTGCTGTCTTCAAGTCATTTCAGGTCTAATTGAATTTGTTGTATTTTCCTTCTTTATGTGTTTTTGGGAGGAGGTTTCTGTCTTATCTTCTTATTCCACCATCTTTAATCTGATGTATATTGGAACTTGGTCATTTTCTCCTCCTTTTTTGAACGAATAGCAGAGTCATGAGACGACAAAGTTCTGGAGACCAGAAGTACAAAGTGAGCCTCAGAGAGCTAACATCACTGAGTTGGCAGGAGGCAGGACTGATTCCTTCTGGAGACTCTGGGGTAGAGTCTGTTTCTTGCCTCTTACATCCTCTAAATGCTGCTCATGGCCTCTTCCTCCATCTTAAAGCCAACTCTATATGCCTATATTTACTACTTTCACTTCCAATAATTCAAAGGCACATGAAATATTTATAGATAACTTAAAAAATAAAACAATACTAGTATAAATATCCTCTAAGTATCAAAGCAGGGGCTGGGACAGGAGACGTGCATGACCTCCCCATCCTCTTGTACTTTTATTCTCTTCTTTCCTCAACTCCTGCTTAAACATAAGCTCAAATGAAAGTCTGACGGACCCACACCATCATTCCACCCCATGTTCCCACACATGTCAGAGCCCCACAGTGAACCCAACTCAGGCTCACATTGGGATCCAGTTACATCTTGAAGAATAAATGTGAGTCTTTTGATTCAATTGAGTTGAATAACCAAAGTTGTATAAAATAATCTTAAAGAATAAATACAGAGTTCCATGGTGCTCCATACATACAAATTATTTGTATCATTAAAATGCATTGATTACTATTTGTAGAGGAAATTTCAGGCTAGAACAGAGGAAAGTTTGTCCCCTGAAAATCTAATGAAGAGCATCATGGGAAATGTGCTGGAATTAGTGATGATGTCTTTGGCTGCCGGTAACAGAAAACTGAGGTGCTATTATTCATTTTAAAATGGAGTGTGGGGAGAATAGAATCCCAGTGGAGTAGTTCTTTATGCTGCTGGATTTTCTTCTATGTGATTCTCTTGGCTACCCCCTCTGCCATTTGTTGGCCTTATTCTCAGGCAAGATCACTGTGTCAGTTCCAGGGGACACATCCAAAGAAGACAGTGTCCAGAAGAAGCAAGAGCACTTATCTTTCTTTCTTTCTCTCTTTATGAGTGACAAAACTTTTCCCTGTCACTGCCAAGCAAACCACCATTCATGTCTCACAGGCCATAATTAGCTCTCACGTCCATTCTTAAACCAGACACTTGGGGAATAATTCTCGCTTAATTGGCCTAGATTAATCACATGGGGTGGAAGGAACATTGGGAAGTTAACCCTCAAGACCTCACCCATGCTTGTGCAATTTCACAGTATGCCAGCTGTCTGGAATTGTTTAGGGTCTACTAGCCCTTGCCTTTTTGGTCCCGCCATGATGTACACCTAGAGGTACTCATGTGTCATAAACTGGTAATTTGTGTAGAACCAGCTGAAAATTTTAAGTTTTTTTTTTTTTTTTTTTTTTGAGAGGGCATCTCTCATATTTATTGATCAAATGGTTGTTAACAACAATAAAATTCAGTATAGGGGGGTCAATGCTCAATGTACAATCATTAATCCATCTCAAGCCTAATTCTCGTCAGTCTCCAATCTTCTGAAGCATAACGAACAAGTTCTTACATGGTGAACGAATTCTTACAGAGTGAATAAATTCTTACATGGTGAACAGTACAAGGGCAGTCATCACAGAAACTTTCGGTTTTGATCATGCAATATGACCTATAAACCATCAGGTCAAATATGAATATTCATTTGATTTTTGTACTTGATTTATATGTTGATCCCACATTTCTCCTATTATTATTATTATTTTTATTTTTAATAAAATGCTGAAGTGGTAGGTAGATGCAAGATAAAGGTAGAAAACATAGTTTAGTGCTGTAAGAAGGCAAATGTAGATGATCAGATGATCAGGTGTGTGCCTATGGACTAAGTATTAATCCAGGCTAGACAAGGGCAGCAAAACATCCACGGATGCAGAAGATTTCTCTCAAAGCAGGGGGGGTGAGGTTCTGAGCCTCACCTCTGTTGATCCCCAAATTCTCACCTGATGGCCCCCCTGCGACTGTGCCTGTCTTAGGTTGTTCCTCCCTTGAGGAATCTTACCCGTCTCTGGCTAACCAGTCATCTTCCGGGGCCATACAGGGAAATGTAAAGTTGGTAAGTGAGAGAGAAGCCATATTGTTTGCAAAGGTTAGCTTTTTACTTCTTTGCAGATTTATGCCCTGTGGCTTCTATGCCCAGCACTTGTCTCGAGGTATCTTTACCACCTGGAGGAATTATGATACTCGGTAAATTCGATATGAGGCACGAATTCTATTTAAAGTTTGTAATTAGGAAGGAAGAAGAAAAGCTATAGATGTAGCATATGAAGGAAACTTGGGAGGATTGATTATTTCTTTGACATATCTTCTTGTATAGTACCTTAAGTATGTATAGGTTTTAAACTACTAACTAATTTGCACACACATATTGACATAATAGGAATATGGTGACATAAACAAAGCAAATCTATAATTACCAACCATCTCCAGTGAAGCCAAGAAAACCATTTAGGCACCCTAGGCATTTGTGAAAATTTATCTATGATATGATGGATATTTTCCAACTGTACTTGAACCATCAGACAAATTAAAGCAGCCCATTTCTGGGATCTGTTCACATCCCATATGTTCTTTTAACCATAGATAGTCTATAGTCATGAGATTTTGGGGTGCTACAACTTGCACCCCTCCCAACTCCTGGTTGAGTTCCAACAGTACAGATCCAGTCAAATTCGTTGTCTCACTGTATGCACATGCCAGCCTAGACATCTCCCTCCTCCTTCTCATGGCAAGTCCAGGAGATGGTGGGCTGGATGCAGCCACAACCGCAGCATCGTCCGGATCCCTGTGGAGGCTTTTTGATGATCATCCCCCGGCACGAGTCCTCCAGAGAGTGCTGATGCCGGAAGCTCCTCCTCATATCGTATCTTAGTTCATTTTCTGGGTATCCAAGCTAGGCCTTGATCTTCTGCGTAGAAACAAACAGACCCTTTGCCCACACTTTGACATGCCCTCTATACCACTGTGCAGAACTCATTGGAGGTCAGCACACAGTAACTGCTTTTTTTTTTTTTTTTTAATTAAGAGAAAGGAATATTATCAGAAAAGAGTACCTCCATAGCTGATCATCTGACACCCTTTAAGTGATCAACATTAAGGATATTTAAAGCATGCGTTGATCTTTGATTTACCAATAGTTTTATCCTGTTAAGGAGTAATCCCCCTTTTCTTTCTTTCTTTCTTTTTTTTTTTTTTTTTAAATTTTTAATCTACACTTACCTGAAGAATACTATGTTTACTATGCTCTCCCCTATATCAGGTCCCCCCTAACAACCACATTACGGTTACTGTCCATCAGCTTAGCAAAATGTTGTAGAGTCACTACTTGTCCTCTCTGTGTTGTGCAGCCCACCCTCCCCTTTCTCCCTCCCCCCCATGCATGCTAATCTTAATACCCCCCTTCTTCTTCCCCCCCCTTATCCCTCCCTGCCCACCCATCCTCCCCAGTTCCTTTCCCTTTGGTACCTGTTAGTCCATTTTTGGGTTCTGTAATTCTGCTGCTGTTTTGTTCCTTCAGTTTTTCCTTTGTTCCTATACTCCTCAGATGAGTGAAATCATTTGGTATTTCTCTTTCTCCGCTTGGCTTATTTCACTGAGCATAATACTCTCCAGCTCCATCCATGTTGCTGCAAATGGTTGGATTTTTCCACTTCTTATGGCTGAGTAGTATTCCATTGTGTATATGTACCACATCTTCTTTATCCATTCATCTACAGATGGACATTTAGGTTGCTTCCAATTCTTGGCTATTGTAAATAGTGCTGCGATAAACATAGGAGTGCATCTGTCTTTCTCAAACTTGATTGCTGCGTTCTTAGGGTAAATTCCTAGGAGTGGAATTCCTGGGTCAAATGGTAGGTCTGTTTTGAGCATTTTGATGCACCTCCATACTGCTTTCCACAATGGTTGAACTAATTTACATTCCCACCAGCAGTGTAGGAGGGTTCCCCTTTCTCCACAGCCTCGCCAACATTTGTGGTTGTTTGTCTTTTGGATGGCAGCTATCCTTACTGGTGTGAGGTGATACCTCATTGTAGTTTTAATTTGCATTTCTCTGATAATTAGCGATGTGGAGCATCTTTTCATGTGTCTCTTGGCCATCTGTATTTCTTTTTTGGAGAACTGTCTGTTCAGTTCCTCTGCCCATTTTTTAATTGGGTTATTTGTTTTTTGTTTGTTGAGGCGTGTGAGCTCTTTATATATTCTGGACGTCAAGCCTTTATCAGATCTGTCATTTTCAAATATATTCTCCCATACTGTAGGGTTCCTTTTTGTTCTATTGATGGTGTCTTTCGCTGTACAGAAGCTTTTCAGCTTAATGTAGTCCCACTTGCTCATTTTTGCTGTTGTTTTCCTTGCCCGGGGAGATATGTTCAAGAAGAGATCACTCATGTTTATGTCTAAGAGGTTTTTGCCTATGTTTTTTTCCAAGAGTTTAATGGTTTCGTGACTTACATTCAGGTCTTTGATCCATTTTGAGTTTACCTTTGTATATGGGGTTAGACAATGGTCCAGTTTCATTCTCCTACATGTAGCTGTCCAGTTTTGCCAGCACCATCTGTTGAAGAGACTGTCATTTTGCCATTGTATGTCCATGGCTCCTTTATCAAATATTAATTGACCATATATGTTTGGGTTAATTTCTGGGGTCTCTAATCTGTTCCACTGGTCTGTGGCTCTGTTCTTGTGCCAGTACCAAATTGTCTTGATTACTATGGCTTTGTAGTAGAGCTTGAAGTTGGGTCGTGAGATCCCCCCTACTTTATTCTTCTTTTTCAGGATTGCTTTGGCTATTCGGGGTCTTTGGTGTTTCCATATGAATTTTTGAATTATTTGTTCCAATTCATTGAAGAATGTTGCTGGTAATTTGAGAGGGATTGCATCAAATTTGTATATTGCTTTCGGCAGGATGGCCATTTTGACGATATTAATTCTTCCTAGCCATGAGCATGGGATGAGTTTCCATTTATTAGTGTCCCCTTTAATTTCTCTTAAGAGTGACTTGTAGTTTTCAGAGTATAAGTCTTTCACTTCCTTGGTTAGGTTTATTCCTAGGTATTTTATTCTTTTTGATGCAATGGTGAATGGAATTGTTTTCCTGATTTCTCTTTCTATTGATTCGTTGTTAGTGTATAGGAAAGCTACAGATTTCTGTGTGTTGATTTTGTATCCTGCAACTTTGCTGTATTCCGATATCAGTTCTAGTAGTTTTGGAGTGGAGTCATTAGGGTTTTTTATGTACAGTATCATATCATCTGCAAATAGTGACAGTTTAACTTCTTCTTTACCAATCTGGATTCCTTGTATTTCTTTGTTTTGTCTGATTGCCGTGGCTAGGACCTCCAGTACTATGTTAAATAACAGTGGGGAGAGTGGGCATCCCTGTCTGGTTCCCGATCTCAGTGGAAATGCTTTCAGCTTCTCGCTGTTCAGTATAATGCTGGCTGTGGGTTTATCATATATGGCCTTTATTATGTTGAGGTACTTGCCCTCTATTCCCATTTTGCTGAGAGTTTTTATCATGAATGGATGTTGAATTTTGTCAAATGCTTTTTCAGCATCTATGGAGATGATCATGTGGTTTTTGTCTTTCTTTTTGTTGATGTGGTGGATGATGTTGATGGATTTTCGAATGTTGTACCATCCTTGCATCCCTGGGATGAACCCCACTTGGTCATGGTGTATGATCCTTTTGATATACTGTTGAATTCTGTTTGCTAATATTTTATTGAGTATTTTTGCATCTACGTTCATCAGGGATATTGGTCTGTAATTTTCTTTTTTGGTGGGGTCTTTGCCTGGTTTTGGTATTAGGGTGATGTTGGCTTCATAGAATGAGTTTGGGAGTATTCCCTCTTCTTCTATTTTGTGGAACACTTTAAGGAGAATGGGTATTATGTCTTCTCTGTGTGTCTGATAAAATTCCGAGGTAAATCCGTCCGGCCCCGGGGTTTTGTTCTTGGGTAGTTTTTTGATTACTGTTTCAATTTCTTTGCTTGTAATTGGTTTGTTTAACTTTTGTGTTTCTTCCTTGGTCAGTCTTGGGAGGTTGTATTTTTCTAGGAAGTTGTCCATTTCTTCTAGGTTTTCCAGCTTGTTGGCATATAGGTTTTCATAGTAGTCTTTAATAATTCTTTGTATTTCTGTGGAGTCTGTCGTGATTTTTCCATTCTCATTTCTGATTATGTTGATTTGTGTTGACTCTCTTTTTCTCTTAATAAGTTGGGCTAGAGGCTTATCTATTTTGTTTATTTTCTCAAAGAACCAGCTCTTGGTTTCGTTGATTTTTGCTATTGTTTTATTCTTCTCAATTTTGTTTATTTCTTCTCTGATCTTTATTATGTCCCTCCTTCTGCTGACTTTAGGCCTCATTTGTTCTTCTTTTTCCAGTTTTAATAATTGTGATGTTAGACTATTCATTTGGGATTGTTCTTCCTTCTTCAAGTGTGCCTGGATTGCTATATACTTTCCTCTTAAGACTGCTTTCGCTGCATCCCACAGAAGTTGGGGCTTAGTGTTGTTGTTGTCATTTGTTTCTATATATTCCTTGATCTCTATTTTGATTTGTTCATTGATCCATTGATTATTTAGTAGCATGTTGTTAAGCCTCCATGTGTTTGTGAGCCTTTTTGTTTTCTTTGTAGAATTTATTTCTACTTTCATACCTTTGTGGTCTGAAAAATTGGTTGGTAGAATTTCAATATTGTGGAATTTACTGAGGCTCTTTTTGTGAGCTAGTATGTGGTCTATTCTGGAGAATGTTCCATGTGCACTTGAGAAGAATGTATATCCTGTTGCTTTTGGATGTAAAGTTCTATAGATGTCTATTAGGTCCATCTGTTCTAGTGTGTTGTTCAGTGCCTGTGTGTCTTTACTTATTTTCTGCCCGGTGGATCTATCCTTTGGGGTGAGTGGTGTGTTGAAGTCTCCTACAATGAATGCATTGCAGTCTATTTCCCTCTTTAGTTCTGTTAGTATTTGCTTCACATATGCTGGTGCTCCTGTATTGGGTGCATATATATTTAGAATGGTTATATCCTCTTGTTGGACTAAGCCCTTTATCATTATGTAGTGGCCTTCTTTATCTCTTGTTACTTTCTTTGTTTTGAAGTCTATTTTGTCTGATATTAGTACTGCAACCCCTGCTTTCTTCTCACTGTTGTTTGCCTGAAATATGTTTTTCCATCCCTTGACTTTTAGTCTATGCTTATCTTTGGGTTTAAGGTGAGTTTCTTGTAAGCAGCATATAGATGGGTCTTGCTTTTTTATCCATTCTATTACTCTATGTCTTTTGATTGGTGCATTAAGTCCATTTACATTTAGGGTGACTATTGAAAGATATGTACTTATTGCCATTGCAGGCTTTAGATTCATGGTTACCAAAGGTTCAAGGTTAGCTTCTTTAGTATCTTACTGCCTAACTTAGCTCGCTTATTGAGCTGTTATATACACTGTCTGGAGAGTCTTTTCTTCTCTCCCTTCTTATTCCTCCTCCTCCCTTCTTCATATGTTGTGTGTTTTGTTCTGTGCTCTTTTTAGGGGTGCTCCCATCTAGAGCAGTCCCTGTAGGATGCCCTGTAGAGGTGGTTTGTGGGAAGCAAATTCCCTCAGCTTTTGCTTGTCTGGGAATTGTTTGATCCCACCATCATATTTAAATGATAGTCGTGCTGGATACAGTATCCTTGGTTCAAGGCCCTTCTGTTTCATTGCATTAAGTATATCATGCCATTCTCTTCTGGCCTGTAGGGTTTCTGTTGAGAAGTCTGATGTTAGCCTGATTGGTTTTCCTTTATAGGTGACCTTTTTCTCTCTAGCTGCCTTTAAAACTCTTTCCTTGTCCTTGATCCTTGCCATTTTAATTATTATGTGTCTTGGTGTTGTCCTCCTTGGATCCTTTCTGTTGGGGGTTCTGTATAATTCCATGGTCTGTTCGATTATTTCCTCCCCCAGTTTGGGGAAGTTTTCAGCAATTATTTCTTCAAAGACCCTTTCTATCCCTTTTCCTCTTTCTTCCTCTTCTGGTATCCCTATAATACGAATGTTTTTCCTTTTGTATTGGTCACATATTTCTCTTAGTGTTGTTTCATTCCTGGAGATCCTTTTATCTCTCTCTATGTCAGCTTCTATACGTTCCTGTTCTCTGGCTTCTATTCCTTCAATGGCCTCTTGCATCTTATCCATTCTGCTTATAAATCCTTCCAGGGATTGTTTCACTTCTGTGATCTCTTTCCTGACATCTGTGATCTCCTTCCGGACTTCATCCCACTGCTCTTGCATTTTTCTCTGCATCTCATCCCACTGCTCTTGCATTTTTCTCTGCATCTCATCCCATTGCTCTTGCATTTTTTTCTGCATCTCTGTCAGCATGTTCATTATTTTTATTTTGAATTCTTTTTCAGGAGGACTAGTTAGGTCTGTCTCCTTCTCAGGTGTTGTCTCTGTGATCTTTGTCTGCCTGTAGTTTTGCCTTTTCATGGTGATAGAGATAGTCTGCAGAGCTGGTACAAGTGACCGCTGGAAGAGCTTCCCTTCTTGTTGGTTTGTAGCCTTTTCCTGGGAGAATAGCGACCTCTAGTGGCTTGTGCTGGGCAGCTGTGCGCAGACAGGGCTTCTGCTTCCTGCCCAGTTGCTTTGGGGTTTATCTCCACTGTTGCTGTGGGCTTGGCCTGGCTGGGGCTGTTCCTCCAAAATGGTGGAGCCCCGTTAGAGGGGGAGCAGCCAGGAGACTATTTATCTCCGTAAGGGGCCTCTGTGCTCCCTGCTGCCCAGGGGGTTAGAGTGCCCAGAGATCCCCAGATTCCCTGCTTCTGGTCTAAGTGACCTGTCCTGCCCCTTTAAGATTTCCAAAAAGCACTCTCCAAACCAAAACAACAACAGCAACAATGAGAGAGGGAACAGAAAGGAAAAAAAAAAGAAAAAACACGCGATTTTTTTTTTTTTTTTCCTCAGGTGCCGGTCCCAGGCACCCGCGCACTGGTCCTGCTGCCCTGTCTCCCTAGCACCAGGGTCCCTGTCCTTTCAAGGCTTCCAAAAAGCACCCACCCACCGGTCCCGCAGGGAAGGAACGCTCAATATTCTTTGTCCTCAGGCACTGGTCCCGCGCACCCGCTCACCAGTCCTGCCGCCCTGCCTCCCTAGCACCGGGGTCCCTGTCCCTTCAAGGCTTCCAAAAAGCACTTGGCAAAAAGAGAGAAAAAAAAGGGGAAAAACGCGCGATTTCTTCCGTCCTCAGGTGCTGGTCTCAGGCACCCACCCACCGGTCCCACAGGGAAAAATGCGGGATATTCTTTGTCCTCAGGTGCCGGTCCCAGGCACCCGCTCACCAGTCCCGCCGCCCTGCCTCCCTAGCACCGGGGTCCCTGTCCCTTTTAGGCTTCCAAAAAGCACTCGCAGAAAAGAGAAAAAAAAAAGGGGAAAAACGCGCGATTTCCTCTGTCCTCAAGTGCCGGTCTCAGGCACCCGCCCACCGGTCCCGCAGGGAAAAACGGGGGATATTCTTTGCCCTCAGGCGCCGGTCCCAGCCACCCGCTCACCAGTCCCGCCACCGTGCCTCCCTAGCACTGGGGTCCCCGTCCCTTCAAGGCTTCCAAAAAGCGCTTGCCATAAAGAGAAAAAAAAAAAAGGGGAAAAACGCGCGACCTCCTCCGTCCTCAGGCACCGGTCTCAGGCACCCGCCCCCAGGTCTCGCAGGGAGAAACGCGGGATATTCTTTGTCCTCCGGCGCTGTTCCCAGGCACCTCCTCACCGGTCCCGCCACCCTGCCTCCCCAGCAACGGGGGCCCATCCCTCTAAGGCTTCCAAAAAGCGCTCGCCAAAAAAAAAAAAAACTGCTCCGGTTTCTCTCCACCCACCGGGAGCCGGGGGGAGGGGCGCTCGGGTCCCGCCGGGCTGGGGCTTGTATCTTACCCCCTTCACAAGGCGCTGGGTTCTTGCAGGTGTGGATGTGGTCTGGATGTTGTCCTGTGTCCTGTGGTCTCTATTTTAGGAAGATTTTTCTTTGTTATATTTTCATAGCTCTATGTGTTTTTGGGAGGAGATTTCCACTGCTCTACTCACGCCGCCATCTTGGCTCCCGCCTCTGAAAATTTTAAGTTTTAAGTCTTTTTGGCTTTATTGTTCCTTTCTGTAAGATATCCAAACAGAAAAGTATTCAAGTCAGATATCATCTTTCTCCAAGTCTCCAGTTCCAGTCTCTCTTGTGAGCTTTGGCACTGCTTATACAATTAGCCCCTAGACATTTACATAGCAACTTCCATGGTGCCTGTCGTGGTTTGGCATTGCCTCTATTTCAACTGCCTTCTGTTGGGCCTTCTTAAAGGGCAGAGTCTGGAAAACTAAAAAAGTTAAAAACAAAACAAAACACTACATATTCCAGACTCTTTTGTAGCTAGGCTTCTGGGTTCAAAATAGGTTCTGCCAACCAGATGTATTCCTGTGGGGTTGGGACAGCAGATAGGAAGCAAGGCCGTAGTCTGGCTGCACTGGCCTTGTGCTACTGCTGAGTGGAGTCCTGGTGAGGTGTTGGGCTTTTCTGCGACACTGGCTCAGGGTCTAGTCACTTGCTCTGTGGCTATGGAGAGCAGCTGATGTGACCCCACCAGCTTCACAATTCTGGATCACAGTTACAGTGGTGGGTTCTTGGGATCAAGAATTGCTGTGGCAGCCTCCTGAAGCCCCCTCGTCCTGATGTGGCAAAAGTAACAACTCTCTTGGAAAACCAGCTCAGTAGTCTTCCTCTGGCAGTTATTTCTGGAGGTTCTGCCAGGAATCATTTCCTCTAATGCTCCCAATTATTTTTAAACATTTAATTCCTTTCTTTAAATCTTTTTCTCCTTAAATTAACTCTAGTGTTTTTTGGCTGAATCCTGACTGATAGAACTTTCTGTTGTCATTTCAAACTCAGTGTGTTTAAAATGAAACAATGCTCACCTTTGCTAACGAGCTCTCATTTCTGGCATCGTTAGGTATTGTCATGCACCATATTGTCACCCACCATTATCTCTTTTCTTCCTTTCCTTGTTCTTTTATAACCAATCAAATCCTTCAAAACATCTCCTCTTATGTATACCTTTCTTTCTAGTCCTCATGCTAAAATTAAGACTAGACATTACCACGTCTTAGACCTGAAACATTTCAATAGTCCCTTGACTATTCTCAACTCCACTTCGCTTTACTCTTCAGTTGATCACAGCCTCAAATGTCAAATTTATCTTCATAAAATATCATTTTTATCATAGCACTACTATTTAGTGACACAAATTTTAAATGGTTTTTCTAAACTCAGAGCTTTGCATTCAGTGCTGTCTAAAATCTTGTTGCAGCCTATCTTTTCAAATATATCTTCTTCTGGGGGTGGGTAGGTACTTTGTGGAGACTTCACTATGTGAAAACTGCATGTTGTGTACTTGACTGGTATAAATCTTAACAGCAGCACTTCAAGATAAGTATGGTGATACTGATTTTACAAGTGAGCTCACTGTAACTTAGGTGAGTTAAATAGCTTTTCAGGGTAAAAGAGCAAACTAGTAGTAGACCTAGAATACAAACCTACATTGAGCAGTGCCAATGCTCAGCATAACATGTACGTATATGAATTCTCTCCCATAGTCATGGTAGTCTGTTGAGTGTCTCTGGAATATGTGCATTCCCACTCTTGGACCTATAGTAACATTTTTTTCTCTCACCACTCCATGAATTCCGTTTTCCCCCTATTCATATTACGAAGTTTCAAATCTCAATTCAGAAGTTTGCTTCTCTATGAAAGCTAATATAAACTTTTTGGAAATTTTCTGAAATTGAAGTCATTTACCATCTGGTAATTGGTATTATGAAATCTCATATTGAAATGTGGTATTTTTTATTTAACTTGCTTCACTATTCATGCATAAATCTTCTTCCAGTTGTCAGTAGGCTCATTGTGGCCAGGATGACATTCTATATTTCTACAACTCCTATGTCCACTTAAGGTACGCTAGAAATTTCAGTGAATTTGAAATTAGCAGAGTTATAGTCCTCATCCCACCACTTATCACCCTTGTGACTTAAACAAAGTAACTAACTTTGGGGGAGCTTTTACATTACTTGTGAGATAGAGCTTGAAATAGCTTCCCCTCTCTTTTTCACAAGTCTTTAAGACTTCTCTGACTACAGAATGTTCTCTGACAAATGTATGTACATGTATAAAAATACACTCATTATTTATTAAAGTATGGAATTTAATAAACAATTAAAGTAATTCCTGTGTTTCTTGAAACTACTTGTGGGCCGAGGTTAGTAATCCCTTTCAACAGAGTCGCTGTGAGGATCAGATTAAATACTGCATGGGAAAGCTCTACATAAACTTATAAAATGTTGTATGAAGTAATATGGAATTCAACAAAAGATGAGATGACTAAATGAATGAAGGAACCTTAGGACTAAAAGAGGGATTTTAAGAATTCATCCAGTTCATTCCTCCTGCTTTCAAAAGGGTATTCCTAGAACTAGTGTAGAAGATTATAATTACAATAAAGAACTCCAGAGAGAAGAATTTCTACAATTCAGACTTAATGCAGTAGGTCACTGTCAAAATTTCTTTCTTACGTAGAAATGAGTAACTTACAAAAGACATGCAAATATGTCTAGTGAACATGAGTAAAAAATTCACACTAGCTGATAGTTAAAGAAATGCTAACTGAAACCACAGTGAAATACCATTCTTTATGTATCACCATGTGGTTAGTAGATAGAATGGTAGTAGCCAGTGCTGGTGAGGGGGTGGTATACTCACAACATGTTAGTGGGAGTAACTTGGTTTAAGCTTTCTGGAGGGCAATTTGGTAACATGTAAAAAAAGTTCTAATTGCATACCTATTTACTATACAGCTTTTATTTTTTGAAATTTCCCCCATGGTGCACCCCGCCAGTTATCAAAAACTTATCAAAACCATAATATATTTACCAGGGTATTGTGAAGCATTATTTATAAATATACAATACTGAAGACACTGCAGAATTAGCTAACTACATTTTAACATATTCAAGTAAGGGATGCTGTGAAGCCTTTTAGCTATGGTTGTAGAGTATTCAGTAATATAGAAAGATATTCATATTGCTCTGAAAAAAAGCAAACTTGTAAAATTATATGTACACTGTAGAAAAAAGGATATATTTTTATGCATAGAAAGCAAAGCCAGAGAGGACATATACCAATATGATAATAGTGATTATCCCTGGGTGAAGAGATAAGAAAGTTTGTAATTTTATTCTTTTTGTTTATTTGTGCTTTTAATTTTTTTTTTGAGAGGGCATCTTATATTTATTGATCAAATGGTTGTTACCAACAATAAAATTCAGTATAGGGGAGTCAATGCTCAATGTACAATCATTAATCCATCTCAAGCCTAATTCTCGTCAGTCTCCAATCTTCTGAAGCATAACGAACAAGTTCTTACATGGTGAACAAATTTTTTACATAGTGAATAAATTCTTACATGGTGAACAGTACAAGGGCATTCATCACAGAAACTTTCGGTTTTGATCACGCATTATGAACTAACTATAAACCATCAGGTCAAATATGAATATTCATTTGATTTTTATACTTGATTTATATGTTGATCCCACATTTCTCCCTTTATTATTATTATTATTATTTTTATTTTTAATAAAATGCTAAAGTGGTAGGTAGATGCAAGATAAAGGTAGAAAACATACTTTAGTGCTGTAAGAGTGCAAATGTAGATGATCAGGTGTGTGCCTGTGGACTAAGTATTAATCCAAGCTAGACAAGGGCAGCAAAACATCCACGGATGCAGAAGATTTCTCTCAAAGCAGGGGGGGTGAGGTTCTGAGCCTCACCTCTGTTGATCCCCAAATTCTCACCTGATGGCCCCCCTGCGACTGTGCCTGTCTTAGGTTGTTCCTCCCTTGAGGAATCTTACCCGTCTCTGGCTAACCAGTCATCTTCCGGTGCCATAGAGGGAGATGTAAAGTTGGTAAGTGAGAGAGAAGCCATATTGTTTGAAAAGGTTAGCTTTTTACTTCTTTGCAGATTTATGCCCTGTGGCTTCTATGCCCAGCACTTGTCTCGAGGTATCTTTACCACCTGGAGGAATTATGATACTCGGTAAATTCGATATGAGGCACGAATTCTATTTAAGTGTTGTAATTAGGAAGGAAGAAGAAAAGCTATAGAGGCAGCATATGGAAGAAAACATGGGAGGATTGATTATTTCTTTGACATATCTTCTTGTAGAGTACCTTAAGTATGTATAGGTTTTAAACTACTAACTAATTTGCACACACATATTAACATAATAGGAATATGGTGACATAAACAAAGCAAAGTCTATAATTACCATCCATCTCCAGTGAAGCCAAGAAAACCATTTAGGCACCCTAGGCATTTGTGAAAATTTGTCTATGATATGATGGATATTGTCCAACTGTACTTGAACAGTCTGAGAGAAATCAGACAAATTAAAGCAGCCCATTTCTGGGATCTGTTCACATCCCATATGTTCTTTTAACCGTAGATAGTCTATAGTCATAAGATTTTGGAGTGCTACAACTTTGTGCTTTTAATTTTTAAGGAGTAAACATACATTCGTTTTATAATAAGAGACAAGGTGTTCCTAATTTTCAACGAAATGGAGTACAGCTGATGACCATCTTCTATATAGAACACTGACATAATTTATGGATTTATGATCATTTTAAAGCCCCCTCTTACATATAGCCATTAAAGCCAATGCAAGTTTCTTATTTTTTCTCCTAATTTGCATCTTACTTGAGTTTCATTGATTCTCTTTTGTTATGGTACTATGTACCCAAAACTTACTTCTGAAGTCATTAACCTCTTCTCTCAGTTTCTGGATTTATTTCACATGAATCTAGGATGGAGATAAGATTCCTTCCCGGAGCTGCACTGAGGTTGGGGTCATCAGTGGCTTGCTTTGATGTTTAAAGGCATTGGGAATTTAGATTCTGAATGCCTGGTTGTGATCCCAGCTCAGTATTTTTTCTAGTTATATAAACTTTTTAGGACTCTTTATCCTCCCTCAGACTTAGTTTCCGTTTTCTGTTTAAGTGGTAATAATATGCATACACACATACATACATATGCATATATCCATACACATTTCTTTGAAGTCAAAGGGCTGTGTTAATGGCTAAATGAGATAATATATTTGAGAAAGCTTTACAAACCCGAAAGTACTCTAGTACAAGTCTGAGTTACATTTCTTCTCTTGTCACTCAGATTGGCAAAGGAATGGGGAGAAGGGGGTGCTTCAGAGGAGTAGAGAAACCTGTTTTCCTGAAGACCCACAGTTAGAGACTGATGGTGTTAGTGTATGGTAGCCCCCCTTATCCATGGCTTTACTGTCCTCAGTTTCAGTTTCCATGGTCCTGAGGAAGATAATCCTTCTGATAACTGCCAGGTCAGTAGTAGCCCAATGGTTTGTCACCATGCCTATGTTGTTCACCTCAACTCCCAGCCTCACATAGGCATTTTATTATCTCACATGATCACAAGAGGGAGAAAGGTGAATTCAGTACAATAAGATATTTTGAGAGAGAGAGGGAAGAGACCATAAACATGTAACATTTTTTTTTGAGAGGGCATCTCTCATATTTATTGATCAAATGGTTGTTAACAATAAAATTCTGTATAGGGGAGTCAATGCTCAATGCACAGTCATTAATCCACCCCAGCCTAATTCTTGTCAGTCTCCAATCTTCTGAAGCATAACGAACAAGTTCTTACATGGTGAACAAATTCTTACATACTGAATTAGTTCTTACATGGTGAACAGTACAAGGGCAGTCATCACAGAAACTTTCGGTTTTGATCATGCATTATGAACTATAAACAATCAGGTCAAATATGAATATTCGTTTGATTTTTATACTTGATTTATATGTGGATCCCACATTTCTCCCTTTATTATTATTATTTTTTTATTTTTAATAAAATGCTGAAGTGGTAGGTAGATGCAAGATAAAGGTAGAAAACAGTTTAGTGTTGTAAGAGAGCAAATGTAGATGATACAGGTGTGTGCCCATAGACTATGTATTAATCCAAGCTAGACAAGGGCATTAAAACATCCACGGATACAGAAGATTTCTCTAAAAACAGGGAAGGTGAGGTTCTAAGCCTCACCACTGTTGATCCCTAATTTCTCACCTGATGGCCCCCCTGCAACTGTGCCTGTCTTAGGTTGTTCCTCCCTTGAGGAATCTTACCCGTCTCTGGCTAACCAGTCATCTTCCGGTGCCATAGAGGGAGATGTAAAGTTGGTAAGTGAGAGAGAAGCCATATTGTTTGAAAAGGTTAGCTTTTTACTTCTTTGCAGATCTATGCCCTGTGGCTTCTATGCGCAGCATTTGTCTTGAGGTATCTTTACTACTTGGAGGAATTATGGTACTCGGTAAATTCGATATGAGGCACGAATTCTATTTAAGGGTTGTAATTAGTAAGGAAGAGGAAAAGCTGTAAAGGTAGCAGACGGAAGAAAACATGGGGGGATTGATTATTTCTTTGACAGATCTTGCTGTAGAGTAACTTAAACATGTATAGGTTTTAAACTACTAATTAAATTGCGCACACACATTAACATAATAGGAATACAGTTACATAACCAAAGCAGATCTATAATTAACAGCCATCTCCAGTGAAGCCAAGAAAACCAGTTAGGCACCATAGGCATTTGTGAAAACTTGTCTATGATACGATGGATATTGTCCAACTGTACTTGAACAGTCTGAGAGAAATCAGACAAATTAAAACAACCCATTTCTGGGAACTGTTCACATCCCATATGTTCTTTTAACAGTCAATACTCTGCAGTTGTAAGATTTTGGAGCGCTACAACTTGCACTTCCCCTAATTCTTGATTGAGTTCCAACAGTATAGATCCAGTCAAATTTGTTGTTTTACTGAAAGCACAGGCCAGCTTAGATATCTCCTTCTTCATTCCAGTGGCAAGTCTGGTGGGATGGATGCAGCTACAACTGCAGCAACGCCTGGATCTTTGTTGAGGTTTTTTGACGATCATCTTCTGGTATGACTCTTCCAGAGAGTGCTGATGTTGGAAGTTCTTCTTCATATCGTATCTTAGTTCATTTTCTGGGTAGCCAAATTAGGCTTTGATCCTCTGTATAAACACAAACAGACCCTTTGCCCACACTTTGATATGCCCTTTATACCATTGTGTAGAACTCATTGGAGGTCACTACACAGGAACCGCTTTTTTTTTTAAGAGAAAGGAATATTATCAGAAAAGTGTACCTCCATAGCTGATCATCTGACACCCTTTAAGTGGTTAAGATTAAGGATATTTAAAGCATGCATTAATCATTGATTTACAGTTAGTTTTATCCTATTAAGGAGTAATCCCCCTTTTCTTTCTTTCTTTTTTTTTATCTTTAATCTACACTTACATGAAGAATATTATGTTTACTAGAATCTCCCCTATACCAGGTCCCCCCTATAAACCACTTTACAGTCACTGTCCATCAGCATAGCAAAATGTTCTGGAATCACTACTTGTCTTCTCTGTGTTGTACAGCCCTCCCCCGCATGCATGCTACTCTTAATACCCCCTTTCTTCTTCCCCACCTTTATCCCTCCCTACCTACCCATCCTCCCCAGTCCCTTTTCCTTTGGTACCTGTTAGTCCATTTTTGGTTTCTGTAATTCCGCTGCTGCTGTTCCTTCAGTTTTTCCTTTGTTCTTATACTCCACAGTTGAGTGAAATCATTTGGTATTTCTCTTTCTCTGCTTGGCTTATTTCACTGAGCATTATACACTCCAGCTCCATCCATGTTGCTGCAAATGGTAGGATTTGCCCTCTTCTTATGGCTGAGTAGTACTCATTGTATTTATGTACCACATCTTCTTTATCCATTCATCTCCTGATGGACATTTAGGTTGCTTCCAATTCTTGGCTATTGAAATAGTACTGCAATAAACATAGGGGTGCATCAGTCTTTCTCAAAGGTGATTGCTGCATTCTTAGTGTAAATTCCTAGGAGTGGAATTCCTGGGTCAAATGGTAGGTCTGTTTTGAGCATTTTGATGAACCTCTATACTGCTTTCCACAATGGTTGAACTAATTTACATTCCCACCAGCAGTGTAGGAGGGTTCCCTTTTCTCCACAGCCTCGCCAACATTTGTTGTTGTTTGTCTTTTGGATGGCAGCCATCCTTACTAGTGTGAGGTGATATCTCGTAGTTTTAATTTCCATTTGTCTGATAATTAGCGATATGGAGCACCTCTTCATGTGTCTGTTGGCCATCTGTATTTCTTTTTTGGAGAACTGTCTGTTCAGTTCCTCTACCCATTTTTTAATTGGATTATTTGTTTTTTGATTGTTGATGTGTGTGAGCTCTTTATATATTTTGGACGTCAAGCCTTTATCGGATCTGTCATTTTCAAATATATTCTCCCATACTGTAGGGTACCATTTCCTTCTATTGATGGTGTCTTTTGCTGTACAGAAGCTTTTCAGCTTAATATAGTCCCACTTGTTCATTTTTGCTGTTGTTTTCCTTGCCCGGGGAGATATGTTCAAGAAGAGATAACTCATGTTTATGTCTAAGAGGTTTTTGCCTATGTTTTTTCTAAGTTTTATGGTTTCATGATTAACATTCAGGTCTTTGATTCATTTTGAATTTACTTTTGTGTATGTGGTTAGACAATGGTGCAGTTTAATTCTCCTACATGGAGCTGTCCAGTTTTGCCAGCACCATCTGTTGAAGTGACTGTCATTTCGCCATTGTATGTCCATGGCTCCTTTATCAAATATAAATTTACCATATATGTTTGGGTTAATATCTGGAGTCTCTAATATGTTCCACTGGTCTGTGGATCTGTTCTTGTGCCAGTACCAAATTGTCTTGATTACTATGGCTTTGTAGTAGAGCTTGAAGTTGGGGATTGAGATCCTCCCTACTTTATTCTTTTTTCTCAGGATTGCTTTGTCTATTCGGGGTCTTTGGTGTTTCCATATGAATTTTTGAATAATTTGTTCCAGTTCATTGAAGAATGTTGCTGGTAATTTGATAGGGATTGTGTCAAATCTGTATATTGCTTTTGACAGGATGGCCATTTTGATGATACTGATTCTTCGATGGCCATTTTGATGATACTGATTCTTCCTAGCCATGAGCATGGGATGAGTTTCCATTTGTTATTGTCCCCTGTAATTTCTCTTAAGAGTGACTTGTAGTTTTCAGGGTATAGGTCTTTCACTTCTTTGGTTAGGTTTATTCCTAGGTATTTTATTCTTTTTGATGCAATTGTGAATGCAACTGTTTTCCTGATTTCTCTTTCTATTGGTTCATTGTTAGTGTATAGGAAAGCTACAGATTTCTGTGTGTTAATTTTGTATCCTGCAACTTTGCTGTATTCCGATATCAGTTCTAGTAGTTTTGGAGTGGAGTCTTTAGGGTTTTTTATGTACAATATCATATCATCTGCAAATAGTGACTGTTTAACTTCTTCTTTACCAATCTAGATTCCTTGTATTTCTTTGTTTTGTCTGATTGCCGTGCCTAGGAACTCTAGTTCTATGTTAATAACAGTGGGGAGAGTGGGCATCCCTCTCTGGTTCCCGATCTCAGAGGAAAAGCCTTCAGCTTCTCGCTGTTCAGTATAATGTTGGCTGTGGGTTTATGATATATATCCTTTATTCTGTTGAGGTTCTTGACCCCTATTCCCATTTTGCTGAGAGTTTTTATCATGAATGGATGTTGAATTCGTCAAATGCTTTTTCAGCATCTATGGAGATGATTTTGTGGTTTTGTCTTTCTTTTTGTTGATGTGGTGGATGATGTTGATGAATTTTCGAATGTTGTACCCTCCTTGAATCCTTGGGATGAATCCCCCTTGTCATGGTGTATGATCCTTTTGATGTATTTTTGAATTCGGTTTGCTAATATTTTGTTGAGTATTTTTGCATCCACGTTCATCAGGGATATTGGTCTGTAATTTTCATTTTTGGTGGGGTCTTTGCCTGGTTTTTGTATTAGGGTGATGTTGGCTTCATAGAATGAGTTTGGGAGTATTCCCTCCTCTTCTATTTTTTGGAAAACTTTAAGGAGAATGGGTATTATGTCTTGTCTGTATGTCATCTCTGATAAAATTCCAAGGTAAATCTGTATGGTCCCGTGGTTTTGTTCTTGGGTAGTTTTTTGATTACCGTTTCAATTTCTTTGCTCGTAATTGGGTTGTTTAATTTTTGTGTTTCTTCCTTGGTCAGTCTTGGGAGGTTGTATTTTTCTAGGAAGTTGTCCATTTCTTCTATGTTTTCCAGCTTGTTGGCATATAGGTTTTCATAGTAGTCTTTAATAATTCTTTGTATTTCTGTGGAGTCTGTTGTGATTTTTCCTTTCTCATTTCTGATTCTGTTGATTTGTGTTGATTCTATTTTTCTCTTAATAAGTTTGGCTAGAGGCTTATCTATTTTGTTTATTTTCTCAAAGAACCAGCTCTTTGAGAGCTGGTTTTTTGTTGCTATTGTTTTATTCTTCTCAATTTTGTTTATTTCTTCTCTGATCTTTATTAAGTCCCTCCTTCTGTTGACTTTAGGCCTCATTTGTTCTTCTCTTTCCAGTTTCGATAATTGTGATGTTTGACTATTCATTTGGGATTGTTCTTCCTTCTTCAAGTGTACCTGGATCACTATATACTTTCCTCATAAGACTGCTTTTGCCGCATCCCACATAAGTTGGGGCTTTGTGCTGTTGTTGTCATTAGTTTCTATATATTCCTTGATCTCTATTTTGATTTGTTCATTGATCCATTGATTATTTAGAAGCATGTTGTTAAGCCTCCATGTGTTTGTGAGCCTTTTTGTTTTCTTTGTAGAATTTATTTCAAGTTTTATACCTTTGTGGTCTGAAAAATTGGTTGGTAGTATTTCAATATTTTTGAATTTACTGAGACTCTGTTTCTGGGCTAGTATGTGGTCTATTCTGGAGAATGTTCCATGTGCACTTGAGAAGAATGTATATCCTGTTGCTTTTGGATATAGAGTTCTATAGATGTCTATAAGGTCCATCTGTTCTAGTGTGTTGTTCAGTGCCTCTGTGTTCTTACTTATTTTCTGCCTGGTGGATCTATTTTTTGGTGTGAGTGGTGTGTTGAAGTCTCCTAAAATGAATGCATTGCAGTCTATTTCCCTCTTTAGTTCTGTTAGTATTTGTTCCACATATGCTGGTGCTCTTCTGTTGGGTGCATATATATTTAGAATGGTCATATCCTCTTGTTGGACTGAGCCCTTTATCATTATGTAGTGTCCTTCTTTATCTCTTGTTACTTTCTTTGTTTTGAAGTCTATGTTGTCTGATACTAGTACTGCAATCCCTGCTTTCTTCTCAGTGTTGTTTGCCTGAAATACGTTTTTCCATCCCTTGACTTTTAGTCTGTGTATGTCTTTGGGTTTGAGGTGAGTTTCTTGTAAGCAGCATATAGATGGGTCTTGCTTTTTTATCCATTCTATTGCTCTGTGTCTTTTGATTGGTGCATTAAGTCCATTTACATTTAGGGTGACTATTGAGAGATATGTACTTATTGCCATTGCAGGCTTTCAATTCATGGTTACCAAAGGTTCAAGGTTAGCCTCTTTAGTATCTTACTGCCTAATTTAGCTCTCTTATTGAGCTGTTATATACACTGTCTGGAGATTCTTTTCTTCTCTCCCTTCTTATTCCTCCTTCTCCATTCTTCATATGTTGTGTATTTCACTCTGTGCTCTCTCTAGGAGTGCTCCCATCTAGAGCAGTCTCTGTAAGATGCCCTGTAGAGGTGGTTTGTGAGAGGCAAATTCACTCAGCTTTTGCTTGTCTGGGAATTGTTTAATCCCACCATCATAATTAAATGATAGTCGTGCTGGATACAGTATCCTTGGTTCAAGGCCCTTCTGTTTCATTGTATTAAATATATCATGCCATTCTCTTCTGGCCTGTAGGGTTTCTGTCGAGAAGTCTGATGTTAGCCTGATGGGTTTTCCTTTATAGGTGACCTTTTTCTCTCTAGCTGCCTTTAATACTCTTTCCTTGTCCTTGATCCTTGCCATTTTAATTACTATGTGTCTTGGTTTTGTCCTCCTTGGATCCTTTCTGTTGGGCTTTCTGTGTATTTCCGTGGTCTGTTCAATTATTTCCTCCCCCTTTTTGGGGAAGTTTTCAGCAATTATTTCTTTAAAGACACTTTCTGTCCCCTTTCCTCTCTCTTCTTCTTCTGGTACCCCTATAACACGGATATTGTTCCTTTTGGATTGGTCACATAGTTCTCTTAGTATTGTTTCATTCCTGGAGATCCTTTTATCTCTCTCTATGTCAGCTAGTATATGTTCCTGTTCTCTGGTTTGTACCCCTTCAATGGCCTCTTGCATCTTATCCATTCTGCTTATAAATACTTCCAGGGTTTGTTTCACTTCTGTGATCTCCTTCCTGACATCTGTGATCTCCCTCCAGACTTCATCCCATGGCTCTTGCATTTTTCTCTCCATCTCTGTCAGCATTTTCATGATTTTTATATTGAATTCTTTTTCAGGAAGACTGGTTAGGTCTGTCTGCTTCTCAAGTGTTGACTCTGTGATCTTTGTCTGCCTGTAGTTTTGCCTTTTCATGGTGATAGATATAGTTTGCAGAGCTGGTACAAGTGACTGCTGGAATAGCTTTCCTTCTTGTTGATTTGTGGCCTTCCTCTCCTGGGAGAATAGCGACCTCTAGTGGCTTGTGCTGGGCAGCTGTTCGCAGACAGGGCTTCTGCTTCCTGCCTGGCTGCTATGGAGTTTATCTCCGCTGTTGAAGTGGGTATGGCCTGGCTCCAGTCGCTGCTCCAAAATGGTGGAGCCGGGTTGGAGGGGGAGCGACCTGGAGGCTATTTATCTCTGTAAGGGGCCTCAGTGCTCCCTGCTGCCCAGGGGTTTAGAGTGTCCAGAGATCCCCAGATTCCCTGCCTCTCAACTAAGTGTCCTGGCCTGCCCCTTTAATACTTCCCAAAAGCACTCTCCAAACCAAAATAACAACAGCAACAAAAAATAAATAAAGAAATAAATAATTAATTTTAAAAAAGGAAAACGCTCTATTTTCTTTGTCCTCAGGCGCCAGTCTCAGGAACCTGCTGTCTGGTCTTGCTGCCCTGTTTCCCTAGTATTGGGGTCCCTGTCCCTTTTAAGACTTCCAAAAAGCAGTTGCCAAAAAAAAAAAATGAGGGAATAAAAAATGGCCGCTCCCGTTTCTTTGTTCTCTGGCATTGCCCTCAGGCACCTGCTCACCGGTCCTGCCACCCTGTTTCCCTAGTATCCAGTTCCCCACGCATGCACTGTGTCTGTGCTCTGATCCGGATGGCTGGGGCTGGGCTCCCTTCGTGCTGACTCCTCTCATTCCCCCCGGGAGCTGGAGGGAGGGGCGCTCAGATCCCGCCCGGCTGGGGCTTGTATCTTACCCCCTTCGGGAGGCGCTGAGTTCTCGCAGGTGTGGATGTGATCTGGATGTTGTCCTGTGTCCTCTGGTCTTTATTTTAGGTAAAGTTGTCTTTGTTATATTTTCATAGATATATGTGGTTTTGGGAGGAGATTTCTGCTGCTCTACCATCTTGGCTCCGCTGCACATGTAACTTTTATTACAGTGTATTGTTATAATTATTCTATTTTTTCATTGATTATTGGTGTTGATCTCTTAATGTTCCTAATGTGTAAATTAAACTTTACCATAGCTATGCATGTTTAGGAAAAGATACAGTATATATAGGGTTTGATACTATCTGCAGTTCCGGGCATCCACTGGAGATCTTGAAATGTATCTCCACAGATAAGGGGGGCTACTACAGAGCAGTGTCGTCACATCATGGCTTCTAGTCACTTCTATGGACTCTGCCTTTCTTTGTCTTCCTCCCCATTAAAAACTAAATAAAATATGTTAAGAGAAAACTTCCACTTTCAAACAGCCTATATTGGCATGGTGTTCTTTTTTACTGGCTCTGAAAATTGACATGCAACCAAATCATTTCAGCTCTGGTAGTAGAGATATAAGGGGCCATACTCTTCTGTAATGACAGAAAGGCATCTCCCATTTAGTAGAGGCCAGGAAAGCTGGGAATGGTGATCATTTCTTCATGAATGCCTCATGTTGGCACAGGATCCTCTGCAATCCTCTTGTGAAATAAAGGGAGACTCAGAAAATTGGAGTCACTTTCCATCCCAAAGTTTGTGACAGAGTCAAAATAACAGTATTCAGAGCAAAGCTCAGTGCATATTATACTTGTCTCTTTACTCTATTTCTGGGATTTAACAAAATCTTCATGTCCAGGTACATAATTTGCATATTATACTTAGAAAATGCCATCAATCTTTCTGTGAGCATGATTGTGTGTGGGAATAAATTAAAAGTAAAAGAGTTGTCAGATTTTCCCATATTCACACTGGATAAAGTCATCATTATCAAATCAAAACATTCCTTGGGTCTTATCAGTTGATTTTAAGGCTTAGTAATAAGGTATATATGCTGGTCATTTTGCTCTGTGTTGGGCGGATATATCTGATTCTGTTTTATATATATCTGATTCTGTTCATTCAGTGGTATTTCCTCAGTGTAGGAAGATGCATCTGGGATTGCCATCTTGAATTTTTCTTCTTGGTTATGCTCCAACTCTCACCCCAGATTTTACAGTAATTATTGCAAAGGAGACTTTCTTTCCTTTGTTTTGGATCACAGATGTGAATGTGTTAAAATTTCTAGGGACAGAAAAGATAAGTGGTTGCTGCTTTGTTTTCTGTTGCTTCCTCTGTACATGAAACCATTCTGATAGATCTTCAGGAAGAGATTCAGTCACAGATGGCAAAGGTCAGTGTCTTGTGTATTCAATGTAGTCAGTAATAAAGTCAGGACTTATGCTAACTGAATGTTAATAAGGAAGTACAAAGACCTTGGAAAGTCATTATGTCTGGTCATTTGCTTCATCATATTACTCCAACAGGCTCAGGAGGCCAATGCAAAGAGATTTTTAAACAAGTATTAAGAAAGGCCAGAAAAATTAGGAAACTGTGGAAATGCTATATAGATTGTCAGGTTCATATGATATGCTATAGCTCAGCAGAAGGAGAATTTTAAAATGTCATTTCTTTGTAGCAGAGGAATAGAATTACTTCTTACCAAAGGAAATCTGTCTTTATCCAAATCAAAACATTATGTTTTTTTTTGTCTAAATACAATGGTCTTATATAGGCACTAACTACAGGTTCTTTGAATGAAGTTCATTACATAACATTGGAAATATTTTCCTTGATCAAGTAGTTATGCATCAATACATTTTGATAAGTAGGTGGGGAGAAGCTAAAATTGGGTGTACTGGAAATACATATAAATGTAAATCAACTCCTGTCTCCCATTTTCTGCATTTTCCTCTTAAATTTTGTTTCTTCACAGTGTGAAGATTAATGCTGTGTTCATGCATTCAGTCCAGGCTTGGGTTTCACCTTTTGCCTCCTCTCTAATCTTCTCTTCTTTATCCTCAGTGGATTGTTATGACCATGAAACTGAGAAGGAAGCCACACTGGCACAACTCAGACACACACGCACACACACACACACACACACGTGCGCGTGTGCGCGCGCGCACACACACACCCACACACCCACACACACACACACACACACACACACACACGAGTAAACTTGTCCTCATGCAATGATAAACCCTAGAGGAAAGCACCATCAGTTGAATGGTCCGTAAGGAAGAAGCATTCCAGGTCCTCAGGGGAAGAAAGAACACTATGAATTCTTTTCTCTGTACTAATTTAAAAGCCCTAGGACATACTCACTTCATCAAAATCCTTGCTAATTAATGTTAAAAGAGAATCTTATAATTTAAAAGCTGTAAGTCCTTTATACATTAAAATTTCCTTTATGAATTTTAGAATTCCTATTATGTGTTCTTGTTAGTACATCTATATACCTCTCTGTATATCCTTCCACTCATCCATGCATTTAATGTTGATGGAACTCCGATTCAATCCCTTCAGCATTGTGTTATATCACCAGGAGATATATCAAATCTAATTTTTGTTCCTTTGTGATGTTAGCTGATACTGGTTCTCAATACTTAGATCTATACATTCATTGGGGGTTATAAAATGGTGTAATTCTATTATTCTACCTAATTCTATCATGTTTATTTAACAGCTGAAAATATTTTTGAGGACATAATTCCCCTTATATATGATTTGGTTATCTAGTGATAGTGCTATCTTTTTATTTACCCAGGATGCAAAATAAATTGGTTCTTATGAGCTTGTGGATTTCAAACATTATTTAAATATATTTGATAGTTTTCAATCCATTGCAATGATTAGTCTTATTGCAATTTAAATCATTTCATCTTTGGCTAGTGGGGGCCTTATGAATCAGTTTCTGAGTCTTTTTGGCATGATCCTGGTGGTCTTAGATATATTCCTTGTTATCCATTTGCTATGATGAGATGTTTCAAGGTCACTTTGTGAATTTCCTAATTCTGCCCTGAATCAGCCATTTCTTTGAGAAGCCCTTGTTACTTTTAATGGAGATGATTTTTCAAGACCATAACCTGGCTTCTAGAGATGCTTATTTCTACTTGAGTGGTTATTTTTCTAGGCTTTTTCATTGGTAAGAGCTAGGATACACACACATGTATATATGATATATATTATGTATGCATATATATTTATATAATGCATTCTGCAAATGACTTATCAATATATAATATGCACTGTATATTTTATTACATAAAATACAAAATAATACTGGAATAAATATTTTTAATATATAAAAAATACTTGTAAATTCATACCAATATCTATATTTACGTTTGAAATTAAAGTGGTCTTTGTTAACTGGGTTTATAATATTTCTGTCTCCTAAATTCCACACCAAGAATCTTAGTTCTTAAGGACACAGGAATTAACAGAATTTAAAAATCTCCATAATTGTTTATTATTCCTCTGTACTTGTACAATAGTGTCAGAATAACTAAAACTACACTGCCAATTATAAAAAACTAAAAAGAATTATTATTAGTGATAGTTAATTAAATATACTAATAATTATTTTTTTAAATTTTTTATTAAGGTATGATTGATATACACTCTCATGAAGGTTTCACACGAAAAAACAATGTGGTTACTACATTTACCCATATTATCAAGTCCCCACCCATACCCCAATGCAGTCACTGTCCATCAGTGCAGCAAGATGCCACAGATCCACTATGTGCCTATTCTGTGATACACTGTTCTCCCTGTGATCCCCCACACCATGTGTACTAAACATAATACCCCTCAGTCCCCTTCTCCCTCTCTCCCCACCCAGCCTCCCACACCCCTTCCCTTTGGTAACCACTAGTTCATTCTCTTAGTCTCTGAGTCTGCTGCCATTTAGTTCCTTCCATTTTGCTTCATTGTTATACTCCACAAATGAGGGAAATCATTTGGCATTTGTCTTTCTCTGCCTGGCTTATTTCACTGAGCTAACTCCAGTCCTCCAACTCCATCCTTGTTGTTGCAAATGGTAGGATTTGTTTCTTTCTTAAGGCAGAATAGTATTCCATTGTATATATGTACCACATCTTCTTTATTCATTCTTCTACTGATGGACACTTAGGTTGCTTCCATATCTTGGCTATTGTGAAAAGTGCTGTGATAAACATAGGGGTGTATATGTCTTTTTGAGTCTGAGAAATTGTATTCTTTGGGTAAATTCCAAGGAGTGGGATTCCAGGGTCAAATAGTATTTCTATTTTTAGTTTTTTGAGGAACCTCCATATTGCTTTCCACAATGGTTGAACTAGCTTACATTCTCACCAGCAGTGTAGGAGGGTTCCCCTTTCTCTGCATCCTCACCAGCATTTGTTATTCTTAGTCTTTTCGATGCTGGCCATCCTTACTGGTGTGAGGTGATATCTCATTGTGGTTTTAATTTGCATTTCCCTTACGATTAGTGATGTGGAGCATCTTTTCATGTGTGTGTGTTGGCCATCTGAATTTCTTCTTTGGAGAACTGTCTCTTCATATCCTCTGCCCATTTGTTAATTGGGTTATTTGCTTTTTGAGTGTTGAGGTGTGTAATTCTTTTATATATTTTGGATGTTAACCCCTTGTCAGATATGTCATTTACAAATATGTTCTCCCATACTGTAGGATGCCTTTTTGTTTTGTGGATGATGTCCTTTGCCATACAAAAACTTTTTAGTTTGATGTAGTCGCATGAGTTGATTTTTGATTTTGTTTCCCTTTCTCAAGGAGATGGGTTCAGAAAGAAGTTGCTCATGCTTATATTCAGGAGATGTTTGCTTATGTTGTCTTCTAAGAGTTTTATGGTTTCATGACTTACATTCAAGTCTTTAATCCATTTTGAGTTTACTTTTGTGTATGGGGTTATACAATAATCCAGTTTCATTCTTGTGCATGTAGCTGTCCAGTTTTGCTAACGCCAGCTGTTGAAGAGACTGTCTTTTCTCCATTGTATGTCCACGGCTCCCTTATCATATATTAATTGACCCTATATGCTTGGGTTTATATCAGGGCTCTCTAGTCTGTTCCAGTGGTCTATGGGTCTGTTCTTGTGCCAGTACCAAATGGTCTTGATTACTGTGGCTTTGTAGTAGAGCTTGAAGTTGGGGAGTGTAATTCCCCATGCATTATTCTTCCTTCCCAAGGTTGCTTTGGCTATTTGAGGTCTTTTGTGGTTCCATATGAATTTTAGGATGATTTTCTCTGGTTTGTTGAAGAATGCTGTTGGTATTTTGATAGGAATTGCATTGAATCTGTAGATTGCTTTAGGCAGGATGGCCATTTTGACAATACTAATTCTTTCTATGCATGAGCACAGGATGTGCTTCCATTTATTGGTATCTTTATTTTCTCTCATGAGTGTCTTGTAGTTTTCAGAGTATAGGTCTTTTACTTCCTTGATTAGGTTTATTCCTAGGTATTTTATTCTTTTTGACGCAATTGTGAATGAAATTGTTTTCCTGGTTTCGCTTTCTGCTAGTTCATTGTTAGTTTATAGGAAAGTAACAGATTTATGTGTATTAACTTTGTATCCTGCAACTTTGCTGAATTCAGATATTAGATTTAGTAGTTTTGGAGTGGATTCTTTAGGGTTTTTTATGTAAAATATGATGTTATCTGCAAACAGGGTCAGTTTAACTTCTTCCTTGCCAATCTGGATGCCAATCTGGATGCCAATTTTATTTCTTTGTGTTGTCTGATTGCCGTGTCTAGGACCTCCAGTACTATGTTGAATAGAGGTGGGGAGAATGGACATCCTTGTCTTGTTCCCGATATTAAAGGAAAGGCTTTCAGCTTCTCACTGTTAAGTATGATGTTGACTGTGGGTTTGTCATATGGCCTTTATTATGTTGAGGTACTTGCCCTCTATACCCATTTTGATGAGAGTTTTTTTCATGAATGGATGTTGAATTTTCTCAAATGCTTTTTCAGCGTCTATGGAGATGATCATGTGGTTTTTGTCTTTCTTTTTGTTGAGGTGGTGATGTTGATGGATTTTTGAATGTTGTACCATCCTGCATCCCTGGGATAAATCCCACTTGGTCATGGTGTATGATCCTTTTGATATACTGTTGAATTCTGTTTGCTAATATTTTATTGAGTATTTTTGCATCTATATTCTTCAGGGATATTGGTCTGTAATTTTCTTTTTTGGTGGTGTCTTTGCCTGGTTTTGGTATTAGAGTGATGCTGGCCTCATAGAATGAGTTTGGAAGTATTCCCTCTTCTATTTTTTGGAAAAGTTTAAGGAGAATGGGTGTTAGGTCTTCACTAAATGTTTAATAAAATTCAGCATTGAAGCCATCTGGTCTAGGAGTTTTGTTCTTAGGTAGGTTTTTGATTACCAGTTTGATTTCATTGTTGGTAATTGGTGTGTTCAGATTTTCTGTTTCTTCCTGGGTCAGCCTTGGAAGGTTGTATTTTTCTAAAAAGTTGTCCATTTCTTATAGGTTATCCAGTTTGTTAGCATTTAATTTTTCATAGTATTCTCTAACGATTCTTTGTATTTCTGTGGTGCCCATAGTGATTTTTTCTTTTCTAATTTCTTATTATGTTAATGTGAGTAGACTCTCTTTTTTACTTGATAAGCCTGGCTAGAGGTTTATCTATTTTGTTTATTTTCTTAAAGAACCAGCTCTTGCTTTCATTGATTCTTTCTATTGTTTTTTTCTTCTCAAATTTATTTCTGCTCTAATTCTTTATTATGTCCCTCCTTCTACTGACTTTGGGCCTCCTTTGTTCTTCTTTTTGTACTTTTGTTAATTGTGAGTTTACACTGCTCATTTGGGATTGTTCTTCTTTCCTGAGGTAGGTGTATATTGCAATATACTTTCTTCTTAGCACAGCCGTGGCTGCATCCTACAGGTTTTGCAGTGTTGAACTATTGTTGTCATTTGTCTCCATATATTTTCTTGATCTCTGTTTTTATTTGTTCATTGATCCATTGGTTATTTAGGAGCATGTTGTGAAGTCTCCACGTGTTTGTGGGATTTTTCATTTTCTTTGCATAATTTATTTCTAGTTTCATACGTTTGTGGTCTGAGAAACTGGTTGGTACAATTTCAATCTTTTTGTAAATACTGAGGCTCTTTTTGTGGCCTAGTATATGATCTCTTCTTGAAAATGTTCCATGTGCACTTGAGGGGAATATGTATTCTGTTGCTTTTGGGTGTAGAGTTCTGTAGATGTCTGTTAGGTCTATCTGTTCTACTGTGTTGTTCAGTGCCTCTGTCTCCTTACTTATCTTCTGTCTGGTTGATCTGTCCTTCAGAGTGAGTGGAGTGTTGAAATATCCTAGAATGAATGCATTGCATTCTATTTCGCCTTTTAATTCTGTTACTATTTGTTTCATATATACTGGGTGCTCCTGTATTGGGAGCATAGATATTCATAATGGTTATATCTTATTGTTGGATTGACCCCTTTATCATTATGTAATGTCCTTCTTTATCTCGTTACTTTCTTTGTTTTGAAGTCTATTTTGTTTGATACAAGTACTGCAACTCCTGCTATTTTCTCTCTGTAAGTTGCATGAAATATCTTTTTCCATCCCTTCACCTTTAGTCTGTGTATGTCTTTGGGTTTAAAGTGAGTCTCTTGTAGGCAGCATATAGATGGGTCTTATTTTTTTATCCATGCAGTGGCTCTATGTCTTTTGATGGTGCATTCAGTCCATTTACATTTAGTGTGATTATCGATAGGTATGGGCTTATTGCCATTGCAGGCTTTAGATTCATGGTTACCAAAGGTTCAAGGTTAATTTCCTTACTTTCTAAGAGTCTAACATCTCACTTAATATGCTGTTACAAGCACAATATAAAGGTCCTTTTCTTTTTCTCCTCATTTTTCTTCCTCCTCCATTCTTTATATATTAGGTATCATATTATGTATTCTTTGTCTATCGCTTAATTGATGTTGGGAATAGTTCATTTAATTTTGCATTTGCTTAGTAATTAGCTGCTCTGATTTCTTTACTGTGGTTTTATTGCCTCTGTTGACAGCTATTTCTTATTATGTTAATGTGAGTAGACTCTCTTTTTTACTTGATAAGCAGTTCCCATATATAGCAGTTCCTACAAAATAAACTGTAGAGATGGTTTGTGGGAGGTAAATTCTCTCAGCTTTTGCTTATCTAGAAATTGTTTAATCCCTCCTTCAAATTTAAATGATATTCTTGCTGGATAAAATAATCTTGGTTCCAGGCCCTTCTGCTTCATTGCATTAAATACATCATGCCACTCCCTTCTGGCCTGTAAGGTTTCTGCTGAGAAGTCTGATGTTAGCCTGATGGGCTTACCTTTGTATGTTATCTTGCTTCTCTCTCTGGATGCTTTTAATAGTCTGTCTTTATCCTTGATCTTTGCCAATTTTATTACTATATGTCTTGGTGTTGTCATCCTTGGGTCCCTTGTGTTGGGAGATCTGTGAATCTCCATGGCCTGAGAGACTATCTCTTTCCCCAGATTGGGGAAGTTTTCCACAGTTAACTACTCAAAGACACTTTCTATCCCTTTCTCTCTTCTTCTTCTTCTGGTATCCCAATAATGTGAATATTGTTCCGTTTGGATTGGTCACACAGTTCTCTCAATATTCTTTCATTCTTAGAGAACCTTTGTTCTCTCTATGCCTCAGCCTCTTTTTATTTCTCTTCTCTAGTTTCTATTTCATTTATCATCTCCTCCACCATATCCAACCTGCTTTTAATATCCTCCATTGTGCTCTGCAACGATTGTATCTCTGACTGGAATTCATTCCTGAGTTCTTGGATATCTTTCTGTACATTTATTATCATGTTGATGATTTTTGTTCTGAACTCCCTTTCAGCAAGAGTCATAAGATCCATGTCATTTAAATCTTTCTCCAGAGTTATATTAATTTTACTCTGGACAAGGTTCCTTTGGTGTTTCATATTTGTATATGGCGCCCTCTAGTGTCCAGAAGCTCTGTTCTCTGGAACTGCTCAGGCCCTGCAGCAATGTCGGGGGTTGCAGGGGGAGTGGTATTGGTGCCTGGGGGGAGGAAAGAGCTGTTTCCTGATTCCTGGCTGCTGTGCCTGTCTCCGCTGCCTGAACCAGTGGGCCAAGCACACAGGTATAAGCTTTTGTCCCAGAGCAGCCAGATATGGATCCCTGCTTTCAAAGAGCGGCTGGAATCTCAGTCTCTCCAGGAATTCTGCCTGTATTAGCTTTCCAACCCCATAGTCCTGTTAAGTATCATGAAAGCACCATGAAATGTAGGTTTGTACTCCCAGAGCAGATCTGCAGAGCTAGTTATTCAGCAGTTCCAGGCTTTCTACTCCCTCCCTGCTTTGTTTCTCGTCCTTCCGCTGGTGAGCTGGGGTGGGGGAAGGGCCTGGGTCCTTCCAGGCCGCAGCTTTGGTACATTACCCTGTTCCATGAGGTCTGCTCTTTTCTCTATGTGTATGCCATCTGGCACAGTCTTCTTTCCTGCTGCTCTCTCAGGAGTAGTTGCACCAACTATATTTTCTAATTGTATGCAGTTTTAGGAGGAAGCCTCTGTCTCTCCTCTCATGCTGCCATCTTTTATCCCTTCAGGATCACTTCACTAATAATTAATTTTTGTATATGCTGTCCCCTATTCCCAAATTTTTTAATGGTTCTACTGAATCGAAATTATCAGAACATACAGCCATTACATACTACAACCTCTCCCTTTTTATCCACACTAAATCTTAATTCTATGAGTAGCTATACATTTAATACTTCTCACCAATCTCTAGTCTTCTTGCTTGTTTGAAGCTTATTGTCTGTGGGTTCCTTAATAAACTCTCATCAGGGTGCTTGAAGGCCAATTTTTCTGCATATAAAATCTTTGCCTCAATTTTTTTTTTCATTTTATGAAAATATTTTATTTTTGAGAGGGCATCTCTCATATTTATTTATCAAATGGTTGTTAACAACAATAAAATTCTGTATAGGGGACTCAATGCTCAATGTACAATCATTAATCCACCCCAAGCCTAATTCTCATCAGTCTCCAATCTTCTGAAGCATAACAAACAAGTTCTTACATGGTGAACAATTTCTTACATAGTGAGTAAATTCTTACATGGTGAACAGTGCAAGGGCAGTCATCACAGAAACTTTCAGTTTTGATCACACATTATGAACTATAAACAATCAGGTCAAATATAAATATTCATTTGATTTTTATACTTGATTTATATGTGAATCCCACATTTCTCCCTTATTATTATTATTATTATTATTTTTTAATAAGATGCTGAAGTGGTAGGTAGATGCAAGATAAAGGTAGAAAACATAGTTTAGTGCTGTAAGAGAGCAAATTTAGATGATCAGGTGTGTGCCTGTAGACTAAGTGTTAATCCAAGCTATACAAGGCGATAAAACATCCACAGATGCAGAAGATTTCTCTCAAAACAGGGGGGGTGAGGTTCTAAGCCTCACCTCTGTTGATCCCCAATTTCTCACCTGATGGCCCTCCTGTGACTGTGCCTGTCTTAGGTTGTTCCTCCCTTGATGAATCTTACCAGTCTTTGGCAAACCATCTTCTGGGGCCATACAGGGAGATGTAAAGTTGGTAAGTGAGAGAGAGGTAATACTGTTTAAAAGGTTAGCTTTTTACTTCTTTGCAGATTTATGCCCTGTGGCTTTTATGCCCAGCAGTTGTCTTGAGGTGTCTTTACCACTTGGAAGAATTATGATACTTGGTAAATTCGATATGAGACATGAATTCTATTTAAGGGTTGTAATTAGGAAGAAAGAAGAAAAGCTATAGGAGTAGCAGATGGAAGATAACATGGGAAGATTGATTATTTCTTTGACATATCTTCTTGTAGAGTAACTAAGCATGTATAGGTTTTAAACTACTAATTAAACTAAGCATGTATAGGTTTTAAACTACTAATTAAACTGTGTACACACATTGACATAGTAGGAATACAGTTACATAACCAAAGCAGATCTATAATTACCAGCCATCTCCAGTGAAACCAAGAAAACCAGTTAGGCACCCTAGGCATTTGTGAAAACTTATCTATGATATGGTGGATATTGTCCCACTGAAATTGAACAGTCTGAGAGAAATCAGACAAATTAAAACAACCATTCCTGGGGACTGTTCACATCCCATATGTTCTTTTAACAGTAGATAGTCTGTAGTCATAAGATTTTGGAGTGCTACAACTTGCACTTCTCCTAATTCTTGGTTGAGTTTTTCAGTATAGATCCAGTCAGATTTGTTGTTTTACTGTATGCACAGGCCAGCTTAGATATCTCCTTCTTCATTCCAATGGCAAATCCAGGAACCAGCGGGATGAATGCAGCTACAACTGCAACAGCACCAGGATCTTTGTTGAAGTTTTTTGATGATCATCTTCTGGAATGACTCTCCCAGAGAATGTTGATGTTGGAAGTTCTTCTTCATATCATATCTTAATTCGTTTTCTGGGTAGCTAAATCAGGCTTTGATCCTCTGTATAAACACAAACAAACCCTTTGCCCACACTTTGATATGCCCTTTATTTCATTGTGAAGAACTTATTGGAGATCACCACACAGGATCTGCTTTTTTTTTTGTTTAAGAGAAATGAATATTATCAGAAAAATGTACCTCCATAGCCGATCATCTGACACCCTTTAAGTGATCAAAATTAAGGATATTTAAAGCATGCATTAATCGTTGATTTACAGTTAGTTTTATCCTATCAGGGAGTAATGCCCCTTTTCTTTCTTTTTTTTTGTCATTAATCTACACTTACATGAAGAATATTATGTTTACTAGGCTCTCCCCTGTACCAGGTCCCCACTATAAACCACTTTACAGTCACTGTCCATCAGCATAGCAAAATGCTGTAGAATCACTACTTGTCTTCTCTGTGTTGTACAGCCCTCCCCTTTCTCCCACCCCCCCCTTTGCATGCTAATCTTAATACCCCCCTTCTTCTTCCCCCCCTTATCCCTCCCTACCCACCCATCCTCCTCAGTCCCTTTCCTTTTGGTACCTGTTAGTTCATTCTTGGGTTCTGTGATTCTGCTGCTGTTTTGTTTCTTCAGTTTTTCCTTTGTTCTTATACTCCACAGATGAGTGAAATCATTTGGTATTTCTCTTTCTTCACTTGGCTTATTTCCCTGAGCATAACACCCTCCAGCTCCATCCATGTTGCTGCAAATGGTAGGATTTGCCCTCTTCTTATGGCTGAGTAGTATTCCATTGTGTATATGTACCACATCTTCTTTATCCATTTATCTACTGATGGACATTTAGGTTGCTACCAATTCTTGGCTGTTGTAAATAGTGCTTCAATAAACATGGGGGTGCATCTGTCTTTCTCAAACTTGATTTCTGCGTTCTTAGGGTAAATTCCTAGGAGTGGAATTCCTGGGTCAAATGGTAGGTCTGTTTTGAGCATTTTGATGAACCTCCATACTGCTTTCCACAATGGTTGAACTAATTTACATTCCCACCAGCAGTGTAGGAGGGTTCCCCTTTCTCCACAGCCTTGCCAACATTTGTTGTTGTTTGTCTTTTGAATGGCAGCTATCCTTACTGGTGTGAGGTGATATCTCATTATAGTTTTAATTTGCATTTCTCTGATAATTAGCAGTGTGGAGCATCTCTTCATGTGTCTGTTGGCCATCTGTATTTCTTTTTTGGAGAACTGTCTGTTCAGTTCCTCTACCCATTTTTTAATTGGATTATTTGTTTTTTGTTTGTTGATGTGTGTGAGCTCTTTATATATTTTGGACGTCAAGCCTTTATCGGATCTGTCATTTACAGATATATTCTCCCATACTGTAGGGTTCCTTTTTGTTCTATTGATGGTGTCTTTTGCTGTACAGAAGCTTTTCAGCTTAATATAGTCCCACTTGTTCATTTTTGCTATTGTTTTCCTTGCCCGGGGAGATGTGTTCAAGAAGAGGTCACTCATGTTTATGTCTAAAAGGTTTTTGCCTATGTTTTTTTCTAAGAGTTTTATGGTTTCATGACTTACATTCAGGTCTTTGATCCATTTTGAATTTACTTTTGTGTATGTGGTTAGACAGTGGTCCAGTTTCATTCTCCTACATGTAGCTGTCCAGTTTTGCCAGCACCATCTGTTGAAGAGACTGTCATTTCACCATTGTATGTCCTTGGCTCCTTTATCAAATATTAATTGACCATGTATGTCTGGGTTAATGTCTGGAGTCTCTAATCTGTTCCACTGGTCTGTGGCTCTGTTCATGTGCCAGTACCAAATTGTCTTGTTTACTGTGGTTTTGTAGTAGAGCTTGAAGTTGGGTCGTGAGATCCCCCCTACTTTATTCTTCTTTCTCAGGATTGCTTTGGCTATTCGGGGTCTTTGGTGTTTCCATATGTATTTTTGAATAATTTGTTGCAGTTCATTGAAGAATGTTGCTGGTAATTTGATAGGGATTGCATCAAATCTGTATATTGCTTTGGGCAGGATTTTGCCTTTCAATTTTTTCCTTGAGAATTTTAAATCATTTCTTCAGTGTAGTTTGGCAAAAGGTATTGTTGAAAAGTCTGATAAAAAGCAATCCATTCTATTACATAAATCATGTACTTTTTCAGCAAGATTGTAAAAGGTTTTCTCTTTTTCTTTAAATTGCTGTTCTTATATTATGATATATATTTTTTTGTTTTGGTTATTGCAGGTTTATATTTTTGGGTATATGTTGTGCATTTTCAATATGTGGTTTCAAGTCTCTTTTGTCTAAGAAATTTTTTCTTGAAATACAATCTTTAGAATTTGTTTAGTACATCTGTTTTTGATTTTTAATTTTTTCCTTTTCACCTTCTGTTTTTTTAGTGTATCATTTATGGTGCTGATTTATTCCTGTTTTATTTTAATTTAGTCTTCATGTCTGAGATAATTTTTCTTAATTCATAATTATTTCTGGAATGTTATCTCAACTCTCTTATTTTAATTTGACTTTTGTTGGTATTGCATGATTTTCTTAATGCCTTTATCTTATTTTGAAATATTTTGTTATAGTTTTGGTATGTTTTTTAATAAGTCTTTCTGGTTTGGTTTTATTGTCTGTAGCTGTGTTGTTCGATATAGTGCCTACTAGCCTTATGTAGGTATTTAAATTTAAATTAATTAAAATTTAATAATATTGAACGTTTGGTTCCTAAGACTCACTAGTCAATAGCTGTATGTGTCTAATGGCTACTGTATTGGACAACACAGATATAGAACAATTCCATGATTGGGGAATGTTCTATTGGACAGCCTTGGACTACAGAGATGTTACTCTGCTCCTTACTCTTTTCTTTTACAGTAACTCTCTTAGACATAGATCTTAATACTTTTCTTCTACTCTTTTTATTTGAGTTTAATTTTTCAAAAACATTGGGAAACTAGGTTTAGACAATGTTCTTAACTTTACAGAACATCATTTACTTTTTAAAAATATAATTCCATTTTTCATACAGAGTTAAAAATCAAAACATGGTAGCTTGATTTCTGAGATTTCCTGGACCTACTTTTATCTGAACCATTTCCTTCTTCATGTCTGTTGTTTCCAGCCTGCTTAATTTTGATTCCACTCTCAGCTGTGTCTCCTCATCATGAAACCCTGTCTTAGAAGAGATCCCTGGCTGGTCATTTGTTTCATGTGTGTACAGTAACTGGACTACTCCAACTCTTTAGGTCATTTCTAAGATCCCTTTTATTGTATGTACTATTAGATAAAACAAAACCATACTGGTGTCAGTCACCATCTCAAACCGGCCTGCCATGTTTTCCAGTAATACCCACTAGATACTTGGAGGTTCTCCTGTTAGTCCACAAGCCTCTATTGTTTTCTTATGCTCATTCCTGCACTAACATGGGTGGCATGCACATCTTGCGGCTAGTGATAGTTTGTCCCCAGTTGCTTGTATTTTGAATTCAGCTCATTAAATTTTGTTGTAAGTGTAGTTTTTAAGTTTTAATTTTCCTACCTAGTTGCTCTGGCTATTTTAATAGGAGAGTTGGGCATATTCTAAGCCTTGGATGCTGCAGCCATTGGCACCTCCAATGATCCATACCCCCTTAATTCCTTTGAAGAATAAATTATTTGAAAATCTTTATAAACTTCTCTGCTGGGAGGACTAGCTCTTCACAACAGTGTTGCTTTAGTCTGAACAAAATATCCAGTCTTTCATTATGATTTAAAGTAAAAGTTGTTGAGAGACCCTGTCTTTTAGGTCTTCAGCAATTCTCTAGCCAGTTTATTCTGGGGGGAACCCACAATGGCTAAATTTTTCTTTCATTTGGACTACAACTGAAGATCTTTTCCTGCCCAACAGCCATATGTCTGCTGTGGACGCTTACTGCGTGTTGCTTAATTGGCTAGCTGCTGAGTTGTTTAATTTCCTTCTCACTGCTTAGGACTTTAAGTTAAAGTTGAAATTTATTTAACTGGAAGTTTGGTTTTAATACAAATTTTCAAGACATTTATATCTAATATCTATAACTATATCCATATCTATTTATCTTTCTATCTAAATTCTTAAATAATGCCTATGAACTTTATAAAATTCAAAGTTGAAAGCATCGTTACAGGTCCTCCAACATAGTTTCTCACTAGGCTTTACTGGCATTTTGTGCTGGATCAGTGTTTGTTGTGGGCTTCTCTTGTGCATTGTAGGGTTTAGTAGCATCCCTGGCCTCTACCCACTAGATGTCAGCAGCACCCCTCAGTTAACCAAAAATGTCCAGGCATATCCAAATGTCCAGAGGGAGGGAAAATGAGGGTGGGGAATGCCCCCTATTGAGATCCACTAGTCTAACATTTCTCCCACTTCATACTTGAACAGGCAGAGATTTATATGAAGTCACATGGATATGTCAAAGCTGTCCTCTAGACTCTCCTTGAGGACATCGTCATAAAACATAATTATGCCTAGTTATGGTTCATCTTTGAAACTAAATTTTTAAAAGGTTTTGGAAATCTGGTTAAAGACCTTTTTGGGACCTAATTATTATTTAGATTGTCTCTCCTATGGATAGTTATTGTAGGAAGAAAAAGTGTTCAATATTGGCTTTTAGTATGAAGAATTAAACTCCACAGACATGCCTTTGGACTTTGGGAAAATTTGAAAAACAGTTGTTTTGATAATAGGATCCTGTGAGTTTGTTGATTTCCACTGAGAGAATTATTTTGAGATTGCCTGCTCTTTGGAATTTTCTTCAACAGAGTTGGTCAGGATGAAGAAGAAAAAGTACTGGTAAGTATTCACCATCACTAAAGACTGCTGGGAAAGTAGCCAAACTGGTAAAGGAACAGTGCTTCCAACATCTTTTTAACTGGTAGGAAGAATCTTAAATCCTATTTGGTAATCCCTTTATCATCATCTATTGGAGATTTTTGACAACATATTGCTCCAAATCCCATACTATCTTTGAGAAATTCGGCATAAATGAGAAATAAGATAGAAAAGAGAGAGAATGAGGAGAAATAAAACATAACATACATCAGCATAGGTTTATTATTAAATAGTCCTTCATGGTAGCATCAGTCAATATTTTTAGTGTTTTATCAAATACTGCTCTTTTCCTTATCATGTCTTTTGCAAAACTGTACATTTTAGACATACCAGAAGAATGAGAAGAGTTTTATAAAATGTGGGAATTAAACTGGCCTGTAATTTATATGTATATTTTTACAGACTATAGAATGGTAAGATGCAAAAATATGTTTTTTTAGTTTCTACAAAGCTTCTCTCTAATGCTATCTATGGATACCTGGCAATGGAATTGTCTCATAGGTAAGGTCCCTTATGAAAGGGATTATATTTCATTACTTTAGTAATGAATCCCTCTTCCCTCATGGAAATCCCATATATAGTCTCCTTATGTTGCAATTCACTTAGTGGTAAAGTATGTTTGAGTAAGTTGGAGAGAAAGCAAGTGAAATAGATGGGCAAATAACATTTGTTGAGCCTTTAAATGTATATATGCTATCTACTATAACCTTTAACGTAACTCTAGGAGTAATTGTCTTGTCCCTATTTTCCAGATCAGGAGTGTTCTAATTTATCAGTAACCTAAGTGAAGCTCATATGTTTGTTTGCAGTTTTACAGTTATATGTAGAAGCTCTCATATTTACAGTTGGCAAAAAACTTCAAAGATACTGAATGTGTATCTGGCAATGAGTAGTGTCTGGTCAATGATTTGGAAGGTTTTTATTAATAATTTATGCATAAATGCTATAAAGATTTAGACCCCTTCAAAATTACATCATCCAGTGAAGCTCCATTAGAGAAAGGACCTTACAGTCTGGTTTACTTGTAAACAATTCATGGTATGTAATAGTGCTTGAAAAATATTTGTTGAATCAATCGATTAATTTGTAAAAAGTATAATAATGTTCACCTCAAAGAATTGTAAGAATTTAATGGGGTAATACAGCAAAGCACCAGACCCCATGCAGGCACTCCATGAGTGCTCATTCCCTCCTCCTCACTGTAGACCTCTTTCCTGAACAAGCTCCCGCTCTTCATATACCCATCCTTGATGCCCATTAGTGACAGACATTTGCTTTGAGATGAAATCCTCAGCAGCTATTTTTGCTATGCCTGGATCAGGTCACTCCAGCACAGGCAAGGAAGTGCTCACTGAAGTAATCAGCTCCTGAGGCAACTTCAGTTCTAAAGCCTTCTATATATAATTAGGTTAGCAAGTATGATTCCATGTGCAGGGCACAAAGCATGAGATATTTGCTTGAGTTGCTCAGGAGGCTTTGAAAAGACCATTTTTGGAAAAATAAATAAAAGAAGGGAGAAATGAACATTAGATAACCGTTTGCCCCTTGGTGTGCTTGCCTCTTCATTAGTATTTATAGAGCCTCTGCTTTGGGGCTAAGACTACGTCTTTCTAAATGTTGTTGGCAAATACCACATAGAGGTGGTTTTCTAGAATTCCCATAGAATTATAAAAACTAATTTTATTTCATGGAATTTGTTGTGCAGCTCTATCCTGATGAATATATGACAGAGAAAGAAACAGAACAATTTTCTGCACTTTTTTATCTTTAATTTCAAGCCTAGTTCCCCTATGCATTTAGGAAACAGAAGACTCTAGGAATTTTAATATGTAGTTATGTTCAGTTTAACAAATTTTAAGCTTCAGAGATTAGCTATGCCTTCCTGCTCTGCAGTATGCTAACTGAAACATTCATAATAAGGAAGAATTGAGAGCAGGGGAGAGAGACAAGCTCCTATGTGGTAATTATGCCTGGGAAAGAGAATTTAGCTTCCATCAAGTTTACTGATAATCCTAATCTTCAGATGGAAATGTGACTCATTTTTCTGAGATGCCTGCTATGTACACTTGAGGATATATTTTCTTAAAAGGGCATATATATTTCTCCCTGACTTTTGCCACTTTCAATGGAAACTTTAACATGAAACTTTTGATACTGACAAGGTTAATGATAGTAATTTTGTATGAAGAAAAGTGGAGAAATAACAAATTCTGTATCTTCATTTTCTGAAAGGAAAGTTACTAACGCTTTTGGTAAATTATAATCTTTTCACTTGGAAAGGATAATCTGAGGGAGTGTTATGGGAATTGTAAAATGTTTATCAAATGTTAGTATGTACAGCCAAAGATTGATTATTTTAAAAAATGTAGCTTGAGTTTCACCCAAGCCACATATAACGTCCCTATGGGGCACACAAAATTTACTTGCTTTCCTAACTCAAAGTCCCATGCCCTCCCACTTTCCTTACACACATTGAAAGCATGAATTCATATAGTTAATTCTTAAGGGCTGTCTCCTGTGCTCAGTAACAAGTTTGCCAAGGACAATCTTCAGCTGTCTTTCATGCCTTTGTCCTTTCCCATGTCTGTTTCCCCTACTAGCTTCTGAGCTTCTCTAGGGAAGGGACATGCTTATTGGTGTTTGTATCTCCACAATCATCTATCATATTACCTGGCTCACACTTGGTGACCAATAAATAATTGTTAAACTGAAATAATGAGTTCTGCTTTGTCATCCAATATACTGGCTGTGCCATCTGGAGAATACTATCAGTCTGTTGATGCTCGCATCATAGTTATTAATGATGTAAAGAGTCTCCCATGGAATTTAGTCCTGCTTGGAGTAGATGGTTGGGAATGAATGAACACTAGTGCTCCTTAGAGCTTCCAGAGACTCTATTTTGTTAACATGGACTTTGGACTCAGATAGGCCAGTTATGAACCTTAATTTTGCTACCAGGCTGTAGTGGTGTCTTGGAAAAGTAATGCAACTTGCAGTGAATGAATTAGAGGTGATCAACAAATGTAAGTTGTATGAATTAAGGAATTGATTATCACTAAACATCATTTTTTATTATCCCTAAAATAAGAGAAAAATATATACCTAACAGTACTGTTAAATACCTATGTGGCAAACTCAGGAAGGTAGAATATTATTTTGGTATCTTGGAAACATACTTTTGAATATTCATCCATCATTTTTTACTGCCCTTATAATTTTCTGAATTATCTCTTTATAAGTATGTTTTAATTTCAGCAAAGTGCTACAACTAATATTTTATATTAATAGTTTATATTAACATTATTTTATATTAATGTCCTATGTTTCTATAACATACTCTTTCATTTTACCTTCATAGCACCCATCTGAGGTTATTAAGGTGATCATCCACACTTTACAACCTGGAAACCTGAATCCCAGAAGGGATTTGATTTACCCGAAGTTACAGCAGTGACCAAAGTATGACCAGAACCTAGAGCTTCTGACTTAACATCTGGTTGGCTTTGCCCTCTGCTCTGTTGTCTTCTCAGTGATCAGGATTTCTAAAAAGAACCAAACATGTATCTCTGCATCCCAGGCCTTTTTGATGAAACACAAAGGAAAGGAGACTGGAATCCCAATTTACTGTGTGGCTTTTGTGCTGGTGCACTCATGTTATAGTTTTGATCTCTGACGTTTGCTTGTTGGTGGACTGAAAAGGAAGAGAACTGGGGAAGGAGTGCATTAAGCTTGACAGCTGTGTTTGTGTTTGCCGCTGTTGATATGCACACAAGGTTGCAGGGAGACCCAGTTCACTGCAGAAGAGGCCTGAGCACCACAGCCTCCCTGTGGGTGTTTGAGGACTTGCTGGAGTTTAGAACATACAGGCAAGTCCTACTCAATTTAGGATTCTTCAGCCTGAAGCATATATTATACATGGATGCATGCCCAACAGACTCAATAAGAAGTTTAGCAAAGGGGAGTGGGGGAGCAGAGGAAGATGGGGTGACAGAAACAACTGATAGTTTGAGGAAGTATTGTAGATTATTGGCTAAAGTGTGGTTTCTGAAACTAATTGAGCACCTAATATGTTCAAGGTGCTGCAGAGATAGCAGAAAAACCCTGATGCCATGGAGCTTACGCTTAGGGGGAAGAGACAGATAAAAAAAATAAAGTAAAAGTGGTAGACTGTATTAGAAGGGATGTAAGCACTGTGGAGAAAAACAAGGCTGGGAAAAGGATGGAGTGCTACTCACCCCCCTCTCTGGCCCATGGTCAGTGTTCAGGATGCAGCTTTCCAGGGCACCAGCTTCTCAGTCCTGGGATGCCTTGGTGCTCCTCTACCAACTCTAGACCGCTTTTCTCCAGGCAAGAATAGGTCTTATGGTTTGCATCTGGTATGCACTGAGTAAGCAGTCACAAACTTACTTACATAGCATGGATTCAGAAGTGAATAAAAATAGAAATCAGAAGAGATAAAAGGAGAGGAGAAGAGAGGAGAATTATTTAGATGTAAGCAGACACACACAAAAAAAACTGTTACAATTAAGCTTTCTTTTTTTGCTTGCATTTTGTGTCATTAATATTGAATTGAGTTGTGACTTATTTACCAAACTCTTCTAGGCAGGCAGTAGGGGCATACAGAGGAGACTCAGCTGTACAAAACCCTGCTGCCCACTGGTGCAACATTTCTATTTTCCAAACACATCCTTCCTCTTTTCAAAAGAGATTTGGGCATATGTTATTAGAATGCAGTGAGCACAATGCAAATGCCTGACAGATAAGCCAGGGCTAAGGGAAGGATGAAACTGACCTCATCTCAGTGACAGGGGTCAAACCCTCCAGAATCTGAGGAGACTTCCAGTTGTCAGGGTCAAAGAGAGGACACCTACCTGTTCATAGAGGAGACGAGGGCTTTCTTTCAGAAAGTCTTCAGGGTGGACCATCAGTGAAGGAAGAGGACAGAGTATAACAGGCAATTCCTCACTAATAGCTTTAGAATGTATGACAGTTGTGGTTGGTGTGACCAGGGTGTTCCTCTATCAGTCTACTTCCACTGGCTGATGTTTCTGAAGAAGAGGTCAAAGGACAGGCCTTGGAAACCCAGTGGGAGCCATGTGGAGCCACAGCGTCTCCTTTGCCAAGGCAGGTAAAAGCTCAGGGCCCTCACACAAAGCAGGAAAGATGGTTTTCATTGCCATTCCTGAGGCCTACCAGCTAGTACTGGCCCTCCATGTCCATGGTTTGCAGATATTTTTGACCATACTTTGAAGTTAGAAAGACATTTAACAGTTTCATCTAACACCACACAGACACACGCACACCACCTCAAGCAAAAAATGCCCCAAATGTCCAAAATAACATTTCTCATATTTCAAGTGAGGCACACTGATTTTTAAAAATTCTATTCAATTCCATTTTTTTTATTGATACTTGTACCAACTAAAAAATTAATTTCATGTTCCATTAATTGGTCACATATTATATTCTAAAAACAATACTTTAAACCAATTGTTCTCAACCCAGGAAGCTTTTCAGACTTCACACACATGTCTGTCCCTCAGTGACATGATGTGTACAGGTGGGAAAGTCCCTAAGTGGTTCTAATTTGCCCCAAACCATCCTCTAGTCAACCCAAAGGGACAGGTGCCTGGAAAAGGGAACAGAAGGGAGAGAACAGGAAGGATTTTTTCTTAAGGCTCAGAACAGAGCTGGTCTTCCCTGTCCCAGGGGTGCCCCCTAATAGAAGGAGGTTCTGGGTTCCAATTAAGTTATGAACTATCAGACTGCCACAACTTTTAGGAGATAAACCAAGTACATTTATGCACTAAAAACAATAAACCTAAGGAGAAATGAAGCCTGTGCTTTTTAATCCTTACATATTTAAGAAAAAGCCTTCTGTGGCCTTAGGGCCAGACGTCCAGATGCAACAACACACATGTGTTCTTGAATGCCAGTAATAGGCTCAATCAAAACCAGATCCCCACCCCATCTTCACTCGATGTCTGCTGATCCTCTAGGCCCCAAATGCTCCTGGATTTTAACATCCAAGGGTGCCTTGTATTAGGGTGACCAGAAATTTTGCAGGCAGCATCTTGGAAGTACAGAAATATAGGATCCAACTAAAGAGTGGCAGTCTGTTGGTAAGAGCCTTCATTCCCACGTGCTGGGCTTAGATAGGTGGTATAGTACCTATCATACATGATACCCAGAGAGAACAACTTTTTTTTTTTTTTTTTTTTTTTGAGAGGGCATCTCTCATATTTATTGATCAAATGGTTGTTAACAACAATAAAATTCAGTATAGGGGGGTCAATGCTCAATGTACAATCATTAATCCATCTCAAGCCTAATTCTCGTCAGTCTCCAATCTTCTGAAGCATAACGAACAAGTTCTTACATGGTGAACGAATTCTTACAGAGTGAATAAATTCTTACATGGTGAACAGTACAAGGGCATTCATCACAGAAACTTTCGGTTTTGATCATGCAATATGACCTATAAACCATCAGGTCAAATATGAATATTCATTTGATTTTTGTACTTGATTTATATGTTGATCCCACATTTCTCCTATTATTATTATTATTTTTATTTTTAATAAAATGCTGAAGTGGTAGGTAGATGCAAGATAAAGGTAGAAAACATAGTTTAGTGCTGTAAGAAGGCAAATGTAGATGATCAGATGATCAGGTGTGTGCCTATGGACTAAGTATTAATCCAGGCTAGACAAGGGCAGCAAGACATCCACGGATGCAGAAGATTTCTCTCAAAGCAGGGGGGGTGAGGTTCTGAGCCTCACCTCTGTTGATCCCCAAATTCTCACCTGATGGCCCCCCTGCGACTGTGCCTGTCTTAGGTTGTTCCTCCCTTGAGGAATCTTACCCGTCTCTGGCTAACCAGTCATCTTCCGGGGCCATACAGGGAAATGTAAAGTTGGTAAGTGAGAGAGAAGCCATATTGTTTGCAAAGGTTAGCTTTTAACTTCTTTGCAGATTTATGCCCTGTGGCTTCTATGCCCAGCACTTGTCTCGAGGTATCTGTACCACCTGGAGGAATTATGATACTCGGTAAATTCGATATGAGGCACGAATTCTATTTAAGGTTTGTAATTAGGAAGGAAGAAGAAAAGCTATAGATGTAGCATATGAAGGAAACTTGGGAGGATTGATTATTTCTTTGACATATCTTCTTGTATAGTACCTTAAGTATGTATAGGTTTTAAACTACTAACTAATTTGCACACACATATTAACATAATAGGAATACGGTGACATAAACAAAGCAAATCTATAATTACCAGCCATCTCCAGTGAAGCCAAGAAAACCATTTAGGCACCCTAGGCATTTGTGAAAATTTATCTATGATATGATGGATATTGTCCAACTGTACTCGAACCATCAGACAAATTAAAGCAGCCCATTTCTGGGATCTGTTCACATCCCATATGTTCTTTTAACCATAGATAGTCTATAGTCATGAGATTTTGGGGTGCTACAACTTGCACCCCTCCCAACTCCTGGTTGAGTTCCAACAGTACAGATCCAGTCAAATTCGTTGTCTCACTGTATGCACATGCCAGCCTAGACATCTCCCTCCTCCTTCTTATGGCAAGTCCAGGAGACGGTGGGCTGGATGCAGCCACAACCGCAGCATCGTCCGGACCCCTGTGGAGGCTTTTTGATGATCATCCCCCGGCACGAGTCCTCCAGAGAGTGCTGATGCCGGAAGCTCCTCCTCATATCGTATCTTAGTTCATTTTCTGGGTATCCAAGCTAGGCCTTGATCTTCTGCGTAGAAACAAACAGACCCTTTGCCCACACTTTGACATGCCCTCTATACCACTGTGCAGAACTCATTGGAGGTCAGCACACAGTAACTGCTTTTTTTTTTTTTTTTTTAATTAAGAGAAAGGAATATTATCAGAAAAGAGTACCTCCATAGCTGATCATCTGACACCCTTTAAGTGATCAACATTAAGGATATTTAAAGCATGCATTGATCTTTGATTTACCAATAGTTTTATCCTGTTAAGGAGTAATCCCCCTTTTCTTTCTTTCTTTCTTTTTTTTTTTTAAATTTTTAATCTACACTTACCTGAAGAATACTATGTTTACTATGCTCTCCCCTATATCAGGTCCCCCCTAACAACCACATTACGGTTACTGTCCATCAGCTTAGCAAAATGTGGTAGAGTCACTACTTGTCCTCTCTGTGTTGTGCAGCCCACCCTCCCCTTTCTCCCTCCCCCCCATGCATGCTAATCTTAATACCCCCCTTCTTCTTCCCCCCCCTTATCCCTCCCTGCCCACCCATCCTCCCCACTTCCTTTCCCTTTGGTACCTGTTAGTCCATTTTTGGGTTCTGTAATTCTGCTGCTGTTTTGTTCCTTCAGTTTTTCCTTTGTTCCTATACTCCTCAGATGAGTGAAATCATTTGGTATTTCTCTTTCTCCGCTTGGCTTATTTCACTGAGCATAATACTCTCCAGCTCCATCCATGTTGCTGCAAATGGTTGGATTTTTCCACTTCTTATGGCTGAGTAGTATTCCATTGTGTATATGTACCACATCTTCTTTATCCATTCATCTACAGATGGACATTTAGGTTGCTTCCAATTCTTGGCTATTGTAAATAGTGCTGCGATAAACATAGGAGTGCATCTGTCTTTCTCAAACTTGATTGCTGCGTTCTTAGGGTAAATTCCTAGGAGTGGAATTCCTGGGTCAAATGGTAGGTCTGTTTTGAGCATTTTGATGCACCTCCATACTGCTTTCCACAATGGTTGAACTAATTTACATTCCCACCAGCAGTGTAGGAGGGTTCCCCTTTCTCCACAGCCTCGCCAACATTTGTTGTTGTTTGTCTTTTGGATGGCAGCTATCCTTACTGGTGTGAGGTGATACCTCATTGTAGTTTTAATTTGCATTTCTCTGATAATTAGCGATGTGGAGCATCTTTTCATGTGTCTCTTGGCCATCTGTATTTCTTTTTTGGAGAACTGTCTGTTCAGTTCCTCTGCCCATTTTTTAATTGGGTTATTTGTTTTTTGTTTGTTGAGGCGTGTGAGCTCTTTATATATTCTGGACGTCAAGCCTTTATCAGATCTGTCATTTTCAAATATATTCTCCCATACTGTAGGGTTCCTTTTTGTTCTATTGATGGTGTCTTTCGCTGTACAGAAGCTTTTCAGCTTAATGTAGTCCCACTTGCTCATTTTTGCTGTTGTTTTCCTTGCCCGGGGAGATATGTTCAAGAAGAGATCACTCATGTTTATGTCTAAGAGGTTTTTGCCTATGTTTTTTTCCAAGAGTTTAATGGTTTCGTGACTTACATTCAGGTCTTTGATCCATTTTGAGTTTACCTTTGTATATGGGGTTAGACAATGGTCCAGTTTCATTCTCCTACATGTAGCTGTCCAGTTTTGCCAGCACCATCTGTTGAAGAGACTGTCATTTTGCCATTGTATGTCCATGGCTCCTTTATCAAATATTAATTGACCATATATGTTTGGGTTAATTTCTGGGGTCTCTAATCTGTTCCACTGGTCTGTGGCTCTGTTCTTGTGCCAGTACCAAATTGTCTTGATTACTATGGCTTTGTAGTAGAGCTTGAAGTTGGGTCGTGAGATCCCCCCTACTTTATTCTTCTTTTTCAGGATTGCTTTGGCTATTCGGGGTCTTTGGTGTTTCCATATGAATTTTTGAATTATTTGTTCCAATTCATTGAAGAATGTTGCTGGTAATTTGAGAGGGATTGCATCAAATTTGTATATTGCTTTCGGCAGGATGGCCATTTTGACGATATTAATTCTTCCTAGCCATGAGCATGGGATGAGTTTCCATTTATTAGTGTCCCCTTTAATTTCTCTTAAGAGTGACTTGTAGTTTTCAGAGTATAAGTCTTTCACTTCCTTGGTTAGGTTTATTCCTAGGTATTTTATTCTTTTTGATGCAATGGTGAATGGAATTGTTTTCCTGATTTCTCTTTCTATTGATTCATTGTTAGTGTATAGGAAAGCTACAGATTTCTGTGTGTTGATTTTGTATCCTGCAACTTTGCTGTATTCCGATATCAGTTCTAGTAGTTTTGGAGTGGAGTCTTTAGGGTTTTTTATGTACAGTATCATATCATCTGCAAATAGTGACAGTTTAACTTCTTCTTTACCAATCTGGATTCCTTGTATTTCTTTGTTTTGTCTGATTGCCGTGGCTAGGACCTCCAGTACTATGTTAAATAACAGTGGGGAGAGTGGGCATCCCTGTCTGGTTCCCGATCTCAGTGGAAATGCTTTCAGCTTCTCGCTGTTCAGTATAATGCTGGCTGTGGGTTTATCATATATGGCCTTTATTATGTTGAGGTACTTGCCCTCTATTCCCATTTTGCTGAGAGTTTTTATCATGAATGGATGTTGAATTTTGTCAAATGCTTTTTCAGCATCTATGGAGATGATCATGTGGTTTTTGTCTTTCTTTTTGTTGATGTGGTGGATGATGTTGATGGATTTTCGAATGTTGTACCATCCTTGCATCCCTGGGATGAACCCCACTTGGTCATGGTGTATGATCCTTTTGATATACTGTTGAATTCTGTTTGCTAATATTTTATTGAGTATTTTTGCATCTACATTCATCAGGGATATTGGTCTGTAATTTTCTTTTTTGGTGGGGTCTTTTCCTGGTTTTGGTATTAGGGTGATGTTGGCTTCATAGAATGAGTTTGGGAGTATTCCCTCTTCTTCTATTTTGTGGAACACTTTAAGGAGAATGGGTATTATGTCTTCTCTGTGTGTCTGATAAAATTCCGAGGTAAATCCGTCCGGCCCCGGGGTTTTGTTCTTGGGTAGTTTTTTGATTACTGTTTCAATTTCTTTGCTTGTAATTGGTTTGTTTAACTTTTGTGTTTCTTCCTTGGTCAGTCTTGGAAGGTTGTATTTTTCTAGGAAGTTGTCCATTTATTCTAGGTTTTCCAGCTTGTTGGCATATAGGTTTTCATAGTAGTCTTTAATAATTCTTTGTATTTCTGTGGAGTCTGTCGTGATTTTTCCATTCTCATTTCTGATTATGTTGATTTGTGTTGACTCTCTTTTTCTCTTAATAAGTTGGGCTAGAGGCTTATCTATTTTGTTTATTTTCTCAAAGAACCAGCTCTTGGTTTCATTGATTTTTGCTATTGTTTTATTCTTCTCAATTTTGTTTATTTCTTCTCTGATCTTTATTATGTCCCTCCTTCTGCTGACTTTAGGCCTCATTTGTTCTTCTTTTTCCAGTTTTAATAATTGTGATGTTAGACTATTCATTTGGGATTGTTCTTCCTTCTTCAAGTGTGCCTGGATTGCTATATACTTTCCTCTTAAGACTGCTTTCCCTGCATCCCACAGAAGTTGGGGCTTAGTGTTGTTGTTGTCATTTGTTTCTATATATTCCTTGATCTCTATTTTGATTTGTTCATTGATCCATTGATTATTTAGTAGCATGTTGTTAAGCCTCCATGTGTTTGTGAGCCTTTTTGTTTTCTTTGTAGAATTTATTTCTACTTTCATACCTTTGTGGTCTGAAAAATTGGTTGGTAGAATTTCAATATTGTGGAATTTACTGAGGCTCTTTTTGTGAGCTAGTATGTGGTCTATTCTGGAGAATGTTCCATGTGCACTTGAGAAGAATGTATATCCTGTTGCTTTTGGATGTAAAGTTCTATAGATGTCTATTAGGTCCATCTGTTCTAGTGTGTTGTTCAGTGCCTGTGTGTCTTTACTTATTTTCTGCCCGGTGGATCTATCCTTTGGGGTGAGTGGTGTGTTGAAGTCTCCTACGATGAATGCATTGCAGTCTATTTCCCTCTTTAGTTCTGTTAGTATTTGCTTCACATATGCTGGTGCTCCTGTATTGGGTGCATATATATTTAGAATGGTTATATCCTCTTGTTGGACTAAGCCCTTTATCATTATGTAGTGGCCTTCTTTATCTCTTGTTACTTTCTTTGTTTTGAAGTCTATTTTGTCTGATATTAGTACTGCAACCCCTGCTTTCTTCTCACTGTTGTTTGCCTGAAATATGTTTTTCCATCCCTTGACTTTTAGTCTATGCTTATCTTTGGGTTTAAGGTGAGTTTCTTGTAAGCAGCATATAGATGGGTCTTGCTTTTTTATCCATTCTATTACTCTATGTCTTTTGATTGGTGCATTAAGTCCATTTACATTTAGGGTGACTATTGAAAGATATGTACTTATTGCCATTGCAGGCTTTAGATTCGTGGTTACCAAAGGTTCAAGGTTAGCTTCTTTAGTATCTTACTGCCTAACTTAGCTCGCTTATTGAGCTGTTATATACACTGTCTGGAGAGTCTTTTCTTCTCTCCCTTCTTATTCCTCCTCCTCCATTCTTCATATGTTGTGTGTTTTGTTCTGTGCTCTTTTTAGGGGTGCTCCCATCTAGAGCAGTCCCTGTAGGATGCCCTGTAGAGGTGGTTTGTGGGAAGCAAATTCCCTCAGCTTTTGCTTGTCTGGGAATTGTTTGATCCCACCATCATATTTAAATGATAGTCGTGCTGGATACAGTATCCTTGGTTCAAGGCCCTTCTGTTTCATTGCATTAAGTATATCATGCCATTCTCTTCTGGCCTGTAGGGTTTCTGTTGAGAAGTCTGATGTTAGCCTGATTGGTTTTCCTTTGTAGGTGACCTTTTTCTCTCTAGCTGCCTTTAAAACTCTTTCCTTGTCCTTGATCTTTGCCATTTTAATTATTATGTGTCTTGGTGTTGTCCTCCTTGGATCCTTTCTGTTGGGGGTTCTGTATAATTCCATGGTCTGTTCGATTATTTCCTCCCCCAGTTTGGGGAAGTTTTCAGCAATTATTTCTTCAAAGACACTTTCTATCCCTTTTCCTCTTTCTTCCTCTTCTGGTATCCCTATAATACGAATGTTTTTCCTTTTGTATTGGTCACATATTTCTCTTAGTGTTGTTTCATTCCTGGAGATCCTTTTATCTCTCTCTATGTCAGCTTCTATACGTTCCTGTTCTCTGGCTTCTATTCCTTCAATGGCCTCTTGCATCTTATCCATTCTGCTTATAAATCCTTCCAGGGATTGTTTCACTTCTGTGATCTCTTTCCTGACATCTGTGATCTCCTTCCGGACTTCATCCCACTGCTCTTGCATTTTTCTCTGCATCTCATCCCACTGCTCTTGCATTTTTCTCTGCATCTCATCCCATTGCTCTTGCATTTTTCTCTGCATCTCTGTCAGCATGTTCATGATTTTTATTTTGAATTCTTTTTCAGGAAGACTAGTTAGGTCTGTCTCCTTCTCAGGTGTTGTCTCTGTGATCTTTGTCTGCCTGTAGTTTTGCCTTTTCATGGTGATAGAGATAGTTTGCAGAGCTGGTACAAGTGACCGCTGGAAGAGCTTCCCTTCTTGTTGGTTTGTAGCCTTTTCCTGGGAGAATAGCGACCTCTAGTGGCTTGTGCTGGGCAGCTGCGCGCAGACAGGGCTTCTGCTTCCTGCCCAGTTGCTTTGGGGTTTATCTCCGCTGTTGCTGTGGGCTTGGCCTGGCTGGGGCTGTTCCTCCAAAATGGTGGAGCCCCGTTGGAGGGGGAGCAGCCAGGAGACTATCTCTGTAAGGGGCCTCTGTGCTCCCTGCTGCCCAGGGGGTTAGAGTGCCCAGAGATCCCCAGATTCCCTGCTTCTGGTCTAAGTGACCTGTCCTGCCCCTTTAAGATTTCCAAAAAGCACTCTCCAAACCAAAACAACAGCAGCAACAATGAGAGAGGGAACAGAAAGAAAGAGAAAAAAAAAGGAAAAAAAGGGGAAAAACAAGCGATTTTTTTTTTTTTTTTTTTTGTCCTCAGGTGCCGGTCCCAGGCACCCGCTCACTGGTCCTGCTGCCCTGTCTCCCTAGCACCAGGGTCCCTGTCCTTTCAAGGCTTCCAAAAAGCACCCACCCACCGGTCCCGCAGGGAAGGAACGCTCAATATTCTTTGTCCTCAGGCACTGGTCCCACGCACCCGCTCACCAGTCCCGCCGCCCTGCCTCCCTAGCACCGGGGTCCCTGTCCCTTCAAGGCTTCCAAAAAGCACTCGGCAAAAAGAGAGAAAAAAAAGGGGAAAAACGCGCGATTTCTTCCGTCCTCAGGTGCTGGTCTCAGGCACCCACCCACCGGTCCCACAGGGAAAAATGCGGGATATTCTTTGTCCTCAGGTGCCGGTCCCAGGCACCCGCTCACCAGTCCCGCCGCCCTGCCTCCCTAGCACCGGGGTCCCTGTCCCTTTTAGGCTTCCAAAAAGCACTCACAGAAAAGAGAAAAAAAAAAGGGGAAAAACGCGCGATTTCCTCTGTTCTCAAGTGCCGGTCTCAGGCACCCGCCCACCGGTCCCGCAGGGAAAAACGGGGGATATTCTTTGTCCTCAGGCGCCGGTCCCAGCCACCCGCTCACCAGTCCCGCCACCGTGCCTCCCTAGCACTGGGGTCCCCGTCCCTTCAAGGCTTCCAAAAAGCGCTCGCCAAAAAGAGAAAAAAAAAAAGGGGAAAAACGCGCGACCTCCTCCGTCCTCAGGCACCGGTCTCAGGCACCCGCCCCCAGGTCTCGCAGGGAGAAACGCAGGATATTCTTTGTCCTCCGGCGCCGTTCCCAGGCACCTCCTCACCGGTCCCGCCACCCTGCCTCCCCAGCAACGGGGGCCCGTCCCTCTAAGGCTTCCAAAAAGCGCTCGCCAAAAAAAAAAAAAAAAACCGCTCCGGTTTCTCTCCACCCGCCGGGAGCCGGGGGGAGGGGCGCTCGGGTCCCGCCTGGCTGGGGCTTGTATCTTACCCCCTTCACAAGGCGCTGGGTTCTTGCAGGTGTGGATGTAGTCTGGATGTTGTCCTGTGTCCTGTGGTCTCTATTTTAGGAAGATTTTTCTTTGTTATATTTTCATAGCTCTATGTGTTTTTGGGAGGAGATTTCCACTGCTCTACTCACGCCGCCATCTTGGTCCATATGGCCGAGAACAACTTTTTAATAATCCTCCTCTATAGGATTAAAGTATCTTCAGTAATTATGAAATGAGACAAAAAATAGTAAGAACCAGAAAATAAATGTAGATGCTGGCATTTAAAAAATTGAACTTGTTGTATGTAACCATGCCAGTAATAAAACAAAATTTTTAAATTTTTAAATGAAATAAATATTATAATGCAATAGGAGGAAAAAAATCTACACATTAATTGCATTACTTGCTTTTGAAAAAAGAAAAACTTGTATGCCATAGTAATGAATAATAACACTATCGTTCCTATTGTTTTCATGCCTTAATCTCTGCAAATTTGCCAAAGATATTATCAAAATAGATCTTTGCATATTCATGTTTAGTAGGCAGGATAGTCAGATATGTGAATTCATTTTTCTCATAATTTATTGAAGAACTTTTTTTATTAATTTGAAACATCAAACGTTTCTTTCGTATGAAGCAATGAACATCTAATAGGAAAAGGTTTAAATATAAGGACACATTTATCAGAAATTCCTAAATAATAGCATTTTACAAAAAAAGTCCATAAATTTCAATACTGTCCATTTTGTTTGTTCCTTCAGGATTACTTTTAGAAGCTTGTAGATGTCTCTACAGTTGATAATTTCCCACTAAAATGTCTTCAGCAAAAAATTTATCATTTTTTTGTAAAAACTCAGGTTTTTCATCTTCTGCAAAAATCAGAAATGGGCTGAGTGATAGTGAACCTTGGCATGGTTTCATCCATTGTTTTAGGAGTTTCATAACTGAACTAACTCATGTTCTGATTCTGTGTTCTTACAACCATTTTGCTATTATTGTTTATCAGAATCTACTGTTTAAAGACAGGTATATGTAATGCCACAGAAGTGGAGGCACAAATTGTGGCCAGTGCAATTTTGAACTGACTATATAATTGGAGTTCCCTGAATTGCTTGCATGTCGAGTATAATGTTTATCAAAGTATAAGAAATACAATTGTAATGATATGAAGGTCATATATATTAGAACTCAACCCTGTACATAGCAATTGTTTTAAACTTAGAGCAACACAAAGTTCTTCTGGGAAGAATATTTATTATTGAGTAGGGCAGACTTTTGTAGCAACCCACCGAGTATGACACTGGGAAGCAGATCTTGAGTTGGAGCACTGACTGATTTGAGTTCTTGTGTGATAAGATTAATCTCCAATGAGGCATTCAGCTACAAGGGTAACAAAAGTCTTCGCCCTCTATCCCTTAGAATGTTCTTGGTCTTGAAGTGAACAGACCCATCAGCAACTGTTTTCACTGAGGATGCAATAGGTATGGAAAGAAAACTTACACTGCATCTACAGGACATCCCTTTGAGATGGGAGACAGTGTGTTTACAAGTGAGAAATAAGGACTATTTGATCCCAGTGTGAATCTGCAGGTCTGTCACTTATTTTTGGTAAATGATGGCAAATTTTTGGCGTAAATGTAGGCAACTTACTGAGTCTCTCTGTGCTGAGTATTCATTCTCACTTGTAAAGTGTGAATAACAATAGTGCTTGCCTCATAGAGATTTTGTGATGATTAAATGAGATAGTGCATGTACAGTGCCTAAATCTATGTCTGGTGCATGGAAAATGCTGTTGTGAAATGGTCATTAAGGGCATGATAGAAGTGTGCAGATCAACAGTCAGTTCTTTCACGGGTTTAAGCAAATGGTATAAAAAACCTATTTCTGAGACAGATCTAATTGTAGTTTTAAGTAAAAGCTGGATTTATCACATTAGCAATATTTTTTAAAGGGCTATACCATCTATTGTCATTCTAGCTCTAGATACACAGGAGACTGGAGTGGCTCTGAATTCACATGATAGGTACCCTTAATTGCACAGTAACTCAAATTCCTCAAAAAATCCTTGGAAGCCTCCCAATTATAAGGGATGACTTGAGTCCAGGGAAAACTGGACCCCTTTAACAGCTTGCAGTTGTTCTTTGCCACCACCCAAGCCCTTATCAGATCCACACTATGGAATATATCTGATTTTCCTGACCATGCCGCCTACCAATTCATCCTGACAATTTAGAATTCCAACTATTTTCATCCTCTCACACTTCTGTTCAAGAAGCTACCACACCTCTCTGCCCACAATGAAGTTATCCAGCATGGTTAACGATTGAAACTCTTTCAAAGGAGTTCCCTTTGTTTTCACTTTCTAACTCTAGCTCAGCTTTGAACAACTTCCAGAATGTAGCTGCATTACCACCTTACTTTACTTCCTTTCCTTATCCATGAAAATAGCCTCCTCACTGCTCATTCTCTCTCCAGAGCCTTTCTTTCTCTTTACTGTCCTAGTATGAGATGTAGAAACTGAGACTTAGAAGGTGAAATAACTTGCCTAAGTTGACATGTTTAGCTTGCTCCATGGCAGAGCTGATACTAGAATTCTGATTTCTAATCTAGTGATTATATTCTGAATATCTATTGCAATTAAGTTTCAGAATGCAGATGCAGATCATTCCCTTCCTTCACACGTTTAGCTAGAATTGACATCTGCTTTTCACTTACCTCCCAATAGACAATAGACCCTAAAAACTCTTGGAAGTAAGTTCTAATGAGATACAAGTTGGGGAGTGGGTGTGCATGTGGGCATGGATGCATGCTGGTGGGGTAAGAGTGGGGAATAAAGCTAAGGGATAGGACAACATTTCAATATGACAGAAGTAATTTTGTTTTGAATGGGTGTTTGAGGATATAACATGTCAATAAATTTTTCCCTTCTGACCAGTTTTCTTCAGTCCATATTCTTGCACACCACACCAATATCCCTTTTTGGCCAGTGGCCCCACAGTTTAAAAGGGTGATTTTATTGCTTCTGATAGGCATTTTGAAGGAGAAGGGTTTTGTCCTCCCTCTCACCTGCTTTCACTGAACAGAAGCAAGGATTGGAAGCAAATGTGTTCTCACTCCCATTTGAAGTTCAGAATTAAAGTGTGTCTACCAGGTTTCATAATGATAGGCAATACAGAATATAAATAGGCATACTTGGTAGAATTTCAGTGAGTATGGTATTTAGATATAGTTCATACTGGGTTGTAGTTATTTTTAATAATTTTTATAAACCAGCATAGTTGAATATAAAGGACTGATAGTATTTAAATACCTGATGTTATTTAAATTTATATTAAATATTTAAACATTAAAAATGAATATCAGTGTTTGACTATTTGACAAAAAGAATGCTTTAGGAAACATGTCTGTAAAGAAAGATTCCTTGAGAAACTTGCATAAAACCAAGCCTATTTTTCTGTAAACTTCTAAGAAATTTGGAAATTAAAACATGTTAATACTTTATGCATTTGTATTTGTTTCATAGATTAGAACAAATGCATATACAGTAATTAAAGAAAAAATTCAAAAGTACAGTTGATCTATATTCCTTTTAGGCCCCAATCTAGAATTCCTAACAAAAGTCTGGGTCATCTTATATTAGTTTGGCAAAACGTAGGAAAAATTGAGATGATGTAAATTTTCTTTGCCTTACACACATTTATTTTCCTCCTGCTATAGTAATGATCACTTAATTCAGTTTAATTCTGGAGTACATTCTATGTACCAGATTATGTGCACTTACTTTGGCTGATTCAAAATTAAATAGGATACACTAAAACCAGTGGGCAACACAGGCCAATAGGACTAAATACAAAGAATGTTTCCATACTAGCGCTATGAATAGAGTAAGTAAGTCTCTCTTGACAGAGAACTGCTTCACAGAGAAGCAAATTTTGCTTGTACTAAATCAGGGGAAGGTCATTCAAAGCAGAGGGGAAAATTTGTGAGCCAAGGTCATCTTGGAAGGAAGAGAGTGTATGTGGGTGGTGAAGGAGATGAGTCTGGAAGGTAGGGGCGGGTCAGGTTACCAAAGGCCTTACCTGCCTGGTAAAGGGTGTTGAATCTCTTCCATGAACAATGGAGGATCAAGAAGGATAATAGAAGAGTGTCAGGTGCACAGACAGATGCTAATAGTTTTGACCCTGTATGGCCCTGAGTCTCCTGGGGAAGAAGATGGCAAGATTTCTGCTGAGCCCATGGGTTTGGCATTGGGATACTGGGGACAGTGTAGGTGTTGAACAGCTGCTGCTAGGGTCGCAAAAGGAAGCCAACCAGTAATGAGCAAGAGGATCAACAAATATTATCCAGCTAAAGATGAGAAATCACAGGCTTGTTGCACAGCCAATTAGCTCAGTTATGCAAATTTTCCATGGCAACATTCAGTAGTCAGGATTAAGACAACTGGGTTGATATTACTGATAATAAATCATTTTACAGACACTTGCTTTCTGATGTCCCCCTAACTCCTCAAATGCCTGTAGTCACCCATCTTGTATCAAGATCTATGATGAAGACCAAAAATGTGCTGGTGTGTTCTGAGGGGTGGGGTAGAAATATTTTACCAAGAACAGACATTACGCCTTTTTAACAAGATACAAATGTTTTCATTCAAATGCTGCATTTCACATATTGGAAACTGTAATGAATTCTGTGCATCTCTCTGCCTAGTTCACAATGTCAAGCCAGGCATTGAAACACCTCAGGGTTTCCTCACAAAATTAAATTTATTGTTACACCCTCTAGTAGAATGGTGCATAAATCAAGCATTTGATTTGCATGGACTATAGCAAGAAGCTCTCTTCTGGACAAATAAAAAACCAACTCTGAATATTGTGTCAGGGACAGGAACAAAGCAGTCTAGGACTTCCAATAAAAGTCTGGTATCAAGTGTAATTCATGCTGGTATTACACTGCTCGGTGTCAAGCCTGTTATTAAAACTCTTGTTTTAACCTCCTTTTTTCATTTCAAAAGAAAATGTTTTTCTTGACCTTCCTTATTCAGAAAACCAGTGCACAGTCAAACCAGTACTATTTATAAACTGGTGTCTACTAGTGACAGACATGGGCATATTTATTTTCTTTCTCCATCTACCCCCACCCAACAGAGTATAGAAAGGGGTACATATGAGTAATCAAGTGGAAAGAAACAAAACAAAGGGCATGGAATAAAACACACCATGGGAGATTAGGTAACATGGATATTCACTAATGTTCTATCTCTGGCCACAGTCCCAAGAGAATGCCAGGAACAGTTTCAGAGCAGACAAGTTTAAAAAATGACTCAATAGCCAAAGTTAATGGACATTGGGATGCAGAACATGCATCCATTTCAGGAAAAGTGAGCCTAAATATGCATCATTTGGTCTTATTTCTACCCTCCAGCATATGCGGAGTTATTCATTTTCCTTACTCATATTTTCCCCATCACAGGATATCTGAACTATTTTTTACTAAAAGTAAAATCACTGTGACCTGAAATTGAGTGAGGCCCTAGATAAGAAGCATTTTTACAAATGCACAATAAGTCCACCCTAAGTCTCCAGAAAACATAAATAGATCATGGACTTGTACACATTCTACTCTGCATCAAGGCCTGTTGTGTTTATTCTGGAATGCTGTAGAGGTATTATAAACAGCTTGCTTCTGAAGCCAAGTGCATTTCCAAGAAGGCAAAGCTGTCTGGAACACATAACCAGGTGAAGATGTGAGCCTGAGAGCTATGCTGATGATTTGGTATCTGTGTGTAATTTCTTCTAGCTGTCTGTGAACTTCTGTTAGAATTTGAAATGCTTCAAAATATGAATAGGTGAAAGCAGGTGTCTAAAAAATTAATTTACGATGGTTTAAGGATAGTAAATTCCACTCATTTGTGAATGGAATACATCAATAAATATTTATTAAACCAGTACAATATGCCAGTCACTGTGATAGGTACTATGAGGGGGATGTAAAAATGAGTTAGACCTGATTTCTGCTATAAATATATTCACACATAAAAGCATAGGAGATTACGGAACTATAATACAAGGTAAACGTGTCATAAGACATATAAAGAGAGTTCTATGTAGCATGAGAAGAAAGATATTATTTCCAATTGGAGGAGATTAGGGAAAGCTGAGCAGGCAGGATTTGGCCATGCAAACAGGATTTGGCCACTCTGGAACACCTGATCTGAGGACAAAGGGACACTGAGAAGAATCCTAAACATCAGGCTTTACTAAGTTTCCCCATTTACTACATTTATTCCTACCCCTGAACCTATCACATTTCTCCACTCTTGACCAAACCTAGCATGAAATACTCAGGTCTGTTCCTTTGGGTCTTCATTTTACGCAGTAATTTTGGTAAAGTTGGAAGACATTCTGAGTTGAGAGTAAAAGGAGAAATAAAATGTTCCTAGATGGCTGCTGTGGTTATAAAATCAGCATAAAAGTTCTTGGTATTCATCATTCTGATTGGTCTACTAATATTTTTAGAAATCCTTACAGAGAGCCAGAGATTAGCATGTCCCAAATAGAGCAAATGGATAATTTCAGGTACATTGGCCTCGTTGATCATGATTTAAGGATTCGTATTGGAATAGAAGAGCATCTAGTCCAATCCAAGTTTACTTTGAAAGTACAGTCAGTCCTCTTCATGGATAAGGTGTTTTCTAATTGACTGAAACACCAAGCAGGCTGATCTCTAAGCCAGCCTGTCAATACCCATACAGAGAAAAGCAGAGCGTCCCCTGCCTGCATCTCTCAGGCCAAGTAATTAACTGCACACAGGTCATTGAGCATCACAGATGTGAAGTCGGAGAGATTGAGTGTTACCACAGGACTCCTGCTCTAGAAATAAATGCCCTCCCACCTTGGCACACTTAGAGTAGACACAAAAAATTTGCCTGGAAAGTGTTACGGAGCAACAAGCACCCTTTCAGTTTTGAAATGGAGTTTGATGTGGTTAATCCTACCAGCCTGGCAGTGAGCAATGTGCTGCCTATGATCACTGCCTCTGAATTTGAAATAAATCTATTTTAATGGGAAACAAAATGAGATTCCTTAATGGCCATTGGGATTCCCATCTAAAATTCACCATTTACTAGTTTTAAAGACTATTACTTCTAGAGAGAAGTTGTATGAACCCCAGAAATAGTGACTATGGAAGGAATGGAAACTCCATTTTGAACATTTCTTCTCTGCTCTTAGAGACCAGAAGGTGGATACTGTGACTGCAGAGTCTGTTTCTCACAAAATCAGTGCCTCACAGAGCCTGTTCTCCCTTAAGATTCCTCATTTCCTCAGCCTATTAGGGAAACGGGCTCTATTTTAATTTTTCTGCCAAGTTTCTGATTTTTTAAGTTTATGAAACCAATAAAATAGCTAGTATAATCTGGTTGTTAATTCTAGTTAGTGCCTCTACCTAGATTATTTGATGTAGGTTATTGCTACTGTAAAAGAGACATGGTTTCATATAAAAATGAAGCAACCGTTTGATCAAATTAGATGATATCATTCAGAGGAGGGCATATTGAAACCAGTGTCCTTGGATCTCCTCTTGCCATCTCCAGGAAGTTGCTCTGACCTGCAATAAGTAATTGTGGTTCTTGAGCTATTTAAGCCTGATTAAGGTATTTGTTAGGCATTTGACAGTACACAGTAGTGCAGGATGTCAATTCTCAGCTGTCATCATCATGATTAAAAAGGGTGGAAGAGAGTGACCTTTATGTGGGATGAGTTGTAATTAGTAATAACGATGCCAGAAACCTGTAAGCCAATCAGAGTTTAGCCGAAGTGAATAAAAAACCTAGCAAGATCTCTGACCCAAAAAGTTGCTAAGCAAATGATGCTAGATTTTCTTGTGAACAAAAATTACTTCCTATTGTCCAGCCATACAGTCTCTTCAATTGTTTGGGGATCTTATTATGAATATAAATGAGAAGAATGCAATTTACTTCAGAGAATTACCCCACAGCACCTCCTTGTTTAAGGTTGGCATATTGAAAGCTTTTTAATCTGCAAAATAATTTAAGTTGAAGGAGTCAGTCCAACCAAAATTCCAGCAAAGGGAAGACTTCAGCGTGAGGAAATGCCTAAATTGCAGTGCAGCTGGGTTAGAAAACTCTTACAGGGATTTTTTTTTTGGAAAAGTCTTGAAAAGTGCTCATTGGCTCTTTAACTTGCCAGTCCTAAGAAGGTGAGCAGCAGGGGTTAAAGCCAGCCTCTCCCCTTGAGTGCCTCAGACAGTCAGTAGGGATGTCACCCATCTAGTCTGGCCCACTTCTTCACTGAATCGTCTGAGAAACTCTCCCTCTGCGAAGCCCACTTTTTAGCAATGATGAATAACAGCAGCAAGAAGGAGGAGGCGAGCAAGTGCCGGTGAAACAACGGCCATCACTTTTGTTGAGAATCTGCCATCACCAGACACTGTTAGACTCTTTGCAGGGACCTTCTTTTTTATTCCAGCATCAACAACCAAGGTTTCTGCTATTATTACCTCTGTATTACAAAAGAGGGAAAAGGCTAAGTAATATGCAGTGGACTAGAATGTGGCAGGTTTGGGCCTGAGGCTCGGGCATCCTGGCTTTCATTCTTGTTCTCCCATACATTTATGCCATATCATCCTTCCCGACATGTAAATCACATAGACAGATTTTAAAAATTGCATCTTGGTTTTCAATTGTGGAAGAGTCTATTTTTCACTTCAGGCATTTCTAAAATTAATCTGTTTCCAAAATGATTATCTTCCATTCCTTTAAAAAATATTTATTATGCATCTGCTCTGTGCATGGTGCTGTTAATGTTAAGATAAGAGGATAAGATATAGCTCCTGACACAGAAAATCCCCTGCATGTCTGCATGGCTACCTGAAGCTAAGGCACAACTGTACTCATGCATCTGTCTGTCAGGAGAATGTTGAGTATCTGTGTGGAGTTTGAGTGGAATAAAATGTTTTCAAATATATTATTTCATCTGTGTCTTACAATTCCATATGAGATGGGCAGGGCCAATTTATTACCCCTAGTTCATGGTTGAGGGATTACTCACAAGGTAAAACTGCCCTCACTGGTTCTCCTGGATCTAACTCTCCTTAATTAGCTCCAGCCCACTGCACTGATATCTGCAGAGGCCTCTCCCATTTTGCTTTTGATGCTACTTATGAAGAGAGGTCTGAATTTTGCTTTACATAAGTGATAGTCCTTGCCTTAAAGATATTTTATAATATTTATTTCTTCCAGATAGGTCTGACAGAAGTCAGTCAGTTAACCACGTTTAGCCCCAGTAGCAGACCCGTTTCCACTCATGATTCTGGCAGCCTCCTGAACTGCAGTGTGAACAAATGAGATAAGTACAAAATATTCCTACCCTGCTGGCTCCATGCTCTCCTCATATTCAGTAATGAGGACTAATGAATCAGAGATGATTGCGGTGGTAAAAATCCAAACGCAGATTTTTGCTGTCCTTACTAATGAGAGAAAAATATAGTAGAACATTGGCCTAAAGGCTCCAGATGTGATTCCTTTGTAACTTAGAGTGCATTAAAAAAGCTTCAGTCAGCAAAATAAGTTAATTTTTATGACCTTTATAAACTCTTTTAGCCTGTATCTCAGGAGCTTCTTTTAAAGATTAAATTTTTAAAAATCCTTTTAGCTCTGGCTGACATACCATCTGACTATTTTTTGCTTCAAAGGCTACATCCAAAATCTATAAAGAAATTCTTCTCATGGCAATTATTGTCAAAGTAATTATTAGGTAACATGTCATTTTTAGTTTTACTGTTTTTTGCTCCTACAAGAGTAATCCAGTAGAGCTCACTTCTTAATGTAAAAATTGCATAAGAGATGCAGCATTCCCAGTTGGCTTTGCCTGCATTTGCAGATTCTTGAAAGAGTGAATTGAATTGTCATGGGTAGCACCTTTCTCACATGATGACCATTGGATTAAAGGGGGGGAGATTGTAGGGCAACAAAGATCAAGATTTCATTAAAAGAAAAAAATTAACAAAAAACCCTTACCCTAAGAACTGTATTATTAATATATCATTGAGTCCACATAATAGACATATGGCACAGTTACCCAAAGGTGATGGGTGTCATTTTGCAGCAGGTGGGATATTGAGGGATATTGAGGGATGTCGTTAATGGCATCGCAGATTTAATTTAATGAAATATAGAGTTTCTTCTAATTTTTTTGGTTATAGGGTATCAGTTTCTTTTGAACACTGTGTTTTTGACTGTCTTGATGGGTGCCGACAAGAGTCATTATCCCGTACATCAGTCACTACTTCTATTATATCCACCCTTCTGACCCAGAAAATCTGTGGTTGACACAACTGATTTCTCTGAAAGATTCATGCAGCATTTATTTTATCTTTGACAGCCACCTAGAAGGTCCCACAAAAACTCAGTTCCTACATCTCTGTGTCAGAGAAAGATAGCCCTTTATAAAAGGTGCCTCTCCTGAGGGGCTGCAACAAAGCATGAGTCTCACTTAGAATGATTCACTGAGGTAACAGGATTTATTAAGAAGCATAAGAGCTTTGGTGACCAGACCACTGAGGGCATGAATGCCAGTCTCATGGGAGTTTTGCTTTTGGAAATAACAATAATAATAACATAAAATAAAGAAAAAAGGCCCAGGCTACAGTACTTATGTTCACACTATCACACTTCACTCTGCATCAGCTCTTAACTGTGCCCCATGGGCCTTTCTTTTCCCCTCTCTTGGAACCCCTTTTCTCAGGTCCCAGAAAGCATCTTGGTTTAACACTAAGATATACAAACCACATCCTTTAAATAGATGCTTGGCAGTTATCTATTACTTTCCATTGCTATCTCTATGCTACCTCATTATATAGAAAGGGTACATGATTTTTTTTTTCAAGGCATATAGATAATTAAGTGCTGGATTCAGAATTCAGCCTCAATTGTTTATCTTGTAAATAAATTGACATCTTCCTGTGTGCTCTAAAGTCTAAAGATCTGGCTTGATCATGAATCATCCTGTGAATTTTGCTGAGAAATGAGCATTGGGAAGGAACATGGAAGTCTGTATAAAATAAAACTGCAGTAGTGGTCTTTGCTTACTGAATCCACATATCTAAGCAGATTAAATTATTTCCCTTTTTATCTCATTAGCTCAGACTTTACAGCCCGAGATGAGCCTCAGATCTAATGAAGTCTACTTAACATGTAAGATTTTCATAGTTATTCTAGTCATCAGTATTACTGTTTTATTTTCATTTTTAGCAATTTAATGGTAATATGCAGAGACCACATGTTTTAAAGAAATCTTTTTGGTTTAACATAGAATAATATAAAATGTTTTATTAACCACATACATGATAGGACAGAAAGCTCTTAATGTGACTATCCCATGTCAGTTTCTTCTGATTCTGCTAAATGTTGTTTCTATTCCATGTCAAGAAATGAGTGAGTGTAATGATTTTGAAGAGGATGTAGCATCCTTGGCTCTATCGAAGATGAAACACTTCCAGGGATCTTGGAGCTGACTTTTACTGCAGTGCTACCAAGAAAGATATCAAGGTCATTATTTACTAGAAATAAAGAAACCAGGCAGAAATCGATTACTACGACACTAGATTTATGTTTCCAATTGCTCTCTATATACATCTCTATTTGTCCTAACTTCATGGGGAAGATATTTAATACATAATGGAAAGAGACTGTTGCTTTTGATTTATTTTTTGTTTGTTATTTTTGGCATTCCATGGGGAAATTCTGGAACTCAGTACTGTTTGAGGGTGTGTGTCTAAGTATTCTGGGCACAGTATAGGTTTAAAGGTTCTGGAGAGACAAGGAAACTTGCTTGGAGAGACAAGACAAACTACTTGCTGAGTTCTCTTTTAATGAACAAACTATTTTAACTTTTCTTTCTTTGTATGTTTTACATGAGATTATAAGCACAGATACAAAGGCTAATCTAGCCATAATTGCAACAAGAAAATGCTATGTAGTATTTACATTTATAGAAATATCTCCCCCTCCCTGGAGCCCATGAAGTGACTCTCACCAATCCTAGCTAACTCTCCCTTAGCAATTTACCCAAGAATTGGGATACACCTTAGGTCCATGAAAGCACAAATACAGAGATGTTATGAACTTTCAAGTTTATTTTTAGTGAATAAGATGCTGGTTGGTGATGCATATAACATAATATGGGCCCTATCTTTAAATACTTTCAGCATTTGAACTCAGAAAGGTAAGTAGAGAAACACTAATTTATTAAGACCACGTGAACAGAAAATTATGTTTAAAAGAAGACATGTGTTTTTCTGTTCCATGAATTTAGAACAGTTGGACAGAAATCCAGGACAGAACGCATGCAAAGAGTATGAAAACAACAAGACCATTCAGTGTTAATGCGATGGTATGAAGCTGTAATGGTAGAAGAAAGTGGACAGGTGGAGCTGGAATATTTTTACAGACCCTTGAAAAACCCAATGAACAATATATATTTGAATCAGAGTGTTGCTTTTGAAACACTGAAGTGACGTGTTTGAAAGAGCAAAGATTTAAGCCCAATCTCTATAGGGTAAATCCAGAGAAGTAGTTAGGTAAACTCTTGGCATTGCAATTTTACAAATGACAAACATTCAGAGAAGTACCATAACAATATTTGGAGATCTGAAGCACAGATTTGGGGGTGGGAATTGGTAACCAGCAGTTAAATGTTCTCTTTTGGATGTATTGAATGTAAAGGAATGAGCTCCTTGATGAAATTCAAACCCGGAACCCCACCCACTCCCCATGCCTTTGCAGGTATGAGAACTGGGAGAAAACGTCAGGCACAGAAAGTTTGCTTAACAAATGGCCCTGACTTGCCCTTGAATTTCTTCTCATGGATTTGACCTTCTTATAGACCTGACTTGACTTTATTATGGTTTTTTCTCATGTTAAACCTCTCTGCCTTCTGGGATGAGAGCTCCCTTAAAATCTATTACCCAAGCATGAACAAACCCTTATTGGTTGCCTCTAGCCAAGATGATAAAGCCTTGGTTTTCCAAATCAGAGTTACTAAGTACTAGAGGCAAAAGGAAAAAATGAAGAGAATTTAAGAAGCTGATATTTAAAAGAATGGGTTTAATCCTATCAGAGCTAACTTGGACCAAAGTCTTAAAATTTACCTCAGTATATACTTTGTCTTCTGAAATAACCATCTCTAGTCATACAAAGCAGGTAAGCTGACTTAAATTTTTCCTGACATTTTGCTTTCCCAGCTGCTCAGTATTTTTACCTGGTGGGGCCCCATTTTAATTTCCACCACCTAAGAGATGGTTCTTGGCAACACTTTTTTTTTTCTGGTTTAAAGACAAGAGAAAATTTCAAATTGACGCTTCCCCTGGAGTTCTGGTTTCTTATCTGAGAGACTTGCCTCCCTCATGGCTGATTGTTAGGACTATGATTATTGAGCCTTTTTTCCTCAAAGTATGGTTCCATAGCAAGACAGTTACCATACACTAGATAATAAAGATATCATAAACATTAACAGGAGAATGCTTATTTTCACACAATGCCAGGGTGCTAGATATAGAAGTCCAGAGAAAATTAGGAATATTTATATGGAGTTCAGGAAACGGAATTACATACTTGGGACTGGTCAGCAGATAGATAAAAGTTGAAGTGGTTGATGTGGTTGGGATTTCCCTGGGAGAGTATTTGTAATAAAATTCAGCCATAAGAGAAAGCCTTGAGAAGTAGCAGCCACAGTAAGGATAGCAAGATTTAAAGAGCGCTAAGGAAAAGAGTTGGAGCAAGTAGCAGTGTTACAGAAATAGAGCGTACTAAAAGTGCAGTGAGATCAGGATCAGGTCGGGTCAGGATTGAAAACACCCCCTGGGCTGGCCTTGGGCAGTGACTGGTAATCTTTGCGTGCACTGTTTCTAAGGCTAGGTAAATAACTATAAGGTTGTTTGGGTATACTTAGAAAACAGTGACTGTGTGCACTTGTAACTTTATCAAAGTTATTCCTTTGAAAATCAGCCAACATTTTTAGCTTAGATACTTCCTGTCCAACTCTTTCTACATACCCCAAAGTTAGTGCACTCTTGGGAAGGGATGGTGGAGTCACGTTCCCTTTATTAAGAGGGAAGGAAAGAAGTGGTAAGGAACATTGATATCCTTTATTTTGGCAATTACAACAAAAACCTTCATGGAATTTTGAAAATGTTTGCTTGTGCATTAAAACTGAAATGGTTTGAGAAGGAAAATTTGGAGCCTGAGTGTGGTATTTGAAGGGCCCCCACCAGTAAGATGGCAAACTTCTGGCTTCTCTTCGGGGTCCTCAGTTCCCGCCGGCGCCACCTGAAGCCCAATCACCTCTCGCCCCCCTCCCAATCCCAGCACCTAGCCAACAGCCACCAGCCCCATAGAAGTGACACCTCAATCAATTCATGCCCCTTCCTATATAACCCAGCACCTTTCCCTAATAAAGCAGAATTCTCCAGTGAATTGCTGCTGTCTGTCGCTCCTTTCCTTTCAGTATTCCCTGGGCTGTTGGTCGGGTTAGCCCCTGCCCTCCAGATGGTGCCATGTGCGTGCCCACTCTTCTGGGCTGGGTCACCCCTCGCTTCTGTAGCTTCCTGTTGTGCAGCATGAGCTCTTTATTTGCTTTATCACCTGCACGGCCCGAGTTTGTTTAATTTATATGCCCAGAGACAGTCTTTATGTGGTATGTTTTTCTCATGAATGTTATTGAAAAGTGATAACTGCCAAGTACTAAATATTTACTATGTACGTCACACTGTGTATATTAGATAGGTTATTTTATCTTATTTTTCACACACACACAAAAACAAAATGGGAAAGTGTTTTCCCCAGATTAGAAAACTCTAGTTCACACAGTAGAACTACTGGATGGCAGAAGACGGGCTTGAATCTCAGTATCTCTGGTGTCAAAACTCTTGTTCTTCACTATTTATGCTGCTCCCTAGTTACTTGTATGATCAACTGTCTATATATTATTCCCTACACTTTTAAGTTGTGGTATTTGACTTGTAATTATTCTGCCTTCAAATTCAGCACCATCAGAAATTTCAGTATAATAGGTCATTGCACGTTCATTCTTAAGCTGTGCATGCGTCTTCATTCATCTTAATAAATAATTGAGATGCTTATTAAGCAGATCTTAGGTACCTATTACTGTTTGAAATGTCAAGCTAAGGGTAATAGAATGTTATATGATATATTAAAACTTCCTGGAAGTCAAATTCCAAGTTGAAAACAATCACTTTTTAAAGGAATGAAGTGACAATTACTAGTATTTTCTTCAGCAAATAGAAAATCCCAAGTTTCTTGTTGTTAATATAGCATCATGTCTAAGATTCTATCCAATAGAAAGATGTTTTATTAAAAAGCAAATAAACTTTGAAACACATTATAGTTCTTTGGTTGTGAATCTTTCCCATTTTAAGCACCAAATAGCTCAGTTGTAAATATATTACATGATTCCATAATTTTCTAATCTCTTTTTTTCAGATTTTCAATGTGAGAAATTAAAAGGTTTTAGGGAAGAATGATATTTTAATGTAGGTAATGGAAATGAGGAATTTATGACTTAAAAAAAATCCCTTGTGTGGATTTGAGAGATAGGGTTGTCTTTGTTGGAAAAATAGGACTTCATAGGCCAAATATCTGATTCATAGCAGAAGAGTCAGTAGGTAAAGAAATTCTATTAAACCGGAATGTTGACCAGAATCTTGCTAAATACACATGTTACACACATACAGTTCTTCCACTACCTTCTGCATGAAGTAGATTGGTTCTCCTTTGTATGACACAACCATAGTTTTAAAGCATATATTTTTTAAAAAAGAACCTTATATATCTTAGTCACACATGCTAAAAATTGCCCTGACTTTATACAGAATCAATAGACAATGTCTTCTGACTAAAAATCAGGAAACAAAATATTCTATCTTCTAGGAAATAAAAATTTCCTACCTTGTATTCAGTTTCTTCATCAAATCCCCACGCCTCCAACTATAATTGTAGATATTTCTCAGTCTGTAGTATAACTGTTCTCTTGAAAATCTCTTTTCAGGTCAAAGACAGATGAGGAATCAGACTCTAATAAGAGCTAACCCAATCCTCTGAAACACACCAAATGCAGACAAGAAACAAAGCCCAAGTTCCCTTGCAGAATATGCTAGTTTTCAGGGGGTTGAAATAAAAGCACTGCCTGGGGCAAATGGGTATGAGCTGGGTGAATGCTCTCTCTGTCCTGGGAGGCTGAAATACCTGCTGCTTGTCCAGATCCCAGCAGATGTGAACAAACCTATCATGTTGTCTGTCCTTTTTCAGTCTTTACCACATGTGGGGTATTTTCAGGCTGCACAGACCCTGAAAACACTAGAATTGGGCTCCAGCATTTATCAGTAACAATTTATAGCTGATATATAGCTATCTTGAAAATCCAGTGAAGCCTAACAATGCAGCCCCACAAAGGACTGGGATCAATGTCATCAGTGAAATTTATGGGTGAGCCATGAGACCCTCTGAGCCACAGAGGCTTTCTCTGCAGCCTGTCTTGGATCCCATCAATTATGGTCTAATAAGGTTTTTCCTGCTGTAGGGAAAGCCTTTCATTCCTTCACTGCCTTTCTCAGGAGTGCTTGAATGAATAACAGCGGCTGTTTCTTTATCCCTAGTGTGGCCTTTCCAGAGCATCGTCCCTTCTGGCTTCCTCGACCTATCTAGCTGGACTCTGGTACATCCCTGTGGTTTTCTCACTGGGTCTGTTTGCTCAAGTGACTCTAAAGGGCCTGCTGCTAGCTTCTCATCTCTCTGAAATAAAAAACTTGTCCAAAGAACGTTTCACATTCCCTGAATATTTGTAACCCATAAAATAGACATATCTGATTATTATGGCAGCAAAACAAGTTTGTAGAAACAGCCAAGCCCCCTTAGGCGAGGAGAGGAGCAGACTCTGAAATGTTGGATATGGTGGGAATGTCGCTCTAAAATTTTAGCCTCCTCAAAAGGGTGGGGGTGGGGGGTGAAGAACTGTGGGTTTGGGGGTCTTTGACTATCCTTCAGTTTGACTGTACTTCATCCTGCTGGTGTCCTCAAGGCTGACGTCAGTAGTAGGCAGGTCTGTGGCTCACTCTTGGGGTGTCAGTGATGGGATTTCAGCTTCCCTGAAAGGATGCTCATTCAGAGAAAACAGATTTTTCTTTCATGATGTACACATACAAAATATACTCTCATATATCCATGTTCATACACACACTAGTGCTTATACATTATACCTGCAGATGTGTGTATGTGTTTCCATGAACTTCAGGAAAGATGTTTTCTGAATGTCACATTTTAGGAAATACATTACTTGTCATGTCTTTTCTCTGGATGATTAATCTTTTATTTTCTTAATGTGATCATTGCAGCCATAGGTCAGTAATGGGATGCAGACAGAAGCCAGACTTCCTTCTAAGACTTATGTCACGTCTTTGATTCAAAAACAAGCCCCAGACTAAGCAAAACAGGTTTTGGAGGTAAAGTCTGGATAGAAAGAAAGTTTAGAAGGGAAGAAATGGGAATCTCTCACTTTATCAAGGTGCTCTCTGCTTTTCAGTGTTCTTAAATATCATCGTTGCTGGTGACTCTACCATGGAGCTTATGCTTTTCACTATTAATAATTTTGGTGTCAATTTAACACCATAAAGTCCTTATTAAATGGTGGAAGGGTGAAGATGGGTGCACTTGGGTACCTGTGTTAGTGTCCTGGGACTGCTCTGACAGATTACCAAAAACTTGGCAGCTTAAAACAACAAAAATTCATTCCCTCACAGTTCTGGAGGCTAGAGGTCTGAAATCAAAGCATCAGTGCCTCTCTGAAGGCAGTAAGGGAGGGTATATTTCACCCCTTTCTCTAGCCTCTGGTGTTGCTGGAAATCCTTGGTTGTATGCCGGGATCCATGCTACTCAAGCTGTGTAGCAAAGATCAGGCTGGAGGAAGACCCCCACAAATCAAGGGCCTTCACAGCTGGCTCCCTCTATTACCCACCTTGATTTGGTTGTTCTGCATTATACTATTGGCTTTGCTTTTGCTTGCATTGTTGCCAAGGGCTAAGCTAACCTTTGCTAAGCAGCACAGAAAGGAGGAGAACATAAACTTCCCAGAAGCTTTTCAGGACAGTGGTCCTGAAGTATAGGACATGCAGAGGCCAGATGGCAATCTTGGCATAGAATACCAAAACCTGCAGGTAGCTAGTCAAACACTGACTACCCCATCTCCACCTAAGTGGGAAAGCCCCTCTTTTTTGTAATGCTAGTGAAATTAGTGATGAATAGTTTTATAGGAAAATTAGAGAAATAGAGTTGTGGGGGAATACTGAATGGAATAACCCTATCTGACACTTAATCCGTCTTCTCATGTTTTCCTCTATTTGCTACTTGTATAGTTTTCCTAATTACAGCCCTTTCTTAGAATCGGTGCCTCATACATGTAATTACCAAGTACCATAATTCTTCCACGTGGTAAAAATACCTCAAGACAAGTGCTGGGCATAAATCTGCAAAGAAGTGAAAAGCTAATATTTTCAAAGAATATTGCTTCTCTCTCACCAGCTTTACATCTCCCTGTATGGCCCTGGAAGATGGCTGGTTAGCCAGAGATGCATAAGATTCCTCAAGGGAGGAACAACCTAAGACAGGCACAGTCTCAGGGGGACCAACAGAGGTGAGGCTTAGAACCTCACCCCCCCAGTGTTGAGAGAAATTGTCTACACCCATCGATGTTTTGTTGCCCTTGTCTGTCTTGGATTAATACCTAATCTATAGGCACAGAATTTATCATCTACACTTGCCTTCTTACAGCACTAAATCATGCTTTCTATCTTTATCTTGCACCTACCTATTGTAGAATAAATATTATGAGGGGATAAAATGTACCCATTGCATTAAAAATATAGATGATGATACCTGCCTAGCTAACTGTAGCAGTGAGTGACCTGTATTTCACTCTGAGCTGATAGACTCCATAGTCACTGCTACATGCTGCACGTTTCTGTGGTCACATGAATTACTTAGAAATCACTTTGCATAGAAACGGGAGACACTAAATAGAGTACATGTTGCTTGGAAAAGTTTCGGTCAAGGAACAGAAAACAATCACCTGTCTAACACTTTACCAACCATGAATAGATTAGAAAGAAGAAGAATGAAAAAAGCTTGCCTATAACTATTAATCAACTGCCTGTACTAATTAATCAACAGAACAATAAAAAATAATCATATCCTTGTGCAAAATGGTATAAATAAAGCTGTCATCAGCACTTTGTCAAGAGACCTCCTCCAACGGACTCCGTGTCCTGTCTCTCCATATGCCAACTCCGTCCTGCACCTTTGGGCATCCCACCCCTAGGCTGGAACTGGATTCCCGCAGTTGTAGGTGCATCTGTCCACCCTCCACCCCAGTTGTCACATGCTGTTCTCTGTCTCTGTTTTTCCTCTTCTTTCAAGGACACCATATTAGATTAGGGGCTAAACCCACTGCAGTGTAACCCCCTCTTAACTAAGTACATATTCAATGACCTCATTTCCGAATAAAATACAATCTGAGGTTCTGGGAAGGACCGAAGTTTGAGGGGATGCTATCCAACCCAGTACAATAAATAATTGTAGGGGTTTTTTTGTCTTTACTGAAATACTCTTTAATCAAGTTAATGTACTAATTTTTTGCTACATAGGAGAAGATAGACAAGGTAAATACTTGTAGAGCAAACATGGGAAAATAGAAAATGTCCAAAACAGTGATGTACAATGCAGCCACTAGCCACCTGTGGCTATTTAAATTTGAATGAATTAAAATGAAATAAAATTAAAAATTCAGTGTCTCAGTATCACTAGCTACATTCTAAATGCTTCTTGGAAACATGTGGCTGGTGACTACTCTATTGGACAGTGCAGACACAGAACATTTCCATCCTTGCATAAAGTTCCTTTGGACAGTGCTGAATATATCATGAGTAGGAGTTACGGTGGAGGCGCTCGGGAAAGGTGAAGATGGGAGAGAGGGAATCATGTAGCAGCAGAGGAGACCCTGAAGGAGGGGGTGATGGTCAAGGCAAAGCACATATATTAAGGTGTTGCCTGGGGCAACCCACCCGCTGGACATTGTTTTCATCTCTTGACCCTGATATTTTGTCTTACAAAGAGCAGGTACTCAGTAAATGTTTTCTGAGCCACTGAAGGAAAAGATGAATACTCCAGTCAGGATGGGATGTTGTTGAGTTTGGCAATGCTGCTGTTAGAAATGTATGAATTCCGTGAAGATTTCTCAGAGAGAGCACCTTAAGTATTGGCAAATATCTACATACTGACCTTCACTGAAAGGCTGAATACACCTGCTTCTCAGACCTTGCTCCTCTACCAGCACTGCCCTCATGCTGCCCCATATCACTGGGTTCCCCAGGAACACAAACAGCTGCCTTCTCTTTCTTTCAAGGAAGCAGAGAGTGGCAGTATGTTACCCGTGCCCTTTGCACTTGTGCTGGTTCAACAATTTTCCTGTTGACTGCCAGCACAGTGCCCTGATGCAACACTGGCAGCCACTCCTGTGCATGCCCAGAGCCCTGTGACAGATCCCTTCCTGACAGCCTTCCCTTTCCACACAAGATGGGAAGAGCAAATTGCAATTGGGTTTGAAAGGAATGGGTAACTTACCTGGTCCCTGGGGTTTTGATCATCTCCTGTTACAGTGCCCGCTGACTGGAGGGCTGACACAGTTCATCTCCCAAGCCTGGATTTACTGTGGTCCCTTGTCACAGCTCTGTGATAAGGGAGGAGGGAAGGGAATTTTCATCAGGGAAGTGAATACTTGCAGTAGCTCCTTTTCGTGGCTGTGGATAAGGTAAAGATTTCTGTGGCCAGAATTTTCACCTGGCCCTGGTCGGCTAGCTCACTGCACACGTGTGGGCAATAGGTTATTATTGACTCTATATAAAGAGCTCTGCCCAGTGCTCTGGGCGACATGGTGGTGTGACTGCAAGGCTCAGGAGAGCAGAGATGACCCTGTAGTGATGGCAGCAGTGATGACAGAGACTGAGACAGCTGTGGGGGTAGAGAGGCCCAGAGACAGAGACCGGCTTGCTGCATGCAGACTCGCACTGAGTGGACGGGATTCTAGTGATTGATCTGCCACCATGGAAATAAAGTTGGGTTATACTTTCACTCCAAGAAAGTTTTAGTGTCATTTTTTTTGTGTGTCATTGAATCCATAGTGAACTTGCCCAGGCCTGGAACCCACTGGCAAGACAGTGGCCCTCCTGCAGCCCCCCAACACATGCTCACACTCACATGTGTTTATACATATCTACTGTCATCCATATACAGTTTTCCCATAAGTCCCAAGGTAAATTTGGAATACTCCCCCCTATTTATTTCTCTTAGCTCAATTTTGATTACGTGTCAGATATCAGGAGGAAGGAGCATTTCTGTTCTACATGGTGACATAGGTGTATGATAGGGGAAGCCAATGGGCGTATTCTAAATAAGTAAATCACCAGTATATTGCCTTTGGAAGTGTGTTGGGCTGTATAGATTTTGTTAATTGAATGCAAGTGACTGCTATTGAATGATATGGTGGAAATACCGTGAATGATGAGGATCATAGGAATTTATCAAACAACCTGTCTGAATTCCAAAAGGTAATAAAAGACTTCTAATTTTCTCTTTTGGATAGTAAAAAAAAAATCTGCAAATTAAAATGAAAGCATTCAAAATTACACTGACTGAAAACAGATTAATGGTTACCTGAGGTCAAAGGTGGAGCAATAACAGGGATTGACTGAGAGGGCAGCATGGAGGGTAAGGGAACCACACTGTATGTACATTGTGGTGGTGGTGGTTGCATGATTAAATAATTGCCAGAAACTGTCATCAAACTGTATACTTAACATGAGTGATTTTCTTATATCTTAATGTCTTAATTAAAACCTTAACATAAAAATTAAAAACATCCAAACTTCAATTCCAAACTTGCAATATCTAAAATGAGTTAAAGAATGAAGACATTGAAAAAATGAGTCCTTCAAAAAATGTCACCATAGGGTATGTTTTTCAAAAATCTGTAACTAGATGAGAGTTTTCATTATGAACTATTGCTTAAGTGAAACTGATAGCATACATGGTTGTTAGACTTGTCAGGCCTCTCTGGGCACACAGGTGTCTTCACTTCTCAGCCCATTTGCAGATAGCTGAGCCCTTATCACTGGTGCAGTTCAGAGGGCTGTTAGCAGAATTGACATGGGTACAGGAAGAAGTCCCTGCGTGATCCTCCAGCTCTCATTTTCTGCCTCAGCAGTACAAGAAAACCATGTGTTAAGGTGGCAGTGTTGCAAGAAGATGTATCCACCCTCAGCCAGGGGCGCTGTATCCCTACTTGGGACCAGAACCCCTTTACTAAACTACATTGGACAGGTAGTACGAGCAAAAAAACTAACTTTTGTTGTGTTCATCTACTGAGATTTGTGGGTTTGTTGTTGTCATTGTTACTGCAGTGTAACAGCCTGTGCTAATACCATTTATTGGCAATTTCAAGATCCTCAGAGTTCAGTGACATTGGGCCCATTTAAAGGTCACTTTACTAAAGAGCCCAGATTTGACAAACACACTGCTGTAGTAGGCATGGTTGACAAAAGAGGGATTAAGGTTGTGGACTTCTATTTGGTCATTCATTGAGAAGAGGGAGACTGGGCAGTAATAACCTGAACAGTCATGCCTGTGGTATTCCTAACTATCTGGGTGCCCGGAGATATTGTGACTGTCAAGCTGTTTGGCCAATGGGTTTCAGCCCTGGGCAAGTTCTCTATGGATTCAGTGTGACCAAAGAAAATGACAGGAAAATGTTCTTGGGGTGAAAGGGATATACCCAACTTTATTTCCAGGTAGCAGGCCACTCACTAAAATCCCGTTTACTCAGAGCAAGTCTGCATGCAGAAGGTGGTCTCTCCCCTTGCCTCTGGGCCCCTCTGTCTGCACAGCTGTCCTCTGCGCCTCTCTGCCTGCACAGCCATCCTGCACAGCTATCCTCTGGGCATCTCTGCACAGCCATCCCACACAGCCATCCTCTGGGCCTCTCTGCACAGTTGTCCCACACAGCCATCCTCTGGGCCTCTCTGCACAGTTGTCCTGCACAGCTGTCCCCTGGACCTCTGTTCTTGGAGCTGCCACCAGCCTCTGATCTGCTCTCCTGCAGCCTTGAAGCCCTGCCACCATGTCATACCCAGAGCACTGGGTGGAGCTCTTTATATAGAGTCAACAGCCATGTGTTGCCCACAGGGGTGGAGTGAGCTAGTCAACCAGGGACAGGTGAGAATCCTGGCCATAGGAACTCTCATTTTATCCACACTTGCCAATGGGTTTCAGCCCTGGACAAGTTCACTATGGATTCAATGAGACCTAAAAATGACAGTGGAATATCCTTGGGGTGAAAATGTTTCTACCCAACTTTATTCCCATGGTGGCAGTTCAATCACTAGAATCCCATTCACTCAGAGCGTGTCTGCAAGCAGCAAGCCAGTCTGTACCTCTGGGCCTTTCTCACCCTGTCAGCCATTTCAGTCTTTGTCCTCTGCACTGCCACTTCTCCAGTCTCTGCTCTCCTGCAGCCTTGCAGCAGCCCAGAGTACTAGGCGGAGTTCTTTACATAGAGTCAATAACAACGTATTGCCTGCACGTAGGTAGTGAGCAAGCCGGCCAGGGCTGGGTGAGAATCCTGGCCATAGGAACCTTCACTTTCTTGACAGATACCTTCATGAGAGACAGAAATCATCTGAAAGTTTTTTATTCCAAATTAAAATACTTAAGCATGTGTCCAGTGTTTCCCTAATAGCAATGAGCATCCAACCAAGCACTGAGTTAGGCACCTTACTAGGCACTCTGTTATAAATGGCCTTTTGAATTTGTTACTTTAATAACCAGAAGCTCATCGTGAGGCTGGTGGTGCCCTTAGCGTAAGCAGATTTCTCCATCTAGTACTCCAAGCACACACCTGAGCATTGGCTTTAGAATGGCTGTGTGATCCTGAGATCAGTTTTATGTAGCCTTCATGCTTACCTTATGTTTTCTCAATACTAGCTGATTTTTCCTTTCCTCATTCACAGAGCTCACACATTTTCTCAGATTTTTCAATGAGTTTTGGTTCCCACTTATTCCTCAGAGAAATGTCCTGAACCCATTTGAGTAATTTAGCTCAGTGGTTCTCCAACTTAATGGAGTTAGGCTTTTAACTACTGCTTTTAACTACCATCCCAGGTGATTTCAGTGCAGGTGATACGGGACTATATTAGGAAACTGGTTCCAGTTCTCACCTCTGTTTACTCGCTTGGATTCTCTAATAATATCCACTTTTGATATCCTCATGCAATTTCCAATGGACTCATTAGGATTACACAAGCCAGAGAAGATGGTAAAAACTATTCCAGGCATAATTTCCAATGAGGAATAGAAACTTTCTCTCTTCCCTCTCACAGGTACTTTAATGCATACTCAAGAAGATGAATAAACTATCTGGAAATGAGATAATGTTTTAGAATGATTGACTTGCCAATGAGTTTTGCTATAGGTTCAGTGTGACCAAAAATTATGGTAGAATGTTTCTTTGGAGTGAAAGGATTTATTACCCGGCTTGTTCTCCCAGTGGTAGGTCGAACACTAGCATCTCTGTCACCATCCAGAGCACTGGTCCAAGCGCTCTATATAGCACAGTAATAGCTTATTGCCTAAGGGTGTGGAAGCAGTAGCCCAGCAACAGGCCAGTTACATCATCAAGTGGTTTAAGTTCAGTGAGGATCATGGTCATAGGAACCCCAACTTACCCACAATGATTTATAAGGAACTGTTCAAGTCAACAAATACTTGTTTTACTTATATTAAAATATTGGATGTGTACTCTTATTAAAATTATTTAATTATATACATTATGTAATTCACATACACAAAAAATTACAGATAATAATATAAAATAGACACGAACTCACATTTCTGTATTAACACATTAACATTTTACCACATTAAAAATATATTTAATGTCCATGTTTTAATACATTTATCACATGTATTCTTATCTGTAAATAATAAATAATATTGCTTTGAGCATTTTAAATTTTATACAAATGGTGTTTACTGTATATGTCCCTTTGTAAATTAAAATAATTATCCCTGGTTTTGATATCATGGTGCTCCATTTAAACCTTATTAAGCTAATTCATCTTGTGGATAAAGTGAAGGTTTCTATGGCCAGGATCCTCACCTGACAATAAACTACTTGATGATGCAGCTGGTCTGCTGCTAGGCTACTGCTTCCACACCTGCAAGCAAAAAGCTATTATTGACTGAGTAACTGTATAAAGAGCTTTGCCCAACACAGAGTTGAGGGAGGATTACAGACCTGCAGACTGCTGGATGCAGATGTAATTCTAGCACTGGACCTATCACCAGGAGGCAAGTCAGTAATAAACCCTTTCACCCCAAAAACGTTCCATTGTCATTCCTCAGTCTCACTGAATCCATAGTGAACTTGCCCAGGGCTGAAACCCATTGGCAAGGCAAACTTCTATATAGTATTCCCTTTTATAGGCCACAATTTATCATTCTTTCATTGATGATTATTAGGTACTAATCATATTTTTTTCCAACTATTTCAAAATATTGTTGAATCACACAGGTGAGCTAGAGTTTCTTTAAGTTACATCACCTAGACATGACATTGCTATAAGACCTGTGCATTGGTAATTTAAAAATGGTACATTTAAAATAAAAGCCAAAGGTAATAATCAGACAACTAAATCTTTTTATTATGTTTTATTAAAAATTCACATTGAAACAACCTACTTTTTAATAGTCTCTACTTCATCTACTCTTCATTCTGTGTAGAAAACTCAGTTGTAATCAATGAGTATGCATAACTTGTTATTCAATTTTTTCACATAACATAATTGCATGTAAATATTTCATTCATTCAACACATTCACTCAATAACTGCTTAGTTGGTGCCTCCCAAGGACCAGGCTAGCTCTTGAGGACAGAGACAGGAATCCTGGCCTTCTTGGGTCTTTAATGTCACTTAATCACATAGACCATGAATTTATCATTTACATAGCAATTAATATTACATAATATTAATAAGCTATGATTTAATTATCAAATTCCTCAGGGAATTGTGTTTATTTTGGAAATGTATACATATACAACATCTATGCTAGAATTAAGGACTGAACTTGACTTATATGGCATTTTCATGGGGTGTGTGTGTATGTCTGGGACACTCAGATTGTTATAAAATAGTCCAAATTTCAGCTATTGTTTAAAATATCCCAAGTTCCCTCTTTTCTCTTCATTCATTCTGGAACTCAACCTAGAACCTAAGTGATCCCAGATCTTGCCTTTGAAGTGGGTGTGTACTGACGCCTTGGCTTGTGAGATACATCCACTTGAGCAAATTAATAAACGTCTTTGTGTCTTAGTTTTCTCTTCTGTAAAATGGGGATAATAATACATTCAATCAATATTTGGAAATCCTTAAATCATTGTTAGCTCTGGTTAAGCAGTAAAGCTCTAGTTTTTAAAAGTCAGATTTCACTTCCTAAATCAAGTTACCTGAAGGATACAGTGGGAAATTGAAAAATACAGCAAAAAGAGTTCTGCGGAAGAATAGTATGACTGATTTCTTTTCAAGGAATCTGGAGTCCACCTATCTGCACCAAGCTTGGAGTCTCTGGTACACGGGAAGCTGGTCCCTATAGGTCTCCTCTATCTGATGTCAGCCTGGAGCTGTGTGTGACATCTGTGACTGTAGGAAGAGAAGCCAGGTATGTACACATTCACACAAATACAAATACTCTACACACAGATGCATGAAGGAGAGAGGGAAAGATGGTTAAAGAAGGGAACCAGGCCAGGAAATTATTATTAGTGAGAACAAATCCATCCTTTTGATTATTTTACCTAAGAGTTCAGTAGGTGGTTTTTAAAATGTAAAGATAAATCAGTTAGATCTTTAGGCTACTCTAACTACATGTACATTCAATGCTCATTTGTTCACACACTCCAGCAAAATCATCAAAAGTGGAAGAAAGTACAAAGAAATAACTGATTTTAACAAAACCAGTTTCGAGGTTGCTTCTCCTTTAGAAAATGTTCACTATTGCCTGTTGCCTCTCTCCCCCTGCTTTTTCTTCCTCCCTCTTCTCTTCTTTTTATAATTCTTCCATAGCAGAGAAGCTTCCAGCTGTAGGGAAAATGAACTAATATAAACACGCCTGCATCTATTTCTTCAAATTGCTGTTTAAATTCATTCATACATGAATCAACAACATGGTGCTAGCAAAGAGTTAAGGAGGGCATTCTGTATGCAGTGGGCTCCTATGAAGTCACTGATTAATATAATTAAAAGTCTGAGTTAATTGCATTACTTTCCATTAGCTTTCATTGTATACCTCCCTTCCAGGGAGCCCGCTACCTATCCCCACTGGGCACTGGTTCCACGTTTATCCAAGTGAGACAGCTGCTTTCAAAACTGAACCTTCCATCAATACCCTATTAATTAGCCAAATGCCGCATCAGATTGTGCATTAATGCCTGCCAGTAGGCAGGAGCATCTGGAGAGCAGAGCTCACCACCGTCTTGGCTGGTCCTCCAGCCTGGTCATTGGTATTCCAGGACAGGTCAGCTTACTGTAATTTGAAATTGATCTGCTGTCCCATTAGGAATAGACCGATCAATACCAAGTGAATTAGAGTTTCAGTGATCTGATTAACTCCCCATTATTTTCTATCCTGGATGATTTAGAATGCATGATGAGACAATATTCCAGTTTCTTTGCTTTATCCCAGTTTAAGTGAAATATAGACATCTACGGAAGCAGTGCCTGTGCGTTTGATTTGGCTCTGCTGTAATAAAGTCAAACGGCATGAGTATCTCCCTCATCAAGGCAGTCTTAAGTGACTGACATCTGCCCCCTGCACACCAGTGAGGAGCTGTGAGTGGCATAGTGGAGAAGCGGGGTGTGCACGCTGCTCATCTCTTCTTTTCAGCTCTCTCTTCTGAATGGGTTCCTATAAGGTGCCCATCAGGGTGGTTTAGTTACTTGTCATGTGATCAACTAGCAGCTTTGCGACTGAAGCTCTGGGTCATGTGGCTGGAAAGCTGACTATAATTCTCTCCCAAAGGCACAAGAGGTTCATGACAATAGAGTAACTGAATGCTGTATCTTGATGACTGAAAGTAAGCATTGTAGCCAGTCAGTTGGGCCAGGGCTAAGTGCTGCCCTTGGGGAAAATTCTTGGTCCTCTCGGGGAGTGAATTTGTCCTGTGCAGCTAGACTGTTTTCATGCTCTGGCCCAGGGTTTCAGAGAAATCTGAATGGACCTTAGCAAGTCAGTGTGTGTCTCCAAAAGGCTCAAAATTCAAACCAGTAGGAAACATAGCATCTGAAATAATGTGAGCAATGAAACTACCTCCTTTAAAAATGCAGTGGACTCCCTTCCTCAGATGTTTTAATTTGGCTGCTCAAGCAGCCAAATTAAATAATTTATTATTATTTTCTTTAGGAGTGACATTTGTATTGAGTATATCAGATTGCTTTAATGTTCCCAGTGTTTTAAAAAATAAAAGCAGTATATATTTTCAAATAGACCTGAGCTTGTGTATTATAGCACAATATTTTTTCTACTGGTGAGGCAAAAAGGATTCAGCAAGGCTTGTAGGTGTTCATAAATAATAGCTCATGAATCTGGCCTCCACAAAGTATACCTCTATCTTTGTCTTAGGAATTACTTAGCAATTAGAATATTTGGTGTTCCTGGAAGAAGATATTTGACTAGGGATGATACAATATGATCTGCTAACTAGTTACATAAACATATGGATTGAAAATAGAGACATATAGGAGTGGAGTAATGGCACTGTCAGATGCTAGCTTGATGAGGGATTCGGTCAGCCTAAGAATTTATGATTTCATTGCTGTTCTCCACTATTGATCATTACATAGCTGAACATTTCTGAATATCTTTTTGTGTTTGCCTCCCAACTTTGTTCATACAAGCTGATTAGAACAAAATTATAATGGGGATTTACAAAGAGAAATAAAGTGTAAAACATCCCAGACCAAAACAAAGAATTGATTATTCACCCTTGATTTGAATCCTGAGAAGTTAATTTATTTACCTCCTTTGGCCAAGGTTTTTTACATCAAGAAAATGGAAATAAGTATTGTAAACATTATAGGAAAGTTTTGGTAATTAAATAAGTAATGTATATAAGGTGTTTGGTGCATAGTAAATGCTCAAAGCTTGTTAGTTTTCTCCTCTTTTTCCCCTGACATGTTCAAAGAATCTGTGAGAACATTTTTCATGTCAATCTCTACTTGAAAATGTTCAATTTTAAAATCTTAAGTTGAGAAGAAAAGGAAGTTTCATGAAAAATGAGTTGTGTCATATTTTATGCATATTATGTAAATGGAAAATCACTGGAAAATTGCCAATCCTCTGAATTATCTCCAATTTCTTACCTGGGAAAAAAGGAAGTTACATAAAGGAATGAGTCAAACTGTATCTGAAAGTGAAATGACCAAAAGCTCTTATTGATTCTTAATGCAAAGCCAGCTCAAGGCCTGTCTGGTAGAGTGCTTGCAGGGGGCTTCAGAGGCTCTGTGCTCAGCAGGTTTGGGGTATCCTCACTATCTTTGACTTACTTTCTGACAGTACACCTGGTCCATCTTTGGTCTTGGTTCTGTATTTCTACTTATAGATTTAGATAGTTAGTTAAAACTCTCAAGCTTTTATCATCTCTACTTCTATTTTTGTGATTATTTTATAACATCTAAATTGTAGCATTTATTTTCCCCAAATAAATGTTGTGTTCATTTCAACCTATCTTTCCAGTTTATTATCATCTTTTTATATATTTTTTGCATCATGTATTTATTAATTATCTTCCGAGCTTAATGTTCTTCACTCACTACAGAACATGGCACACACTAGCACTAATACTCATCCCAGTTTCAATCTTGAAATCCACGCCCTTGGTTGTGGTGTTGAGTAAACACCTACTCGTGCTAACGTCCAGCCCACATTCTCTGTATTACTACTGCTACTACTACAGTTGTGATGGGTATCTTCCAATTGTCCCTCCACACCTTACCCTTCCCACCTTACTTTGTGCCATGGGAGGCTGGCCTTTGCGGACCACATCAATGGACTTCCTAGCTCTCTGGCTTCTAATTGAGTTCAGTCCATGTTGCTGGCTGGAGATGGGAGGCAGGAAGAGGAGTGAAGTCAGGGTATTTTTTTCTCCTGGTTCCTTTCTTGCTGAATTCTTATGGATTGGTTGCTTCTCTTGAATCAGGTCCACTCAGTCCCATAGGGAGACTTTAGGCATCTCATAATTATTACACATTTTGTGGACTATAAGGAAAATGGACACACCTTAAATATACAGCTATTACATTCTTATCAGTTTCTGTCTATTACTAATTACTGTTATGGGTTTGCTGACTTGTACATAGGCAATGCATAGAAACACACATAAAATTTTATCGTCTTCGGATCACTATGTTTGATGACATCCATACTGTTGGTTTTAGTGATAGTTTGAATGTTGCTTGCAGCTTGACATATAACCCAAATGTCACAATTAAGTTATTAACTGTGGTGAAAATACTTATACTTAGCACTTCCATGTTGCTTTCCATCATTAATGTGTACAACAAATAGGAGTTAATCAATAACAGAACAGTATATTCAGTAATGATCTTTTACTATTGCTTGGTTCATTTCAGATCAGAGGCCTTTTATTAGTAAGCCCATAAAACTGATGACAAGTTTCAAGTTAATAGACAAGATTTATTTGGGTATGTACTTCTACATCCTCTGTCTCTTTACTAGCTTGGCTTCCCACTAGATGGTAAGCCCCTAAAAGCAGAGACTGTCCTTTATCTCAGTATCCCCTGGACCTGGTATAGGATCTAACACCTGGTAAACATTCAAACAAGTACTTGTAGAATGGATAAATGAGTGGATGTTGTAGTGAACTGTCGAGGTGATCATGAGTCTACTGTGACAAGGGTCTAAAAGGTTGTACTTTTAATGTCATATTTTCAATCACCCTCTGAATTGTAAAGAAGGGTCATAGTTTGAAGCTTTTCGAAACTCATGACAGTATTTCTTTGAAGCTAAAAACCATTCTGTACCAATGAAATGGGTATGTCCCACCAAGTTAATGAGCCTGAAATGTGTTCTTTCCTCTGTATTCACCGCTTGAGGAAATATTTGCTCCACATAACTCTACTAAATGAACCAAAGGCAGAGATTTTCACCACCATCTGCAGAGCTGCCATCGCTTTCCCTTGGTGCCTTGAATATTGGGAAGAATTTTGAATCTGCCCTGACTTTTGACAAGAGATGCTGTCGCTTTCCAAGCAGGTCACCAGTTCATGGCAGTGGTTGTGGGCAGCCTTCGCAAGCAATAGCTGACATGTTGGGCATCTACATCATTGCTTTTCAACATCTGCATCAGGGAGTAGGAGAAATATTTTGGAATGAAGGAAGAGAAGACTGTGGCAGAAGATAAAACCTAGTGTGGAAAATAAGTCTTTCACAGCTCTGTGTAAAATATGAATGTCATGTGTCAACAAGCATGGAAAGGATAACCAAAAACAGAGCCCAGGTTATGCTTAAGAATAATCAGGTTTAAAAAATGATCTGTGAGACAGTGTGATCTGGTCCCCTTATTTTACAGATGAGGAAATTTCAACCCAAGCAAATGACTTGCTGAAGGTCACATAGCCAGGGCTTTTCTACTGTTTTCGTCAATACCATGTTCATTTCCACAGTGCTCAGTCCTCAAGGCTCCATTTAAACCTTATCACTAATTTTAGAATCCAAAATTGAAATATGGACATTATTCTGCTAAACATTTAGTGAGAATTGATTTTGTATTAATTATAGGCAATGTGCAGATGCAGCATTCCTGTACTTGACTAGCTCTAGTGACTAATACAGCCTTACCCATGGAAGGAGATGAGAAGAGGCCAAAATGAAGCTTTTAGTTCAGATTCTTTTATTTAAAATTAATTCTACAATTTAGAAGTAACTCAGATACTGTGATTTTAAAAAAAATAGTTTTTCCCTCACATTATAAAGTAATATCAATTTGGTTTAAAACAAGTAGCTTTAAAAAATTCAAAGAATCTAGTGTTAAGAATTCTATCAGTTGCTTTCAACCACTAGTAATTTATTCTATTACTAAGCTTTCATTTTTATGGTACATTAATGTAACAGAGATCTAATTTGCTTTTTGTTCAGTAATGATGTAACAAGATTGTGAAATCAGTCTTGATATTGAAAAAAGTGGGTCTGGAAGATGTTGATGCAGAGAAATCCTTGCAACAACCAGTAAGCCTAACAAGAGATCCTCCTGTTGAAACTAAAACAAATACCGGAGGCAAATAAATAATGCAATTGGGGCTGCTGACTGTTTTCCAACTGGCTGTGAAGAGGGTTTTAGAGAAGTATTTTTCTGGAGTGGAAAGAAAAATAGACCAGAAATAGGATAGCTAAAATGCAGCATGCAGCTTTCTGGAGGGTTGGAAGGGAACTCCTCCCCAAAGATGGAGTCAGAACCAGTGACAGGGGATGCTCATTTGATCAGGCTTTACTCAGGAGAAGAGCCTGGCCACATCCCAGTGGTAGCAAGTTTAGTAGGACCTTAAAAGAGTTGGAGGGCTCAGTACTCTAACTAACCTAGCTAACCACTGGGAAAGATAAACCTGCAAATGGCTGGAGTTTGGATAGAAATAGCAAGTGATTAGGATAAAGAATTAAACAGTGTCTGGTATATAGAAGATTCAATTAATAATGAATGAATGAATGTCCTTATGATCCAGACTGAGTTTGAATTTTATCCCAGGCCAATGGATTTCCAGCACAGGATGGCAAGATCAAATTTTCACTTCTGAAAGATCTGCACTGCAGAGAATGGATTAATTGAAGACAGGGACGCCAGTTAGGAGGTTTTTGCTGGTGGCCTGAGTAAATGTAGTGACTAGTCAATAAATCTCTGGAATATTACATACTTAGCATTTTCTATTCATTAAAATAGTTCATATAACTGTGTGGTAATAATTTGTGCTATGTACATCAGATAATCCCAGAAGTGCTTTTACTATGCTACCTGGCAATATTATGGAAGTAGGTTTTTCAGGAAAATACAGTAACAGCTCATTTATCTAATGCAATTGGAACAATTATATATATATATATCTTAAATGTTTTACTTAACCTAAAAAAATAAGTACACATTCATTTACCAGTCTTCAATCTAGAGCCAGATGTCTTTTCTTTGAGTGTGGATCTTCTCATTGAATCTGTCTATAGTCTTTTTTACACAAATGATCAATGTAATGCATTTTTATGTTATCCAAATTTATTTTTGTTCAAATCGAGTGAGACATTACACTCTTGTGAAGTAATGTGAACATTTTTACAGTTGTTTTTCCAACCTTTCACAACTGTTTTGCCCACATTAATCTTGATGGCAATATTTTATTAGCTACTTGCATTTATGCTTTTCTAAACCAATCATCTTATTTTTTATAGTATATTGGACACCTCACATTATCTTGGTCAAACCTTTTATTCTACCTATTGTTGCACCATAAGCTTTTTGCAGGTGTAAATTGATGGTGTTGAGTCTTAGCTGTACTGTTTTCCAGAGCTTTCTAATGTCATAGCATGAGATGCCTTTGGTATGCCTTAGAGAAACTCCCCAAACACATGGGGGTGGCAACCTCATACATGTGTAAGGGAGTTATGCTTCATGGGAAACCTTTGATCAATAGGGATAGGACTGTGCAGGTAGATTTCACAAAGCTTCTCAAAAGGTTCCAGGAGGATTCAGCTCCAGTTACTAATAGCAGCAACCTGCTCAATAATACACCCTTATATTGGCTTCCTGCCTTTTCCAGCTCTCCATTCTTAGGATCACATTACTGCCTGCATATATCTTGTCTTAGGGTTAACTTCTTGGGAGGCAGATCAAGCTAAAACTCATAGAATCAACAACTCTCTTTCTAAAATACATCATTTTACCTAATGTTTAATTGTATTACATATTTATAACAAGTGCAACTGGCAAAATCAGGTGTGGGAAAATACCTAACTGCCCTTGGTAAGCATCTCCTGCAATCACTGGGAGCTAAAGTAACAGACGGCCTACCAGCCTCCTGCAGTCAGCACTCCCTGCTCTACATAAGTCTGCTTTACCGCGGAAGGGAGGGTATTCCTTAATCCGAAGATTTTGTTAAGTGGGGGTCAGATAAGAGGTGTTCTTCAGAATGTTATTTTAGAATTCATCAGAATTTATAAGATGCCTTAGTGAGCCCAAGTCAGGAGTGTGAAGATGATGAAGTTTGGAGGTTTTAATTTTAATCTACTCTTTCTGCTCTTTATCTTGCTCCAAAGTATTCTACATGCTTTGTTCAATCAACATTGGTTCTCAGGAATTCTATTACTCACATACTCTAAGGAACAAAGTACAAATAATGATTGATGTGTGACCATCTTTACCCTACCCTTAGCAGACTCTCAGGAATTGTTATGTTTTTGAATAAAAATGTTGTATCACTAACTATTGGCATTTAAAGGATAAAATAACCTTGGAGAAGAGGTATGTATAGAAGTTGGGGGAAAGAAAATGTAGGGAATGAAAACTTGATGTCTTCGGAAATCACACTATGAAGGTGCTCATTTATACCTGCTGAACTTATGAGGTGGTTTTCGCAAGTGGATTCACCTATCAGTGATTGTCCTCTTAACAGTTCTCTTACATAGAGACCTTTACCTGGGAATTGTTCTTATATCCTTCATTAGGTAAACATCTGTAGAACCTACTTCTTTTTCTATCATCTCACCCAGAACTGATGGAAGGAATAGGAAGATGGATTTGGAAATCTACAATAAAATAGCAAATGCTTGTATTGTGAGTATTTAGTGCCAACATGGTTAAATCTCACAAGAAACTTGTGAGTACTATTATTATCACTTTATAGATGGGGGGACGGAGGCACAGAGAAGTTAAAATACTTGTTCAAAATCACAGCAAGGAAATGTCAGAGCTGGCATTTGGCCCTAGTTTCAATTAAAAATAAACAAAGATACCAAATGTAAGTGGAAAGCAAAAATCATTGTAAAAATTTGGGATTGCTTCATTTTAAAACAACTTGAATCTGGAGGAAACTCACATAAAGCCAACCACTGAAGGGAGCTCAGTTTTCTGGCTAAATGGGGCTTCAGTTTGTTCTCACAGCAGTTTCCTCTCTAGACAGGAACAGACCTCTGAACAACCTACTTGACTGCTTCCTATAACTACCCTCCAATGGACACACAAAACCTCTAAAGTACAGCCCATCTCTCACCCCAGAATAGGGTCTGGAACAACCCCACCCAAAGAAGGACTGTGCTCAAAGAACATACTCTCAGTAGAGTGAGTTCTGTGGGCTTCAGACAGAAAGATGCTAATTAGTCACTTTCTAGTGCTACCTGTAGGTGCCAGACAATTTTCTTTCTGCAACCTTATTCAAGAGCTCCCATGTTACAGACTATAGCAGTTCCAAGAGGTATAATTTTGTGATGTGCTTGGTAATTTTAACTTTACAGTGATGCTCTCTTTTCCGTCATCAAGTGCTACACTTTATTTTGATCTCTTTTCTGTTAATCACTCTATGTATTAAAAATGAATCCCCATTTTTTTCCTCTCAGAAGTACTTAGAATCTTAGAAAGTGTGGATGACAAGTTTTGACATTTATTTTTACCATAGCATATTCCCTGTGGATTATGAAAGAGTCATTATGAAAGATATCACAGTAACACTGATTTTTCTTTGCTTCATTTAATTCCCATGGTTTTTCCAAGTTAGTATAAAGTGTTCAAGGCTTGACTTATGACAACATCTTTGCAACAGAGTTCTCCTAGAGCTTTTATTGTATTTCTTCCTAAGTCAGATAGAGCAAACATAATTGCCATCAACACTATAAAAATTAAGCTAGATTTTCATGAATGTTGGCAAAAGATTATCTTCACCAAGTTTTACACAACAGCAATTTACTTATGTTTTATAGATGTTTCTGAGAAACCTTTATAGCATTTTATTAATTAAAATTATCCCTCATATAGGCTTTAATATTTAGGAAACACTTAAATTTCATCTCATTGATACATTTATAGGTATTGTGCGCATATCCGTTACGCTTCTCCAAGGTAAGTTTAATCATCCCGAACTGCATCTTGGCTGTCCTCTACCTTGCTGAAATATATCATAGGATGACAGCTGCCTCGAAGAGCCCTCCAGTGAGAAGGCTCTTCCTTCAGCATTCTGTCTTTAGGAGTTTGGTTTTCTGGTTGATGGATGCTATGGATCCTTTTCAGCTGAAAATGTGGGATATTTTCAACTCCTCTTCAATTTTTTGGCTCCAATTTTGCAAACAGAATTATCGCTATAAAATTGTTGAGAGACTAAATGTAGAGAAGTTTTGCCTAAACTCTAAGGCAATGAAACATCAGCAGCTCAAGTGCAGCCCAAGTGTGCATGATGATGTTAAATCGATAAGAAGTGATACTGTGTCCCATTGACATTCTAACCAGTGTAATTGTGTCTTGATATGTGGTTTCCTCTATGTAGGATGGAGGTTGTAAAAAAATAAAAATATTAATGAGGCAAGAGCACCCAAGGCAGTTAATCACAGCAGTATTTTGTTAATTTATGAACTCTAGAATGCTAATAAAAATATGCTACATTCTACTGAGAAGTTAACATTTGTTTGGAACTTCTGTGCATCAGGAACTGGGGATTTAAAGATCAAAGAAACAGGAACCCTGTCGTCAGAGAATTCCCAGTCTATTCATATTCTGATAATGCTTCTCATCTCCAGACATTAAGGTTATCTTGTCTCTAGATAATCTTATTTGAAGATGTGATTAGTAAATCTGAGCTAAATGGTTTATTGGTTACTTGCTGATTAGTGATAGGATTGGCAATATTTTGAGAACTATGGATGATACTTGGCTTAGAGGAAAGTTTTGAAAACTGGTAGTCATTATTGGCCTGTAGCTATTTTATTTGGCATCTTCAGTGGGCATTTTTTCACTTGTCTATTTGTTTGTCTGGAAATTTTTAGCCTTCACCTTTTTCATTAAATTTGGGAAGTTTGGGGGACACTTTTTCTCACCCCCTTCTTTTAGGACTCCAACCCAATGCACATATGCATTAGGTCATATGATATTTCCCACAGGTCCCATGCCTGTACATTCTGGCTGTCTGGGGCAGACACTTCCTTTTCCTGCTGTTTTATCAGTAATATAAATAGCTGCGCATCTCTTTTGTTCTAAGAAGGGCACATCACCTCATTTAGGTTTCTTAGTGTTCTCAGCACTCTGATAATTTTTTTTAAAACAAACCTATGATTTTGTAGGTTGGTCATCTTGCTGCAGTTACTAGAGTATGAACCAGGGTGTCTTGTAAATTTCTAATACCCTAACCAGAAACAGAAGTCCTACAGTGTACAAAAAATTTAGATTAGTTACCAACACTAGAAATATTAAGAGGCTTACTGACAATCTTATTTCTCGCTTCTCTTTAATAAGTGAGAAGTTTTGGTAAGAGTGGGCCTAAATTTTCTAGTAACCATAGCTGGAGCCAAGTAATATTGCCCTACTCATAGGAAGGAGCTATGGTATTTATCTGTCCTTCATTGGAGAGTGCTTCATGCTTCACTTTATTCTCTGATACCAAGGCAGGTAAAGAAGCAGAAAGATATACTATAAATACTCCTTTTTTAGGTTCAAATGGCATTTTAAGTCAGGCCATTTCTTAAGTTCTTAAGTGTGTTTTCTTAATGTGGCAATATTCCTCTTGATCTTTTCGAGGAACAAAGCATTCCTAGATCTTTCTTGTTGGTTCATTAGTGTTAAGCTCTGTTTATGAAGGCAAACAGTCCTTTGAAACTAATTATCCTTCATCGAGTAAAAAGATTTGTTGAAATGTGTAATCTCCCAAGATCTTAAGAGATTTTTCTGACAGACTTCTTTTTTAAAGAGTTTTGTTTATAACTGTGTGTGTGTGTATAAGTGTATGTGTTTCTTATCAGTGAAAGGGACTATGATTGAAACCTTTTCATTATTTGAAAAAGATAGAATAAGAGTAAGAGAAAATAAAGTGAAGTATATATTTAGTAAATTATCATAGAAATATTTAAAATTAATATACTCATTGATAAAAAAAATTGCACTGTCAGTTTAAACATTCCCTTGCACTATATATCAAACTCTACCAAGAAACAAAATCACTACCTCCTTCCAATATTTTCTTCATTTCTTTATTCCCTCCAATATTTATCTACTATTTGCCAGGTACCTTGCTGAGTACTGGAGATCTAATGGACAGCCAGATGGACCTGGTTTTTGCACTTACGGAATTTGGGAATGTTAAATGAATAATTATCCAAAGTGCATGAGGTCCTATAACGTATAGTGTACTATAAAAGAACACTATTTGGGTCTCACCATTACTGCCCTAGAAATTAGTGTGCCAAAGTATAAAATTGGGAATGATGTACAGAGGATAAATGTGATCATGAGGGTTCACAGCCGAGGATCATGAATAAGCATGGGGGATTAAACTTTCCTCGTGCTTAAATTTATCAAGGTCATATTCTGAGAGCCAGTGACATTCATTAGACTAGGACTAGCTAGGAGATGTAAAGATTGTGTTCTCAAACCAGGGTAACTCTTGATTATCCACAATTTCTAATCATAGCCTGCCTTGTCCTATGCTTATTAGCTGTTCAGCTGCCCTTCCTCCAACCAGTTCCAGGATTCGTAAAGTCTATACACATTTGACTTTTGTTTATTAAAAGTATAAGTACGATGGCAGAATATGTAGAAGTTAATGATAATTCATGTCATCTGATTTGAAAATGACTTTGAGATGAGTGTTTCCTTACTCTTTCCTCTTTAGGAAGATAAATTTGAGCTGCACAAATTTTAATTAGCCAAAATCTTTTGGTGTATAACAATATGCGACAAAGGAATGTGAAGTACGTTTTCTAATGTTGTTCTCCATGCCCATGTTTTGTGCCTCTGGAAGTGGTCACCTTGGAAAGAGCTCTCATTCCAGCAAATATAGCCTTATATTTACTGTCCAAGCCCCCCATATGTTCTCTTGAATATTCTGAGTGTTAGACCACTTTCATTTGTGCACAATAGACTGACTTCTTAAAACTGGCCAAATATACTTAAAATCTAGGCCTCTGGAATAAGACAGGGTAATACTACTTAGGGCTGAGTTGCTGTTGTTACTGTGTCCTAAACCAGTTATAGCTATAAAGTCAGGAGGGTGGGAGGGCAGGTCTGTGGTTAACCAGCTCTGAAGATAGTTTTTAAAGAGGAACTCCAGACCTCATTAGGTACATAAAAATACATGTGACTAGTCTACAATTATTATATGAAATAACAACAATCATTTGAATATATAAGTGTTGGTATGCTTACAAAAATCTGCTTGATTAGAGGGAATTATAATAAGGCACAAAATAATGAATTCCAAAAAATATGTACCATAATGCTTATTTGGTAGCACAACATGGTTTTATACATATGTAGCAGCTTGTAAAATAAATGAATTATATTTCTTTGTAGATTTTTGTGTTTATAGTGTGAAAATACCTTGTTGAGATATGTTACTTTTGGATTGAGACAGTATGATGATTCAATAATAAAACATGACATTTTCTTGAGGCATTTATGGCTAAATTTTTTAAATTTTAGAATTTCTTACTATATAAGAATACCTTATCATAAAAATACAGAATAACTTATTATAAAAAGAGGTATCAAGGTTTTCTACAAAATTCTGGAAGGCAGAAATAAAAAAAATAGCAATTATATTTTACGTATTTGTAATTTCCTTATAATTAAGAAAAACATGTAATTACTTACTAATAGTCATCTCCATGGCATTCTTAACCCGCTTGCTTTCCAGCAGTGCCCATCACAGTGCTGAGGGGCAGGCAGTGCACACTCCTAGTTTTGAAATCTATGAGTTTCCAAATCAGTACATATGACTATCTCATCTCAAAAGAGGTAGTCACCGCAAATGAAAAACGATTTTTCTTGGATAATGGACATTTAGCACTTTTCTTTGAGATCTAAAATGGGAGTATAATTAAATCTTGTTAAATAATGTTCTAATCATTGTTATCATGTGTCTGTGTATGCATGGGCACTCTCGCATTTTCCTGATGTCTAACTTCCAAATCAGCAGAATTACTGCTGTGCCCAGGAACATAGTGTGGCCAGTTTGCTTTTCTAATACATCCACGTGTGAAAGCCAGATGTTTAAATTCACCTTTTTTTGTTAAAGAGATTATCATCCTGGAATATAATCTTAAGGACAGTTCTTGGACTTGGCTGCAATAAGAAAAAAATCAAAGGAAAGAACGGGCTTTTTATTCTGTGAGGAATATAACATTGCATTCCAGTAGAGGAAACAGGCAATCACCTTTGATCCCCGGTGTGGATGCCCAAGTTTGTAAATTTAATAAAAAGATAAAAAATGTGGCAGTGTTTTTATCTGAAGCAATAAACTCTGATTAAATCTTGCCCATTGGATGCTAACGGTCTTTCTTGGTAGCCATGAAGGTGAGTGAGAGCTTTGGACAAGATAATAGCAACAGACAAATGTGAGAGAATGTGAAGTTTTAAAGAGCTTTTAGAACACTAAAGAGTTTAGGAAATTAAAATAATCAGCATGGCTTTTCATGCTCCTGAGTCGCCTTAACTGCCGGGGTTCATTCACTTCTCTGCCACTGAGTAAATCTGTCTCCTCCGTTGTAATCAGTGTTTCTTAGTCAGGTAATGATGATCTATCATGTTCCTTTTTATTAATATTTAAAAATAAAGCTGGGCCAGAAAGTAATATATCTGTTGAGTCTAACAGGATGCCTGTCAGCTAAACCTTATTGTTCTTACAACTAATGAGATGTTTGTTAAAGGGAGCATATAGGTAGTAATTTATAATAGCATTCTAAAAATTGTTCTTGTCATTATGTTGAGCAGAGGCTATAGCATATAGGAAAAACAATAATTACTATAAGATGTTATAAATGCCTGATTATGTAGGCACATACATAAAATATTTATGTGTAGAAGTGATCTTAAAAACCAGAAACTTTAGATGGAATGTTTTATATTAATAGATACTGAGTACAGTTCAGTCTCAGGCATGTTTATACATATGTACAGAGTAGGGTGTAGTCTTTAGTTAGAATAAATTGTAACTAGTGTTGAGATTAACATTTTTAAATGTCGGTCATATTTGTTAGTTTATATCTGTCACATATGAATGAAGATGACATTTCTATAAGGTATGTGAAGGTTTGAGTTACTGTTATGGGTAGGAGTTAGTGATTGCCATTTTGGTTTTGCCTTAATCATTTGTTCTGGTTAATATTATTGGTAATCAAGGGATTCCAACAACACCTAATTTTTGACTTTAGGTAGAGCTTATAATTTTATTTAAATACTAAATTGAGCTGGTTTCTTTTTATACTAAAACATTAGTTTGGCACAGCTTTCAAAAGGTGCACACTCTGTTAGATAAAGGGTGCCATAATGGCTTCTGAAATGATCTATTCTTTTTGGCATATAAAAAGAAGTTATAATGCTGTTCTTTACAATTTATGTTTCTTAATAAAATGAATAATTCATTCACTCATCTGCTGACAAGCAGAATACTTAAATTAATGTCTCAAAGTAAAAAAATCAGCATCAAACCAAAAAGCTAGGCTTGGAGGTAGGGAAAGAATCCTGGCTATTAGGATATAATACATTTTCAGATAATAACCATAATATATATTTACATTTATTAAGTCTCATTTATAAAGAACAGGATATTAAAAGCTATAAGAAAAAAAGACCATTTATCTATTTGTGTACTATTTTGAAGACTTGAGCCAAATGTTTCATCAGTGATTTGGGTGCTTTTCAATAAATTGGGCAGGGTTGATGTGTTGTGGGTGGGGGAGAGGGAGGTAGGCAGCAATCTCTTTCCTTTGAGCTTGGTTTCTTTAAACCTTCATTCATTAATTCAGCAATGACATTGAGTAGCTGATACGTATGAGGCAAGCTTCTAGGCACTAAAATATATATATTATATATATATGCTATATATATAATGCATATGTAAACACACACACATTAAGTTATCTAAGGCATAGAGTTTATTATTATTTACAAGCAGAGATGACATACCTAAATGAACTTCAGATGAGATTAATTTATAAAATAATTCTTAAGTAAATTTTAAAATGAAATTAATATACAAATGACTCATTAAGAATGAATAAGTGAATCTTATTTGCTGTGCCTTTTTTTTGGTATGATTAATCTACAATTACATGAAGAACATTATGTTTACTAGGCTCCCCCCTTCACCAAACCCCCCTACATACCCCTTCACAGTCACTGTCCATCAGCATAGTAAGATGCTGTAGAATCACTACTTGTCTTCTCTGTGTTGCACAGCCCTCCCTGAGCCCCCACCCATACTCTACATGTTAATCGTAATACCCCCTTACTTTTTTCCCACCCTTATACCTCTCTTCCCACCATCCTCCCCAGTCCCTATCCCTTTGGTAACTGTTAGTCCATTCTTGGGTTCTGTGATCCTGATGCTGTTTCGTTCCTTCAGTTTTCCTTTGTTCTTATACTTCACATATGAGTGAAATTATTCAGTACTTGTCTTTCTCCACCTGGCTTATTTCACTGAGCATAATACCCTCTATGTCCATCCATGTTGTTGCAAATGGTAGGATCTGTTTTATTCTTATGGCTGCGTAATATTCCATTGTGTGTATGTACCACATCTTCTTTATCCATTCATCTGCTGATGGACATTTAGGTTGCTTCCATCTCTTGGCTATAGTAAATAGTGCAGTGATAAACATAGGGGTGCATGTGTCTTTTTCAAACTGGGCTGCTGCATTCTTAGGGTAAATTCCTAGAAGTGGAATTCCTGAGTCAAATGGTATTTCTTTTTTTTTTAAATTTTATTTTGGTGTCATTAATCTACAATTACATGAAGGACATTGTTTACTAGGCTCCCCTCTTCACCAAGTCCCCCCCACATACCCATTCACAGTCACTGTCCATCAACATAGTAAGATGCTGTAAAATCACTACTTGTCTTCTCTGTGTTGTACAGCCCTCCCCGTGCACCCACCCACGCTGTACATGTTAATCCTAATGCCCCCTTTCTTTTTTCCCACCTTATCCCTCCCTTCCCACCCGTCCTCCACAGTCTCTTTCCCTTTGGTAACTGTTAGTCCATTCTTGGGTTCTGTGCTTCTGCTGCTGTTTTGTTCCTACAGTTTTCTTTTGTTCTTATACTCCACATATAAGTGAAATCATTTTGTACTTGTCTTTCTCCGCCTGGCCTATTTCACTGAGCATAATACCCTCTACCTCCATACATGTTGTAGTGAATGGTAGGATCTGTTTTTTTCTTATGGCTGAGTAATATTCCATTGTGTATATGTACCACATCTTCTTTATCCAATCATCTACTCATGGACATTTAGGTTGCTTCCATCTCTTGGCTATAGTAAATAGTGCAGCGATAAACATAGGGGTGCATCTGTCTTTTTCAGACTGGAGTGCTGCATTCTTGGGGTAAATTCCTAGAAGTGAAATTCCTGGGTCAAATGGTATTTCTATTTTGAGCATTTTGAGGAACCTCCATACTGCTTTCCACAATGGTTGAACTAATTTACATTCCCACCAGCAGTGTAGTAGGGCTCCCCTTTCTCCACAACCTCGTCAACATTTGTTGTTCTTTGTTTTTTGGATGGTAGCCATCCGTACTGGTGTGAGATGATATCTCATTGTGGTTTTAATTTGCATTTCTCTGATGACAAGCGATGTGGAGATAGCCAGGAGCATGGGATGAGTTTCCATTTATTAGTGACCTCTTTAATTTCTCTTAAGAGTGTCTTATAATTTTCAGGGTATAGGTCTTTCACTTCCTTGGTTAGGTTTATTCCTAGGTATTTTATTCTCTTTGATGCTATTGTGAATGGAATTATCTTTTCATGTGTCTGTTGGCCATCTGAATTTCTTCTTTAGAGAACTGTCTATTCAGCTCCTCTGCCCATTTTTTAATTGGATTATTTGCTTTTAGTTTGCTGAGGTGTGTGAGCTCTTTATATATTTTGGATGTCAACCCTTTATTGGATCTGTCATTTACGAATATATTCTCCCATACTGTAGGATACCTTTTTGTTCTATTGATGGTGTCCTTTTCTGTAAAGAAGCTTTTAAGCTTGTTATAGTGCCACTTTTTCATTTTTGCTTTTGTTTCCCTTGCCTGGGGAGATATGTTCAAGAAGAGGTCACTCATGTTTATGTCTATGAGATGTTTGCCTATGTTTTTTTCTAAGAGTTTTATGGTTTCATGACTTACATTCAAGTTTTTGATCCATTTCGAATTTACGTTTGTGTATGGGGTTAGACAGTGATCCAGTTTCATTCCCTTACATATTATTGAATATTAGTTGACTATATATGTTGGGTTAATGATTGGAGTCTCTATTCTGTTCCATTGGTCTGCGGCTCTGTTCTTGTGCCAGTACCAAATTGTCTTGATTACTGTGGTTTTGTAGTAGTGCTTGAAGTTGGGGAGTGAGATCCCCACCCCCAACTTTATTCTTCCTTCTCAGGATTGCTTTAGCTATTCTGGGTCTTTGGTGTTTCCATATGAATTTTTAAAGTATTTGTTCCAGTTCATTGAAGAATGCTGTTGGTAGTTTGATAGGGATTGCATCGAATCTGTATATTGCTTTGGGCAGGATGGCCATTTTGACAATATTAATTCTTCCTAGCCAGGAGCATGGGATGAGTTTCCATTTATTAGTGACCTCTTTAATTTCTCTTAAGAGTGTCTTATAATTTTCAGGGTATAGGTCTTTCACTTCCTTGGTTAGGTTTATTCCTAGGTATTTTATTCTCTTTGATGCTATTGTGAATGGAATTATCTTCCTGATTTCTCTATTAGATTATTGTTAGTGTATAGGAAAGCCACAGATTTCTGTGTGTTAATTTTCTATCCTGCCAGTTTGCTGAATTCCTATATTAGCTCTAGTAGTTTCAGAGTGGAGTCTTTAGGGTTTTCTATGTACAATATCATGTCATCTGCAAATAGTGACAGTTTAATTTCTTCTTTACCAATCTGGATTCCTTGTATTTCTTTGTTTTGTCTAATTGCCATGGCTAGGACCTCCAGTACTATGTTGAATAACAGTGGGGAGAGTGGGCATCCCTGTCTTGTTCCCGATCGCAGAGGAAACGCTTTCAGTTTCTTGCTGTTCAGTATGATGTTGGCTGTTGGTTTATCATATATGCCTTTATTATGTTGAGGTACTTGCCCTCTATACCCATTTTGTTGAGAGGTTTTATCATGAATGGATGTTGAATTTTATCGAATGCTTTTTCAGCATCTATGGAGATGATCATGTCGTTTTTGTCTTCCTTTTTGTTGATGTGGTGGATGATGTTTTGTTGATTTTCGAATTTTTGTACCATCCTTCCATCCCTGGGATGAATCCCACTTGGTCATGGTGTATGATCCTTTTGATGTATTTTTTAATTCAGTTTGCTAATATTTTGTTGAGTATTTTTGCATCTACGTTCATCAGGGATATTGGTCTGTAGTTTTCTTTTTTGGTGGGGTCTTTGCCAGGTTTTGGTATTAGGGTGATGTTGGCTTCATAGAATGAGTTTGGGAGTATTCCCTCCTCTTCTATTTTTTGGAAAACTTTAAGGAGAATGTGTATTATATATTCCCTGTATGTCTGATAAAATTCCGAGGTGAATCCATCTGGCCCGGGGGTTTTTTCCTTTGGTAGTTTTTTGATTACCGCTTCAATTTCGTTGCTGGTAATTGGTCTGTTTAGATTTTCTGTTTCTTTCTGGGTCAGTCTTGGAAGGTTGTATTTTTCTAGGAAGTTGTCCATTTCTCCTAAGTTTCCCAGCTTGTTAGCATATAGGTTTTCACAGTGCTCTCTAATAATTCTTTGTATTTCTGTGGGGTCCGTCGTAATTTTTCCTTTCTCATTTCTGATTCTGTTGATTTGTGTTGACACTCTTTTCCTCTTAGTAAGTCTGGCTAGAGACTTATCTATTTTGTTTATTTTCTCGAAGAACCAGCTCTTGGTTTCATTGATTTTTGCTATTGTTTTATTCTTCTCAATTTTATTTATTTCTTCTCTGATCTTTATTATGTCCCTCCTGCTGACCTTAGGCCTCATTTCCAATTTTGATAATTGTGACATTAGACCATTCATTTGGGATTGTTCTTCCTTCTTTAAATATGCCTGGATTGCTATATACTTTCCTCTTAAGACTGCTTTTGCTGTATCCCACAGTAGTTGGGGCTTTGTGTTGCTGTTGTCGTTTGTTTCCATATATTGCTGGATCTCCATTTTGATTTGGTCATTGATCCACTGATTATTTAGGAGCATGTTGTTAAGCCTCCATGTGTTTGTAAGCCTTTTTGCTTTCTTTGTACAGTTTATTTCTAGTTTTATGCCTTTGTGGTATGAAAAGTTGGTTGGTAGGATTTCAATCTTTTGGAATTTCCTGAGGCTCTTTTTGTGGCCTAGTATGTGGTTTATTCTGGAGAATGTTCCATGTGCACTTGAGAAGAATGTGTATCCTGTTGCTTTTGGATGTAGAGTTCTGTAGATGTCTCTTAGGTTCATCTGTTGTAGTGTGTTGTTCAGTGCCTCTGTGTCCTTACTTATTTTCTGTCTGGTGGATCTGTCCTTTGGGGTGAGTGGTGTGTTGAAGACTCCAGGAATGAATGCATTGCATTCTGTTTCCTCCTTTAATTCTGTTAGTATTTGTTTCAGATATGTTGGTGCTCCTGTATTCAGTGCATATATATTTATAATGGTTATGTCCTCTTGTTGGACTGAGCCCTTTATCATTATGTAATGTCATTCTTTATCTTTTGTTACTTTCTTTATTTTGAAGTCTATTTTGTCTGATACTAGTATTGCAACACCTGCTTTTTTCTCTCTGTGGTTTGCCTGAAATATCTTTTTCCATCTCTTGACTTTAAGTCTTTGCATGTCTTTGGGTTTGAGGTGAGTCTCTTCTAAGCAGCATATGGATGGGTCTTACTTTTTTATCCATTCTGTTACTCTGTGTCTTTCGATTGGTTCATTCAGTCCATTTCCATTTAGGGTGATTAGTGAAAGGTATATACTCATTGCCATTGCAGGCTTTAAGTTTGTGGTTACCAAAGGTTCAAGGTTAGCTTCTTTACTATCTTACCATCTAACTTAACTCACTTATTGAGCTATTATAAACACGGTCTGATGATTCTTTATTTCTCTCCCTTCTTATTCCTCCTCCTCCATTCTTCATATGTTGGGTGTTTTGTTCTGTGCTCTTTTTAGGAGTGCTCCCATCTAGAGCAGTCCCTGTAAGATGCCCTGTAGAGGTGGTTTGTGGGAGGCAAATTCCCTCAACTTTTGCTTGTCTGGGAATTGTTTAATCCCTCCTTCATATTTAAATGATAATCGTGCTGGATACAGTATTCTTGGTTCGAGGCCCTTTTGTTTCATTGCATTAAGTATATCATGCCATTCTCTTCTGGCCTGTAGGGTTTCTGTTGAGAAGTCTGATGATAGCCTGATGGGTTTTCCTTTGTAGGTGACATTTTTTATTTCTCTGACTGACTTCAATACTTTGTCCTTGTCTTTGATCTTTGCCATTTTAATTATTATGTGTCTTGGTGTTGCCCTCTTTGGATCCCTTGTCATGGGAGTTCTGTGTACCTCTGTGGTCTGAGAGGCCATTTCCTCCCCTAGTTTGGGGAAGTTTTCAGCAATTATTTCTTCAAAGACACTTTCTTTCCCTTTTCTCTCTCTTCTTCTTCTCTTACCGCTATAATGCGGATATTGTTCTGTTTCGATTGGTCCCACAGTTCTCTTAAAATTCTTTCATTCCTGGAGATCCTTTTATCTCTCTCTGCATCAGCTTCTCTGCATTCCTGTTCTCTGTTTTCTACTCCACTGATGGTCTCTTGCATCTCATTCATTCTGTTTTCAAGTCCTTCCAGGGACTGTTTTATTTCTGTATTCTCCCTCCTTAGTTCTTGCATATTTCTCTGCAAGTCCATCAGTATGGTTATGACTTTTGTTTTGAATTCTTATTCAGGAAGATTGGTTAAATCTATCTCCTCAGGTTCCTTCTCAGGGGATGATGTAGAAGATGTCAAACTGTCTGGGTTAGTCAGTCTTGTCTGGATCAAATTTTTTTGCCTTTTCATGTTGATAGGTACAATGGGAGCTATTGACTCATTTGTCAGCTGGGAGAGTCAAGACTTTCCACTTGCTCCTGGCCTTTCTTTACTGGGACAACTGCAACCCCTAGTGTCTTGTGTTGGGCAATTGCATGTAGATTGGGTCTCTGTATCTTTCCTGGCTGGTATGGAGGAAGCTCCCTTGCTGTGGGCATGGCCAGCCTCAGGCTGCTGCTGTGCTATGGCGTGGTCCCAATGGAGTAATGGACGGGGTCTGTTTGGCTGTTTACCTCCATGAGGGGTCTCAGAGCTGTTGCCTAGGGGGTTAGTGTTCCTGGAGTTCCCTGGAATTTTGAGTTGAAAAACCAGTCCGGAAGCCAGGGAATGTGTGATTGATAATGCCACAATCTGTGTTAGCACTTGATGTATTATCTTTCATTAACCCAATACAGTTCTTGAATGTTATTTGATTTCTGATTCTGCTTTGTAAAATGGGGAAATTGACTCTTGGAGGTTAAGTAAGGTTTTAAGAGCCAGAACTTTGCAAACACTGAAACTAAAAGGTTCCCTGACTTAGGACCTGTTCCTTCCACAATACCACAGGGCCTCTGGAAGCCCTAGTTCCCATTCTAGCTCTGCCTTTATTTAGCTGTGGTTTGGGAGAAATCACCCAAGTCCTTGATTCTCAGTTTGCTCAACTATTAAACATCACTAAGCCAACCAACCAAGTATAACAAGTGAATACACAGCCTCTGCTGTTCTTCCACGGTTGGAGATGGGTTTTTTACAAGTCTTCTGTAAAGACCATGGACGGGTGCCTTTTGAAGCCATGGAACATGGTGGCCCTCTGTGACCCCCTCCCACATTATACATGCTAATTGTAATGTACACTTTCTTTCCCTCTCCCCTTATCCCTCCATTCCCAACTATCCACCCCAGTCCCTTTCCCTTTGGCAACTGTTAGTACATTCTTGGGTTTTGTGAGACTGCTGCTATTTTCTCCTTCAGTTCTATCTTTGTTCTGATAGTCCAATTATGAGTGAAATCATTATATATACACATATATGTAGGCAAGAACCACTAATGTTTGCTAAGATGATATAGCTCCCGACGGCTGGGCAGTGCCCACCATCTGGGGGTGGAGTTTGCAAGAGCAGCACTGTTGCCTGGAGAGTTCATGGTGTCACAGTGGTACCTCTTTCCTAGAGACAGAATGTGTATGCTGAGAGGAGCAGCTGTGATTCTGGGGAGGTGGATGCTGACCAACTTGACAGCATCAGGGAAAATGGAATCCAGACAGAAGGTACTGTGTGTTTCTTTTCATGTTGGTGTCAGTACTAAACAGTTCCATGACCAACATTATGGTTATTAGACTACCCCCATTATCAAGTCACCACCACATAGCTCGTAAGAGTCACTGTCCATCAGTCCAGGAATATGCTGTAGAAGCGCTACTGATCTTTGCTGTTATACTGCCTTCCCCAAGCCAGCCACCTGCCCACATTATGTGTTCTACTTGTAATGCCCCATTTTCCCACTCTTCCCTCCCTTCGAACCCATCCTCCTCAGTCACATTCCCTTTCATAACCATGAGTCCTTGCTTTGGTTCGGTGAGTCTGCTGCTATCTTGTTCCTTCACTCTTTCTCTTTTTTCTGATACTTCACAGGTGAGTGAAATCATTTAATGCTTTTCTTTCTCTGTGTGGCATTTTTCACTGAGCATAATACCCTCTAGCTCTGTCCATGTTGCTGTAAATGGTAGCATTTGTTTTCTTCATATGGCTGAATAATATTCCACTGTACATCTTCTGATGGACACTTGCCTTGGCTATTGTGAATAGTGCTGTGATAAACATAGGTGTGCACATGTCTTCCTTAAACTGGGCTGCTACATTCTTTTTTTCTTTATGTATATGTATGTATGCATTCATTCATTCATTCATTCATTATCTATCTATCTATCTATCATCTACTGATATATCTCTCTATCTTTCCATCATTAATATACAATTCGATGACTAACATTATGTTTACTAGACTCCCTCCATCACGAAGATGCCCCCAGATACCCCATTCCAGTCACTGTTCATGAGCATAGTAAGACACTGTAGAATCACTACTCATCTTCTCTGTGTTGTACAGCCCTCCCTGTGACGCCCCTCCCACAATATACATCCTAATCGAAATGCACACTTTCTTTCCCTCTCCCATTATCCCTCAGTTCCCAACTGTCCACCCCAGTCCCTTTCCCTTTGGTTGCTTTTAGTCCATTCTTGGGTTCTGTGAATCTGGTGCTATTTTGCTCATTCAGATTCTCTTGGTTCTCCTTCTCCAGAGGTTAGTGAAATGATTTGATACTTGTCTTTCTCTGCCAGGATTACTTCACTGAACATAATACCCTCTAGCTCCATCCATGTTGTTGTAAATGGTAGGATTTGTTTGTTTCATATGGCTGAATAATATTGCCTTGTTCATCTTCTGATGGACACTTAGCTTGGCTATTGTGAATAGTGCTGTGATAAACATAGGGGTGCACATGTCTTTTTAAACTGGGCTGGTGCTTTCCTTTATGTATGTATGTATGTATGTATGTATGTATGTATTTATTCATTCATTCATTTGTTACCTATCTATCTATCTGCCTACCTACCTATCTTTCTGTCATTAATATACAATTACATGAGTAACATTATATTTACTAGACTCTCCCCATCATGAAGATGCCCCCATATACCCCATTGCAGTCACTGTTCATGAGCATAGTAAGACACTGTAGAATCACTACTCATCTTCTCTGTGTTGTACAGCCCTCCCTGTGATCCCCCTCCCACATTATACGTGGTTATCGTAATGTATGCTTTCTTTCCTTCTCCCGTTATCCCTCCATTCCCAACTATCCACCCCAGTCCCTTTCCCTTTGGTAACTGTTAGTCCTTTCTTAGTTTCTGTGAATCTGGTGCTGTTTTCCTCATTCAGTTTCTCTTGCCTTCTCCAGAGATTAGTGAAATCATTTGATAGTTGTCTTTCTCTGCCTGGATTATTTCACAGAGCATAATACACTCTATCTCCATCCATGTATTGTAAATGGTAGGATTTGTTCTTTTATTATGGCTGAATAATATTGCACTGTTCATCTTCTGATGGACACGTAGCTTGGTTATTGTGAATAGTGCTGTGATAAACATAGGGGTGCACATGTCTTTTTAAAACTGGGCTGCTGCATTCTATCATTTATTTATCTATCTACCTATTTATTTATTTACCATTAATCTACAATTACATGGGTAATATTATGTTTACTACACTCCTCTTGTCAGCAATTTATCAAAGGTTAAGGGACTATGAAGGCTGGTTGGGAAGGTAGGGAGAAGGGTGGAAAGGAGGCATTACAATTAGCTCTCATAATGTGGGTGGGAGGCCCCACGGGGACGTCAGTATAGTACAGAGAAGTCAAGTAGTGATTCTATAGCATCTTACAATGCTGATGGACAGTAACTGTAATGGGGTATGGGGGGGGGGCTTGATGATCTGGGGAGTCTAGTAACCATAATGTTCCTCATATAATTGTTGACTAATGATCCTGAAAAAAAATACCCGCGCATATCAGACTAGATAACGATGAGACCCAGGGAAAAAAAAAGATCGAAGAGGCGAGAGTTGCAGCATCGTGAGCTCCCGGCCAGCGTCCCGCCGGTCCCTGCAAGCTGCCGCGCTTTCCTGATCGCTCCGCAGGGCTTCCAAGGCCTCCCCCATCAGGCAGCGCAGCGCGGTGACCCCGGGGTCATTTTCCCACGGCGCCTGCGCGCCAGCCCCGACGAACCCCTGCGCTGGCGCTCGCGCTGACTACCTCCTGCCGTCATACCCTGAGGCCCCTTGGCTGCCGAGCCCCCGCCCCCGGGGCACGCCTCCAGGGCGACCTCGGGGCACCTCCGGGCCGGGGACCAGCGGGTACGGGCGGCTGGGGCTGCCGTGATGAGCGAGGCGGTCGCGGGCTCGGGAGGCGCTCGAGGGTAGGCCTCTTGCCCGGCCTCGCCCAGACGAACGCTCCTCCCTCCCCAGGTTGCGGCGAACCGCCTCCCCCCCCACCGACCCGCCGCCGCTTCCGCCACCACCGCCGCTGCCACCGTAGAAGTTCCCTGAAAGCCTTCGCCCATCAGAAGGGTACAGCTAGTGTGGAGGCCCTGCGAGAGCGGCCGCTCACAGCTCTCTGCGCCTGGCGCGCCTGCCCCTCGCGGCCGCCTGTCTGCCCCAGGGTGCCATCGACCCATGCTGCGCCTACAGCCCGAGGGGTGCGCCTGCATTTGTAAGTTTTTAAGTGCTGCTAGATGATTGTAACATTCATAGTTTTATAATTGAGATGTACTAATACATTGCATTGTGTTAGTTTTAGGTGTACTACGTAATGACTTGATATATGTGTTATACATTGTGAAATGATTGCAGCAGTAAGTTTAGTTAACATCCATCACTATATATAGCTAGGATTCTTTCCTTCTTGGGATGAGAATTTTTAATATCTACTCTCTCAACCTTTAAATATACAAATGCAACATTGTTAACTATATTCACCATGCTGTATATTACATCCCAGGACTTGTGCATCTGGTATCTGGAAGTTTGTAACTTTTGACCTTCACCCATTGTGCCTACCCCCTAACCCCTCCTCACTCCCACCTTCTCTGGTATTCACCGGTGTGTTCTGTATATGTATGAATTCTCCCATTTTTGTTCTGTTTTGTTTTAGATTCCAAATGTAAGTGATATCATACAGTATTTGACTTAGTTCACTTAGGGTGCATCCATGTTGTTACTAATGGCAGAATTTCCATTTATTGGTAACTGAATAATATCACATTGTGCATATATATATATATATATATATATATATATATATATATATATATATATATATATATATATACAACATTTTCTTTGTCCATTCATCCATCAGACACTTAGATTGTTTCCATGTCCTGGCTATTGGAAGCAATGCTGCAGTGAGCAGAGCAGATATTTTAAGATTGTGATTTCACCTCCTTTGGATAAATACTCAGAAGTGGAATTGCTGGATCATGTGGTAGTTACACTTTTTATTTTTTATTGAAACTCCATACTCTTTTAGATAGCAGCAGGACCAATTTACCTTCTAACAATGCACCGAAAGGCAACCCTTCTCTCCACATCCTCGGCAACACTTGGTATTACTTGCCTTTCTGATAACAGACATTCTAATAGGTATGAGGTGATATCTCACTGTGGTTTTGATTTGCATTTCCTTGATGATTAGTGATATGTAGCACCTTTTCATGTGCCCGTTCACAATTTGTATGTGTTCTTTGGAAAAATATCCATTTACATCCCTGCCCATTTAGTAATTGGGTTGTTTGGTGGGTTTTCTCCCCTACTGAATTGCATTAAATCTTCCTATATTTTAGATATTAATCCCTTATCAGATATGTGGTCTGAAAATATTTTCTCTCAATCTATAGATTGTCTTTTTATTTTGTTGATTGCTTCCTTTGCTGTACAGAACCCTTTTAGTTTGATAGAATCCTACTTTTTGTTTTTACTTTTGTTGCCTTCTTTCACTCTTGGTGTCAAATTCAAAAAACCATCAACAAGTCCAGTGTCAGTGAGCTTACCCTCTTATGTTTTCTTCGAGGAAGTTCATGACTTTAGGCCTTAATGTTTCAGCCTTTGATCCATTTTGAGTTGCTTTTTGTGTATGGTGTAAGATAATCATCCAGTTTTGTTATTTTGCTGTGCAGTTTTCCCAACCATTTGTTGAAAAGACTGTCCTTTCCCACTGTATATTCCTGGCTCCTTTGTTGTAAGGTAGTTAACCCTGTATGACTGGGTTTATCTCTGAGCTCTCTATTCTGTTCCATGGATCTCAGTGTCTGTACTGTACTGTTTTGATTATTATAGCTTTATTGATACAGTTTGAAATCAGGGAGCTTGATGCCTGCTTTGTCTATTCAGACTTCCATGGTTCCATATGCATTTTTGGTTTGTGCCAGTTCCATGAAAAATGCCATGGGGGTTTTGGTAAGGGGTTACATTGAATCTGTGGATTGCTTTGTGTGGTATGTGATGATAATCGTTTCAGTCTAGGAGCAGAGACTCTTTCCATTTCTTTACCTATTCTTCAGCTTCTTTCATCAGTGTCTTACAGTTCTCAGCATACATATTTTTTCACCTCATTGGTTAGATTTATTCGTGGGCATTTTATTATTTTCAGTGCAGTTATAAATGGGAGTAGTTTCTTAATATCTCTTACTGATAGTTCACAATTTGTGTGTAGACATACAGCTGAGTTTTGTATATTGATTTTACATTCTCAATATTATTGACTGCATTCAGTTAGTTGTAACAGCTTTTTGAGTCTTCAGTGTTTTATGTGCATGTCATATACATATAATGATGGTTTTGATTTTTTGTTCTGATTTGGTTGCTCCTTGTTTCTTTTTCTTGCTTAATTGCTCTGGGTAGGACTTCCACTATTTTATTGAATAAAAATGCAGGAGTGGCACCCTTATCTTGTTGCTGATCTTAGAGGAAAAGCTTTCAGTTTTTCACATTATTGATGATGTTAGCTTTTGTCTTACCACATATGACTGCCATTATGTTGAGGTATATGTACTTTGTTGAGAGTTTTTGGCATGAATACATATTGAAGGACTTCTCAAATGAGTTTTTTGTGTCCCTTGAGATGATCATGCAATTTTTTTTCATGGTTTTCAAAAATTTTTATTAAGGTTCTATTAATGTACACTCTTATGAAGGTTTCACATGAAAAACAATGTGGCTTCTACAGTTACCCATATTATCAAGTCTCCACCCATACCCCAATTCAGTCACTGTCCATCAGTACAGGAAGGTGTCACAGATCACTATTTACCTTCTCCGTGCTACAGTGTTTTTTCCCATGATCCCCCACCACATGTATACTAAGCATAATACCCCTCCATCCCCTTCTCCCTCCCCTCCGCCCCATCAAGTCACCCACACCACTCTCCTATGGTAACCACTAGTGACTTCTCGGAGTCTGCTGCTATTTTGTTCCTTCAGTTTCGCTTTGTGGTTATACTCCAGAAATGAGGAAAATCATTTGGCACTTGTCTTTCTTCACCTAGCTTATTTCAGTGAGCATAATAACCTCCAGCACCATACATATTGTTCAAATGGTAGAATTTGTTTTCTTCTTAAGGCTGAATAATATTCCATTGTGTATATGTACCACATCTTTTTTACCTATACACCAACTGATGAACACTTAGCATGGCTACTGTGAATAGTGCTGTGATAAACATAGTGGTGCATGTGTCTTTTTGAAACTGGGCTGCAGCATCCTTTTTTTTCTTTCTTTTGTTTTGTTTTGTTTTCTTTTATTTCATTTCATTTTATGTTATTTTATTTTACTTATTTAGTTTTACTTTGGTATTATTAATCTACAATTACATGGAGAACATTATGTTTAGTAGGCTATCCCCTTCACCAAGTATCCCCCACAAACCCCATGACAGTCACTGTCCATGAGCATACGCATAGTAAGATGCTGTAGAATCACTCCTTGTCTTCTCTGTGTTGCACATTCCTCCCTGTGCCCCCCCACATTATACATGGTAATCGTAATGCCCCCTTTCTTTTCCCCTTCCTTATCTGTCCCTTCCCACCCATCCTCCGAAGTCTCTTTCCCTTTGTTAACTGTTAGTCCACTCTTGGTTTCTGTGATTCTGCTGCTGTTTTGTTCCTTCAGTTTTTCTTTGCTCTTATACTCCACATATGAGTGAAATCGTTTGGTACTTGTCTTTCTCTGCCCAGCTTACTTCACTGCACATAATACCGTCTAGCTCCATCCATGTTGTTTGCAAATGGTAGGATTGGTTTTCTTCCTATGGCTGAATAATATTCCATTATGTATATGTACTACATCTTCTTTATTAATGTGTCTACTGATGGACACTTTGCTTGGCTATTGTGAATAGTGCTGTGATAAACAAAGGGGTGCACATTGTCTCTATAAAACTGTGCTGCTGCATTCTATCTTGTCTATGTATCTATGTATCTATCTATCTTTCTATAGTCTATGTATCATCTAATTTTCTATCTAATCATCTATTCATCACCTATATCTATCTGTCTATTTATTTATAATTAATCTACAATTAAATGAGTAACATTATGTTTACTCAAGTCCCCCCATCACCAAGATACCCCATTGCTGTCACTGTCCTTCAGTGTAGTAAGATACTGTAGAATCACTACTTCTCTTCTCTGTGTTGTACAGCCCACCCCATGCCCCTCCTCCCACATTATATATGCTAATTCTAATGTGCCCATTTTTCCCCCCACCCTGATCCATCCATTCCCACCCATCCACCCCAGTCCCTTTCCATTTGGTAACTTTTACTCCATTTGTGGGTTTTGTGAGGCTGCTGCTGTTTTCTCGTCCAGTTTTTTCTTTGTTCTGATAGACCAATGATGAGTGAAGTCAGTATATATACATATATATGTAGGGAAGAACCACTAATGTTTGCTAAGATGATGCAGCTCCCCACAGCTGGGTAGTGCCCGCCATCTGGGGCTGGAGTTTGCAAGAGCAGCACTGTTGCCTGAAGATTTCATGATATCACAGTGGTGCCTCTTTCCTAGAGACAGAATGTATATGCAGAGAGATGTGATTCTGGTGAGGTGGATGTTGACCAACTTGACAGCATTAGGGAAAATGCAATGCAGAGCCAAGGTACTGTGTGTTTCTTTTTATTTTGGTGTCAGTACGAAACAGTTACATGAGCAACATTATGGTTACAAGACTACCCCCATTATCAAGTCCCCACCACATAGCTCGTAAGAGTCACTATCCATCAGCCCAGGAATATGCTGTAGAAGCGCTACTGATCTTTGCTGTTACACTGCCTTCCCCAAGCCAGCCACCTGCCCACATTATGTGTTCTACTTGTAATGCCCCATTTTCCCGCTCTTCCCTCCCTTCAAACCCATCCTCCTCAGTCACATTCCCTTTTGTAACCATGAGTCCTTTCTTTGGTTCAGTGAGTCTGCTGCTGTCTTGTTCCTTCACTCTTTCTCTTTTTTCTGATACTTCACAGGTGAGTGAAATCATTTGATGCTTTTCATTCTCTGCGTGGCTTATTTCACTGAGTATAATACCCTCTAGCTCTGTCCATGTTGCAGTAAATGGTAGCATTTGTTTTTTTTTATTATGGCTGAATAATATTCCACTGTACATCTTCTGATGGACACTTGCCTTGGCTATTGTGAATAGTGCTGTGATAAACATAGGTGTGCACATGTCTTTCTTAAACTGAGCTGCTGCATTCTTTCTTTCTTTATGTATGTATGTATGTATGTATTCATTCATTCATTCATTTGTTATCTATCTATCTATCTGCCTATCTATCTTTCTGTCATTAATATACAATTAGATGAGTAACATTATGTTTACTAGATTCCCCAAGATACCCCTTTGCAGTCACTGTCCATGAGCATAGTAAGACACTGTAGAATCACTTCTTGTGATGTTTTTTTCATTCAGGTTCTCTTCTTTCTCCATCTCCAGATGTTAGTGAAATCATTTGATACTTGTATTTCTCTGCCTGGCTTATTTCACTGAACATAATACCTTCTATCTCCATCCATGTTGTTGTAAATGGTAGGATTTGTTTTCTTCATCTAGCAGAATAATACTGCACTGTTCATCTTCTGATGGACACTTGACTATTTTGAATAGTGCTGTGATAAACATAGGGGTGCAAATGTTTCTAATTAACTGGGCTGCTGCATTCTATTATTTTTAATGTGTGTATGTATGTATGTATTCATTTATGTACTTACATATTTATTTTTTATTTATCATTAGTCTACAACTACATGAGTGACAGTACGTTTACTAGATTACCCCCATAACAAATTTACCAAAAGATAAGGGACTAGGAAGGCTGGCTGGGAAGGGAGGGAGAAGGGTGGAAAGGGGTCATTACGATTAGCTCACATAATGTTGTGGTGAGGTCCCACAGGTAAGTCAGTATAGTACAGAAAAGTCACGTAGTGATAGTATAGCATCTTACTATGCTGATGTACAGTGACTGTAATGGGGTATGTTGGGGGGACTTGATGATCTGGGCAGTCTAGTAACAATGTTGCTCATATAATTGTAGATTGGTTATAGTGAATAGCGCTGTGAGAAACATAGGGTTGCACATGTCATTTTTAAACTGGTCTGCTGCTTTCTTTCTTTGTGTATGTATTTATTTATTTATTTATTCATGCATTCATTCATTCATCTCTCTGTCTATGTATGTATGTATGTATGTATCTATCTATCGTTTGCTTTGTGGTACATTTTAGAGTCAATGTGTATTTACCCTTCCTTAGCCTTGGAACCAGCCCTTACTTGTTTTAATGGAAAGTGGTGTCTAGAAACCAATATCTGGGTAGTAGGGGTGTTCATTGCTATTGTGTTATCATACTCCCAGGTCTTCCCAGTGGACAGAACTAAGAGCATATATTATCACAGACAGTTACCTTTATGTTTATTTGTGTACCCATCTTGTATATGGAAAGCTATGAGTTCATTCTGATTTCTCTAATTCCAATCCAATACCACAGGATTCATTTTGTTTTCTTCCTTTGTGTGTTTGTAATGCCCTTCTCTGGTGGTGAGAAACAGGGCTCTCATTATTTTGGTATTTATTTATGTGATTAGTCTCACTGTATGTACACAGTTTCAGTTATTGATGACAAATCCTCTCTTATTACTGAAGACTGCTTACTCTCCCTCTTGGGCCCTTAGACCCCATGCCAGTTTCCCCGCACTCTTGGGGACTCGCTTCTCTCCTGCTTATGCTCTGACTTCTGGTGGTGAACTACCCCTCTCCTGATTGCCCTCCTCACCCTGCTTGGTTTTCATACCATACCAAGTTGCCACTCTTTATTTGAGTTTTGACAGCCCATTATGGGCTACTGTGACCCCCCCACCCCACAGTTCCTCTACCTACAGACACCTTACCTAATGACTTAAAGGCTAAATTTCTCAAGAACAGAAGGAAAACGAAAGGGAAGAGTAAGAACTCCATTATATTTTGTAAAATTCCCTATTCTTTCTGACCCCAGTGGAAATGTATTACTCAAATCAAGGTATAAAGAAACAACATTTCTTGCCTGATAGATATAATACAAGACTCTGTACTTCTCATTTATCCTTATTACTCCTTATATACTATATAATTTGTTAAATTAGGGAAAGAATGTTTAAATTCCCATGTACCAGTAACAGCAAAGGAGAGGAAATATTCAGCCTGAATGGCATTAAAGAAAGGATAATAAGACAAATATATTCCAGTCTTGCAGTCAGCAGATCTGATATATTAATCTGATTATTATGATGTCACAAAAGAAGACACATTGCTTGGAATCTTAGCATTTTTTTAAAGCCTCTTAGCTGGCTTTCAAGGGTTCCTAGAGCTATTCTGACAGGGCTTTTCCATCTCAGATTCTGTAGGTCACAGACATCTGGCACTGCCTTCTTTGCTATAAGTCTGTTCCCTCTAGAATGTGCTTCCCAGGCTCTCTTTGACCTCAGTATAAAGCTCTGTTATCTCACAGACACAGTATGTAGGGGGAAGGCATACTTGTATGCATGGTAGTACTTAGGGATCAGTCTAAGCTCTACCGATGCAGATGTGTCATCCCCACTGCCCCTCCTCCACATTCTCATCCCCTGGCATTCCTTCTGAATGCTGAGTTCAGAGGAGCTGGACTGGAATAGGCAGCCACACAGCTCCTCACTATGACCTGGTCAATGTCTACAATGTAGGGCCTTATAACATTGAGTTTGGTCAAGTTCCGGCATCAGTGGGTACCAGTATGGGAACCTAAAAATAAACCAAACAGAGGAAGCTTCAAAGACTTCCTGGAAGGTGAAAGGGACTAGAAGTTACAGAGGGCAGTGGGATGACTTCTAATCGCCCCATGGAAGCCATCAGGAATTCTTAAATTGCCAGGAATGTCATTGAATACTGTACATGCTGTCTCAAGTGGGGACAGGACTGAGCATTGTGAATATAATAGTTTTTCAGAATTCAGAACAGGGAAGCATGTGTGTATATATGCATGTGTGTGTGTGTGTGTGTGTGTGTGTGTGTGTGCATGCATGCATGTAGAAAGGGATGCCTTGTGGTGTCTGCTTTCCAAGGAGAGTTTGATGTAGTCAGATCCCAGGCCTTGATGTCCTCAGAGCCCAATTTCATCAAGAAATGACTTACCAGTTTTTCATATCCAGTAAATAGCTTACCCTAGGTTTGGTGTGCAATTCCACCTCCTTATTAAGGCTTTACTTTTGTCTCATGTTGCCAAACTCAGTATGTCTAAACCAGACTCATGAATTTTCCTCACAAAACCATATGAACACCCTGGGCTTTTTCTTTGGCAGTGATAGTTACACAGACTGAAAAACCAGGAATCGTGTTCTATTCTTTCTTCTCTGCCAAGGCCTCTCAGTCACAAACAACAGGTGAGTTTTTTCCAACATCTTTTCCATCAATCCTTTAATTTCCTACTGCTTGGTTTTTAGTTCAGACACTAATTGTCTCACACTGGAGTGCTCTAACTTAGCCTCATATTTTAGCAAATATTTTATATTTAATGGAGAAATGTTGATTGACACCTGTGTATAAGAGCACTTCTGTATACTTGTACTATAACCTATGGGTCATTTTGGGTTAATTATTCACAAAATTAGAATCATAATTAGCATACAACCATTTTCTCCATTATGTTATGAAGTTTTATGTGCAGTCATATTCTATTTTGGAATAACAATTCATATAAGTTTTATGAAAATCATAAGGCACATAGGAGGGCCAAGTTTTCCCACTCAGAAGTTCTCTTAGTCATTCAGCCAAGTGTGCCTGGGTGAACTGAACCATAAAAGGAAGTGGGAGGTGAAAGGGATTGCCAGTAGTTACTGTCTTTTTCACTTTATCTTGATGTATATCATATATGTGTTTATGGTTAAAGGCTGCTGTTATCCATTATAACCAAATGAGTGTAGTCTTTATTGGAATCTGGCAATATTTATCAAAAGCAATATAAAGATCATAAGTTCTGATTGTAAAATAGCATCTTCCCTTATAAAATCTGTTTTAGCTTTACAACTTAAGTAACAGATGTGAAGGACCATAGAGTGGATTGTTTGAGACAAATGAAGCTACCTTAAACTCACATGAAAAAAATGTAGAAGCTGCTTCTTCTATCAAGAAATATTTAAGAAGTAGAATAAGGCTTGGTGGTGGAATTGAATGGATGGCACAAAATAGAAATGAGGTTTTTTGGTTTTGTTTATATTTTGATTTTGAGAAATAATACTGAATCATCATAACAATGGAAACATTTGTTTGGAAATCAATCAGCCCTCTAGGCACTTAAACTCTATAATGAAAAATCTTACTCCTTATAACTCTGCTACTCCAAGTGCCTTTGGAAAAATAACTTATTTACATTCCTATCTAAAGATAAGACATGATCACATGTCTTAGATCTTACAGATATTATTGCAAAATTCTTTTTGGCCCTTTATGAAAAGTTCTGTAGAAACATAGGAAATGAAAACTTCCTTGAGTATACAAATATTTAAACTACTAGAAAAAATAATCATTTGCTTCACTTAAGTTGTCATCAGTGCATTTATAAAGGATTATAAGAATTTTATAAGTCGCAATGGTATTAGTAGGTATCTAATATTAAAGTAAATCCAATTTCATTTAAAGTTAAAGGCAGGAGGTGAAATATAATGGAAATACTGCATAACTACTTTAATGCTTTTTTAAAAAGCTATCTTTATATTTTAGCTAAATACTTTTGAAGCTTAAATGGTTGTTATTGTAAGTCCCTAAAATACAAATGGCTTTGACCTTTTAGTATATTGTTTTGAATTTAGTTACCACCGTAAACTTTAAGAGTATGATTTTGTATTTTATTATCAAATACCTCATTCTTCCTGCCCTATAATAAGAAAGACACAATTCTTAGCTCCAATACCAAATAGAATAAGTATGACCATAATTTCATACAAAGACTGAATGGCAAGGTCAGATTTAAAAGCTACAAGATTAGATTGGCACAAATGAATGTATGCATGTATTATATTCAATTGAATAGAGTTGAATTCTGTGTATGGTATATGTGTATCAATGGGTACTTTTGGAAAGCTGTTCTCTTAGGTAGCAATTAGCTGTCGTTGACTGAGTTTGCAAAGTACAGCAAGGTTATTAAATAAACAGTACAGTAAGACATTCCGCTTAACCCAGATTATAAATGAAATCACTCACAGGCTGTTTATATTTGTGATGTGGGAGGCATACTGATAAAGAGAAGAGATGCACAAGGGTTACTGCTAAGCTTGTGCTTTAGTTATTCTACAGAGAGAGAGAGAGAGAGAGGCAAAGACAAAAATTGACTAACGGTGTGAGGTTCATTCCTCAAGGAACCCAAATCATAAGTGCTGTCCTAAAGCTTCCCCACTGGTTATAGTTTTAAAACAGATCAGTTACCTTCTGGAGCTGTCATCCGGCAGGTAGCAGGGTCTGTGCAGAGGGAGAACAACCACAGAGTAGTGCAGAAGACAGCACTGCCCAGTACCACAGCGTGTCTGGGACCAGGCAAATGCTTTGGTACACCAGTTCTGCACTTCTGAACAGTTCATTCATAGGGTTTACACTGAGAAGGGAGTAGTTAACAGGGATGGGGCCATCTGTGCAAGGGGAAGTCTGAATATATCAAATAGTCAAAGCATCTTGGAGTCCTTTGGTCATATGCTTTCTTAGGAGGAGTTTGTCAAGATGGACTCTGATGAAGTCAGGTTCTTCTGTCTGTGGGAAATAAAATGGAAGGTCTTGTTAAAGATACCGCTAACATCAACTTTCCTCAAGCCTGGAAGCCCTCAATGATGGGGTAGGGCCGAGGGGAGGGTATCAGGGTAATGGAGATTCACAATCACCTTTCTGATTGCTGTGCATCTCTCTTTAAGGAGGGAGTAAATCAGCCTTCGGTTAAACAAATACAGTGCAGACCTTGGTAATAAATAAGAGCAGAACCTGTCAAGTCCTCATCCCTGAGATTAAAGTTGAGGTTCATTCACAACTAGTTTGCTCATGACTGGCTTCCATCCTGATGGCAAAAGTCTGTTTTGACTGGTTGATACCAATTGTAACTGCGTTGACCATTATATCTGCTGGAATTTTTGCCATCCCATGGCTGTTAAGGAGCCTAGGAAGTTCACAAAACTGTTAGCTGCAGTTAGATTGGGAGGGATGGAGAATGAATTGACCATACATTTTGGATCCAAAGATGCAAACAATTTAGCCATATTTTTTTCTGTGTAGTGAATTAAGTATTTTCCTCCAACCAGAGCCAAAGGCAAGAGAGGAAAGATCTGGGAGGATACAGTGTCTGTGGTGTGCTCCTCCTAGGCATGCCCTAAAGGAGTGCCGGAGTGTTTGAGCCTTCCCCTCCCCTCATCAGCACTTCCCTTCAGATTAGTTCTAATCCTTTGCTCCATAACATATACTGCTTTTTACTAGTGGTTATAGTTTTACAAATGTGTGTGTGTGTGATCCTTGATGGTAGAGAGGAAACATGTCTTATTTCCTGTTGCCTTTGTTTGCCACACCTTGTATATTGCATCACTTTGTTGACTGATCAATTAATACAAATAAACATAGTCTTGCCCAGGGGATTCCATTCTTTCTATGCCCTACTCTCATATTCCCTACTTTTTCCTGAAAGATGAAGGCTCTGCCAAGGACCTCAGCACACCCCAGTGTATGGATTTAAAAATGCATGTGACATCTAAATTGTTTATTTAATGACATTAAAATGAGTATTTTACCAGGAATCCCACTTGAAGTCTTTACAGGAACTAGGGAGGAAAAAAGAGCTCATATCTTGTGAAAGTTTATTAAATTCCCAAAGAGGAGAGGTGCCATTGGACGATCTTTTCTTTGACATGGCCTTGGGTGTTCTGTTTTGTACTGTTTGGGTAGGTTATGTGGGAGATTGGGCAGATTTGTTCAGCTGGTTTAGATGTTTGAGGTGGTGATGTGAGAGGGATTGAGTGAGACTTCTGTGTGATAATGCACAGAGAATCTTAAAGCTCTCTCTTTCTTACCTGCCTGTATGGAAAAAGCACCCAGTCAAACTCAGTAATCAAGGCAGTGACTCAGTCAGACAGGAACCACAGAAAATATTTATACAGGATGGTATGTTGTGTGGAATCTGTGGAAACCAGACCACCCTTCCTATGGGCCGGCTGCCAAAGTCCTGAAATAGATGGAAGCACCGGGACCTTGCCGTTCTGGTATTTAGCCTTGCTATGTAGCACATAACTGGGGGTAGGGCTTCACTCCCATCATGCTTCCCTTTGGTCTCTCCCATCCCCAGTTTACTAACATCCCTTCATTTCCTCTCACACCCTTTCACCTGTTTAAACTTGGGAGAAAACAAGGAAAGAGGAAAGACAGAAAGGGGGATCCAACAGACCTTCATCTGAGAAGACAGCTACCTGCATCGTGCGCTGTTGGTGGCTTCAGGCCTTACTGGGGCAGCTCCACACACCTCCTCCAATTGTTGACTTTTACAGAAAGTTCTTTTTCCCTGTCATGTCCATATCTTCACCACGGATTTTGTCATTCCTTGTGCATTGTGTTTATGCAATGAATTTTCTTTCTGTCACCTCTATCCCCTGTATACAGACACAAAAATCCCTGTAAGATATTTACCTGTATTCTAGAATTACAATAGAAATGTATATCACTCCAGTGAGTACTCCTCAAGACAGCACCAACTAGATGGAGTTTAAAGGTGATCTAGGACAACCCGCTCCTTTGAGAGGCCCAAAGCAGTAAAATGACCTTCCCCAAATCAAATGCATCCAAAGCAAGGGAACCCAAACTAGAATTAGTACAAATGCTTTGTGAGGACTGTCTATCGGCCTTGGCCCTTGCAGCCAATCAATGACCAATAATTGCACCGTGGCTTTGAAACAAGGTATTCAAACTCTCTAATAATCAAGAATGATGAGGACGAAGATGAGGAAGGGCAGAGGTGCCTCGGGCTCAGGTACACTCTGAAATGTTAAGTCTGCTGAAACCCACAGGAATATTAATGAAGGGAGCTTTATTCTGGGGCAGAAACAGCTAGATGGCTATTGTAATAGTCAAGACAAACTCCTGACCTTTCTGTCTGTCAAGTTTTATTGCCATGATTTAAACATTATGGATCTCTGTGAGCCATTATCTGCATCTCTGTTTGCTGTAAATCACACTGAGAATGTTCTACAAAGTTACAAGAAGGAAAAAGGAGCAGCTATCAGTAGGACATACAGCTTGTTGCCAAAGCGTTTTTCAATAATGGATTAAAATTCAGTCCCCCAAACCACATGTGTCCCTGCTAGTGTTCCCCATTACATCCTGCCACCCCGGTTTGGTGGATTACCCACCAGTGACAGTGATTTGTCAAGTTCAAGTGTGACATGTTGAAAACCAGGGTACAGACTATCAGAGCTATTAGGAAGTTACACGTGGTTTTGTAGAGATGCAGATTGTTGGAGGGGCTTCTCTTAGCAGTGTTCTTTCTGTGGAGTCCTAATGAGAATGTCTACTGCTAACAGTTTTTTATATTAAAATATTCCATTAATTTTTTTAAAAAGCATGAGCAGCAGTGAAAGGGAATGGATTCCCTCCCCTGACACCACCCTGAATTAAGAAATACAATAAGGCAAATGATTCTGTACTTCTTTCATTTTTCAGTGTTCAGAAATTCTTGAACTTAAAATCAGTATATAAAAGTGTTACATTATTTTGATAATCAGTGGTCATGCTTTCTCAAGGAGGTCCTTTAATTTCAGAGATAACAAATGTTAGGGGACACATTGGAGCTAAACCACTATAATCTAGTCTTTATAGATAATTGAAATCCACTTTTTTTTTTCCAACTCTATTATCCTGGAGGTAATCAGAAGGTACTGTCAATAAATCAATCTCCGGGCCAATCACATATATTCCCATGGCTTCAAATCAGTAATTCTGATTGACTTATTTTTCATCTCCTTAGTGATCCAATTCAACCTTTTGTCAGGGGCACGATGGCATCAAGAGGATACTGTTTTAGGGCCCAGGGCATATGGAGCCAACTCCTAACCTTGAAATGGACTAAGGACCTCTGACAAGTCAGTTTACCTCTTAATCTTGTTTCCTCCGTCTGTAAAATGAAAGCATTGAATTAGACAAACTATAAATTTTCTTCTAGTTTTAGCATTCACTGTGTCTGAAATGGGAAGAAAAAAAAGCAGACGAAGGGAGCAAAACAGGGATAGGCAACATGATAGATACTTCATGCCTGCATAGTTGGCAGTCGGCAGCACCAGAGAGATGAAATCCTGCCTCTGGCATCATTTTAATCTGGGATGAGAGCACTCATTTCCTTGCCAGGACAAGATCTTATTCCATATCAAATATTACAGTTCCTTTAAAAGCTAAATTTGAATTAATCATAATGCAGGAATCCCTGGGTACAGTCAGGATTGGATCACAAGTCAATCACAGAGTTAATCACTGTATCTAACTTCTTCCAAGATCATTTTCTATACTCATGCATGAATTCTCATCTCTCTCATTGTCTCTTTCTAGACAATCATTTAACTAGGTTTTAAAATAATGAACTAACCTTCTGCAATTTCCTACTCTAATTTGAGGTACATTTTAGTTAAGGATAGTTTTTCTAGTCATTTAGCCCTCTGGTGAGTTGTGCTCAGTCATATTTATGTGTAAATGCTCCATCATTTTACACTGAGAAACTCATGCCTGGTGAATGTCTCATGAAATTAATTTTGCAAATTAGCTGTATTTCTGGCAATCCAGCCCAAAATAGAGGGCCCCTTTGCAGAGTATGAAATAGGGGTTAGGGCAAGTGGCACCTAGTTTGCTCTCAGAATCAGAGTTGCCCAAGAGAGAACTTGCCTTTGGCATTCCTGAAGCAGGAATACACCGCATTTCTGTCAATGTCCTGGGGCCGTTCTATCATGGAGACCCATGAAGTTCTTCTTGAGAGGTTGTGATAGCTAAAACAAGAATAAGAATCTGGCTCCCATGACACCAGTGAGTACATTCCCTTGGATGGGGCCCAAGACTTGCTTGGTAGCAGGTTATGTCATAGTGAAGCCCCAATGCATTTGCCAGTAAGATTCTCAGCAAGCCATCCCTACACCATTGGCAATCATTCTCCTGCTCTTGATGGCAGCATGATGTACCAAGGCATATCTAGTTGCACAAACTCAGAAAACTTTACTGGGTACCTGTTTTGCATCAGGCAGATTAACTTAATTAACTGAAACCATTAAGTTAATCACCAATAATCTTTATCCTTTAAGAGCACTTAGTTCAATCTAGGGTCCATAGAAACCTTCCTGGAGCAACTGATGCCTGCAGTGAGACTTAAAGGAGGAAAAAGAGTCAGCCACGTGGACAAACCCAGGGAAAACTTTCCTAGAGAAATCTAGAACAGGGCAGAGTCTGGAAAATCTCCACCTCTGCAGAGAAAGGCAAGCAGGCTAGTGTGAGCAGAGCATGAGGTGGCACTTTTTCTGTAAAGGGCTGGCTAGTAAATATTTCAGGCTTTGTGGTCTGACATTCCTGACAGACTCAGTTCTGTGGGTGTAAGATAAAAGCAGCCATTTCCAGTGTGCCAGTAACATTTTATTTCCAAACCAGGCAGCTGGCAATATTTGGCCTAGGAGCCATCGTTTGACGGCCCCTGGAGAAGCGCATCAGTTGCTTGTAGGCAGAGCAGCATGGTGACTGGGAAGGTCGAGGTCTGTGGTGGCAGGACTCCTTTGCCAGGCAAAACAGCCTGGATTTGAAGGACTTGAGAAACAGTTGGGGCCTGAGCTGCCCATAACAAAGCCGAAGGCTAGATGGTCTTCTTACCTCTTGCTGAGAGGAAAACCACACTAAGCAAAGGTGTTGGCTATTTATCTCTTCTCACAGCATGCCCAGACTTCCTCCAAGGCCTTGCTTGCTCAGTTGGCACAGTAGGAGGTTCCAGGCAAGGCCAGGCTCTTTCCTGCCTGTGACTGTAAGCAGCAGTGTCTCTTTCCAGTTCTCCGCAGGCATCTGGAGACAGGGGCGTAATGGGATTTTTTATGATGTTTGTTCAGTTCAAGAACAGGGGAACGGGAGCAGGGGCTCTGATAGCACCAGGGATCTTTTGAATGCATGGACTTTCTTCCCTCACAGAGAGATTTGGGAAATCACAAGCATTTATGCAAATGTGTATTCCATTATGTTACGATTTCCCCTCTCTGTTTGTAGACTCTGGCTCCAACCAAATCTGCTATGAACCCAATGGAGAATAATTCAGCTCATTCTCTCATTGTGTGACAGTTTGGCTAGCTCCCTGCCACACAGTCATAATGTACCTGAAGTGAAATCATTTCTGTGCTCTTCTTGTAGTTCCAGGTGAGAAGGGAACTGCAAGGTTGTCAACTGTCAGAGGAGCAGGACAGGGTTAGACCCAACTAGACAAGGAAGGCTTAGGGAATGAGTTATTTGGGTAATTAAATCCTCCATTTAAGACAAAGGGTCCTACAGCCAGAAGGAGGGAAAAAGGGAAACCAACACTATTACCTGCTCTGTCTTATTTGATGCTCCAGACAACCGTGGAAGGAGGTACATAGTGCCCCTATTTTCTGATGAGGAAACCGGGCCTTTCAGATGGCTAAGCTAGGCTTCAAATCTAGGCCAGTAGCACAATTATCTTTTCAGCATACGTTTTAGCTTTGACAAATTCAAACAGTTACTAAATTTATGAGCCAGTATCATGAAGACTGAGATAATATTGAAAGGTGATTGGCATGCAGTTTCACAGTATTACTAGAAGTCAAGTCTGTATCATAGCCTCCCAGGGAGGAAGAAACTTCAAAGGTTATCTAAGCTAAGCATTAGTATGGGGGTCACCGGAGCCTTGGCGAGGCTGGTGGGCACGTGTTGGTAAGCCTGTGAACTACTCTACCGTTAGAAATGTTAAGTGGTAGTATGGAAGCAGTCTGAATTAATTTGGGGTTTGAAATAGAAGCTTGGATGGTAAAGGAACCAGATAAAAATGACCCTTCAGAGCACTGCAAAGGATAGTAGGAGTTTAAGCCCATGGTGCTTGTAAGTATCTTATAGTATTTCAAAGCTTCAGATGATTGGGAAACTGAATAATCAGCTTGAAATCTCTATACAGTTTCTCAGGGCCTCATGTGAGAAATGTAACCTCTTCAATTATAAAAGGATATAGTGGGACCTACCGTAAGGTCATTTACCCCTAGATGTGAGGAATGCTGACTCCACAGGGAATTCTGCCTTCAGATAACTCCCAAGTCTTCAACTTCAGCCAAAATGCCATGGAAAAAAATTTTTTTTAAGGCATGAATATAACTGTGAAAGAAATTCCTAAAATACATGGGCATCCACGAATAGTGAGGGCTTTCTGAAAGACTAGAGAAATGTTTCACAGAATATAACTTTAGACCTTGAGTTTATCCTTGGGCCGCTCAAAAGGGTACACTTCCCCCAAGAGATAGAGGGGATGCTCATATGACTGAAGGTAAATGCTTCCTCCAATGACAAGGAAACTTGGACCCTTGTAAATTGTTTTTTTTAATGGTCTACACATAAATATAATTCAATTCAACAATTATGAAATGAAGTCTGGGATAGGTCAAAAGTCTCTGTTAGTGCTAATTAAATCTTTAAAGGATTAATCAACTGTTGAATTCAGTGTGACTGTTAGCTATGAAAATAGTCACCAAACTGAAAATGCCTAATAGCAAACAAACCCCAAATGTGAAGTCACTTGTTAAACTAGTTTTTAACCTTATCAATTGCAGTTGATAAAAGGATAAATTGATGTTAAAAAATATAAATGAGCAACAGAAAGCAGAAACAGTAGGACATTGCTACCCTACAGATAGCACTCGCTAGCTTTATATTAAGGGTCTTGGAATACAAGTTTGAGAACCATGAAACAGGCCATCATCAAGGTTCTTGGCTTGTGCTTAACCGCATCTGAGACTGTTACCTGTTTCAGATATATTGTGTATATTTGTGGATAAAGAATAGAAGGAAATCATGATACCTGTTCTGGTCCAGCCATCCGGTTTTCCCTGTTTCCGCTTTAATCAGTCCACCCAGAGGTGAGCATGATTGCCCACCAAGGAATTTGTATGTCAAGAGTGATGACACAACACATCACCAAGGAGTATGAATAAAATGTATTTAGTATTCACACCAAGCTGAGGTTTCCCAGGAAAATAAATCTCACTCTGGGTTTGTTGAGGTGACCAGGAGGGTTGGGATGAAGATGGGGCTTTGAGCTTTTATTGTGGGTGATGGGTAGAGCTGGGTTGAGACCATGCACTGAGCCAGAGGCTGTAATGTTTGAGATTCCTGGCTGACCACAGAGGCATAGAAACACCCACAGGTCTTCTTAAGTTGGTTGCCCAGATAGGGAGCAGGCAAGGAAGAAGGGTGGGGACCTGAAGGTTGGCAGTGGTCAAACATAAACAGTGGACTTAGCCTCGTCATTGCCAGCCCTTTGTGTCATTCTGGTTCGCAGTCCACAGAGCTGAATCTGTGAGATCTCAAGGAATCTTCCACTGGATTCCTCTTCATATTAAGTTATCCAGACTTGATTTCTGTTGCTTGCAATCAGCGATCTTGATTGATACCAGCAGAACCAGCAATTTCGGAAAACTTTACATGCCATGTCAGAGTAAACAAATGGACAAACAAAAAAGTGTGAAGAAAAAAAAGATTTCCACAAATGCATGTTCTTTGTGTAGCAGCAATCATAGCAATTTTCAGGGGGTCACAATGTTGGAAGACATCTTTTTTTTTTAATTGAAGGGTAGTTGACACACAGTATTACATTAGTTTCAGGTGTACAACACAGTGATTTAACATTTATATACATGATAATTCTAGGTACGAGCTATCACCATACCAAGTTGTTACAATATTTTGACTATATTCCTTATGCTATACATTATATCCCAGATACTTATTTATTTTACAATTGGAAGTGTGTACTTTTTTGTGTGTGTGTGAGGGCATCTCTCATATTTATTGATCAAATGGTTGTTAACCACAATAAAATTCTGTATAGGGGGGTCAATGCTCAATGCACAATCATTAATCCACCCCAAGCCTAATTTTCGTCAGTGTCCAATCTTCTGAAGCATAATGAACAATTTCTTACATGGAGAACCAATTCTTACATAGCGAATAAGTTACATGGTGAACCTTACAAGGGCAGTCATCACAGAGGCTTTTGGTTTTGATCATGCATTATGAACTATAAACAGTCAGTTCAAATATGAATATTCATTTGATTTTTATACTTGATTTATATGTGGATGCCACATTTCTCTCTTTATTATTATTATTTTTAATAAAATGCTGAAGTGGTAGGTAGATGCAAGATAAAGGTAGAAAACATAGTTTAGTGTTGTAAGAGAGCAAATGTAGATGATCAGGTGTGTGCCTGTAGACTATGTGTTAATCCAAGCTAGACAAGGGCAATAAAACATCTACGTATGCAGAACATTCCTCTCAGAACGGGGGGGCGGGGAGGAGGTTCTAAGCCTCACCTCTGTTGATCCCCATTTTCTCACCTGATGGCCTCCCTGTGACTGTGCCTGTCTTAGGTTGTTCCTCCCTTGAGGAATCTTACCCGTCTCTGGCTAACCAGTCATCTTCCGGGGCCATACAGGGAAATGTAAAGCTGGTAAGTGAGAGAGAAGCCTTATTGTTTGAAAAGGTTAGCTTTTTACTTCTTTGCATATTTTATGCCCTGTGGCTTCTATGCCCAGCATTTGTCTTGAGGTGTCTTTACCACTTGGAAGAATTATGATACTCGGTAAATTCGATATGAGGCACGAATTCTACTTAAGGGTTATAATTAGGAAGGAAGAAGAAAAGCCATAGAAGTAGCAGGTGGAAGAAAACCTGGGAAGATTGATTATTTCTTTGACATACCTTCTTGTAGAGTAACTTCAGCATGTATAGCTTTTAAACTACTAATTAAATTGCACACACACATTAACATAATAGGAGTACAGTTACGTAACCAAAGCATACCTGTAATTATCAGCCATCTCCAGTGAAACCAAGAAAACCAGTTAGGCACCTTAGGCATTTGTGAAAACTTATCTGTAATATGGTGAATATGCTGAACTTGAACAGTCTGAGAGAAATCAGACAAAACAACCCATTCCTGGGGACTGTTCACATCCCATATGTTCTTTTAACAGTAAATAGTCTGTAGTTGTAAGATTTTGGAGCGCTACAATTTGCACTTCTCCTAATACTTGGTTGAGTTCCAACAGTTTAGATCCAGTCAAATTTGTTGTTTTGCTGTATGCACAGGCCAGCTTAGATATCTCCTTCTTCATTCCCATGGCAAGTCCAGGAACTGGTGGGATGAGTGCATCTATACCTGTACCAGTGCATGGATCTTTGTTGGGGTTTTTTGATGGTCATCTTCTGGCATGAGTCTTCCCGAGAGTGCTGATGTTGGAAGTTCTTTTTCATATCGTATTTTAGTTCATTTTCGGGGTAGCCAAATTAGGCTTTGATCCTCTGTATAAACACAAACAGACCCTATGCCTACACTTTTATATGCCCTTTATATCATTGTGTAGAACTCATTGGAGGTCACCACACAGGAACTGCTTTTTTTTTTATCATTAATCTACACTTACATGATGATTATTTTGTTTACTAGGCGATCCCCTATACCAGGTCGCTCCTGTATACACCATTACAGTCACTGTCCATCAGCGTAGCAAAATGTTGTAGAATCACTACTTGTCTTCTCTGTGTTGTACAGCCCTCCCCTTTCTCCCGCCCCCTCCTTTGCATGCTAATCTTAATACCCCCCTTTTTCTCCTCCTCCCTTATCCCTCCCGACCCACCCATCCTCCCCAGTCCCTTTCCCTTTGGTACCTGTTAGTCCATTCTTGAGTTCTGTGATTCTGCTGCTATTTTGTTCCTTCAGTTTCTCCTTTGTTCTTATACTCCACAGATGAGTGAAATCATTTGGTATTTCTCTTTCTCTGCTTGGCTTGTTTTACTGAGCATAATACCCTCCAGCTCCATCCATATTGCTGCAAATGGTAGGATTTGCCCTTTTCTTATCGCTGAGTAGTATTCCATTGTGTATATGTACCACATCTTCTTTATTCATTCATCTATCAATGGACATTTAGGTTGCTTCCAATTCTTGGCTATTGTAAATAGTGCTGCGATAAACATAGGGGTGCATTGGTCTTTCTCATACTTGATTGCTGCATTCTTAGGGTAAATTCCTAGGAGTGCAATTCCTGGGTCAAATGGTAAGTCTATTTTGAGCATTTTGATGTACCTCCATACGGCTTTCCACAATGGTTGAACTAATTTACATTCCCACCAGCAGTGTAGGAGGGTTACCCTTTCTCCACAGCCTCGCCAACATTTGTTGTTGTTTGTCTTTTGGATGGCAGCCATCCTTACTGGTGTGAGGTGATACCTCATTGTAGTTTTAATTTGCATTTCTCTCATAATTAGCGATGTGGAGCATCTTTTCATGTGTCTGTTGGCCATCTGTATTTCTTTTTTGGAGAACCGTCTGTTCAGTTCCTCTGCCCATTTTTTAATTGGGTTATTTTTTGTTTGTTTGTTGAGGCGTGTGAGGTCTTTATATATTCTGGACGTCAAGCCATTATCAGATGTGTCATTTTCAAATATATTCTTCCATACTGTAGGGTTCCTTTTTGTTCTATTGATGGTTTCTTTTGCTATACAGAGGTGTTTCAGCTTAATGTAGTCCCACTTGTTCATTTTTGCAGTTGTTTTCCTTGCCGGGGGAGATATGTTCAAGAAGAGGTCACTCATGTTTATGTCTAAGAGGTTTTTGCCTGTGTTTTTTTCCAAGAGATTACTGGTTTCATGACTTACATTCAGGTCTTTGATCCATTTTGAGTTTACTTTTGTATATGGGGTTAGGCAATGGTCCAGTTTCATTCTCCTACATGTAGCTTTCCAGTTTTGCCTGCACCATCTGTTGAAGAGACTTTCATTTTGCCATTGTATGTCCATGGCTCCTTTATCAAATATTAATTAACCATATATGTCTGGGTTAATGTCTGGATTCTCTGATCTGTTCCATTGGTCTGTGGCTCTGTTCTTGTGCCAGTACCATATTGTCTTGATTACAATGGTTTTATAATAGAGCTTGACGTTGGGGAGTGAGATCCCCCCTACTTTGTTCTTCTTTCTCAGGATTGCTTTGGCCTTTCGGGGTCTTTGGTGGTTCCATATGAATTTTTGAATTATTTGTTCCAGTTCATTGAAGAATGTTGCTGGTAGTTTCATAGGGATTGCATCAAATCTGTATATTGCTTTGGGCAGGATGGCCATTTTGACGATATTAATTCTTCCTAGCCACGAGCATGGGATGCATTTCCATCTGTTAGTGTCCCCTTTAATTTAAGAGTGACTTGTAGTTTTCAGAGTATAAGTCTTTCACTTCTTTGATTAGGTTTATTCCTACATATTTTATTTTTTTGGATGCAATTGTGAATGGAGTTGTTTACCTGATTTCTCTTTCTGTTGGTTCATTGTTAGTGTATAGGAAAGCCACAGATTTCTGTGTGTTGATTTTGTATCCTGCAACTTTGCTGTATTCTGATATCAGTTCTAGTAGTTTTGGGGTGGAGTCTTTAGGGTTTTTTATGTATAGTATCATGTCATCTGCAAATAGTGACAGTTTAACTTCTTCTTTACCAATCTGGATTCCTTGTATTATTTTGTTTTGTCTAATTGCTGTGGCTTGGACCTCCAATACTATGTTAAATAACAGTGGGGAGAGTGGGTATCCCTGTCTAGTTCCCGATCTCAGAGGAAAAGCTTTCAGCTTCTCGCTGTTCAATATAATGTTGGCTGTGGGTTTTTCATAGATGGCCTTTATTATGTTGAGGTACTTGCCCTCTATTCCGATTTTGCTGAGAGTTTTTATCATGCATGGATGTTGAACTTTGTCAAATGCTTTTTCAGCATCTATGGAGATGATCATGTGGTTTTTGTCTTTCTTTTTGTTGATGTGGTGGATGATGTTGATGGACTTTGAAATGTTGTGCCATCCTTGCATCCCTGGGATGAATCCCACTTGGTCATGGTGTACGATCTTTTTGATGTATTTTTGAATTCAGTTTGCTAATATTTTGTTGAGTATTTTTGCATCTACATTCATCAGGGATATTGTTCTGTAGTTCTCTTTTTTGGTGGGGTCTTTGCCTGGTTTTGGTATAAGGGTAATGTTGGCTTCATAGAATGAGTTTGGGAGTATTCCCTCCTCTTCTGTTTTTTGGAACACTTTAAGGTGAATGGGTATTATGTCTTCTCTGTGTGTCTGATAAAATTCCGAGGTAAATCCCTCTGGCCTGGGAGTTTTGTTCTTGGGTAGTTTTTTGATTACCACTTCTATTTCGTTGCTGGTAATTGGTCTGTTTAGATTTTCTGTTTCTTTCTGGGTCAGTCTTGGAAGGTGGTATTTTTCTAGGAAGTTGTCCATTTCTCCTAGGTATCCCAGCTTGTTAGCATATTGGTTTTCATAGTATACTGTAATAATTCCTTGTATTTCTGTGGGGTCCGTCGTGATTTTTCCTTTCTCATTTCTAATACTGTTGATTTGTGTTGACTCTCTTTTCCTCTTAGTAAGTCTGGCTAGAGGCTTGTCTATTTTGTTTATTTTCTCGAAGAACCAGCTCTTGGTTTCATTGATTTTTGCTATTTTATTCTTCTCAATTTTATTTATTTCTTCTCTGATATTTATTATGTCCCTCCTGCTGACCTTAGGCCTCATTTGTTCTTCTTTTTCCAATTTCGATAATTGTGACATTAGACCTTTCATTTGGGATTCTTCTTCCTTTTTTAAATATGTTTGGATTGCTATATACTTTCCTCTTAAGATTGCTTTTGCTGTGTCCCACAGAAGTTGGGGCTTAGTGTTGTTGTTGTCGTTTGTTTTCATATATTTCTGGATCTCCATTTTGATTTGGTCATTGATCCATTGATTATTTAAGAGCGTGTTGTTAAGCCACCATGTGTTTGTGAGCCTTTTTGCTTTCTTTGTACAGTTTATTTATAGTTTTATGCCTTTGTTGTCTGAAAAGTTGGTTGGTAGGATTTCAATCTTTTGGAATTTCCTGAGGCTCTTTTTGTGGCCTAGTATGTGGTCTATTCTGGAGAATGTTCCATGTGCACTTGAGAAGAATGTGTATCCTGTTGCTTTTGGATGTAGAGTTCTGTAGATGTCTCTTAGGTCCATCTGTTGTAGTTTGTTTTTCAGTGCCTCTGTGTCCTTACTTATTTTCTGTCTGGTGGATCTGTCCTTTGGAGTGAGTGGTGTGTTGAAGTCTCCTAGAATGAATGCATTGCATTCTATTTCCTCCTTTAGTTCTGTTAATATTTGTTTCAGGTATGTTGGTGCTCCTCTATTGGGTGCATATATATTTATAATGGTTATATCCTCTTGTTGGACTGAGCCCTTTATCATTATGTAATGTCTTTCTTTGTCTTTTTTTAGTTTCTTTATTTTGAAGTCTGTCTTGTCTGATACCAGAATTGCAACACCTGCTTTCTTCTCTTTGTTGTTTGCCTGAAATATCTTTTTCCATCCCTTGACTTTAAGTCTGTGCATGTCTTTGGGTTTGAGGTGAGTCTCTTGTAAGCAGCATATGGATGGATCTTGCTTTTTTATCCATTCTATTACTCTGTGTCTTTTGATTGGTGCATTCAGTCCATTTCCATTTAGGGTGTTTATTGAAAGGTGTGAACTTATTGCCATTGCAGACTTTAAGTTTGTGGTTACCAAAGGTTCAGGGTTCGCTTCTTTACTATTTTACTGTCTAACGTAACTCGCTTGTTGAGCTATTTATGCACACAGTCTGATGATTCTTTATTTCTCTCCCTTCTTATTTCTCCTCCTCCCTTCTTCATATGTTGTGTGTTTTGTTCTGTGCTCTTTTTAGGAGTGCTCCCATCTAGAGCAGTCCCTGTAAGATGCCCTGAAGAGGTGGTTTGTGGGAGGCAAATTCCCTCAACTTTTGCTTGTCTGGGAATTGTTTAATCCCTCCTTCATATTTAAATGATATTCGTGCTGGATACAGTAGTCTTGGTTCGAGGCCCTTCTGTTTCATTGCATCAACTATATCATGCCATTCTCTTCTGGCCTGTGGGGTTTCTGTTGAGAAGTCTGATGATAGCCTGATGGGTTTTCCTTTGTAGGTGACCTTTTTTTTCTCTCTGGCTGCCTTTAATACTTTGTCCTTGTCTTTGATCTTTGCCATTTTAATTATTATGTGTCTTGGTGTTGACCTCCTTGGATCCCTTGTCATGGGAGTTCTGTGTACCTCTGTGGTCTGAGAGGCCATTTCTTCCCCTAGTTTGGGGAAGTTTTTGGCAATTATTTCTTCAAAGACACTTTCTATCCCTTTTTCTCTCCCTTCTTCTTCTGGTATTCCTATAATGCGTATGTTGTTCCTTTTTGTTTGGTCACTCAGCTCTCTTAGAATTCTTTCATTCCTGGAGATCTTTTTATCTCTCTCTGCATCAGCTTCTCTGCGTTCCTGTTCTCTGTTTCCTAGACCATTAATGGTCTCTTGCATTTCGTCCATTCTGTTTTGAAGTTCTGCCAGAGCTTGTTTTATTTCTGTATTCTCCTTCCTTCCTTCTTGTATATTTCTCTGCAAGTCCATCAGCATGGTTATGAGTTTTGTTTTGAATTCTTTTTCAGGAAGACTGGCCAAATCTATCTCCCCAGGTTCCTTCTCAGGGGAAGATGTAGCAGATGTCGAAGCTGTCTGGGTTAGTCTTGTCTGGATCATATTTTTTTGCCTTTTCATGTTGACAGGTGCTATTGACTGTCAGCTGGGAGGGCCAAACTTTTCACTTGCTTCTGGCCTTTCTTTACTGGGACAACTGCGACCCCTAGTGGCTTGTGTTGGGTAATTGCGTGTAGGCTGGGTCTTTGTGTCTTGCCGGCGGAAGTGTAGGAATTTTCCTTTCTGCCTTTCTGTGGGCGTGTTTTGCCTTAGGCTGTTTCTCTGCTTTCGCAGTGCCGGGAGGGGTAATGGACTGGGGCGGGGAGCTGTTTGGCTGTTTACCTCCATGAGGGGTCTCAGAGCTGTTGCCCAGGGGATTATTGCACCTGGTTTTCCCTGTAATTTCCAGCCACTGGGCTATGACCTCTGTTGTTTCCGTGTAGCTGTTAAATCCCTGTCCCTTTAAGACTTTCAAAGAGCACTGGCTTTTCTTTGTCACAGGGGCATCAGCTTCAGCACCCACTCAGAGGTCTTGCCACCCTATTTCCCTAGTTTCCAGCCCTCCACACATGCACTGTGTCTGCGCTCTCATGGGGGTGGCTGGGGCTGGGTGTTTAGCAGTGCTGGGGTCCCGCCGGCTGGGGCTTGTATCTTACCCCTTTCATCAGGCGCTGGGTACTCGCACGTGTTGATGTAGTCAGGCTGTTGTCCTGTGTCTTCTGGTCTCTCTTTTAGGATTAGTTGTATTTGTTGTATTTTCAAAAATATATATGTTTTTGGGAGGAGATTCTCACTGTCCCACTCACGCTGCCATGTTGGCTCCACCTCTCCGGAAGACATCTTAAGAGGTCATTTAGTTCAGTCTTGGGCACAAAGATGATTCAGATGCATGGAATCCAAGAGCCTGAAAAAGCCCAAGAGATAAAGAAAAACCTTTCATTTACTGATGGAGAAACCACTACCAAAATCAAAATACCAGTCATATCAGACATTAATGGAGGATCAGACATCAGGCATTCAAACTTATAGTCAGGGGACTTTTTATCATAGCTAGCATCTTCTCAGAATTCAATTCAAGAGAGTTTCTCATACCGCATGCCTTGGTGCTAGGAAGAAGTAAATCTCTCTTCACAATATATAAAGGCTTTATTCCATATCGGAGCCGCAGTGCTCTGCAGCTGCCCGGCTCATTTATATAGGTTAATGTATTGATGAAGTCAAGGTCATAGGCTGGAGTCAGGGAGCAGCAGCCACTTAGGCTCATGTTGTGTCACACAGTGTCTGAACATTGGCCATGCCGTGCACATAGGGCCTGGTTGGGGGTACCTGGGCAAGTGTGGGTGAATGGCTCAGTGAGGTCTGTGACTGCTTCTCAGAACACAGGGTAGAAGCGTGCTCCCAGAGGGAGATGAAGACAACAGCATCAGCTTTAAAGAGAGATGTAACATAAGACCCTGTGCTTTAGAAAAAAAAGTGAATTTGACAGAAAAGAGTGATGAATTCCATTTGCTACAGAAAACAGCTTTGCCACCTATGAAACTTACTTTCTGTTGGAGAAATGTCAGGTATTTCTTCCCTTGGAACTTTCCTATTCTTCCTCTGCTTGCGTGCTCCAGATCATGCCTGCCATTTAAAAAGGAACAGGGGAGCAGCCCTGCAAATATTCCATTGCCATGGCCCTGTAGTTGCCAGCACCCACTCACATTTGTCTTATTGGTGGAATACATTTGGAAAGAATCAGGGACACCAAGTGATTGCCTGTAACTAACTGACTTAGTAAATTTGAAACAAGGAAGATGTCACTCTGGGATGACCTAATTAAGAATTATTTGGCTGGTTCTTAAAGAATGGGGAGGATTTTTTAAAGAGAGAGAGAGTGGAGTGTGGAAGATATCCCAGTACTGGAGGAGCTGTTTGTCAGCAAAGGTGCAGGGGAACGGTGGGCCAGCATGCTCCGGCATCCTGCAGGGAGCTGACTGAAGAGGAAGGTGCATTTAGGAGAGTGGGAGATGGGTGTGAAAACAGCAGGCTGGGGCCATATGGTAGGAGCCTGCAGTGGCAGCCTAAGCAGTGTTGCCTTAACTCTGTATGCAGTGGGAACTATTTGAAGCTTTTCAGGCAGAGGAGGAATGAGGATCAAAGCCATGTTTAAGGACGAGGAGTCTGACAGTAGTGTGTAGGCTGTATTGGAGATGGGTGGCAGGGAGCCTAGAAATAGCAATAGTTGAGGCAAAAGTGATGAAAAATGATCTAAAGTCTTGAGGGATGGTTGGTGATCCCAGGTCTGCAGCCCTGATGGGTCATGAACAGAGAGGGAGGAGAATTTACTCATCTCAGTTAGGAAGCAGCTCTGGTGTTCTGATTGAGTTCCAGAAGATGTGACCAAGCCACCAAAGACCACTGCTCTGTTCAGTGAACCTGGCCCTGTATACATAGGCAGGCAGCCAAGCCAGTGTGATCCCAAAGCAGACAGGCCACGCTGGACCACACAATGCTTGGCAATGGTATGTCCTTAATGAGGCTTCGTTAGATGAGAAGTTCTGATTGAAAACTGTGTGTTTGAAGAAAACAGTGAGGAATCCCACAGATGCCTTCATCTACCTTGCCAGAACCTACTCAACCAGATAGGACCTGAGACCCATGAAAAGCAAGTTCATTTCCTGCAGGGTGATGGTCTCAGCATTCCTGCCTCTGGTCCTATTGAGCCTGGCCTCCCAACCTACTGTTTCCCTGCGCATGAGAAGCTGGTTGCACCTGTTACCAGGCTACTGTGGCTGCAGGACCTGTCCTGACACCCCTTCCCCACCTGACTCCTATCTCACACACACAGTTATATGGGGCTGGGATGGGTAAGAGAGACATTCACATTTTCGTGTGAAATCTTTTAACTAAACTACATATTGATATTAAGAATCACGGTTACTTCCAGTCTGTGTTCATTTTGGTCTACTAGTCAGACTGTTTTGCCTGAATTAAACAGTCTTCTGAGTAAAGCAAGTGGTCTAATAGATATTTATAGAACAGACCAAATAGTTTACTGTTTTGTCTGTACAGCTCCTATTACTGAAAGACAGACATTTCACCTTCCTGAATATCTGTAGGAAGACTCAGACCTTGCTATCTTACCACCACATTTTTAATAATGATCTTTTTTTCTTTTCTATTACTGCCTACATCCAACACATTTATGTGTAGCAAGTACATCTTCCTTGTCAAAGGGCTTTAAACTCACTAATCTGTTAGTCCATAAGCCAAAAGGAGAAAACAGGTTACCAGCTTTGACAAACTTAGTAAGGGAAAAGTATGAGACAAGGGAATGCAAACATGTTTGTGATTTGGGCATCTTACTGCAGCCTGTGTACACCTTGGGCTCAGGAGACAAAACAAAGAGGTCCCGGGGCATTGTCTCCCAGACCACAGAGCAGAAGCAAAGGGACCAGCAGAGTCCGGAGGACTAAGGGCTGCTGCGCACATCCTTTCCTCCTGGATAAGCAGGTGCCACAGGAGCAGCAGCCACCTCCTCCTGTTTCTTTCCCCTCTTCTGGCTGTGGAGGGTCCTGAGGAATGCTGGGTCTCCTGGCCCACTTCATCAGCACTCCCGCCACTTACCCCACAGCTGAGAAATTGCAGATTTAAGTGGCAGGAACGTTTCTGGCACGTGCATGGAGTCAGGGGAAATCACTGCCTGCTCAAGTTTGCCGGAATGTTCAAGAGGCTGGTTTCATCTGATTAAAAGCTCCATCCACAAGGAAAGGAGCCAGGTCAGTGGGGAGCCTGACTGTTAGCATAATTCCATAGGGAAGCATGAAGACAAGTGACAGGTTTGGGCTCTGTTGCTACCATTTTTCCCCAGAGAGCTCCGAGCCTTTACAAGCCCAGGCCAGTCCTCAGTTCTCCTTCTGTGCTCTGGGCATAATCTGTGAGCCTTGTGAAAAGCCAACTAAGAGTAGGCAGGTTAAGTTAACTCCTGGGTGATCTTTTCTAGGCCCATAGTTGGGGAGCATACTAGGCCCAGGCCCAAGAAAGAATGGTGCTTTTTAGGTGGGTATATCTTATATATTCTCTGTTCTGTGAGTCAAGGAGGGTGGCAAGGGAAAGGGCCCTCAAGCAGGGCTCTGCATCCTACCCTGCTTAAGGCAGAACAGCCCCATTGAGAGTTAGGTAAGATTGCCTAACTCCTTAGGCAAGGGGCTTTGGATTCCAAAGCCTTCAACTCTGCAAAGTCCTCCCCTAGATGTGTTCAGATCCCTGGAGGATTTGCAGTATTGTGTAAGATCTCTGCTGAGTAAGATCCTGCCTCCTTACAAAGTTCTGTATCATTTTGCTGAAGACAGGAAAGTAAGTTACTTCTCTGATTTCCATGGGGAAAAAGTAAAGAGAAATAAACCCAAAGCCTCAGCCATGAGAAGCACATGTAAGCACAGCATATTGTAAGAAAGAGCTGGAAATCACAAGAAGGTAAGCGTGTACCCAACATAGCGAGAAATCCTGAAACTCTGTATCAGACATTCCTGTTTTTTAAACACCATTTTGGTCTCCCTGTTGCTGGGATCTGCTCTCCTGGCCCTTTACTGAAGCATCCCCTTTATTGAAATCATGTTCCTTCCCCCAACAGCTCCTCCCTCCTCTCCTTCCCTTCTCTTTCTTCCCTTCTTCCCCCTGTCTACTCCAGTCCTGTAGGAACACAGACATTTCTGCCTGTGGCTCTAGAGTTTCACCACCGAACTGATGGCACACATCATCCAGATATTTTTCCAAAGATACAGTTGATTCTTGTCATTCCCAGTAGTTATATTCTATAAAATCCTCATAAATCAGTATTAGTGAGCTCTGAACCACTGCTCCTAGGAGAAATATAGGGCCAGGTTCCTGCAAACCTCTGTCTGGTCACACATTTGTCAACCATTCAGTACATAACTTTGTTTTACGTGTGTATCTGTAAAGACATCATATAAGCGATGCCAATGATTCATTAACAGTTCATTAACTATTGAACTCATGGCCAACAGCACTGTAACTCATGTCTGAAGGAAGCTTGTCTAACATATATTTTCTCTGTGAGGCACGTCACAGGCTTCTTGAGTCTAGGAACAGACAGCACTTGATCACTATGCTTGGAGGCCATTTTAAACAGCAAAATCCCCAACAAAAAGCACAAAAATGCAGAAAAGGGGGCAGGAGGGGCACCAACTAGCCCTCTAAAAGGACACCTTGTTGATAGTATCAGAGCCAAAATAAGAAGGCAGAACATGGCCTTGTTCCATCTCAGCTGGGAGCACACATATCGGGTGACTTCATTCTTCCACTGCCCTGCAGACATCTGAGAAGGACTGGGAGAACATTCCAGCTATTGATTTTAGAGCTATAAATACATTTTGGCAAGCAGGTGAATTCACGAACATGGAATTGGCAGATCATAGGATGCAACTTTTCTAAGAAGCATAGTGGTGCCAACTGTTGAGATAGCAGTTTTAACATTTTATAATACACGTTTTGGCATATGATTTCATTTGAAAAATCAGTTCTGCTATCTGAAGGAGATTTGAAAGCCAGTGCTTTAGGAAACCTGATCCATGGTATATTTAATTTGGATTATCGGTCTTGTCTAGTGACAAGGACTTGATGAAACTTGTCAACCAGGTTGAGTCTTGTGTCTACAGGGAGAATAGTCCACAGATGAGAATTTTACATGAAGTAGGGAGGCTATGTTATTATGTAGATTTCTAGGTGATAGAGAAGATAACCAAAAGGTCATGTTTTTATTGACCTATAGGACATTAACCAGTTTTGTATCTAATGTAGGATTCTTATTCTAGAATCCCATTTTTTCCAAAAAGTCTATAAGGTGGACCCTAAGAGTCTAACCTTGCTCTTCCTTAAGCCTGAGAAGCATTCTTCAGATCTTTCAGAGTCTCCAGGCATATTCTGCACATTGTCACAAACCTTGGGAACATCCTGTCATTTCAATTAAAAGACAAGAACTACTATAATGAACTCAGGTGTAGGTGTTTGTGTTGAAAATCAGAACCAGTGAGTTTACCCTGAGGCCCTGGGATCAGCACTGGGTGAAATGCAGTAAACTCAAATTGATGATAAGTTTAGAGCCAGAGGTTTTATGTCTTTGGAGCTTCCCCAAGGTTCCCAGGTGTCCTGCCATGAACTGCTTCCACAGCTCCCCTCTGTTTTCTCTCAGCCATTAGACACAATTGAAGGACAGATGGGTGGGTGTGCAAGGATATATGCTATTTTCATTTTAGTTATCTGAACAGCATTTACAAGCTTCATCTTCTGTTGTCCACAAGGCATGATTCTTGGCTATGGAAACCTGACACTGGTCCATCCTCCGGCAGCTGACCACGGGCTTGTGCAGCAGTCATGTTTACAGATGGCATTTCAGTCACATCGCTTACACCTTCCTCCACTGTCACCACCATTCTGACAGGAAGGAGTTGCATTTACTCCCATTTTTCAGAAGGTGAAAGGCAGCAGTGGCCTGCCAAGTACAGAGTCAGTGAGAACAGCATCTAGTCCAAGGCCAGACAGACAAAGAAGTAAGTGATTGCAGATGTGAATCAAGGAGACCTGTGATAATTTGAGAATTAGTTGATACATTTTTTTAGTTTGTTGAGAAAAATTATTCCAAACTTAGAAATAAACCCAAGTCAAGAACATACACTCTCCATGTCATTTTGGAGCATTATTTAACACGGTCACCCAAAGGTTTTTAATTATTTAGGGCAATAAGTTTTAAGTTTCTCATCACCTTGGAAATACCTGTGGATCTTCAAAAAATACAGATGCCTGGTTCCTCCTGGACATTCTGATTGACTGATAAGGGTGATATGGTGGGCCAACTAAGGCCCCCCCCCCCCAAAGATGTCCATGACCCAGTCCTCAGAACCTGTGCATATATTGCTTTACATGGTCAAAAATTTTGCACATGTGGTTGAGTTCAAAATTTTGAGACAGGAAGAGTGCCCTGGTTATCCAGGGACATGCAGTGTAGTCACATGCCCTTAAGAAAGGGAGGCAGGAGGGTCAGCATCAGAAAGAGAAGATGGAAGCAGAGGGCAGAGAAGGGTGAGAGGACACTCTGCAGCAGGTTTGAAGATGGAGAAAGTGGCCACAAGCCAAGGAATAGGCGGCCTCTAAACCTGGAAATGGCATGGAATGGCTTCTCCCCTAGAGCCAGAAGGAACACAGCCCTGTGAACCCATTCTAGACTCTGACCTCCAGAATTGTAAGAGAATTAAGTGTTGATTTAAGCCTCTATGTTTCTGGTAATTTATTACTATGAGAAACTAACACAGGTGGGACCTTGGACACCAGAATTTTTTTAATTTCCCCAAATGGTCCTCATGTGCAGCAAAGTTTGGGAGCCCACTGATCTAACAAAATGTACCTGTGTCTGGCTTTGCCATTAACTATTTGATCAGGACCAGATACTACCATGAGTTCCGTGTTGCTTTCTAGATTTATATTTTGTAGAGAAGATAAACTCAAGGTCATGATTTTATTTCCTGTAAGACTCTAGCCAGTGTTGTATTTAATCTCTAAATCATATTCCTTTTTTTCCAAAATAGCTATAAATATCTAGTTCTTCAAAATGTGTTTGGAACCAACTTTATCATGCTGTGTCTCTCAATAGTTGGATACATTTTTGACGTATATTCTATACTTCTATGAGTGTCATGCTTTAAACTCCTTTAAAACATACTTTTACGTGTTCAATAAGTATATGTGAGGAGACAGAAAAATGGCATGAGGATACCAGTTCCTCCACTGGGCAGAGCTTTCAGGAAGGTTGAAGAGTTGCTTCCAAAGCTCTGGAATTAAAGCCAGATCAGTCACTGTCATTGAGGCCATGTAAGTTGGTTGGGATAAAACCATCCCCTGCAGCCTCCTTCCTGATTCTCAGGATCTGCTGTCAGGCAGGGCTGGCCTTAAACCCTCACTGTGCTGCTTAATAGCAATATGATCATGAAAATCTCTTCTTATAGTCTCTATTTGTTCATCAGAAAAATTGTGATCATCTACATCATAACATCATTCAAGGTATTCAGGGGCGATTACACCTAAAGCATGCAGCCCAGTCCTGGCACCTGGTTAAGCCTCAGTGCTCACATTGCCCAGACCACTGAGTGGTGCTGGCTGCAACTCCTACTTTCTTTACCTCTGGCCGTGCCAGTGACAGTAGTGATGCCACTGACTACTGCAGGGGTGGGTGCATTACATTAAGTGACTGAAAGAGTTTGACTCCCAGAAGGTCTAGATTGGCCTCAGAAATTTCAGCCCAAGGGAGATCCTGACTCCGTGTGCAGGTGTTCTCAGGCAGCCTGCAGGGCTTTGCAAGCTGATGGCCTATATTTCACACTGGGGAAAGGATGCCATTGTTGGCCTTCTTCCCCTTTGACACTTCTGCCATTCACGTACATTCCTCTCATTGATGTGCTTGGCTGGCTTCAGATTACATGCTGTGGCAATTACATGGGAATGAATGGGCTTTGCATTTCTTCCCATAATTATCTGTCAACATGGCTGAAATAGTGGGCATTGGGTACACAGGAAAAGATTCTCTGGCTATATACATTGAGTGGACAGCTGAAGCTGCTTGAGTTTATAACCCTTCTTTGCCTGGCTGCAAGTGACAGCATGCCCAACACATAAAGACATCCAGGTCCTCATCAGGACTGAGACTCAGGCACCTCGCAGTTGAGTCTGCAAAACTGTCCCTGGGCAGCTGAGGTTGAGGTCTGGTTACAAAGGCTTGTGCCAGCAATGGGAAGGAAGTCGACCCAGCAAAGGCAAATGATTAAGAATCTGGAGAGATTGATTTCAGGGCTTAAATACCTACTGTGTCAGTTGATCTGACTGTGAATCAAGAGAGAGAGGAATGTTAACCATGCAAGGAATGTTGACCAGATAAAGTGCTAGATAGGTAAGACTCTCATTAAAGGTCACCTAGAGGTTACATGGAAAATAGGTGAAGCAAGACTACAGCCATCACTAGAGAGGAGAACAAAAACATATCATGTACTGAACGTACTGAGCATGAATGAGAACAGCAGCCCCTCATTGGAGTAAATTATGTAGATGATTAAGATAGCTTCATTTACAGGTATGAAAAATTCATTAGTTAATTTAGTTGGTCAATTTTTCAACAAACATTTACTGAAAGTCTGAAAATACCAGGCAATGTGCTGAGCAAAGATAACTAGAAAGCACAGCCAAGCTCAAGAGCATAGTCTATGCAGTTAATGTAATAAATACTACTGGAGGTACAGACATAGTGTGGTGGAGCCCTAGGAAGGAGTGATACCCTGTGAGAGACTTTCAAAAATTATGGTTGTTTTATGTAATGGAGCATCTCCTTTTATGTAGTTAGGTAGCAAACTCCTTTTACTAGTTCAGTTTTAGGAGACTCTCTCAAAACAGGGAAAGAGAGAGAGCTCTAAGCTTATCCTTCAGTGACTATCAATCAGCAGCTGTTTGGTTGCAGCCAGAGGATGCTTTCAGATGAAGGAAGCACAGTGTGTAATAGACTTATTTTGTTTCCAGGTAGAAGGTGTGTATATTATATTCTTTGAGGATATTCAACTCTACTATAAAAGATAATCACACACATAGGATGGAGGAAACTCACAAGATATGTTAGGGATTATACCAGGTTGAGTAGTGTCCACTCCCAAAATTAATGTTCCCTTGATTCCTGTGAATGTGACCTTATTTGGAAATGGGGTATTTGCAGATATAACTAATTGAAATGAGGTCATGCTAGATTAGGGTGGGCCCTAAATCAGGTGGCCGGTATCCTTATAGGAAGGCCACGTGAAACACAGGAGACAGAGAAGGCATCCACTGAAGGCAGCAGCAGGGTTAGAGTGATGTGTCCACAAGCTAAGGAACACTAAGGACTGCCAGCATCCCCCAGAGCTGGGAGAAATGCATGGGACTCTGTCCAAGAGCCCACGGAAGGAACTGACTGATGATTCCTTGTTTCAGTCTTCTGGCCTCCAGAAATATGATACTGGGCATGACACAAGGTTTGAATACCAGGAAGCAGGGATCCTTGGGAGCCTTGTGGATGGTGGTGGCCACAGAAAACAAGTTAAACAGGTGAATATTCCCCAAATCCTTGCCCTGTGGTTTTTTATACATTCATATTAAGATTAGTAAGCCAGTTTTCCCAGTAGAGACTTCAGTCAGCCATAGACTCAGAGCCGTCAACCTGAGACAAAAAGTAACATTAGGAGAACTAGCATAGAAATACGTTCAGTTGAAATATTCTGGTGCGGCACTAAGAAAAGTGTCCAGTACCAAAATTAGTTGTGAGACAGAGAGCATCAGTTTTTTTAAAGGAAATGTCTGAAAACTGGTTGTAGGAGGGTTTTCTGGAGTGAGTACTATTGCTATGCATAGTCCTACGTAAAGGAGGTGATCAAGAGTCATTTAATGGATTGTTTGGAGAGCTTGAAATGTGTTCTCCTTAGTTGGAGGCCAAAATGGCTATATGTCTGACTGTGCTCAGAAAATCTGGAAGTCAAGCAAGATATGCCGGTGAATGTTGGGTATTTTGTGCAGAAGAGTTGCCAGTTTGGGATTGCTCTGAACCTCCAGAGTCTGCCTGGGCAGAGAATGCATGTGCTCTTTTGAACCGAAGGGGTCCTGGGAGTGGAGCCATCCTAGATACCTTTAAAATCCAGGTAGAGGCCCATCTGCAAGAGGAGGAGACCAAAGGAGAGATTCTGTGTTGCCTGAAGCAATAAAAAAACAAGAGCTGAGTGAGGAAGAGCCAGCTGATGAAGCACTGTTGTCCATACTGCAGGAATTGCAGCCAAAGACACAAAGAGAAGGAATTGCCAAATAACCCACAAAATGGCTTATGAGAGTCAGATTCAGGTATCTTCTGGCCCAGAGAGAGTGAGCCATCTTAGACCAATATGAGCTGAGGAAGAACTTTCTGGTACCGTAGGCTGTCTCCCTGCCTGGGTGGCAAGCTAGGGCAGGGGGCATGGGAGACCATCAGGCAGGAAAAAAGAGAAAGAAAACCCTTTCTTCATGCCACACTCCAGCAGCCAGGCAGTTCACAGGAGGTCCTAATGAGGGAGGCAAGTTTAATGGTAACTCAGGTTTGAAGCTTATTACCCGACACTAGACACATGAAATTATTGAAGTTATGCTGTGTGTCTTAGTGTGGTTGAAGGACTGTCTCTTGTTAAAAGGGAAGTCAAGTGTTTATTCCAGAGACAGGGTTGTAACAGATGCTAGGAGACAAGATAAAGTTATTTATATGATTCTATCCTATGATCTCTCCTTGTTCAATTTTTAAATTTCACTAGAAACCACCTCTGTATTTGAATTTGGATCATTTTAAATATGAGGCTCTGACTCCTTCCGAAGTGAGTTACAGCTAGCACAGACAGTATTGTAATGATTATCAAGCTCAGAGCTTGGCAGAAAAACAAGTGAATGGAGCCCAAATGTCACTTGTCACATGCCTGTAGGCCTGAGACTGTGACATCACTTCCTCTCAAGGCCTTGTGACAGGTTCTTACTCCCCCACTTCAAGTCCCATTCAGCTACTGGCCCTTCACTCATTTGTCCACACAACCATTTATTCACTCAGTCAGCCTTTTCAGAGCTTATGCCACATGCCTGGAACCCTCCCTTCTACTCCTGAGAAAACTGTGTTTCACAACTAGTTCTTTCCTCTACCGCCAAGATTTCTCCCAGGCTCATCAGCTCATCTGCACTGAGCTGGTGGCAGCTTTCCTGCAAGAAATATTTGGATAGGTTTAGAGAAAGTGAGTATTGTATGTAAGTGTGATATGACACAGGCTTGGAGGTCTACCATATACAGAATTATGTATGAAGATGTTTTTAATACATGTATAGATATGTATATCTATGCATATAGACAATCATGTTTACATTTACATAGATGCATAGATATTCTTAGTGGTACAGTTAGACTTGAAATCTGGGAGTTTAAGTAAAAATAATATTTTATATATTCATAATACTTTACAGAATGCTAACTATTTTCTTCCTAAGAAAGTCATCCTCTCTTTTATAGTACAACCTTCTCACAAACCAAAGATCCATAATCTATGTTGGTGAGTAGCAAGGAGGCTGGATCATCTAACACTTCAATAAACTAATGCCTTCTGCTGTATAGAACATTTTAAATGACATTTTTGGGTCTTTTTTAGGAAGATTCTTTCCATAACTAAAAAGATGTCTTTTTTCACATATATGATATTTATGTAATATTTATATAATAAAACATCTAGATATTTAATATATCTGAAATTAAGTTGGATATATATAATGATAGATGAGAATGCATCATCTCATGATTTCAGACAAAAGGATAGCCACGTTTTCTAACACCACATATTGAGTAGTCCATATTTGTCCCACTTATTTTGAAAGGAAATCTTTAACATTCTTTATTTTCTATGGCTCCATTTCAGTATTCTGTTTGGCTCTCTTTCCATGCTGATATAAAACTTTTAATTACTGTAGCATCACAGCCAATTTTGCTTCCTGGTAGCTGCTTAGTGTTCCCTGAACACCTTCTGGCCCAAGCTTCTCCCCTCAACCAGAGTGCCTTCACCTCCCCTCCAAATCACCCATCTGTGATTTAGCTCCAGCAGGGGACACCTGGCTTAGCCACAAATTTAGCTGGAAGAGACAGAGTTTTGGGTTGATCACAAGCTTGCTGCTTATTTACAATGCAAGGTGTGACTGTACCCTAAGGCAACATTAGGCTATAGGAATAGATGAATTGTGTCTGGAGAATGATGAATTATGGTCACAAGATCTTAGACCAAGACACAGCTGGAGGGCAGGGCTCAGGTCTAGGCACCATATTCAGGCAGCAGAAATTCCTGACTAGAATGCAGCCAGATGACTGGATTCTGAGTCCTGTGGAGAAGAGGGAATGACAGTTGGTCACAAGAGAAAAGGACCTGGGGCTGCTGGCAGTTGTCTCTAAGTCTGAAAGGGGTTAGACAAACTCTGTTTTGTCTGGAAGGGAGAAAAAGGAAAGGAATTTAAAGAAAGCTAGATAACAGCTTTATATTGGGGAGAATTTTCTAGAAAAACAACGTCCTTAAAATAAAAGGGGTTGACTGTAATGGGGTTTGTGGGGGAGACTTGGTGTAGGGGGGAGTCTAGTAAACATAATATTCCTCTTGTAATTGTATATTAATGATAAAAAAAGAGAAAGAAAAGTGGGATTACTCCCTGATAGGATAAAACTAACTGCAAATCAACGATTAATGCATGCTTTACATATCCTTAATTTTGATCTTTTAAAGGGTGTCAGATGATCAGCTATGGAAGTACATTTTTCTGATAATATTCCTTTCTCTTAAAAAGAAAAAAAGCAGTTCCTGTGTGGTGATCTCCAATAGGTTCTTCACAATGGTATAAAGGTCATATCAAAGTGTGGACAAAGGGTCTGTTTGTGTTTATACAGAGGATCAAAGCCTAATTTGGCTATCCCAAAAATGAATTAAGATACAATATGAAGAAGAACTTCCAACATCAACATCCTCTGGAAGAGTCATTCCAGAAGACGATCATCAAAAATCTTCAACAAAGATCCTGGCACTGTTGCAGTTGTAGCTGCATTCATCCCACCAGTTCCTGGACTTGCCATTGGAATGAAGAAGGAGATATCTAAGCTGGCCCTTGCATACAGTAATACAACAAATTTGACTGGATCTATACTGTTGGAACTCAACCAAGAATTAGGAGAAGTGCAAGTTGCAGTGCTCCAAAATCGTGCGACTATAAACTATCTACTGTTAAAAGAACATATTGGATGTGAACAGTTCCCAGGAATGTTTTGTTTTAATTTGTCTGATTTTTCTCAAACTATTCAAATTCAGTTAGACAATATCCATCATATCATTGATAAGTTTTCACAAATGCCTAGGGTACCTAACTGGTTTTCTTGGTTTCACTGGATATGGCTGGTAATTGTAGGTCTGCTTTTGTTGTTAGCTGTATTCCTATTATGTTAATGTGTGTATGCAATTTAATTAGTAGTTTGTTAAAACCTATACATGCTTATGTTACTCTACAAGAAGATATGTCAAAGAAATAATCAATCTTCCCATGTTTTCTTCTGTCTGCTACTTCTATAGCTTTTCTTTTCCTTCCTAATTACAACCCTTTAGTAGAATTTGTGCCTCATATTTAAAATTACCGAGTATCATAATTCTTCCAAGTGGTAAAGACACCTCAAGACAAATGCTGGGCATAGAAGCCACAGGGCATAAATCTGCAAAGAAGTAAAAAGCTAACCTTTTCAAAGAATATTTCTTCTCTCTCACTTACAAACTTTACATTTCCCTGTATGGCCCTGGAAGATGACTGGTTAGCCAGAGACCGGTAAGATTCCTCAAGGGAGGAACAACCTAAGATAGGCACAGTCACAGGGGGGCCACCAGGTGAGAAATTGGGGATCAACAGAGGTGAGGCTTAGAACCTCACCTCCAACACCCCTGTTTTGAGAGAACTCTTCTGCATCTGTGGATGTTTTGTTGCCCTTGTCTAGCTTGGATTAATACTTAGTCTATAGGACAGACCTGATCATCTACATTTGCCCTCCTACAGCACTGAATTATGTTTTCTACCTTTATCTTGCATCTACCTACCACTTCAGCATTTTATTAAAAAAATAATAATAATAAGGGAGAAATATAGGATTCACATATAAATCAAGTCTAAAAATCAAACAAGCATATCTGACTTGATTGGTTATAGTTCATGATGTGTGATCAAAACTGAAAGTTTCTGTGATATGACTGCCCTTGCACTGTTCACCATGTAAGAACTTATTCACTATGTAAGAACTTGTTTACCATTTAAGAACTTGTTTGTTATGCTTCAGAAGATTGGAGACTGTTGAGAATTAGGCTTGGGGTTGATTAATGATTGTGCATTGAGTCCCCTATACAGAATTCTATTGTTGTTAACAACCATTTGATCAATAAATATGAGAGATGCCCTCTCAAAAAAAAAATCAGATTCACCATCCCTTCTTGAAAAATAACATTTCATGGATTTGTGGTTATGCTATATACGATGAAGAATTTTCTAATTTTCCCTCAAGTTTGTAATATGTTTTCATTACTTATACAAATAAAAAACATTATTTTCTACTGTCCTAAAAATAAATACATAAATAAATAAATAAAAGGGGTTGATTTGTGAGGTAAGGGATACCTGATACCAAAAGTACTTTAAAATAAGTTTGCCATGGGAAGAAGAGTTTCTGTTTGGGATGAGGATGCACTTGATGCTTCTGTGGGTCTCTCCACCTCCCAACATTCTCTTTCCCTGCCTTGTAACTGTTCGCCTCACAGTACTTGGACCCTCTTCCCAATGAATATAGAACTTCTCACCTTCATGCCTCTGTCTTTCAACACTTCTTAAGCTGATTTTTCTCTTCAGTTAAGATTTACACTTTTACTCCTGTTTTCCTTTGAGGGCAGAGACTCTTTCCCCTTACCCAGCGCCTAGCCCAGTCCCTTGCATCTAAAGGTCACTGGATGGCTGTTTACTTACTGTTCAACAACACGCTGACTAATGAGCTGACTTTCCTGCCTCCAGGCACAAGGAACTTAGTAACATAGGTTGGCAGGGTTCTGTTTCAGAAATACCCAGCTTCTTAGGTGACTCTGTCATTTCCAGTCCTCATTCATGTCCCCCACTCTGTTTGCCTTCCCATTTATTTTAAAGGAAGAATGTTATTTTGCTGAAATTAAACCCTTTTGTATGCATGTGTGTGGTCAGAATCATAGGCAGGAGGAGAACATGGCAGAGTTTTAAGGAGACAATTCCAGGCTGCTGAGGCTTAACAAAACTAATAAAGGGTAATTTACCAAAGACTTAGAGAATCGCCAGGCATTTGAGATTCTTTAAAAGCCCCAAGCCCACTGCCCTTGCCAACACTCACCTACTACCCTCCCACAGACCCTCTGTCCTCCCGCAGATGTGAGGTTGCCAGGCTGCCACTGATGTTCCATTCTGAGGCTCTGCTCTCCCAAGCTCATCTGCTGAGCTGTCTGGGTAACAGGCTTGGGCACCATTGTCTTTCAGCTGATGATCTTGGCATCGTTCAGCTGCCCAGGCCATGGCCCTGTGCACCTGGCTGGAATCCCAGAACCCCTGGAGTGAGAGTTGCACAGACAGTATAATGCAGCATTGGCATCTGTATTTCGCTGTGGGTGGAAGGCCTTGTTTGGATTCTCATTTCTTTTTTTCTCCTCCCAAAAGACCCAGATTGATGCTTCCTACATCTGCTCCTTTTAGCATGTATATCCAACACCTTTTCTTATTCTGTTCCTGATTTTCTTTGAACAGAACACTTACAGAATGGCCCCATCTGCTTCTCTGAGACTGTCCACAGAGGCAACCAGGTCCTATGTCAGCCACAAGGGCCTGTCCCTTTGCTGCTCTGCTCAGGCTGGGATTCTCCCGGCCACAGTCACCCTGTGTGGGGCAGACACCAGTTCTGCCATGACAAAATGCCATGTGTGCCTATTTTCCTACATTAGGGAGAGAAATACTGCAAAACATACATGACTCACTACAGAATATCCAGAGTCTGGAGGGACACTCAGAGCCCAGGTTGGCTGAAGAAAGGCAGAGGAAATGTGAAACCAGTGGGGAGAGGGTCTTAACTGCAGGGGGCGCACACTTCATCTAATTTCTTTTGGTTTCACTGATGAAAGGTGCTGCTGTCTCCTGAGGAGGATATGGCTTTAGAATTATGCAGACCCAGCCTCTGAGCTGAGCCCTCATGTGGGAGGAGAGACGAGTTTATATTTGGTTACAAAAGAGACAGACATCAGCATGATGTGAGGATTGATGGTTATGAGGGGGAATGCATGGGAAACTGGATGCACACAGTAGGGCACTCAGCCCACCTTCTCGAAGAGATGATTTCTAAGGTTGGACTCGAAATAAAATTCCCATCACTCAGGCAATCCAGTGGGAACGGGACTTCAGGACAGAGGAAGGACACATGAAACAGGTCATCTAAGATCCAGAATCATGACCCAGCCTGGTGGGTGCAGGCCCCAGCCGGCAGTTTGGAATTATTAAAAGGTAGAGAAAGGCAGGTTCATATCACAAAAGGCCTCTGTAGTGATTGAAGGGGCTGTAGGTAATGGGGCACTGCTGAAGGTCTTCAGTGAGCAGTGACAGGATCAGGTTTGCAGGTTGTAAAGTTGACTCCAGCAGAAGGTCGGACTTAAGAGGAGAGAGGGTGCTGGACAGGGGGAATGCAGGAGTAGGCAGACCACTCAGGTTGCTTAGCTCTCTACTGTGACTCCTCTGCTTCTCTCACCACAACCCAGCAGTCCTTGTAGTCTTTCCAGAGGTTGGACTGGCTTTACGTTCAAAATGTTTCCAGAATCTGTCCTTTCTCACCACCCCAACTTCTACCCTATTCCAGCCAGAGCATCTCTCACCTGCATTACTGCTACAGCCTCCTACCTGGTACCCATTTCTCTCCTGGTTCTCCTCAGTCTGTTCTCAATATGGCAGCCAAAATGATCCTTTAACAACACACATCTTTTTTAAACATACATCAGGTCCCAACATTCCTGTTGTGCAAAACCTGTCAGTGATTCCTGACCTATTCAGAAAAAGCTGAAGTTTGTGTAAGAGACTCTGACCCCATTTCTGACTGCACACAAAAACCCCACATCCCCCCAACTCCAGCTTACTCCATTCCAGCTGCGCTGACCTGGATGCCTCTTAGCACTCCAGTCACTGCCCCACATGATGGCCTTCCCTGCCCCCAACACACATTCCCCCCACACACACTCCCACCTCCTCCCCCACTGGGTCTGTAATTATCTTATCAAACAGGCTTGCTCCAGCCATACTGTTTTAAATGGTATCCTGCAGCCTCCCTACCTCCATTCCTCCCAAAGCTCCTGCTCTACTTCCTTTTTTTCATATTATTTTTTTTAATTTGCAACATAATTTATGCATTTATTATGTTCTTATTGTCAGCCTTCTTCTCCCCACTAGAATGTAAACCTTCATGGGTGGGGATATTCGTATATTTTGTTTGCTAATTGTGCCCAAGTTCCTAGAATAGTTCCTGGCCTACAATATATCCTTAGCAAATATTTTTTTATCAGTAATTATCAATAGTTCAAATGAGAGATGATAAAGGACAGAAGTTGGACAGTGATGTGGGGCAGAAGAGGTGAAAAACTTTAGGTACATTGATGAGACTTTCTGACTGATTGAAAATGCTGGGTGAGAGAAAGGGAATGGTCAGGAATGAATGTCAAGCTTGGCTGAATAACTGGGGCAAAGAGTGACCCTGGTGTCGGGGGGAAAGGGAAGATAATTAGCCCCCATTCAGGACATTTTAAGATGGAGCTAGCTGTGGAATACTCAAGTAGAGACCCAGTAGGCAGTTAGAATTCAAGCAAAAAACTCACTGGAGAGATCAGAACTTGGGTGCAGAATTTGGAGTCATTGGCATTGGCACTGACTTATAAATAAGCTAACTCACTCAAGGGACTACATTACCGATAGCCAGAAAAACCTGTGCATTCTGTTATACACACACACAGCAGAGCGAGGGTCCAGGTAACCTTCAGAACTATATGCAAAGGGGATGGCTAGGTTCATCTGTAGTTTCAAGTTTCCTTCTCAAAGGGGAGTTTTCCCTGTGAGGCATGATCTCTCATGCCCAAAGATGAAGCAAAGCTAAAGCTGAAACATTGTTGGGGTAATTATATTTTATTCAACTGAAGATGCTAAACACACACAAAAATAAACTGAATTGCATTGTTTATCTCAGGTAATTACCTAATGTTGCTGAAAGGGAAAAATATCATTTTTCCCTCTGGATAAAAACACAACTTCTGCCTGGGAATCTCACAGATTTTTAAAAGTCATTTTATCAAGGCAAATAATATTATCGCCTGTTACATAGGGAGTCAGGTCACAAAAAGGTTAAGATAATTCCCAAGGATTGTACAAAAAGTCAGAGGGCAACTCCTGGAACAAATCTTAAAAATCTTGGATCCCGGTCCAAGGTCTCCCAAATTGAGGTCATCCTTCCAGTCACAAAGTATAAGGCAGATTTATGAGACAATCAGAAGTAGCAATGATGTAGGATTCTTGGTTTGAACACTAATAGTTCACTGTTTTCTCTGATGTTTAAAAGCTCATCTTTCACTTCTGTCTTAAAAAAAAAAGAAGCCTAAACTCTCTTCCATCTGCATCCTGCAGTCCTGGATCCTTCTGACCCAGAAGGATGGGGACCGAGGATGGAGGAGTCTTCATACTCTCTCTGTCGTGGGAAAAGCACTCCCAATTTTTTTCTAACAATATGAAGCAGTGAGATCAAAAGCCAGGAACCTGGAATTCTGGGCCCTTCTCTGGCCCTAAGGATCTGATTGTGGCTGGGGATATTGGCCCTATAGGCCCCAGTTTCTTACACTGCAAAATGAGGGAACTGAACACCATCTTTTGAAGTTGTTTCTTCCTCCAAAAGTCCATAACTCTATGTTAAATTAATAAGTCTGCTTGAATGGTATATCAAAATGTAGCCAAATCCATTCAAGTCAACCAAAATGACTAAATCTATTTCGGTCAGTGTTATTTTTGTTTTCCAGAAACCTAGGGATTCCACTGAACATACTGAACACAGTTGAGTTGCTCCCCAACTGAAGGGAGAGTGAGGGGTGAGGCCAGGGAGCCTGCAGTCATGGCAGGGTCAACATGCAGTGGGGAAGGTCATTCATCTGGTAAATGGGCTTTGGGAGGTGTCAGCAGAGAGACGTGTGGTACACAAAGGGACTTTTCTCTACGACCTCATAAAATACAAAGAGATTATATTGTTTATAAAAAATAGAGAAAGGGCAAGGCTTTATGTTCAGCTTTTGATCCTAATTTGACTCAAGGTGGTACACCAAAGAATCCATGGGCTCAAAATAGAAACAGAGGAAAGTAAAAGGAAGATACAGAATTGTGAGGAGGACTCTGATGTGCTCCAACCCTAGAATAAGAGTTAGAATCCAGATTTACCTAAATTCTTGAGGGGCAAGGTGGCCCTGAGTGATATGTAATGTCATGCAATGCATTGTATGTATGTAATACATAAAGAAATATTTTAGACCAAAACTCAGAACTCTTTACCCAAAATACTAATATAAATACTGTACCCAAGGAAACTTGAGTCCCAATTTAAACATAAAGTTAGGCAAAATAATTAGTATTAATCACTGCAGCTTTGCTTAAACTTAGTACTAAAACAATGACACATACATAATGTAAAACATCCCTAAAATCAAATACATGAAGTTGTTACAAATATTTATGTATTTCTGTATTTATTGACAGGGAAAAACTACACAAGGTAACATTGAAAAAAGAAAACCAATACAAAACCAAACCCAGATGGCATTGCAATTAGTGTGAATCTATTTTTAAAATACCTGTGTGTATATTTTCTTGGGAAAAATATTGAGAAGGATTTATATGATATATATAGTAATGTCTGTCTCTGCATGATAGGATTTCAAGTTTTATTTTTAACAGGTTATCAGCATATTTTAACATTTTTACTATGTTTATGTTTAGTTTCAAAAAGTTCATTGCAATATGAAATAAGTAATGTTGAAGGTAATTCCTCTTTACTGGCTTCTTTCCAAGGAGGCAGGGAAAACCTTCTATCCCAGCACCACTGCCCTTATAAGAACTCAGACTTGATTCCTGAAGCCAAAAGCCTACAGCTTACAAAAAAACACAATATAACCTACAACAGTGTCCACAAAGAGTGAGGAGAGGGGGCCTCTCTGGCCCCGGTTTTTCTTTTCCTGCTCAGTCCCTTAAGACTGTAGTTCCCTGATGGGGACTAAATAAAGTTCCATGTTCCCCAGCATCTCCAGCAAACATCTTGGTTTAAGTTCCCTCATACATTAGAATCTGTTCTTCACAATGAAAGGAAAGGAAGCCACAGAGTGGGAAGACTGGATGAAGGTTGTGGATAAAATAAGGATGTGTCTTTGGAGGAACATGGAAACATGAAAAATAATGCAGCCTTTCTCATCAGATTTTGAGATCTCTCAAGGTCAAAGTGTCTCATCTCCCTTCAAGGAGGCCAGGACTTGGGCTTCAAAGACATTGGAAGCCCATGTCTTATCAAAACAAAAAGAACAAGTGTGATTTTGGGTTATTTCAGGGCTGCAGCAGGGCCAGTAGTCATCTTAGATGAATGTTCCATATGGCTCTCACTTCAAGCAGAGCTAATCCATTTGGAATAAATAGTCAAGGGCATTGGTCAGCAATCAGTGAATATTTATCAAGCATCTTGGACAGGAACTGGCTTTCTCATTTAAAACATGTATGAACCACTCTAAAGCTTCATCAGAAATGGGTTTCAGAAGGAAATCTCTAAACAGGGAGATGTAAAAGCAGCCTCAACTCAGCCCTACCCCCAAAGCCTACAGAAGTTTATTTTTCCCCTAAGAATTTCAATTACTCCTACTATCATAAAGCCTAACTCCACCCCTTTAAGCCCCTGGTTAAGACTTGGACAAAAATGCCTTTTCTTGGTTCCCTCAATAAAACCTAGACCCCCTGATATTGGCAAGAACAACTTTACCAAATATGAACACACAGCAAAATAACATTTTATAGCAAGTTCACCAGAGAAAAAGTGGTCATGACCCCAAAGGGAGTCAGTGAGACCACAGATGGCAGGCACAGCTCTGGAGTCATTCCACAGGAACTTCTTCCTTCCTGCTCCCTGTCGGCAGCCTCCGGCCGCCACTGAGCATTCCTCAGTCTGTTGCCCAGGCGATGTCCAACAGCCCACGGTTCTTTTGCTTCCATGTTCTATTCCCTAGGAAGCACAGGGCCTTTTTAATTGAGGCCATAGCAAGTGTATGATAGTTTGATATGTATTACAGAACATCGGTCTTGCCTCCTGGCCTTTCTCCTTATTTTTAATGTGTTATACAAGCTGAAGATGGAGCTTAATTTTTGAAAGAGGATAGTTGACACTTCTAAAAATTTTAGTCCAAGCCAAACTAGTAACAAATCCTAACCTCAGGTAGTATACATACAGTTTTTGAATAGTAGGAATTGAATTCAAGTCAACAACAATTTATATAGTAACCGTTCTGTGCTGAATAATGTATAAAAATAGAAAGGCTTCTAAAGATAAGTATAATATAGCTTTGTCCTTCAAGAAATTTATAATCTAATCATGGGAACCTGACAAGTGTTGGCTTCAGTATAACAAGATGTGAGCACCGAGAGTCCCGTGTGTGTGCAAAAGCAGCTTAGAGGAAGACGAGGAGACACCCAACTGGAAGCGGAGGGAGGACTTCTGAGAAGAATCAGCCTTGGAGTGAGCACTGAGGGATGAGTGAAGAGGAATGAGAGGCAGGAATATCATTAGCCACAGCCCAGGGTTGGACAGGCATGGCACTACTCACGCCACTGGGTGTGTATGGGAGATTAATCAAAGAAGCATCTGGAAAGCAGATTTGGAGAAAAGAGTTTGTACTTGATTCCACAAGCAGCAGTAAATGGCTGAGGATTTTGGAACATGGGAATGCAGTGGTCTGAGCTATATATTAGGTGAAATAACTGAACATAATATAGGACTGACTGGATGGAGGCAGGACTCAAAGCCGGGCAGTCAGTTGAAGTCAACTGCAATGGTCTAGGCGAGAAGAAATAAAAATCTATAAACAAGGGAGGTGTCAGAGGGCATGAGAGATGATGAGCATGAGGGCCCAGGACAGATAGTAGCATCTGCAGGACTAGGAAACCATCATCACATGTGGGGGGCAAGGCAGAGTAAGAAATCAAAATGAGCCCAAGGTCTTTAGTCTGAAAGGCTGCAGGGGGTTGTCACCAGCCACCCTGACAGGGAAATCAGGAGAAAGGACCCACTTGGATATGAAAACTTTAAAAAACAACCAAGCAAAGCAAGTGGAAAAAGACCTTAAAAGGAACAGAGATCTGAGACTTGATCCCATTGCTTTGCTCTTTTTCATTCTATGCAGTGTTCAAACACTGAAAATTTCCTGATTCCAGTACCTTCTGCAGGGGGGAAGCTGGAATGAGACATTGTAATTGGTAGTTGCCAAACATTCTTTCCATCTGTGATCAGGTTTGAGGCTCTCAGAAGATTTGATAACTCCCAGTTCAGCTGTAAGGATCCTCTAATTGGTGAAAAAGGTGAAATGCAACCTACAGATTGGGGAAACATAGTATATTTACGAAGTCATTGATTTAGAATCTTTTGTAAAACAAATCCACTGGGCAGAAATCTAATTTGCAAATAGAGGTCTTAAAGTAAGAGTCCAAGCAGAGAACCAGGCAGTGTACAGAATGCTCCAGATTATGTGCTTTGATGGGGTACTGGTAAAGAATGGCTGCCTTCCAGAATGCTCCAAATTCTTGCTCTAAAGTCTGTGATCCAGAAAATAAGCCCCTGTGACAATTTTACAGAGAATAACTGTCCTCTCAGTGCTCCTTCCTAATATCAGTGACAAGCAGGGTACCAGATGGTCAGGCATTCAGGAACGTCTTTTTGCAATTACAGCAGAAAAAAACTTCCTCTGGGGCAGCCCCAAGCCAGTACCGGTCTGTGTCCTTAGCGTCTCCTTGTCTCATAGTTGCCTTCAATTACTGTCCCTCTTATTCAGACCACCTCAGTTTCCCTAGGACCACCCAGGTTTGGGCCTTTATCCCACATCATTTTTAAGTTAAAAGTTACATATGGGAAAAATACAACCCTTAAGTGTCCAATTCCATAGGTTTTGAAGTATGTATCCATCTGTATAAGCAATAACACAAGAACAAGATATAGAACATATTTCTGTGATCCCTCAAAGTTTCCTTATACCCTGGTCCATTCAACCCTCCCAGCCCCGCAACCCCATGTCACACACACTCGTATGTAGGCAACCACTGTTATTATTTTTATCACCACAGATCCCTTTTTCCAGATTTTGGAGTATAAATGATCTTCATATAAATGGAATCACAAAGCTTGTACTCCTTTGTGTTTGGTTTATTTCACCCAGCATAGTGTTTTTGAGATTTATCCATATTGTTTTATACCCATTCTTTTTAATTGCTGGGTATATTTCATTCTTGATAGGCAAGTTCAGTGTTTACAGTTTGGGGAAATTGTGCATAAAGCTGCAGTAAACTTTTCATACAGTCTTTCCAAAGGCATATCTCTTATTTATCTTGGATATATGTACCTAAGAATGGAATTACTGGATCACAGGGCAGGTGTGGGTTTAAGTTTTCTTAGGAAGCTTGCAAACAGTTACCCAAAATGAATGTTTCATTTTATACACTTACATGTATCATATAGCAATATGTGAGAGTTATAGTTACTCTACATCTTAGCCAATATTTGGCATTATCAGGTTTTTAATTTGGCTATTCTAGTGTGTATAAAGTAGCACTTAATTATAGCTTTAACTTGCATTTTCCTAATGACTAATGCTATGTCTATGAGTATCCACATTTTTTAAATGAAACGTGTTTTAAGCTTTTGTCTATTTTTAGTGGGTTGTTTGTTTTTATTATAAATATATATAAGTCTGTTACATGTTATTGATTCCAATCCCTTATGAGATATTAATGTATTGAAAAAATTATCTACCAATCTTTGACTTAAATTTTTGTCTTCTTAATACTGTCTTTCCAGAGGCAGAAGTTTGTTTGTAATTTTTATTTTGAAATACTCACAGAAAGTTACAAACATAGTATAGAGATATCTCTGTACTCTTCATCCAGCTTCTCCCAATGGTTACATCTTAAATAACTATAGTGCATACTGAAACAGGAAATGGACATTGCTACAGTGTATGTGTATAGTTTCATGCCACCTTTATCACAAGTGTAGATTCCTGTAATCACCATCACAATCAGGGTACAGTACTTTTTTTCATCACAGAGATGCCACTCATGCTACCCAGTCACACCCAGTGACCCTCCCATCCCATCGCTATCCCTTGGCAATTTGTTCTCCATCCTTACAAATTTTTCCTGTTAAAAATGCTATATATAAATAGGACGTTTTGAAATTAGATTTTTTCACTCAGCGTAATGTCCTTGAAATCCATCCAAGTTGTTGGGTGCACTGTCAGCTCCTCCTCAGTAACATTCCATGGTATAGGGGTACCAATAGTTTGGCCTACTGAAGGACATTGTTGTTGCTCCTAGTTTTGGGCCGTACAAATAAAGCTGTTGTCAACATCCACGTACAGTTATTTGTGTGGACAAAGTTCTTATCTCCTGGATAAATGCACAGAGTATGGCTGCTGGGTTGAATAGGTCTTAAAGAAATAGCCAATTTGATTTCTGAAGTGCCTGCACCATTTTACATTCCCACTAGCAATGTATGAGAAATCATTTATTCACATCATCACTGGCATTTGATATTGTCACTGTTTTTAATTTTAGCTGTTCTAACAGATGTGTAGTGACCTGACACACCTAGTGTTGTGATCTTAAAATTTTCACGTGCATCTTTGCCATTTGTATATCTTTTATGATTTTCAAATATTTTCTCCTAGTTCATAGCTTATACTTTCATACTCTTAACAGAGTCTTTCACTGAGCAAATATTTATTCTTGATCAATTTCTTATTTTATGGATCTTGTTTTTGTCTGTAAGAACTCTTCACCATCTCTGGTTCTGACAGTTTTCTGATTTTTCTCCTTTTAAAAGTTTCATAGTTTTATGTTCTACATTTAAATCTATGATCCATTTTGTATAAGAGTATATATGATCCATTTTGTATAAGAAATCATGAGGAACTAGTGTTCAGTGGATGCAGGGTTTCAGTTTATGAAAATGAAAAAGTTCTGAAGATGGATGGCAGAGATGGTTTCCCTTGTGACTGTGCTTAATGCCATTGAACTGTGCACTTAAAACTATGTACAATGGTCAGCTTTATGTCATGTATATTTAACCCCATTTTAAATCCTGTGGTGATCCTAAAAGTATGGGTTTATTTCTGGATTTCTGTTTTGTTCCATTTGTCTACTTATCTATCCTTATGCCAATATAGTACTCTCTTAATTACTGTGTAATACATGTATTTGTGTAGAAGTATGCCATATAGATCACATATATTATTTCACTATGTACATATATAAAATATGTATATGTATATATATATGTAAACGAGGAAAGCCCGCCAGGGTGAATCCAAGATAATAGCTGTCACTGTGATAAAGACTTACCGCAAATGTCTCATTGAACCTTCACAACATCCCTACGAAGGGATTTCTCTTAGCCCAGGAAAGTGAGAGAGAGAGAGATCACTACCTTGCCCAAGGCCAGGCAGCTGGCAAATGGCAGGACTGAAATTCAAATCCCCAAAATCTGACCCTAAAACATTTGTTTTTAACTGTGATACTGATCTGCCCATCTCCTTATGTGGAAAGCAGATAGAAAACAATACAAGTTTTTCATAGGAATGTGATCACAGGGATGCAGGTGGAAGAACCTAGATCTCTCATTACTTTAGCCATTCACCTCAGAGCTACCATTTATTGAGTGCTAACAGGATTTTCCTGAAACACTTTACATACATGCCTGTTTTTACTCCTGAAACTGGCTTTTTCCATTGTCTGGTCTTACCTTACTAGCTCTGGGCATGGCTTCAGTGCCATCTGTGGCCCATTTGGTGGAGATGCCCCTCCTGATGCTTATACTGAAGATTCAGCACATTCGCAGTTTCCCTGCTTTGCTCACTCCTGGGTTTCTGAGAATCGTACCCTTTCCTGAGGACAGTCCAGTCCCATACTGGGTCCTGGGAACCCTGACCACTTGAGTGGCCAAGACTGAGCCCTCATCAGTGCTGGGGAAGCAGAGGGTGAGACAGTGTGTGCCAGTGTGAGACAGAAGATGCCAGCATCTTCAGGAGCGTGTGCTGGAAGCAATGTCTGTAAACATGCACGAAGCATTCTGAACTTTGTACAATGACCTTGTGCTCCTTTCTACACCAGCTCTGGGTGGAATCCGGGTCACTATCAGGTGGGGCAGCAGCCACACATCCAAGCCAACCTAAAAGAGCAGAGCACACACACACACAAAAGCAGAGCACAAAAAAACAGTATTATGCAGTGGGGTTAGGACAATATAGCCAGGTGCCGAGTGGAGTGACAGAGTCTGAAGTTTAGGTGAGAACCAAAATTCAGATATTGAGTTCAAGTAATAATTGATAAAATTTTATATCGGTGGGTGACAAAGAAAGGAGAACATGAGATCACTCAGCGTGCCCAAGATAGAAAACTCGCCAGCTGGGACTTCAGCACCATTTTGTCCCTGATGTAAATTTTATGATCTTGCCATAGTGTATCTTTATGGATGATTAGAGTCCCCTGATAATGGTTTGCAAACACTTTGTAAGCTGAAGCTATGAGCGGAAAAGTATGTCAGCAGCAGCTGATATGATTTCTACATACTATTTTAGGATTCTTCAGATTATAGCTCTTCGAGCAGCATGCCTGAGTCTCACTTTCACAGGGAATTCTCTCTGAAGTATTTGTCGGCTCCTTGTAAATTGATACAACAGAGACATCATGACAAATCAGCCCAGTGATTTAGGCACCTTCAGATCCAGAGCTCCAGTAAGTGGAGGCCAAGGGGGTGAATACCAGACCTGCCCCTGTCCTCTGGGCAGAAGCTGATTATTTCCCACAGTCTCCTGTCCCAGACACAAGGCCTTTAGAATGGAGCCAGGAATGTTTCCGGGAGTTTAATGCAGCCCGGAGGTCATGGGTGTGATGTTGCACAATGACTAATGACAGGGAACACTTAGTCAGGATTATATTTAATTTATGCTTAGGTGTTGGCAGTGTCTCGTAGAAAATTATTTCTCCAGAACATCTCCTCATCGCCCCTGAACCATACGACTGTTACTGCTCCATGTGTATTTGGGATCTGGACCTTCATGAATAGTTGATGGAAGACAAACAGGACTGCCAGTGTGTCCCCTGCTGCCACCTGTCCCCTATTGTTCCTGTGTTCCTCTCTATTGTATTTCCTCAAACGGTGCCACTTTCCTCTATTTATAGAACTGTTCAGCTAGTTGAATACTGTATATAAAAAAAGCATAACAGAACAAAGGGAAAAAAATCAGTGTCCTGCTTTATCTGTGTTCAAAGTCAGTGTGTGAAATGTGCTCTGGGATTCTGAGTTACTTTACCTTAAAAAGCCATTCCTTGACAATTTTAGACTTGGCTCAATATGTAGATAATAGTATCAATCCCTTACATTTAAAAATAAATTTCGATATAAAATCTGAATCTCTGGCTTTGCTTTAAGGAAACTGAATGTTTCCCTATTTACTGAAGTTAACTTGTTTATTTAAGTAAATAAGCAGCAAACAAAAAGTCATGGGGGAAAAATCACTCTAACATGATCATATTGACTTGAAGATGGAAATCCTGGGACTTCTATGAAAATACCTGATTAACATTTACTTCTATTGTGTTAAATTGTTTCATCAGATTTCATCATCACAATGCTACTATTTTTGGGTGAGAGGCCAAGTTGAATGAAACTGTGTGGTGTGGTCATGATTTATCAGGTTCTTGTGAAGGCCTCCTTTCCTTATGCATATGTGTTGATTGGATAGGTGATCTTCCTCTCAGTGCTGTGGCCAGGCAATGTCTGTAAGAATTTAGTCACACACAATACATCCTCTCTTTTATCTACCCAAGCTCATGCCATTACTTTATTCTCTTAATATAAAGAGGGTAGTAGTCTAGGATTAAACTATAATTGATTTAGCTGTTTCATTGTTCACTGACCTATGAGTTGAGAAAAAAAAATCAATCTCTAGAAACCTGAGTCAAATGTATCTTACCATCTTCTCAGAAGTTAGGTTTGATCCAAAGCCCTCCTGCATGTGTACTACATCCCGGGGAAAATAAGGCGAACTCTGTAGAAATTAGTACTTTAAAACTGGCTGTTTTATGCTTGAGAAGAGTTAATTGTCCAAATAGCATCCTAGGCTTCATTCTGAAATTAGACTCATTATCATTATTGAAACTGGAATTTCTGGATTAATTTTAAGTAACCTATTTTAGTGTACCTTGCGCCATGAAAAGATAGACATTGACTACTATAGAAAAAATGGAGTACATCTTAATTGCCTTCAGAAACTGGTATATTAGGCAGAGAATCCACAGTACACTGGAACATAAGCAAGACTGCCAAGATTCTTGGAAAACAAAGAACTGATTTTTGTTTTTACTTGTGGCCTTGTAGAACATATCTGAGTGATTTAATTAACCTCTCTGAGCATAATTAAAAAACAGCTAACTCATTGTTCATTATAAGGATTAAATAGGAAGATGCTTGTACTGGGCATATGGTAAGCACTCAATAAATATTAGCTATTAATATTATTTAATGAGGATAGATCAGTTACAGCCTATGAATAGATTCCCTCTCTCCATTCCAAACTGTCACATATAGGGTGACTCAAGTCATACCATCTCCCTTGAAATTGAGAGTCATAAGCTTTTATTTCAAAACTGCCTGAAAGCCCCATAGACTGAAGTCAAAGGGCCATGAGGTCTCAAAAGATTTTGGCCCATGGGAAATGACTCAGCGTGACCTTTCTACTGAGTCTTGGTAAAGAAAACCCTATGTAAGTTAAGCAGCAATCCATCACAGCTAAAGCTTACTTGCTACTCATTTCTAAGGCACATTTTTTGTTTTAGACATTTTAGCATTTTATAGATCAGTTTGCCTTAATCATAGCTTTTAATCAGTTTTGCCTTTAATCAGTTTAGAGCTTTTGTCTTCTGCCCCACCCTGTTTTTGAAATGATGGCATGCCCTAGAATCAATGTTGATGTAAATTAAGTACAGTATGTGGGCATATGTTATCTTTACATTTCTTTATAAATTTTATAACTTCTTTAAAAGTACCAATTTCTTTTGTAATAATTCAGAGATTATTAGCACTTATTATGATGTTTGTTATAGTACCAAGTCGATTCTGATGGAAATCTTCATTGATTACATTTTGGCCCACCTTTGCCTAGTTATCCATGGAAAACTCATGTGGATGAGCTGGGCAGCGCTTTTCTGAATCACAGGAGTAATGTCTAGAGGGAAATCACACTTCTGAAATGAAGCCTTGCAGTCCCTGGAATGTTTCTCAGTGCCAGCTCAGCTGATGACCCATTATGACCTCACCAGCTGCTCATGCCAACTCCTACCAGGCAAAACCCCAGCCTGGTGGGGGACCTTCTGGACTCCACTTCTGCTAATCCCCTTATGCTGGGGTCTAAGAGAGATAATGGTTTTCCATGAAGGCAAGTATATGAGGACAGAGCAAGATTTCTCTGGCTTAAAATATTTGCCATTCCTTTCTTCCAGAATTAGCAAATCTTGGCTTTAGATGATAGTAATATGTATGGGTAAGAAATGTATTATCAATGTAAGCATCTTGATAAATATTAGACATATCAACTGAAATATATCAACTCTATATATCTAATATATTAAATAATATATTTATATTACTAATATTATAGTAATCACATGTTTATTTTTATACCACCATTAGCAAAGTCTACACTAGATTCCAGACATTACATAGATGGGTGCATTTTGGAATTATAGAATGTTAATTGTATATATCAATATATATATATCCTTTATCATTTGTCAATTAAGTGAGGGTCTGGCTTAGATTTGTTTTTTTATTTGAACTCAATTTTGAAAGTGTAAGGAATTAAAATTATCATTCAGTGTTAAAATAAGAAATATGCTTGAGAATATTGCTCTTATTCTTGACTATAACCTTTATAAGTGACAGGCTGGCTAATTTTATAAGGAGTACAAGGCCCTTGTTAGAACAGAAAGGAGACACCCTTCCTATTCCACTTGGCTTAAAATTTTCACTTTTGGGAGCAGTGCCTTGGGTGAGGGCAAGAAAATTATGGATATGGAAAAATACTTTGATAGAAAAGTGTAATAAGGGTAAGAGATAACAAAAGGAAAAACACATATTATGGTCAATTCTCATATGAAAAATGTAAACTTAATAACCAGAGCAATGCAATAACAATTATAATTTAAAAGTATAATTTTTGCCTTTCAAACACAGATGCAAAAAAATGTATTTGCACCTGATGAAAATACTTTTCTTCATGGTAAAATAAGCATTCTCATACACTCTCTAGCCCCTTCTATTTGGACATTTTACAATGATTATTAGAAGGCTTAAAAATCTTTAGGCCCTTTGACCCAAAAAATCCACTTCTAGAAATGTATACCAAGGGGAAAACAAAAAGAGATGCATGTAAACAATATTATTTATAAGAGTCAAGTACAATATTATTTATAAGAGTCAAAATTAGAGGAGTGAACACATGTCCCACAATGGAAAAACAAGCAAATTATAGATAGCATCCACCTGTGACATAATATATAGTAATTAAATATCATTTTTTTAATATTATTTAATGACATGGGAAAATGTGAACCATCAGTGAACTGATATTTGTGTGAGAAAAGCAGGGATATGTACCTATCATACACTCTACTTTAAATTTACTAAACAAGTACCCACAAATTTGCCTGGGACTAACACTGTGGCCATATTTTTCAGGGACATGGGAATTGTCACACGGGTCATATCCCAGTTCAAAAGTCCAGAGAGGCTCCAGGCCCCACTTCAGGAGGACAGAATTGTCCTCCCTAACAAATGTTTTCCAAACAGTTTAGGTTTAATAACGATAGCAAAAATAGCTTCTTATTCTTATGAAGCACTTCACAGTTTATGAAAATTTTCAGATTTGTCCCCACATAACAGGGAAACATAGCATTCCTTTGAGGTTGGCCATACAGTAGCATCTCCATATTACAGATGAGAAAATAGAGGCTGGGGGAGCTGCAGAGCTGGCAAGACAGCTGTACCATTACCCCCCCTTTTCTATTAGCCATTTCCTCTGGAGATGTGATTCATAAATACCTTCTGTCACTGGTGGAGCTAGTTTCTATTATGAGCGCTTCCTCTTGAGAAAATGTATCGCTTAGATTTAGTCTGCCATTTTTATTCTAAAATCGCCTAGTTCCAGTGTCCATGGTAGAGAGTAGTTGTATAATTCTATAATGTACAATAGACATAAAGTGTAGTAAGGGTGAATCTAATTAGACCAATCACTACCACCAGCAAACATGTTTGAAGCCCCCTCTCTAAGGAACAGTAAGAGGATGGCAGGAAAAACACCCATTTAAGAGAACTTGGGCTCAGGAGAACTTCCAGGAGAGCACTGAGAATCAAGAGTCCTTGTGAAGATGTGCCCGCTAAGAGTTACAAACCAAAGCTGAATTCGGCCTCGGTATGAGGCCCATAGGACATCTTTTGTCTCCCCTGGTTATTCTGTCCCACCCCGTGGCTGTCTAGGTCAGGCTTCTCAAGTTGCATTGTGCAGATGAAAATCACTTTGGGATCTTGCTGAAATGTGGGCTCTGATTCAGTAAGTCTGGGGTGGGTTCTGGTCCAGACCAAACTTTCAGTAGCAGGATCTGGATCACCAGAACCTGGCATGTTGAAACTGAGATTCCACTTGGTTCTCATTCTGTAGCTAATTCCTCTTTGTTATCTTGGTATTCCTTTCTAGTGATTCTCAATCTTGACTCTACATTATAATCACCAGGCAAGCTTAGTAAAACTTTCATTCATGGGTCACACATCAATAAAACTAAATCAGAATCTCTTGGGGTATGATCATGGTTAGCCCCTCATCAGGAGGATGAGGAAGATGGAGAAGAACCCCATAAATTTGGCTGCAATTTCTAATGGATAGTGACTGCAATGGGGGGGCGACTTGATAATATGGGTGAATGTAGAAACCACATTGTTTTTCATGTGAAACCTTCATAGAGTGTATATCAATACTAACTTAATTAAAAAATAATTTGACTGCAGTCTAACTGCCAACATTTTTAAGTCTGCACCTTTCCTTTGTCTTTAATGCTGACCCAAAAGTCAGCTGGAAATAATTCCCTCAGAAGCCTGTTTGCAAAGACAAATTCTCTTCTGTAGAAACAGAAGGTCATTTCAAGAAGACACCAGTAGAGGGAAGTCCCTATGGGAGCTAGAAGACTAAATTTTTCCTTATTCCTCTGAGTTAGAACTGCATCATAAATTCATTAAGTATTTACCTCTCATTACTATATGGACCTATTCTTTGAATCATTTTGGAAGAAATGAATGATTTTGTTTTTCTTTAAGAAGGCACAAGCACTTTAAGACAAAAGTCCAACTAATCATCCAGGTAATTAAATAATCGCAACCCTTATAGATACCCAAGGAGCACCATGACACAGGGTTTCCATAGATGAATTATTGAGAGAAAAGCCTTTTGCCTTTGAAGTTGGCTCATTCACGCAAACCAGAACAACAGGGGCCATGTTATTTTAAAAGCAAAATTGAAATAAGGAGTAGTTTAAAGAAACATAAAACCATGATATTTATCACAGTTTTCTATTCATCTTTGCAAGTATCTAATGATTCCCTGATTATTATGATTATTACTGCTTGCAAAGAAAAAGAAAAAACTCCTTTTCTACAAGTCAACCCATATGTGATACATACATTAAATTCCTATAATTTGTTTAGGAGTTTTAATTCTTATGACCTTCCAATTTTTTATAATGTCCTCAAGATATAGGTACCTAGGACATTTGTCTCCACATAACAGGGAAACAAGACATTGGTAGGGAAACAACCACACCCAGGCTGAAAAAAACGGGTTCATCTTAAGAAATTAGAGGAGAGTTTGCAGCTCTGAGCCAATGTATTGTTCATCCCACTAAGCATCTCTAGCAATGATTGTCACTTGATCCTTGAAAATTAAGTTTTCAGAAATGCCCCAGAGCATATTCACTCTTTCATCCATCCATGCATTCATCCAACAAGTACTTATTGAGGGCTAATTATGTTCCAGGCACTCTTAGAAACAAAATAGAGGTCATTCCCTTGTCCTCAGGAGCACAGAGGGAGAAGCCATCTTATAAAAACAAAGAGGAAGTGTAGTATAACAATGAAGAAGTCAGGCACAGTGGTTCCGATAGATGGATATTTGAATCCCAGCTCTGCCACTTTCTTAGCTGCATGATTTTAGGTTATTTACAGCCTAAGTTTCCACAGCTATAAAATCCGGATAGAAGTACTTACATCAGCGTGTTGTACTGCAGGTTGAATGAAATCCACCCTGTACTGCCTTTTAGCCCAGTACCAGGCATATACTAAGTAAGCCAAGAATGTGAGGCCATGTACAGCTCAGTGGTAGCACACACAGAAACAGGAGAGATTGATCTGCCTGCATGGACAGAGGCACTTCTATTTCGAGACTTTATGAATACAAATAATAACTGTGTTGAAGCCAACTACGCAAAAACAGGGGGAAATGTCTACAGTAGCTCTGTAGCCACAGAACATTCAACTTAAGACAGAGAGTCTCAATTATCTGTGGGGCTAAAAGCAGAGAGGACTGATTACACTTAGGGTGCAATAAGATTTGATTTTTCCTCTCTTCTTTTGAACATTCAAATCCTGATAGTATATACTTCCTGTACATGCTTTTCTTGTTAGAAAATAGATATCATAAGGGTCTTATCACATTGTGAATACTGTCAAATAAGAGAATGCATGTGAACTTTTAAACAGTAAATCATTGTACAAAATATATGATTGCACTAATAATGCAAGACAAAATGAAGTACTCTCTTCTAGAAGCATGCCAGGAAATCCTGATAATGCAGCCTCCAGACCTTTTCCAGAGCCACCCAGCTGACCTCTGCTCTTCCTTGCTTGCCTGCCCCCAATTCCCCACCTGCCCATATCTGAGTTTTAAAAAAATCATAGCCTCTCACCCAGAGAGTCCTAGGCACAGCTGATAGAGGGTTGCCCTGAGAATACTAAGAAAATTCATTTAGAAAGAATGAGTCAAGGAAATTCCACAGACTGTTGAAAGTAGAAAGGGCTTAGGATCCAAGAACCTGTCTCCCAAAGGGAAAGGGAAAACGGGCAAGGAATGCATGGAACTGCCATTTGCCCGAGGAGGGTAAGTCATAGATTAGAAGATAAGAAATACACTTGCCTGGAAATGTACAGGTGGGCACACACTGGCCAGAGTAACAGTGAGTTAGGATGGCTCAAAGATCTTACAACCAAATGAATGGGTATGTGACATTAAACACACAGTGCTGTCCTGGACACCACTGTGGATATGGTCCCATATGTGGACTTTATCTTCTCTGCCTGCCTGCCATCTGAATGCCTACAGGAGATCTATCATTGAGTGAATCTTGAGATGAGAAGTCTCTAGGATTCTAAGGTAGGAATGAGTGAAACAAAGCAACAGATTTCTTCCCTGTCTCAGTGCTGGGCATGCAATGACAGTGACCAGTGACAATAATGGTATGTCCTAACCAGCCTACTTCTGTGCTGGACCTGGGCTGAGCCTTCAGCCACCAGCTGCCCTCTTATCTGACCTGGGCCACTGGCCTGCGCAAACACACATTTGTAAGAGCTCCTGGTTCCCTCAACCGTTTTGCTCTACCCCCTTCATCTTTAAGGTGACTTTCTAGACTTTTATTACCACTTAATGAGGCCCCCCACTCCCTAGAATTTTAGTACCATATATATCCAGTATATCTCTTTATATACTACAGTCCATTGTAGAGCTACAGACCATTGTGATACCTAAGCTTTTGTCCGCTCTGCCAAAAAGAATGTTCACCTGATTTCTGGGCAATATCGCCCCCACTGAGACTGCATGCAGTCAAGTTCCCTTCTACTTATGTGAGCCAGAGTCAGTCTTTCATATTTGCAGCTATGAACCTTGATAAGTACACCCTACTTCTTGCTGTTAAACCCAAATCCATAAAGCTGACGTTGCTCTCTCAATATCTTACACCAGAGCTTTATAGGATTGTTGAAATTCAAAACTTTGGAAATTATTTTTTAAATAAAATAACAACAGCTCACTCTGTGTGTATCAGGCCCTGTGCCAAGTATTATACCTGTTACCCTCATTTGGTCCCCACACCACTCTAGGCATGCATCATTAGCTCTGCTTTACAAGTCAGGACACTGGAGTTCAGGAAGGTCAATATCTGAGTCAAGGTTCCTCTGCTTATCGGTGGCAGAGCCAGGAGGTGGGTCTTAAACCGCAATGCTGTGTCCTGGCAAGAGGAAACTAAGGCTCGCTCTCCTCACCTCACTTCATAGGAAGTCTGGGAGCTGGCGAGGGAGTGGTGCTTGCAGAGTAATTGTTTTAAAAATATTCCTGTGGTTTCTGATGTGCAGATCGGTGCCCCTTACTTTCCCCTAGGCAGCCTGAGATAAGGAAATGGAGTAGGGGTGAAATTTCAATGGTTCAAAAACTAGAGCAGTGCAGGTACTAGACAGTCAAAACAAATCAGTCACCAACCAATCAGAACAGACTGGGCACCAGCCAATGACGACAGCCCAGGGCAGGCACACAGACTTGGGGGCCCCTCTGTGCCTGGTGTTACCCTTCCCACTTCCTCCTGAGGGAAGGGCTTGTGTGGAGGGGGAGGGACATTAACTGGGCTTAGAGCAGCAGCTAGTCACCTACACAGGTGGAAGCATCTTAATATTCACCTGCATATGTTTATATTTACGAGGGAATTAGGGTTAGGGAAACCCTGCAGGGGATGAGCCCCACACCGCTTCCATGCCCTTCCACCTCTGCCCACCACCATCTTTAGCCCTCTGGGTCCTAGTGCTTGTCGGCCTCTTTTAGCTCAAAGGAAAGACTCTGACTTTGGTTATTTGTACTGTATTTCAAATTAGGGCAGGTGCTGTTCTTAATTATTATTTATATACTTTTCAATATTGCTTTATTATTTTATTTGATTATGACTTAGGAGGTTTTATCTAATGTTAAGGTTATACACCCTTTTCAGATCTCCTGAAATCCCGGTGCACAAGCACTTGGGCTTTTAGCTGGTTTTTTTTAGGCTGACCCTTATAAAATTGCCAATATTCAGTAGTTTTTGTCCAACAAAATGGCAGTTTAATAGAGTCCAACCAAACAGCACGCTAGTGTCATGAATTTTCCTTCTAGGAATCAACTGAGTGACCATAAAATACTTATTAAAAGTCAAAAAGCCAATTTTAGATTCTTGTTTTTATTAAGGAAAACTAGATATGTTGTGCCTTTCCCTCCTCACATTGCACACAGTGATAACTGATCCCACCTATTATTTGTCGAAAGTGTAGAGGGAGAAACTTTTAAAGCACATCCCTTCCTCAGTTCAGCAGAGCCACATTTAACTATTACAGGGGAACAATTTTCTGAACCATCTTTTACTTCTTTCATTTATCCACTCTGGAGTAGGAATTTTTTTTTAATGAATTTGAATTCTCCTTCAAGATGGAGTGATAATGAATAAAATCAGACTTACTCTTCTCTGCACAGAGCTGGTTGAGGGAAGACAGAGGGAGATCAGAAACCATGTTGTTAACCTGTAAAGCAATATATATGCCGATATTAGGTCAACCACAAGGAGTTACACGTTTCTCCCTGGCTGTCAGTGAAGGCGGAGCCATCACAACTCCCTGACGATGAAAAGTGTGTTTACCATTGATTTTCTAATGTGATGGTGGAAATCGTGTCAGCCACTGTCAACTTTAAAACCGCCTGTAATTACACTTACTGCAAGAGAGATTCTAATTGTGTATTATGTGCCAAAGCCTTGTCCCCAAATGCTGTTTCATGGGAAATAAGAAGGGAGGCCAAAGCAATCGCTAATTTAAGGAATGTGTTAGGTTCCCTGAAGAATTTTCCTCCAATTGATGAGTTAGATGCCATATGCCTTCGATGGAGGCCATCTTAGTCATTTACTTTTATACTGGAGTGAAAACCTTTCATGTGTGGGATAAGTTCAACATTGGGAGTATTGTCAGTGGAATTACTAAAGTTCAAACTCTAAGCTGTCTACCAAGTTATGTCACATTTTTGAGGTTATAGACACAGGATACTCTATTGATGTAACCAGAAAGTTCTGATTCCCTGTGACTCAAGACTGTCTTAGAGATTACACTTAGCATATATTACTATTTCTTCCACTCCCTTGGTACTTAATCAAAAGTACCTTGTGATATATCTTGTTGTGTTAATTTTTAAAATTTCTCTTACATTGTAAATCCAGTGAGAGAAAAATCCATGTGCTCTACCCCAGATCACCTCATTCAGTGCTGGACATAAATACATGTCTGTTGAGTAATAAGTGAACCTTCACTCACAATTAGGACTCCCTACAACTCCAAGAACCCAGGATTGGCCACAAGTTAGCACTCTTGCTAGGAGGTATTGGTTTGAATACTGGATTCAAATTCCAGGCATTAAACTCAATATTTTTCTCAAAGTAATGGGGGATTTTGAGGAGCAAATGCAAAGAAAGTTTTCTACATGTGGACATTACAAAGAGGCACACGGGCTCCTTAACCAAGGTTAGATGATTTTCAAATGCAAGAGGAAAAGGAAGGCAGACCACTAACAGTGTGTCGCCTGTGTCCTCCCTCAGGAAGGAGCCCCGGGCCTCTGGTCTTTCAGCATCTCTCCCGCTCACAGTGCCTGCTGTGTGCTACAAAACGGATTTTGCTCTGGTCCCTTGGCAAGATCTCTTCTCGTGAATTCTCTGATAATGTCTCTCCACAAGGTTTCCATACACCAAAGAAATAGAAAACCAAAGATACCACAGAAAAAGTCAGAAAAACCTTACCCTCAGCTTCACCCCAGGGACCAAACGTTCAATGTCAGAGTTTGGCACTTTTTTTTTGCACATAATATGGTACTTTTATTAAAGAAATAATGCCATTACATAAGTTAACTTCCTGAAATTTTTGTACCGTCTTTTGACTAACAACCAGCAATTTAAGTCAAAGAAAATAGGAATATCGATGCATGCCAAGATTCAGCTATACAGATGTTTGAAAACTGCTTTTGATGTTTTTTTAAAAATGAAAATAATCTGTGCATCAGTATAGCCCTGGTTAAATAATGGAACTGACAGAATATCATGGAGCTATTAAAAACAATGTTTCAGGAGAACAATATAGTAAGTGAAAAGTGTGGGTTACAAATCAGCACACAGTAAAGAAACAGACATTTATATATAAATGTTAATAATGGTTCTTTCTACAAAGAGCATTATGGGTGACTTTCAGTTTTCTTCTTCACATGTACTTGTGGGTTCTAAACCCCCTAAAAATACATGAATTATAAAACAAGTATATATACTTATATAATTACAAAATAATCTGGAAAAAACAATACTTTAGAAATCATTGGGAAAAAATAAGGTATTTCTAACATTGGATTACACAAAGAAGCTAAAAGAAAACTGATACCACCGCTTCTCTTGAGCAAGGCTAATTCTTAAGAAGGGTAAACTTATAGAACATGGCCATTTTCAAAATAATGGTACATTCAAAACCAAGAGAGTAATTGTAGAATTTTTTTCATATTTTCAATTAATGTGCCTCTTCTCTTTCAACTTTGAAAAGAAGTGAAGGTCTGAAAACAATGCTTGAAAATGATGAACAATGAGAAGGCTGGTACCAAAATTCAAGTACTTTAACTACTTGATTTGTATCATGATAGTCAACAAATATATTATTAGGTTTTTGTCTCTTCTGCAATTAGCAATATTCAATTTCAATACATAAATAAGGCATTTTTTAAATTGAAGTGTGTTTCCTATCACCAAAGTAGTTATAAAAATACTAGTGATAATTCTTCTAATTCAGGAACTTTGGCATTCATGTGAGATACACATTAAGGTACTTAGTAACCTTCTCCAATAGACCTTTGTAAACACAATTTGAGTTCTAGCTACCAGATAACATGCTGGTATTAAAAGATGATTGAACTAACATATTAAATAGGAACAACAAACTGGACTTCAGCTATTATCTTGAAGTATTTTTTACACTTTACTTTCTAACAGGATTTTAAACCTTGTATAACTAGAACTGTGTTGTGTTTTCTCCCTTTTAGTTATGGCTGCATTATTAGTAGCATTACATGTCACTTCCAAAGGGTAGGCCCTAACATTTACACACCTAATATTATAAAGTTTAATACCTTCATCAAATTTTGTTCCATATAGACCTCTAATTCAGGATCAGTAGTGTTATTACTTCCTAGCAGTAAGTCATATAACACCATACAAGCACACTGAAAGAGCTAAGTTTTTGAAACCTTGATTCATTACCAAATTAAATAATGGTAATGTTTAAAAGCGTATACATGCTTTTTTTTTAATCTGCTAAAAGGAAAGGAACTGCATTTCTAAATTGACTAAATGTTTCAACTTTAAATCAGGACAAATTTCAAAAATCAAAATCTGCCAAAAGCCATATATTAAATAGTTTAGTTCCCAAATCTAAATAAATTGGTGCAAAATATCCTGAAACTATTCAGTACCATCTTCCCTAGTCTTGTTTAACTGCCACCATACACTGAGATACACACATTCTACATATATTATTTAATAGTAATATATCTTTAAGAGCAAGATGTTACTCCGCCCCATATTTCATTATCATCTTACCCCATTCTGTGCCATCCCCTGAACTCCTTGCTTCTCCAGCTCCTTCACCATCTTCAGCAGTCGCTAAAAAGTCAAATTCTTTCAGTGCTTCTTCAGTATCAGGATCATCAGTAAGGTCAGCAGCTAAACCTTCGTTACCTATTTTGTGTTTATTCATCCGATGTTTGTCTTTTCCTTCTGGCATGCCTTCAGTCATGTCGTTTTCCTCTTCATCACTGTCATCAGCATTTTCTAAATTGAATCTCTCCAGAACATCACCAGAGGACCTTTTAATTTCTTGTCCTTTTTTGCTTAGGAGATTCACCTCCATTCAGGATCTGTTCTAAATTCTTTGTTTCTACTGATCCATTTGCTTCTGAATTGGATAGTCCAAGTAATAACCTTACCCGCTGAGACCGTACATCTAATATTGTACTGTATAACCTACTTCCTGAAGATACTGTCTTAATAGCTGTCTGCCTTGCTTTCATGTTAACTGGCTATTCTGAGGTGGTGTGGGAGCCTCTGTGTCTTTGGTTTTCTTCTGATTCAAAGGCTGGCATTTTCAAATCACCTTGGTTCGGTTCTGTGCCATATTTTAATTTATGATACTTTGCCCTTTCTTGTTTTAATGCATACTCTAACATCTTTATTCTTCTTACTAAATCCTTCTTCAAGTTTTCTTGACCTTTTCGTTCTCCTTGCAAAAATGCAATCCGAGCCTGCAGTTCGGCCCGCTGCACTTCCCAGTGCGCCCGCTCCATCTCGAACCGAGCCCCCTCCTGCTGAATGTAGTGCAGAATCCCGGGATAGTGTACTGTTGAGGCCGGGACAGCTCTGGGCCTGCCGCGGGACCCGCTCCCTCTGCAGCAGAGGACTCCCGCCGCCCGCCGCTCCATTCCCCGCTGGCGAAAGGCTCATGTTCCCCCCAGGACCCTGCTGCTGCCGCGGAGGGGCCGCCATCCCCGGCCCGCCACCACCGCCTGTGGCGAGCTCGTCCATTGTGTGTGGAGCCCCGGCCGGGGCGCAGGGCGAGACGCCGATGGCTGGGGGAAGAGCAGGGGAGGGCGGCCCCGCGCTGGCGGCGGGGCGGATGCCGGATCAGAATTTAGCACTTTAAAAAAAAAAAAGGACGCGTTAATGGAAAGCAAGCAAATCAAACCAAACAAAAACAGCCCACTGGTTCTTTGTCCCTTCCTGATCTTTCTTTCTTTGAAATGAAAATTGCACCTCAGAAATAAAAAACAAATAAAATCGCCAAAAAAACATAAAATTCTCCTCCATTCGCTTCTAGCACTGAGCCTCCACCCAGTGCCCAATGCTGCATTCAGCAGATAAACCCTTCCAGCAGTAAAAAGCTCCACACCCTGAAAAATCAGTCATTCTGAAAGCTGGGGCTTCCCACGGGTAACATCAGAGATTATCAGTCAGGCAGAAATGTTCACATCCATTTTCCCATTGTTGTGAGGCCTTTTGTTAACACAGCTTTGTCTTTGCAGAAGAGGCACAATGCCCTGCTTTATGGGGACATTTTATGCAAATAGCAGTAGACTGTGTGAAACTACTCATGTCAGTCACTGTAGCCCAGGAAAACACGCCTTATGGAAGGATTTTCACTCCACTACCAAGTCACCTCACGCTGCTGTCAGGCCATTGAAGGGTTGACACCACATATCTCCACCCCAGGTGAAATGATCATGCTCTGAGCAGGCTGAGTTCTCAGTGGTCACCCAGGTTAAGTGGGGGCTCTATCCAAGGGACTTCTTGTCTCCATTCCTGAGGGTGAAAAGTGGGTCAGCTCCTGGGGCCAATCTAACACTAGGAGCCATGGGATTTCAGAGCTGGAAGCACCATCACAGTATCTCCCCTTACATTCATAAGGAATCGGGAAGCCAGGGAAGGTCAGGGCATGGTCCTCAGTGGGAAAGTCCATTCATAGTGAATCAGGCCCAGAATCTTTATTTATAGGCCACATATTGTCTGTATCCATTCATTTTCCTTAATAAGTAAAAATTAGTAAGGTCAGAGCACTATGCTGGGCTCCAAAGAGATAACAAAGCATAAGGTACAATCTCTACCCTCAGAAGATGTTCACAGTCCAGAAGGGGAGGCCAAAGTAAAAAGACAGTTACAGAGAAAGGCTGAACAACGTCAGTGCCTATCACCAAGGAACTGGTTAAATAAATTGTGGTACATCCATATTGTAAAATAGTGAGCAGTTGTTCCAACAGTCCTGGGTGGATCTTCCTACTAATGTGGCGAGATCCCCAAGTCATATAGCTGGTTGAAAAAAGCCAAGTCTGTATTTCTCAAAGGTAAAAATGAGAGGTTGGGATTTGATCAACAGCTTTTCAACCTGATTTTGAAGTTATGGTAAAATACACATAACATAAAATTTACCGTTTTAACCAATTTTAATTGAGAAGGCTTGAAAACCACTAGACTAGATAACCCCTGGGTACCTTCCAGGTAACAGGCTATATTTACGTGTAAATAAACTACAAAATAAAATTTAAATAAAAATACTACCAAAGTGTAATCTGCATAAAGGAGAAGCTAGTTATCATAAAGAAATGTTCATCAGTTTATTTTCAAAAGGCTTTCTGTGATGCTCACTTCCTTCCAGGAAGACCCTTCAGTTTAACATGTAAGTCAGATTTATGCAGTACTCTTCTGAAACTTTGTGACAAGTTTGTCTTACTCATGTGTTACTGGATTCTTGTAGTGAATCTGAGTGCTCAGCAGACCCTTTAGAGTTTGGTTAAGTGTGTTCAGAGGGTTTAAAAAATAATTTGCTATGGAAGTATTCTTGTAGTACATTGATTGCAAAATTTTCCATAATTTCTCCCCTAAATGTGACCTTGTAGCTCCTCCCATCAAGAAGTGGCATTTGTTTTCCATTCTCTGAGTCTGGGCTGGCCTTGTGATTTGCTCTGATCAACAGGAAGAGGGGGAAATGGTGTTGCCAGTTCAGAGCCTCATTTCTGCCCTCATTCTTGGAATCCTGTCTAGCCACAGTCAAAACAAGCCTGGTCTAGTCAACCTGATAATGAAAACCACGTGGTTCTGTCACCTTGTGGCTCCAGCTCATAAGCAGCCATAGTCACACATGTCAGTGAAGCCATCGTAGCCAGTCAAGCCCCAGCCACCCTAACCAATGAGTGCAGATATACGGGCGAGCCCAGTGCAGGTCAGGGGGATGTCCATTTTCCCATGGCCTCAGGGGTAATGATGGATGCTTCTTGTTCCGGGTCACTGAGACATCGGGTGGTTTATTACATGGTGATACCTAACTGACATTATCACCAACTACTTCTTTTTATTTTATTTTACTTTATTTTATTTATCTATTTATTTATCTTTATTGAGGGATTATTGATATACACTCTTATGAAAGTTTGACATGAAAAACAATTTGGTTACTACATTCACCCATATTATCATGTCCCCACCATACCCCATTGTAGTCACTGTCCATCAGTGTAGTGAGATGCCACAGAGTCGCTATTTGCTTTCTCTATGCTACACTGTCTTCCCCATGATCCCTCCCATACGATGTGTGCCAATCATGATACCCTGCAATCCCCTTCTCCCTCCCTCCCCCCACACTTACCCTCCCCCACCCCTCCCCTTTGGTAACCACTATCCCTCTTGGAGTCTGTGAGTCTGCTGCTGTTTTGTTCCTTCAGTTTTGCTTCTTTGTTATACTCCACAAATGAGGGAAATCATTTGGTACTTGTCTTTCTCTGCCTGGTTTATTTCACTGAGCACATCCTCCAGCTTCATCTATGTTGTTGTAAATGGTAGGATTTGTTTCTTTCTTATGGCTGAATAGTATTCCATTGTGTATATGTACTACATCTTCTTTATCCATGCATCTACTGATGGACACTTAGGTTGCTTCCATATCTTGGCTATTGTAAATAGAGCTGCAATAAACATAGGGGTGTATATGTCTTTTTGAATCTGAGAACTTATATTCTTAGGGTAAATTCCTAGGAGTGGAATTCCCAGGTCAAATGGTATTTCTATTTTTAGTTTTTTGAGGAACCTCCATGTTGCTTTACATAATATCACCAACTACTTCTTATAATGAAATCCAAAATGACAAGAAGGTGGTAAAGAAAAGATAGCAGTCCTGGGATCTTACTGGATCCTCTACAATTTCTCACTCTCTCTCTCTCTCATTCTTTATTCTTCAACAGGTACTACCTTTCACTCTCAAAAGGCAACATTAAAACTTGAGTTTAAGGGGGTTTGTATAAACCACAAAAGGGCCTGGAGGTAATTTCTCACTTCAGAATACTTAGAGATTAATGGAAGGAAGATCTGGGTCTAGCAAGGACCTAGACCTTGGAGGGGTTTGGTCTCATAATCCCATGTGCTGCATTTGATAAGCCACATTTCTTTTCTTTCTTTCTTTTCTTTTTAGCTTGTTGAACAGAATCAGTTCTAAACATCAAATAAACTTAGAATTCAGTAAGTTATATTTAAAACATTCAAACTCATCACCCCCTAATTATTTGACTACATTTTACTATCAATGTTTTTGAAATTATTTACGTGTTTTATCTGTATGAGGGAAATACCACATAGTGCTGTCCTACTGTGCCTTTCTCCTCAACTCCACATTAAATGATGTCATGCAGGTAGCTTGAAATTGCCCATGGTGGGAGTATTTACACCGTGGAAATCAGTAAGCCCCATTTCTCTATGGTATCCTGAAGCTTCACCAGCAGTATTTCAAGAAAACATCTTCTAAAGTGACTTCAGGTAACACATGCATTTGTTTCTCTTTGACTATAGTGAAAAACAAAAAGAAAATAAAAATAACATGATATCTAATGCCTTTCCAAATCAGAGAGCACAGGTCTACAGTACATTGAATATTCAACATCTCCAAATATGTGCTGTCCCTGCAGCGGAAAGCGAGGATTCTGGAATCTGCCTTCCCTGTGTGGCAAACAAGGATCCAGCCTTCTCTGTGTCAGTGGTCCAGTACACCCCCCTACGGTTCCTGCCATGGTTAATTACAGGCCAATGTTCCTCAGTGTCAGATGGTCACCAAGTCTCAGGCTTCTGGCCTCCATCTTCTCAAAAGCTGGGAGGCCTTCCTTTTGAGAAAGAGTTTAGAAGGAAGAAACAAAATGAGACTAATCTATGCAAATGTATGTGACATAAATCAGATTGTGTCTGCCAGATAGCACAAATCACTGGGGCAATTTAGTGTGTTTCCTCTGCACAGAAGGAGTTCCAGACACCAGCTCTTTAGTTTGGGGGCTGTGTATCTGTACCACCAGCTATGTCTCGCTGCAATTTGTTTCTGTACCTTTAAAAATAAACAGGCCCAATTCAATCTCCCATCCAACTTCAATAAGTAAATCCACAAAGGGAGTTTCAGTGTCTAGAATAAATTAACTAGGCCTGCAGGAAGGTAGAATCAGGGAATTTTTAACTTAAAAGGTAGATTAAGAAAGAATTTTAAAAGCAAGTTTCAGGATTCTAGTAGACAGAGACTGCAGGTGCCAGGGAGAAAGGGGACAAAAGATGATCCTAAAGCAGGCAGGGTGAGATGGGATTCATGATTAAGATATAGCAGGTTTTAAACTTACCCCTCAGATGTTCAAACCTGTAACTTTATCTCCTTGTCTGCAATGGAGCCCCCATTTCAACTCATTGTCTGTGTCATTTTTGGTGTAAAGTTGGGTCAGTTCATGATTTAAACTCGGGTCATTGAGTAGTAAAAATCATCTTCCCCCCCTCTTCCCCAGGGGGTTCTGAGTTGCCCGGAGGTCTTTCTGTGGTCCCGGCACCTTGTCTCCGCCACAGTGTAGCCAGCCACACCTGGCCATGAGTGTCATCATGCCGTGGCACGTGCTCGTGGTGTCCGTGGTTCCGCCAGTTTCTGTCTCATGTTCCATTTACTCTGAATTCTTCTCAACTGGACCCCATGGGGACTTCCATGCTCAACCACATTCTGGCAGACAGGGGACCCTCATCTGCCCTACATCAGGCTGAGGGGCTGCACTCATGCCCACCCACCTACTCACCACACCCCAGCCATTGCTCAGCCATTGCACACATATATGCATGGAACTTCTCTATGGGACTGGTGGAATCCCCAGCTAATTCCTGGTAAGCCCAGGAATTGTCCCTTCTGTCTGGACTCCCTTAAAATTTCCTGGGGTCTCTGATGGTTGCCCATAAGCCAGCAGATGCAGGGAGGCACCTTCTCTGGTGACCCCCAGCCAAGAAACAGCAGCTGTTTTCTCTCTGTACTCCTGCATGAGCTCCCATGGCCATTCCCAGTGGGCAGATACTGTTCCTTGGATTTGGAGGAAGGTATGTTCATGGGCTTAGTGTTTTTATTATTTAAAAATATTGACAATGACTAATTATGAATTGTACTCAAGAATCTAGAACAGATACAACTAAATAAAAGGTTGGAAAAGAGGCATTAGTATAAGCAGTGGTCAGTATGTTCGCTGCCAGTTCCCATGGGCTTCCTTCAGATCCCATTCACTCGCCCTGGAGACCCTCAGCCATCCTCTTCCAGAAAGCCATTTCCCTATTGGTATCCCATCTGTGTCAACATAACTGTTAAGAACTGTAAAGAGTCTGAGATTATACACTCCTTGAAAGCTAACACATTCACCTATGACAGTTTCATGAATGTTCTCAGAAGACAGGAGATGCGTAGTTCAGAGACAAAGAATTTTACTACAGCAATAGCAGTAGCTAGAGCATAAGCCTCTTCTTTATTCTCTAAGGCTTATATCTCACAAAGTGACATGAAGAGGGCTGGGTGTTTCCTTCAAATGCTGTGGATCAAGTTATCAGACAGGAACCCTGAGCTTAGGGAACTCAAATTTTTTATTATGGACCATAAGCATGCCAGCTCTTTGTTCTGTAGGGAGATATTATCTCTGTCTTCCAACACTGTTTACTATACAAACATCGTTGAAAATATTGTCCAGAACAGATGCAGTCTGGGTCTCTGTTCATAAGATGTGCACAAATGCAAGAAACCCATGGAGAAATGTCTCCTAACACAGTGGTCCCTTCTCTACTGTCAGTAATCTATAGAATTTTTATGATTACATCGTTTCATCATTTCATTGAGAACTTGGTAGAGAAAAGGAGCCAGGAGTGTGTGTTTGGAATGTCATCTTTATCTTTAAAATCCTGAAATTTGCCTGAACTTTGCTATTAATGATCATGGTTTGCTCTTCTAACAGAAATTTTAAAAACTTGATTCATTTTCAAAAAGAATTATTTTCCTAATGTGCATGGTAGAATTAAACATGTCGCACAGGTTTTACTATTTCATCCTGTGTGCTTATGATTTCATTTTACCTAGATGGCCCTAATGAGCATCACCTATCATCTTTATTGCTGTAACTGGAGGGAGAAGTTGAGAGAAGCTGCTCTTTAAATTAAAAATGTTGTATGGAAATATAGCAGTCTTGTATCCACCATGCTATGGGAATCACTGTTTCAGATGTCCCCATTTGAACCAAAATTCTGTAGGAAAAAAGTCTCCCCAGGGCACAGAAGAGAAGCTCTTGTTTCCAAACACAGCATCCCCAGGGGAAATTGAATCTTTGCTTTGGCTAACCTGCCCTTTCACAGGAGCAACCCCTTCCTCCATTTTTAATATGGCAAAATCTTGATTTGATTTAAAGAGAAAAAGTGGCTGTGTTTCCATCATTCCTTCTAAACCATCTGCAGTGGCTTTTCCTCTGACATCCCTGGAATGTTAGGTTCTCTAAGTTCCCATATCCAGAATCTTCCTTTCCGTCTATCTCATTTTGGTTGGACTTAGGTACTCCCAGGCAATCAATTACCTTGTACTGATAGCTAGTATTCCAATGTAGTTGCCCCGCTGAGCAAGATACTGACATACCCAAGTCACTCCTACTTCAGATGACCCACCAGGGTTTAGGCTGGTTTGATGATTTGCTAAAGGTTGTGTCATATAGCCCTCTCTAGATAAAAGGTATTAACCTTTCATGCATGAACTTTGGCATATGATGGGCCCTTCATAAATATTTATTGAATGAATGAGTGAATGAGCTAGTTAAGAATTAAGGGACCTAAGCTGACAGTGGTTTAATGATAATATGTTCTTATTTATATATAGTGTTTTTATATATTATAATTTGAAGTGAACTGTCCTTCACACATATAAATGTGCTCCTGTTTCACAATTAATGCAATTTTTTCCTCCCATGCTGGCGATGAAATTTATGGCAAGTGGTCTACCATTACTCTTTTACTGGTCGTCCTTGTAAAATGAATGGCACATCCTAATGGATCAATAAAAGAAGCTCTCCTTACACACACCAATTCAGTTCAGGTTAGGGTGGTCTGGTTATGAAGCAGAAAACAATTAACCTTGTCATGGGGAGCCTGAAATCCTGACCTCATGTGTGTAACACTTGTAGCCAGTGAAGAGATGATTAATCTTCACATTTACAAGAGGTAACTAAACCCTCAGTCGTTAGAAGCATGTCTTGGGAATGTGCTCCAAGGCTAGACAGGTAAATACTCTTAACTTTTTACTTGCAGCCAAATTTATGAGCTTTATACTCAGTTATCGGTTGTAAGAAAAATCTTGAAATATCACCGAAGTTGCCTAAATTTTCTGAATCTGTAAATCACATATCAGACGGGAAAGAGAGAGAGAGAAAGAAAGAGAATGTAACTGAACTGAAATTTGCATGCATTGTCTGTATCTTCTACAGTCTCTCTCTTTTGGCCAAAATTACTCTCAGAAAATATTAGTTTCCTATAGTCAGCTTAAAGCCTTCCTGGAATATCATGGCTAAAATTGAATCAAATTCCTGGCTAATTTCTTGCAAGACAAGACAGTACAAGATGACATTACACTGCTTGCTTCTGCCTAGAGCTCCTCCTACCTAAAAATAAATAAGTATATTTGACATGAAAGAAATTCTAACCCCTAAAGAAATCCTGGTTTTACTTGTTACATGAAACTCTTGCGTGCCTACAACCAACTATATTGGTCTTCACTCTGTCGTGGTTTGAGGCTTCTAGGCATTCCAGGAATATCTTGCTTAAATTACCAATGTTCTGTGCTTTTAGGAGACATTGGATTAGGAACAAGGCGCCTCAGCCAGCCTCTTTCTGCTCTCTCAGCATGGTCAAAACCTCCAGACAAGCTGGCAACTCCAAACGAATGTCAAGTATTTGAGAAAATTGGGTGCCATCTCTTCCCTATTGTGTCACTCAAGCCTTAATATTGAGGCATACTTCTTTTAACTATATTTTTTCTGTATTCTTTATATTTTCTGTGTATTTTATATAGAGATACAGATTTTCTATATATTTTTTCCACAGTTTGATATATTAATGGGCTCTCCATTCAGTTAATTTGTACCTTAGTTTGGAAAGCAAGTTGGTACATATCCCAAGTCTTCCAACTGTTCATAGCTTTCCTCCCAGTAAATCCATACCTAGGAGTCTTTCCTAAACCAAGCATCCTAAACATTATTAGAGCAGATATTATAATATTGATATATTGAAAAGGATCCAAATGTCCAATAGGAAGCTACTAATTAAAGCATGATCATATTTACAGAAGGTTTTTAATAATATTAGCAAATGTTTGTTATTCTAGTAACTGAAAAATTAGATGCAAAATGATACTCCCTATATAATCACAGTATACACAATACAAGCTCAGTCCTCGTACATAGTAAGCATTTTTAAAATATTTGTTGAATGAACAAAGGACTGATTCACAACTATGTTAAGAAAGACTAGTGCAAAAAAGAGGCTGAAACAATTGTTTTGCAAATATTATTTATCATAATCATACCTAGCTTTTACTGAGTACCTAATTTATATCAGGTGCCCAGATAATTTTATACCGCTCTTGTGTGGGTCTCAGCCTGTTGATAGTGATGCTGTAGGCTAGGAATGCCTGAGACACTCACCTGAGCCTTAGGCGGCCCCAAAGACATTTCCCCATCCAGAGCCAGTGTTGTGGCTGGACTGGCTCTTGCAATTCTTACTATGATTGCAGGACACACCTCAGCAAACACCGTAAAGGAAATTTGAAGAACGAAATGTATTACAGGTCCTGGAGGGCCTCCAAGGGCCACATAGTGAGGTCACAGGTGTTAAAGAACACAGCCCTGAGCTCTGCCTTTATTTGGGCCAAGAGTAGGGTGCCAGGGTTTCTTGGGTTGGCTCTTTACTGACGAATGTAAAGCATAAGAGCAGACATTAGGGCACAGGAAGGGAGAAGCAGGGTGACCAAGAGGTCAGCTGTCTAGGTCATCCAGGGCTTCCTAAAAGGGGACCTTTGTGGGTGGGGCGGCCTGGCTTCCCATCTAGACAGTGTGCTAATAGCTGTGTTATGCCACTGGTGATATGTTTATTCAGGATGGATATCTCTGAAATGGATGCACCAGCCATCAAAACCTTAATGTCAGGTACTTCCATTATAGTCAAAAAGTTTAGTGACAGGCACTTAACGCTACAACCACTTAATTTCATTTAATTTTCATTTTTTTCATTCATTTAATACATTTTTTGAGTACCTATTAAATATAAGACACTTTTTTTAACATAGGGATATAAAAATGAATAACGAAGAGTCTTTACCATGAAGGAAACTAGAGGAGATTTGACCTTAATCAAACAGGACAGTGGTGTTACGGGTGCCAACAGACATTTGTGGGGACACAGGAGGTCTCATCATATCCAGGTTAGAGGTGAGGGTCACAGGAAGGGCTAATGAGGTTAAACTGCAGGATTAAATCAAAGTTGGTCCACCAGACTGGAAGGAGAGAAAGCAAGTTGGGGGCAAAGGGCCAGGCTCTAACCACACGACCTGGCTCCTTCTCCAGTGACCACAGGTCAGGAGCCAGGCTCTCCCCAGCTCCCTGAAGGCTCCCAGTGCAGGCATTCTAGACATTTTCCATTTTCATATATATGCTTTTATACTTTCACGTGCCATTTTACCAACAACATCCTGTTTTACAATCCTTTCTTCTCTCCTTGTAATCCTCTATGTTTCTATGTGTATTCTTAAAACACATGATTTTTAAAAAATTTTTTAAATTTTGATATTGTTAATGTACAATTACTTGAACAACATTATGGTTACTAGACTCCACCTATTATCAAGTCCCCCCCCCCACACCCCATTACAGTCACTGTCCATCAGCATAGTAAGATGCTATGGAATCAGCACTTGTCTTCTCTGTATATACTGCCTTTCCTGTGTCCCCCCACCCCCCACCATATTATGAAAACACATGATTTTTTGGGGGAATAAACAAAGCCCATAGAAACCTGCTTCCATAATGACATCAGATCTTGCTGACAGGCCCCTGTTAGATATTTAAATGAAATGGTTTCCTTAAATTAAGGGAGTAGGAGAGAAAGGGTGGAAGACAAGTATTTCTGCAGGCCCTATGAAAACCTTAGAGTATAGAAAAATTTTAACTTCTTGAGACCTAAGTTTATATTGATTATTAAATATATCTAGCACTGACCACACATACAAGCTCATTTATTAATGATAACGATAATACTACCCAACATTTAGAAAAAGCCATATGTATGCCAGGCACTATTCAAAATTCTCTACAAAAATGACCACCATCAGCCATTATACCAACCCTGCATGGCAGAAACACCTTCTAATCCTCATTTGCCAGTGGCTAATTGTGAAAACTTCATTCGTGTTAACTGTTTTCATTAGCCATTTGATATCTACAGTAAACAAAATCAGACATGGTATAATGAGTAAAGCAGTTTCTAAAGAAGTGATTTAATTGCACGTCAGCTCAGATCTTCTGCTTAAACACTGGGGATTCTCCTCCAGTGATCAGAATCCACTAACTCTAGTTAAGTACTTACATGTGGCGAATATAACATACCTTAAGCCTGGGAGACATTAGCTGTGTCTTTATATATTTGTGTAAAACATTCTGCCTGTTAATGTGCTGTAATAAAAATATTCTCACAGTGATCCATCTACAAAGGACGTGGGCCTCCAGAAGTGACTTGGGCAGAAGCAAGTGAAAGAGGAGGGGTCAGGCACTCCAGAGGGGTCCTCACCACTGCTGTTTGCAGAGATGTTACCTGGGGGCCTTCCAGTTACTAACTCTGGGCTGTTTTCAGGGACTGCCAAGTACACAGATTTGAGGCCTCTCCCTGTTCCTATGAACTTGATTATAATGATGTCCAGGATTAATACACAAACTCAGAATTTAGGACAGGAAGCAGCTAACATATTATAAATTGTAATCCCCATGACTTTGCCATCTAAATAAATACTGGTATTTTTCCATGAGATGGATTTTAATAGTCCTAGCAGAATGGAGTTTTTAAGGAATAGAATCCCCTTGCCCTTGGGGGTCCTTCAAATCCTTGAGGCCCTCTCCAGTTCTTACTGAAGGTAGAGGAAAAAATAGTACAGCTCTAAAGGTGCCGAAGGGTCATCCGGTGATGTGCAAGTTCTTCAACAGACAGTTGGGAAGCCAGACCCAGGCTTCCAGGAGTCAGGCTGCTATGGAATGACCAGCTTCCTCCTTGATTCTCTTCACAAAGTAATACTACAGGGGATGTAGAATCTGCTACTCTCAGAGCAAGGTCCTTCTGTTAGACCCAGTAACTGGTGAGACAGATGATGGGAAGGGAAATGGAGACTTCAGACTTGGGCCAATGAAGAGCGTGAAACAGTTGTCCATTCAGAGTCAGAGATTCTGATTCATTTTTGATGAGCAAATGGCAAAAAAATTGCCAATTCTGTTTGTTATTTGGTCTTTACAGGATGTATGTTCTTGATGAAGGGATGGAAGTTAATAAAACCTACATGTGTCAGTGAGGGATTTTTTTTTCACCTTTACACACAGGAGATCCTTTAAAATGTGTTGACCATGCTTCTAATCAATGAAAATAAAAGACATCCAATGAAATCTATTTGAGAAATCCTAACAGAGCTTTTAAAACATCTTTCCTTTTATAATTCCATTTAGTAGATTTACTTTGAATACCAAGGTGGTACATTTGCTAGCCAGTAACTTGCCAGTAACATAATGATCATAGGACTTAGGTTGTCCCTTGAAATAGGAGCTGGATGTCTATTGGTTGGTGGGTCAGCTAGTTAGTTAGTTAAGGAATTTTGGTTAATCCTCATACTTTTCACCAAGACGGTGATGTGAAGAAAGGTAAATTGAGATTAAGGCAATTATTTGTTTATCCACTTTGAAAAGGGAGGTTTGTCATCTGCATGCCCTTCACAGCAAACGTACATTGAGTCCCTATATACAAGACACAGCTGGCCTAACAGTACTAGATGAATGAGGTCATGGCCAGTGGGGGAGAGAGCTGGCCACCCAGAGAGTGATGAGAGAACAGAGTGAAGACGCCATGAGTGAGGCAGATGGCAGAGACAGCCTTGTACCACTGAGCTGTGGGGAGTTCAGCATGAGGAAGCTATGCTCATCCTCAGGCTACTCAAGGGACTTAGTGAACTGGCAGAGTTTAGGTGAGCTTCCTAGCACTACACCACAAGAATGGAAAACTAGATCTAAGGCTAGAATTCACTGTTCCATAAGTGCTGTAACTTTCTTGGCACCTACAGGTGGTGAGTGTGAGAAAGGAAATGGCTAACTTCCTCATCAGGAATGTCAAGGAGCACTTGCTAGTATATATATAGTATGATAAAATAGGTGGCACTTATTGAGAAATTGCCTTGTGCTTTATATAATCCCCCAAATTCATTTAACCTCCAAAGTAATCCTATGAGGTCGGTACCACTATCTCCATTGTGTAGATGAGGCAACTGTACCACAGAGATAGTAATTTACATATTTCAAAGAGCATGGTCTTCAAAATCTGCTTTCTGAACCTTTCTGCTGCTCTGCACATTATTAAGACTAACAAACACCTTCTGTACTGTAATTAAAGTAATACTCACACAAGCAACTTCTATAACCAGGCCTCTCCTAGGCCTCTGCTTACTAACTACTTATTTTAAGTAACAGTAAATAAGAGAATGTTGTAATGGAATTAGAAAAGCTTACGATCTTTGGATGTTCCTAATAATGGGATTTGCATTATGGCCAACCTACTGTACTTGTTTAGGAAGAAGTCAGGGCTTGAGGTGTGATTTACTTTTTCCTTGGACAGCCAAGGCACTCTGACTAAATGAAACCATCTAAACTTCAAGTCAAGATGTTTGACAAGCTCTCCCTGTCTCCTCTGAAATGTAATTTGGCAGCAATTTTTGACAGGACATCAATTCAAATACATAAATAGAAGGACATGGATTACCAATCACAAAGAGGACAGCCATAAGCTCAAATATTTCCTATTTATATCTGCAATAACTAAAAATGTTGTGATTACACTTTGAAATTTATGTACGGTGGGCTTTTAGTTTCTCTTTGCAGCTCCCTCTGTGAGGAAGCAAATAGCAAGAGGACCCAACCTGGTGCAGGGGAAGGAGTATTCCTGGAATAAGGAACAGTGGCACAGAAGGCTGAAGGCTGGAGAGGGCTGGGGAGGGCTGCAGCTGCCATGGCTGAGTGTGCCGGGAGGGTGTGAGAGTGGAGGCAGAGGCTGGCTGGGGAGGGATTTATCCTAGGGCAAAAGGACTGTATTGAAAGGTGTCAGTGAACATTAAGTGTATCTACCAGTTCCCAGGAGCAGAAAGCCTTGGTTTAAGGATTCATGAAGTAAAGTTTGTAAAGTACATTTGCAGCTTTTAAAAATGGGTAAGAAGGAAATGCCAGGTGTTTATATCTCCACCCCCAGATAGTAAGTGCAAAACATCATCATGAGGTCTTAAGGGAAGGGACCCATGGATCTCCTTCAGCTGTGAAGGGGACCCCCGACATTGCCTCATGGCTAATCTCATCAGGCCCGAGCCGTAGATTCAAAATTTATGCAATTTAGGTTCACACTGCCTTGGTAGAATCCTACTTCCACACATGCTTTTGCTCACAAATCTCTGTAAAATGACATCACCATATCCTGTCTGTGAACTAATTCTCCTGGAACATCCCCAGTCTACCCAGATAACCACCACTGAGGGTTCTGACCAAGCCCCACAGTAACTGACTCCCCAGGCACACAACAGCAAGGAGCAGTAGCCATGACTCAGGGTCCCCTGTGACCCAGAAAAGGAAATCTGTAGCAGCTACGAAGCACTTGGGAGACGTGTGGAAACACCCACTGTTGGAACAGACCAAATAAAACCCAATTGCAAGACCCAATGGGCCCTGCTGCAGCATGCCCAGGTAATCATGGCTCTACCAGGAAGTATACACAATAGGCACAAATGAATCTTCATCTCTCTTTATCCTTTTCTAGCCTAAGGACAAAGATGGGTGATTATGACCACTCTCTCTGGAACTTATAACCAGTATGCCTTTTCATCCATTCAACAGATTTTATTGAGCCTCTGCTCTGTTCTGGGCACTATGTTGGGCATCAGAAAAGAGAAATTAATAATACCTGGTCCCTGCCTTTGAACTGCTCACAGTGAGATAGAAGAGGTGTAGGCAGGTTTAAAAGACATACATATTTTCAGTATAGAGTGAGGGCTAACAAAACATTGGAATAGACAAGGCATTATTTGAAATGATGGGACCTATGTTGCCCCTGTACCAGGGTCAGAATAAGAAATAAACAGGAATTCCCAGCTGCAAGGTCTTACCAAACAATCCCTTTTACACAGTTAATCTCTAATAGGAAAAACAGGAAGCATCCTATTCAAAATCCTGGTTGAAGGATGCAGGCTGAATATTCATTAGCATGGGGGTGAAGGGGCACAGGAGTGAGGAAATCGCAGGAAGCCAGGAACACCCATAGCATGAGAATTTCTCAAAGTGTTGAGATATGTTTCCTAGACAGCTTCCACAGAGGGAAGATGTTGAAAATTTCCTATTGTGAGACTAAATATAACAATGATAACTAGATTGATAATAAAATATTCTTTGGTTTCTGATAATTGTCAGTTCACAGACTCTATATACATTTTAATATTAAGGCATATGAGAGTAAAAGTTTCATTTCCTTTCTGTACTGTCACCTATAGTCAGATTAGAGGACTATAGAGGTAATATGAAATGATGATTATGATGTGGTGCAGCCAGGGAAGCTAACAAAAAGGAATACTTTCTCCTTTCTCTGTTTCTGGTATTAAGCCACGCTTTCCTTCTACTGACACATACAATTTTTGGGCTTGGCTGAATGGTTGGTGGACAGGGAAGCCTAGAGTCAGACTGCCAGAGAGGGCTTCACATATATGCAGTAGTACTATAAACACAGGACAATAAAATAACTCCAGAAGAATGAGTGTCTTTTTCTCTCTACTCTCCAAAAAAGGAAGGAGGGAATGCATATTGGAAGTATAATTAACAGTGATAGGTCTTGCTGAATTGAGACATCACCACTGAATGCAGCTCCTCAAAATGACAGCTAGGAAATTTTAAAGGTGACCTAAAAAGAAGATTTTATCATAAGAATTAAAAAATACTTGCTGGCAATATTTAAGTGGAAGCTAAATGCATTTGGCTGCACTGCATAAAGGAAATCAATGTTTTCTACAAACTAAATTTGAGGTCACTTGCGTTTGCTTTCCAAGCCCCTGAGCATTTATAAATTTAGACAACACAGTTCTTTCAGAGTGAGTCACAGCCCTCTCACCTTCCTTCCCTCCCACCCACCTTACTCCACCTCCCAGCCGATATCCTTCTAACTCTCCCACAAACACACGAAGCTTGGCAGGATCAACCTTTTGTGTTCAGGTTTTCTCACATCTCTTCCTGGGGGAGGGGAGGGTGGGAGGGGCGGCAGCAGCCCTCTGACACCAAAGCCTCGAAGGGGTGTACAGAGGGCACCCAGCCTCAGTAAGGGGGATATATATAGGCAGCAAATGATACTGCGTACTCTAGTGTCATCTCCCCTTCCTCCCCACGAACCTTGAGGAAAAAAAGGAGTCCCAGGAAGGCAGCCTGCTGGAGGGGAGGGCATGGTAGAGTGTTCAGTAAGGTGGGGAAGACCAGAACAGGGAATTATTGACTTAACTTGGTTTGATTTGATTTGATGAATACAGGTATCAAGGCTGTTGCTTATATTTCTTTTAAGGTGCCCAGCTTCTTTCCTCCCTCCCATTTTACCTGGGCACCCCCACCCCCCACACCCTTTTTAAGAAGGATGAGTGGCCACATACCCCTGTAGCCATGGATTCTTTCCCCAGAAAATGAACCTACATTTATTTTTGAAAACAAAAATTTCAAATTTGGCTCTCCCAAATCCTTTCTACTGTCCAGGTCTCTAAGTCAAAAATCTGCCTCAGAGCTGCTGAAAAGAAGCTCCAGCCCCATCTCCACGTGAACTCAGTGGTCGACACCAGGATGCTCCCCATTGCAGTGCGGCCTTGGAATTCTGAATTGTCCTCATACCACATCTTGTGCTACTTAGTGACTTTGCGCTTCATAAAGCACCTCCATACACGTTATTCCATTGGAGCCCTCTGGAACTTGGTGCAGTTGGTCATCCCTCGTAAAAGTGAGGCCCAGAGGTGTTGAACACATCTTGCCCAACGTCAACCCCTCATAAAAGCAGAGCTGGAATACCAACTGCATCTTGGCTCCAGGGCCCTGCTCTGTCCTCAGTACCTTGCAGCCTGTATTCAGAGCCCTGTATGTTTAATCCCCCACAACTGAGCTCTTAATATGTGACTGTGATCCAGATACTTGCATAAGAACTGGGAACCCAGAGAGTCCCACCTTCTAGATGGAAAAGCCTTTTGTAAGATAAATTCTAGCCAAAATAAGCAGGTGAAGAGAGGCAACAAAGGGCCAGGTAGTTTATTTGAACACAATTCCCGGGTGAGATTTCCCAGTCTATAGAAATGGAGGCTGGGGAATTCGCACATAAGTAGACAGGCAGCAAGTTTTTAAAGAAGGTAGGGGGAGGCAGAGCTTAGATTTACAGTGGCACGAGGATTGGCTAGCCCAAGGCATACTTTTCAGGTTGGGAGGGAGCAGCAGCCGGGGACTTTGGCACGTCATCAGTTTCCGACATGCTCGCTCCTCCCTCCAGTGCCTTCAGCCTTACATTCCAGCGTTTTGGTTATAATGGCACCAACTCAATCTGGCTACTTCTGGCTGAGGTGGGGCAATGTGGGGGGGTTTTAAGGCTGGTTGATGGCTGGAGGCTCAGTTGGGAGGGGCGAATACTTGTGCAACAGTTGATTGATTTTTATGTGTTACATTTCTGCTATGCTCTGTTGAAAGAACTTAAAAACACATGGACCAATAAGGAGTATGAAACAGATTGCTACAACAGGGCCTGGGAGAGGCACTAAGCAGGCCATTATAGGGGATTGAAACCAGCTGTATGGATTATTACCTGATATGCTGGTTCCTTGGAGTTCTTTTTTTTGTTCTTGTAGTTTGTGAACATTCTGCTCTATGAGTCCCAAATCATTGATATAGTAACAACACTGTTCCTGGAGGAATAGACAGGTCCCTCCCTTCTCTGCAGTAAGGAGGTCTAAAGTGCAGTGGATTTGGAGGGTTACTTAGGCCAAGAAGGTGACTTGCCTCTGGAGGGATGCCAGAGAGGCCACAGATGCCTGGACAGCTACCTCAAGCCATCATTCCAGTTTTTCGCTGTAATACTGTAACCCAGGGCACCAGCACTCACTCCCATGGCTAGAATGGAGGAAGTGAGGGAGATCCCCACCACTAAAGGCAGAAGGACTGCTCCCTTGTGATGGGAATCTAAAGCCCAGGAGTTGGCAAATTCAGCTCCCCTGTCCAGGGTCAGCCTAGGGACTAGGTGACCAGCAGGCAAGAAGTATTTGCAAAGTTGGTTTCATATAAGGTCCCATTGCACCACAGGAAAGTGCCTGGCAGGGAGCAGAGAAAGCAAGGCTGCTTATAGTGATGTCTCAAGGTCACATTTGCTTCAGGTGTTTCAAATAATGGTACCTCTCCAATAAGTTTGGGCTCTGAGGGAGGGCTTAGAGGGCAGGGTAGGCTCTCACTTGGTGGTATCTGAACTGCCACCACAGGGGTTTCTATAGGGAAAGTACAGAGGAAGCATTGTGTCAAGGAAGTATTGGGGAGGGTGTGCCAGAATAAATCTAGCCTCTCCTGCAGGAGACTTAACCAGGAAAAGGGACGGGTCTTTGCATTTTGTTGTATGTGAGTCTGTAGGTCAGTTTCTTGGGTTTTAATGGCCTGTTGTGCTTCTTTGAGATGTTTGGGGGCACTTCTAGGCATTGGCAAATTGTGATAGTCTTGTAGGGGTATGCTTGAAAATTATTTAAATAAACACCTCCTGTAACGCCCTCATTCCAGCAATTATGTAAGGGGTCCTTGATGTTTAAATACCTCTTTGCCTGAGGTGTCCAGCATTGAAAAGTAAGCATATGGCAGCTATTGCCCGGGCAGCCTTCTAACATCCAATTCATGACACAGGAGGCCCAGGGGCTCCCAAATTTTCTTTGACCCAGAAAAGTTTTGCACTTTTCTGTTTGCTGAAAGGTGAAGCAGAAGGCCATGTGGGTAGGTGTCTCTCCATCAGGGCACCAAACTTGGTTAAGTGGGAGGGCAGTTACGGGCTGACAATCGTTAACTTCACAAAAGACTGTTCCAATTGTCTCTTCTACCCACCCATTTTTTGTGGTGCATTTGCTGGTTGGCTTCAAATCGATACCTGAGGGGAGAGGGCGAGGCTACTTCACTATGTAGGAGGAGGAGTGGGACGAGGAGCCCTTCAGAGTTGGATCCTTGGTGGTTCAACTTGTTCTGCTTGCCAAACATCATTGGGAAGGGGGGCTCTTTTTATTCGGAAAATGTGGTACCACACAGGGTGTCCTGATAGTTTGGCAGCAGTGGGGGTTGTGAGGATTACAGTGTATGGTTTTGTCCAGCAAGGCTGGAGCGATCAAGACTGGAGTTCATTTACAAGTACCTCATCTCCTGGCTGAAGGAGATCCATGTCCTCTGGGTTGTCAGACAATATGGGCTGGGGTAGTTGCTGGTCTGTGTGTTCTCTGAGAAGATGTCTCAACAATGAAAAATAAGGAAGGTAGGGTAGGAGGCTAAAGGAGGAGAGGCAGCAGGCAGGCTTGTATTCAGTAAGAAGGGCCTGCCATGCATAAGCTCAAATGCGCTTAGCCTAACAGGTTCCCAGAGGGAAGCATGCAGTCGAGCGAGAATGATGGGGAGAAGATTGAGCCACGAGAGCTTTACCTCTAGAGACAGCTTAGTTGGTCCTTTAGGTGACCTATAGCCCTTTCAACTTTACCCGACGATTGGGGGTGATAGGGTGTATGGAGGTTCCAGGTGATGTTGAGAGCTTCGGTTGTTAGCTGAGTGACCCAAGAGACGAAAGCAGGCCCGTTGTCCAACTGTAGCGAGGCAGGCAGGCCAAAACGGGATGATATGTACCACCAATGTCTGTGCCACTACCGACGCTGTTTCCTGGCTGGTGGGGAAGGCTTCAGTCCACCCTGTGGATGTTCAGTACACAGGAGGTGGAATTCTGTACTATTGAAGGACTCAAGGAGGCCAGAGATTTATGACTCAAAAGATCTTGTAACCGGTGTGGGGATTACACAGTAATGGTCTATTGGAGTGTTAATTCCAGACTTCCTGCAGCTTCCAGGGCTCGGAGGCAAGGCTGCCACCTTCTGGCGGTGGTATCCAACTGTCTGGAGAGAAAGGCAACGGGACGGCACCCCAGCTGTACCAGCGCTCCAGTGGCCACCCCTGCCCTCTCTGCTGTATATAGGGTAAAGGGCTTAGTTAAGTTGGGGAGCATTAACGGGGAGGATGAGAGCAGTGCATTCCTCAATTGATTGAAATCAGAAGCTACTTCAGTGGGTGTAGTTAGCGGCCCAATAGGAGTCTCTGTGGCAGCCGCATAGACCCGTCTGGCCAGAAGGGCAAAGTTAGGCACCCAGTGTCTGAAAAACCCCACTAATCCTAGAAAGGATAGTATCTTGGATCCTGAGGTAGGTGGCAAGAGTGCTTTAATTGTAGCCGCTCAGTCTGCCATTGTACAGAAGCTGTTCAGCTTAATATAGTCCCGCTTGTTCATTTTTGCTGTTGTTTTCCTTGCCTTGGGAGGTATGTTCAAGAAGAGGTCACTCATGTTTATGTCTAAGGGGTTTTTGCCTATGTTTTTGACTCAAAGAGTTTAATGGTTTCATGACTTACATTCAGGTCTTTGATCCATTTTGAGTTTACTTTTCTATATGGGGTTAGACAATGGTCCAGTTTCATTCTCCTACATGTAGCTGCCCAGTTTTGCCAGCACCATCTGTTGAAGAGACTGTCATTTCGCCATTGTATGTCCATGGCTCCTTTATCCAATATTGAGCATATATGTTTGGGTTAATTTCTGGAGTCTCTAATCTGTTCCACTGGTCTGTGGCTCTGTTCTTGTGCCAGTACCAAATTGTCTTGATTACTATGGCTTTGTAGTGGAGCTTGAAGTTGGGGAGTGAGATCCCCCCTACTTTACTCTTCTTTCTCAGGATTGCTTTGGCTATTCGGGGTCTTTAGTATTTCCATATGAATTTTTGAATTATTTGTTCCAGTTCATTGAAGAATGTTGCTGGTAGTTTCATAGGGATTGCATCAAATCTGTATATTGCTTTGGGCAGGATGGCCATTTTGACGATATTAATTCTTCCTAGCCACGAGCATGGGATGCGTTTCCATCTGTTAGTGTCCCCTTTAATTTAAGAGTGACTTGTAGTTTTCAGAGTATAAGTCTTTCACTTCTTTGGTTAGGTTTATTCCTAGGTATTTTATTTTTTTGGATGCAATTGTGAATGGAGTTGTTTTCCTGATTTCTCTTTCTGTTGGTTCATTGTTAGTGTATAGGAAAGCCACAGATTTCTGTGTGTTGATTTGGTAACCTGCAACTTTGCTGTATTCCAATATCAGTTCTAGTAGTTTGGGGTATAGTCTTTAGGGTTTTTTTATGTATAGTATCATGTCATCTGCAAATAGTGACATTTTAACTTCTTCTTTACCAATCTGGATTCCTTGTATTTCTTTGTTTTGTCTAATTGCCGTGGCTAGGACCTACAGTACTATGTTAAATAACAGTGGGGAGAGTGGGCATCCCTGTCTAGTTCCCGATCTCAGAGGAAAAGCTTTCAGCTTCTCGCTGTTCAATATAATGTTGGCTGTGGGTTTATCATAGATGGCCTTTATTATGTTGAGGTACTTGCCCTCTATTCCCATTTTGCTGAGAGTTTTTATCATGAATGGATGTTGAATTTTGTCAACTGCTTTTTCAGCATCTATGGAGATGATCATGTGGTTTTTGTCTTTCTTTTTGTTGGTGTGGCGGATGATGTTGATGGATTTTCGAATGTGGTACCATTCTTGCATTACTGGGATGAATCCCACTTGGTCATGGTGTACGATCCTTTGAATGTATTTTTTAATTCAGTTTGCTAATATTTTGTTGAGTATTTTTGCATCTACGTTCATCAGGGATATTGGTCTGTAGTTTTCTTTTTTGGTGGGGTCTTTGCCTGGTTTTGGTATTAGGGTGATGTTGGCTTCATAGAATGAGTTTGGGAGTATTCCCTCTTCTATTTATTGGAAAACTTCAAGTAGAATGGGTATTATATCTTCTCTGTATGTGTGACAAAATTCAGAGGTGAATCCATCTGGCCCAGGGGTTTTTTTCATTGGTAGTTTTTTGATTACCGCTTCAATTTCGTTGCTGGTAATTGGTCTGTTTAGATTTTGTGTTTCTTCCTTGGTCAGTCTTGGATGGTTGTATTTTTCTAGGAAGTTGTCCATTTCTCCTAGGTTTCCCAGCTTGTTAGCATATAGGTTTTCACAGTACTGTCCAATAATTCTTTGTATTTCTGTGGAGTCCATCGTGATTTTTCCTTTCTCATTTCTGATTCTGTTGATTTGTGTTGACTCTCTTTTCCTCTTAATAAGTCTGGCTAGAGGCTTATCTCTTTTTTGTTTATTTTCTCGAAGAACCAGCTCTTGGTTTCATTGATTTTTGCTATTGTTTTACTCTTCTCAATTTTATTTATTTCTTCTCTGATCTTTATTATGTCCCTCCTTCTGCTGACCTTAGGCCTCATTTGTTCTTCTTTTTCCAATTTCGATAATTGTGACATTAGACCTTTCATTTGGGATTCTTCTTCCTTTTTTAAATATGCCTGGATTGCTATATACTTTCCTTTAAGACTGCTTTTGCTGTGTCCCACAGTAGTTGGAGCTTAGTGTTGTTGTTGTCGTTTGTTTCCATACGCTGGATCTCCATTTTGATTTGGTCATTGAGCCATTGATTATTTAGGAGCGTGTTGTTAAGCCTCCATGTGTTTGTGAGCCTTTTTGCTTTCTTTGTACAGTTTATTTCTAGTTTTATGCCTTTGTGGTCTGAGAAGTTGGTTGGTAGGATTTCAATCTTTTGGAATTTACTATGGCTCTTTTTGTGGCCTAGTATGTGGTCTATTCTGGAGAATGTTCCATGTGCACTTGAGAAAAATGTGTTTCCTGTTGCTTTTGGATGTAGAGTTCTGTAGATGTCTCTTAGGTTAATCTGTTGTAGTGTGTTGTTCAGTGCCTCTGTGTCCTTACTTATTTTCTGTCTGGTGGATCTGTCCTTTGGAGTGAGTGGTGTGTTGAAGTCTCCCAGAATGAATGCATTGCATTCTATTTCCTCCTTTAATTCTGTTAGTATTTGTTTCAGATATGTTGGTGCTCCTGTATTGGGTGCATATATATTTATAATGGTTATATCCTCTTGTTGGACTGCCCCCTTTATCATTATGTAATGTCCTTCTTTATCTTTTGTTACTTTCTTTATTTTGAAGTCTGTTTTGTCTGATACTAGTATTGCAACACCTGCTTTTCTCTCTCTGTTGTTTGTATGAAATATCTTTTTCCACCCCTTGACTTTAAGTCTGTGCATGTCTTTGGGTTTGAGGTGAGTCTCTGGTAAGCAGCATATGGATGGTTCTTGCTTTTTGTCCCTTCTGTTACTCTGTGTCTTTTGATTGGTGCATTCAGTCCATTTACATTTAGGGTGATTATTGAAAGGTATGTACTTACTGCCATTGCAGGCTTTAACTTTGTAGTTACCAAAGGTTCAGGTTTAGCTTCTTTACTATCTTACTGTCTAACTTAACTCGCTTATTGAGCTATTATAAACACTGTCTGATGATTCTTTATTTCTCTCCCTTCTTATTCCTCCTCCCCCATTCTTCATATGTTGGGTGTTTTGTTCTGTGCTTTTTTTAGGAGTGCTCCCATCTGGAGCAGTCCCTCTAAGGTACCCTGTAGAGGTGGTTTGTGGGAGGCAAATTCCCTCAACTTTTGCTTGTCTGGGAATTGTTTAATTCCTCCTTCATATTTAAATGATAATCATGATGGATACAGTATTCTTGGTTCAAGGCCCTTCTGTTTCATTGCATTAAATATATCATGCCATTCTCTTCTGGCCTGTAGGGTTTCTGTTGAGATGTCTGATGATAGCCTGATGGGTGTTCTTTTGTAGGTATCCTTTTTTTTTCTCTCTGGCTGCCTTTAATACTCTGTCATTTGTCTGTGATCTTTTCCATTTTAATTATTATGTGTCTTGGTGTTGCCCTCCTTGGGTCCCTTGTCATTGGAGTTCTGTGTGCCTCTGTGGTCTGAGAGGCCATTTCCTCCCCTAGTTTGGGGAAGTTTTCAGCAATAATTTCTTCAAAGACATTTTCTATCCCTTTTTCTGTCTTTTCTTCTTCTGGTACCCCTATAATGCAGATATTGTTTCGTTTTGATTGCTCACACAGTTCTCTTAATATTCTTTTATTCCTGGAGATCCTTCTATCTCTCTGTGCATCAGCTTTTCTGTGTTCCTGTTCTCTGTTTTCTAGTACATTAATGGTCTCTTGCATCTCATCCATCTGCTTTGAAGTCCTCCCAGTGATTGTTTTATTTCTGTGATCTCCCTCCTTAGTTCTTGCATATTTCTCTGCAAGTCCATCAGCATGGTTATCACTTGTCTCTTGAATTCTTTTTCCGGAAGATTGGTTAAATTTATCTCCCCAGATTCTTTCTGAGGGGAAGATGAAGATGTCAAGGATGTCTGGGTTATTGTTGTATGGATCAAATTTTTTTGCCTTTTCATGTTTATAGATGTAGTGGTGTGCTATGAACTCATCTGTCAGCTGGGAGAGCCAAGACTCTTTCCATTTGCTCCTGGCCTTTCCTTACTGGGACAGTGGTGACCCCTAGCAGATTGTGTTGGGCAATTGCATGTAGACTGGGTCTCTGTATCTTGCCCGGCCACTATGGAGGAAGTTCCCTTGCTGTGGTCATGGCCAGCCTCAGGCTGCTGCTCTGCTATGGCGGGGCCCCGGTGGGGGAATGGATGAGGGGCTGTTTGGCTGTTTACCACCGTAAGGCGTCTCAGAGCTGTTGCCCAGGGGGTTAGTGCGCCCATAGTTCCCTGGATTCCTGCTGCTTGGCTGTGTCCCTGGATGCTTCCATCCAGCTGTGGGTTGCCTGTCTGTTTAAGACTTTCCAAAAGCACTTGCTTTTCTTTGTCCCAGGGGCACCGTTTGCAGGGACCCACTCACAGGTCTTACTGTCCTGTTTCCCTAGTATCCAGAACCCCATGCCCTGTGTCTGTGCACTCTGGTGTGGATGGCTAAGGCTGGCTATTTAGCCGTTCTGGGCTCCCTCTCACTCCCCGCTCCAACTCCTCTCCTCCTGCCAGGAGCTGGGTTGATGGGTGCTCAGGTCCCCCTGGGGTGGTCCTTGTATCTTACCCCCTTCGTGAGGTGCTGGGTTCTCACAGGCGTGGATGTAGTCTGGCTGTTGTCCTGTGTCTTCTGGTCTCTCTTCCAGGGATAGTTGCATTTGTTGTATTTTCAAAAATATATATGTTTCTGGGAGGAGATTCCACTGTCCTACTCACACCTCCCTGTTCCTTTATCTCTTATACTCTTCTCTTGTTATGGAGGGTTTTTCTAGTGTTGTAATGGGATTTATTTCTATGTTTATTAATTGATATTTCTGTTAGTGTGTTTACTGTGTTTACTGTAGGCTTTAGTATTGATGTTACCAAAGGCTCAAGGATAGCTACCTTACTGTAATAGTCTATCTTAAATTACTGAGTATTCTATTTCAAAGACAAACTAAAGGCACTTTTTCCCCCTTTTTCCTGTTCCTCCACCTTTTCTGTATTAGATCTCATAATCTGCATTTTCTGTGTATCCCTCAACTGATTTTGTGTGTTCTTGATTTTGCTTTTTTTTTTGGTATCATTAATCTACGATTACATGAGTGACATTATGGTTACTAGACTCCCCCCATCACCAAGTCCCCACCACATACTCCATTATGGTCACTGTCCATCAGCGTAGAAAGATGCTGTAGCATCACTACTTCTCTTCTCTGAGTTGTACAGCCCTCCCTGTTCCCCACCCCCTACATTATATGTGCTAATAGTAATGCCCCTTTACCACCTCATGTGTCCCTTCCCACCCATCCTCCCCAGTCCCTTTCCCTTTGCTAACTCTTTGTCCATTCTTGGGTTCTGCTGATGTTTTGTTTCTTCAGTTTTTTTCTTTGTTCTCATACTCCAGAAATGAGTGAAATCATTTGATACTTTCCTTATTCCACCTGCCTTATTTCACTGAGCATAATACCCTCTAGCTCCATCCATGTTGTTCCAAATGGTAGGATTTGTTTTCTTCTTATTCCATTGTGTATATGTACCACATCTTCTTTATCCATTTATCTACTGATGGACACTTAGGTTGAATCCATTTCTTAGCTATTGTAAACAGTGCTGCAATAAGCATAGGGGTGCATATATCATTTTCAAACTGGGATACTGCAGTCTTAGGGTAAATTCCCAGGTGTGGAATTCCTGGGTCAAATGGTATTTCTATTTTTAGTTTTTTGATAAACCTCCATACTGCTTTCCACAATGGTTGAACTAATTTACATTCTCACCAGCAGTGTAGGAGGGTTCCCCTTTCTCCACATCCTTGCCAACATTTATTGTTGTTTGTCTTTTGGATGGTGGCCATCCTTACTGGTGTGAGGTGATATCTCATTGTGGTTTTAATTTTCATTTCTCTGATGATTAGTGATGTGGAGCATCTTTTCATGTATCTGTTGGCCATCTGAATTTCATCTTTGAATAATTGTTCAGCTACTCTTCCCATTTTTAATTGGATTATTTGCTTTTTATTTGTTGAGGTGTCTAAGCTCTTTATATATTTTGGATGTCAATCCTTTATCAGATATGTCATTTATGAATATATTCTCCCATACTGTAGGATGTCTTTTTGTTCTATTGATGGTGTCCTTTGCTGTACAGAAGCTTTTCAGCTTGATATAGTCTCACTTGATCATCTTTGCTTTTCCTTTCCCCAGGGGATATGTTCATGAAGAAGTTCCTCATGTTTATGTCCAGGAGATTTTTGTGTATGTTTTTTTCTAAGAGTTTTATGGTTTCATGACTTAACTTTCAGGTCTCTGATCCATTTCAAATTTACTTTTGTGTATGGGGTTGGACAGTGATCCAGTTTCATTCACTTATGTGCAGCTGTCCAGTTTTGCCAGCACCATCTGTTGAAGAGACTGTCATTTCTGCATTGTATGTCCATGGCTCCTTTATCTTATATTAATTGACCATATATGTTTGGGTTAATGTCTGGAGTCTCTATTCTGTTCCACTGGTCTGTGGCTCTGTTCTTGTGCCAGAACCAAACTATCCTGATTACTGTGGCTTTGTAGTAAAGCATGAAGTTGGGGAGTGAGATCCCCCCCAGTTTATTCTTCTTTCTCTGGATTGCTTTGGCTATTCTGGGTCTTTGATGTTTCCATATGAATTTTTGAACTATTTGTTCTTGTTCATTGAAGATTGTTGTTGGTAATTTGATAGGGATTGCATCAAATCTGTATATTACTTTGGGCAGGATGGCCATTTTGATAATATTAATTCTTCCTATCCAAGAGCATGGGATGAATTTCCATTTCTTTGTGTCCCCTTAAATTTCTCTTAGGAGTGTCTTGTAGTTTTCAGGGTATAGATCTTTCACCTCTTTGGTTAGGTTTATTCCTAGGTATTTTATTCTTTTTGATGCAATTGCGAATTGAGTTGTTTTCCTGATTTCTCTTTCTGCTAGCTCATCGTTAGTGTATAGGAAAGGAACAGATTTCTGAGTATTAATTTTGTATCCTGCAACTTTGCTGGATTCCGATATTAGCTCTAGTAGTTTTGGAGTGGAGTCTTTAGGGTTTTTTATATACATTATCACATCATCTGCAAATAGTGACAGTTTGACTTCTTTTCAAATCTGGATGGATTGTGTTTCTTTGTGTTGTCTGATGGCCATAGCTAGGACCTCCAGTACTATGTTGAATAAAAGTGGGGAGAGTGGGTATCCCTGTCTTATTCCTGATCTTAGGTGAAAAGCTCTCAGCTCCTTGCTGTTAAGTATTATGTTGGCTTTGGGTTTGTCATATATGGCTTTATTATATTGAGGTACTTGCCCTCTATACCCATTTTGTTAAGCAGTTTTTTTACTAATTTTTTTTATTTTATTATTAATCTGCAATTACATGAAGAACATTATGTTTATTAGGTTTTCCCCTACCCCAAGTCCCCCCCACAAACGTCATTACTGTCACTGTCCATCAGAATAGTAAGATGTTGTAGAATCACTACTTCTCTGTGTTGCACAGCCCTTCCCTTTACCCCCCCCCCACCTTATACATGCCAATCATAATACCCCTTTCTTCTTCCCTGCCCTTATCCCTCCCTACCCTCCCATTCTCTAGTCTCTTTCTGTTTGGTAACTGTTAGTCTGTTCTTGGGTTCTGTGATTCTGCTGCTATTTTGTTCCTTCAGTTTTTCTTTTGTTCTTACATTCCACAGATGAGTGAAATCATTTGGTATTTGTCTTTCTCTGCTTGGATTATTTCCCTGAGCATAATACCCTCTACCTCCATCCATGTTGCAAATGGTAGGATTTGTTTTCTTCTTAAGGCTGAATAATATTCCATTGTGTATATGTACCACATCTTCTTTATCCATTCATCTACTGATGGATACTTAGGTTGCTTCCATTTATTCGCTATTGTAAATAGTGCTTCAAAAAACATAGGGGTGCATCTGCCTTTTTCAAACTGGAGTGGTGCATCCTTAGGGTAAATTCCTAGAAGTGGAATTCCTGGGTCAAATGGTAAGTCTATTTTGAGCATTTTGAGGAACCTCCATATTGCTTTCCACAATGGTTGAGCTAATTTACATTCCCACCAGCAGTGTAGGAGGGTGCCCCTCTCTCCACAACCTTGCGAACATTTGTTGTTGTTTGTCTTTTGGATAGTAGCCATCCTTACTGGTGTGAGGTGATATCTCATTGTGGTTTTAATTTGCATTTCTCTGATAACTAGTGATGTGGAGCATCTTTTCATGTGTCTGTTGGCCATCTGAATTTCTTCTTTGGAGAACTGTCTGTTCAGCTCCTCTTCCCATTTTTTAATTGGATTATTTGCTTTTTGTTTGTTGAGGTGTGTGAGCTCTTTATATATTTTGGATGTCAAGCCTTTATCGGATCTGTCATTTACAAATATATTCTCCCATGCTGTAGGGTACTTTTTGTTCTATCGATGGTTTTCTTTGCTGTACAGAAGCTTTTCAGCCTGACATAGTCCCACTTGTTCATTTTTGCTTTTATTTTCCTTGCCCAGGGAGATATGTTCATGAAGAAGTCGGTAATGTTTATGTCCAAGAGATTTTTGCCGATGTTTTTTTCTGAGTTTTAAGGTCTTTGATCCATTTGAATTTACTTTTGTGTATGGGGTCAGAAAGTGATCCAGTTTCGTTCTCTTACATGTAGCTGTCCAGTTTTGCCAACACCATCTCTTGAAGAAACTGTCATTTCCCCATTGTATATCCATGGCTCCTTTATCGAATATTAATTGACCATATATGTTTGAGATAATGTCTGGAGTCTCTAATCTGTTCCACTGGTCTTGGCTCTGTTCTTTTGCCAATACCAAATTCTCTTGATTACTATGGCTTTGTAGTAGAGCTTGAAGTTGGGGAATGAGATCCCCCCCAGTTTATTCTTTCTCTGGATTGCTTTGGCTATTCTGGGTCTTTGGTGTTTCCATATGAATTTTTTAATTATTTGTTCCAGTTTGTTGAAGAATGTTGTTGGTAATTTGATAGGGATTGCATCGAACTGTATATTTCTTTGGCAGGATGGCCATTTTGACGATATTAAGTCTTCCTAGCCAAGACCATGGGATGAGTTTCCATTTGTTAGTGTCCCCTTTAATTTCTCTTAAGAGTGACTTGTAGTTTCCAGAGTATAAGTCTTTCACTTCTTTGGTTAGGTTTATTCCTAGGTATTTTATTCTTTTTGATGTAATTGTAAATTGAATTGTTTTCCTGATTTCTCTTTCTATTGGTTCATTGTTATTATATAGGAAAGCTGCAGATTTCTGTGTGTTAATTTTGTATCCTGCAACTTTGCTATATTCTGATATTAGCTCTAGTTGTTTTGGAGTGGAGTCATTAGGTTTTTTTATGGACAATATCATGTCATCTGCAAATAGTTACAGTTTAACTTCCTCTTTACCAATCTGGATTTCTTGTATTTCTTTGTTTTGTCTAATTGCCATAGATAGGACCTCAAGTAGTATGTTAATTAACATTGGGGAGAGTGGGCATCCCTGTCTAGTTACCAATCTCAGAGGAAAAGCTTTCAGCTTTTCGCTGTTCGGTATGATAATGGCTGTGGGTTTATCATATACGGCCTTTATTATGTTGAGGTACTTGCCCTCTATACCCATTTTGCTGAGAGTTTTTATCATGAATGCATGTTGAATATTGTTGAATGCTTTTTCAGTATGTATGGAGATGATCATGTGTTTTTTGTCTTTCTTTTTGTTGGTGTGGTGGATGATGTTGATGGATTTTCGAATGTTGTACCATCCTTGCATCCCTGGAATGAATCCCACTTGGTTGTGGTGTATGATTCTTTTGATATATTTTTGAATTCGGTTTGCTGATATTTTATTGAGTATATTTGCATCTATGTTCATCAGGGATATTGTTTTGTAATTTTCTTTTTTGGTGGGGTCTTTGCCTGGTTTTGGAATTAGGGTGATATTGGCTTCATAGATTGAGTTTGGGAGTATTTCCTCCTCTTCTATTTTTTGGAAAACTTCAAGTAGAATGGGTGTTATTTCTTCTCTGTATGTGTGATAAAATTCCAAGGTGAATCCATCTGGCCCAGGGGATTTTTCTTTGGTAGTTTTTTGATTACTGCTTCAATTTCTTTGCTGGTAATTTTTTTGTTTAGATTTTGTGTTTCTTCCTTGGTCAGTCTTGGATGGTTGTATTTTTCTAGGAAGTTGACCATTTCTTCTAGGTTTTCCAGCTTCTTTGCATATAGGTTTTCATAGTAGTCTCTAATAATTCTTTGTATTTCTGTGGGGTCCGTCGTGATTTTTCCTTTCTTGTTTCTGATTCTGTTGATGTGTGTTGATTCTCTTTTTCTCTTAATAATTCTGGCTAGAGGCTTATCTATTTTGTTTATTTTCTCAAAGAACCAGCTCTTGGTTTCACTGATATTTTCTATTGTTTTATTCTTCTCAATTTTGTTTATTTCTTCTCTGGTCTTTATAATGTCCCTCCTTCTGCTGACTTTAGGCCTCATCTTTTCTTCTTTTTCCAATTTTGATAATTGTGATGTTAGACTATTCATTTGGGTCTTTTCTTTCTTCTTTAAATATGCCTGGATTGCTGTATACTTTCCTCTTAAGACTGCTTTGGCTGCGTCCCACAAAAGTTGGGGCTTTGTGTTGTTGTCCTTTGTTTCCATATATTGCTAGATCTCCATTTTAATTTGGTCATTAATCCATTGACTATTTAGAAGCGTGTTATTAATCCTCCATATTTTTGTGAGCCTTTTTGCTTCTTTGTACAATTTATTTCTAGTTTTATACCTTTGTGGTCTGTAAACTTTGTTGGTAGAATTTCAATCTTTTGGAATTTACCGAGACTCTTTTTGTGGCCTAGTATCTGGTCTATCCTGGAGAATGTTCCATGTGCACTTGAGAAGAATGTGTTTCCTGTTGCTTTTGGGTGTAGAGTTCTGTAGATGTCTATTAGGTCCATCTGTTCTAGTGTGTTGTTCAGTGCCTCTGTGTCCTTACTTATTTCCTGTGTGGTGTACTTGTCGTTTGGAGGGATGGTGTGTTGAAGTCTCCTAAAATGAATGCATTGCATTCTATTTCCTCCTTTAGTTCTGTTAGTATTTGTTTCACATATGCTGGTGCTCCTGTGTTGGGTACATAATATGTTTATAATGTTTATATCCTCTTGTTGGACTGAGCCCTTTACCATTATGTAATGTCCTTCTTTATCTCTTGTTACTTTCTTTGTTTTGAAGTTTATTTTGTCCGATACTAGTATTGCAACACCTGCTCTTTTCTCCCTATATTTTGAATGAAATATCTTTTTCCATCCCTTTACTTTTAGTCTGTGCATGTCTTTGGTTTTGAGGTGAGTCTCTTGTAAGGAGCATATAGATGGGTCTTGTTTTTTTATCCATTCAGTGATTCTGTGTCTTTTGATTGGTGCATTTAGTCCATTTACATTTAGGGTGAGTATCAATAGGTATGTACTTATTGCCATTTCAGGCTTTAGATTCGTGGTTACCAAAGGTTCCAGGTTACTTTCCTTACTATCTTAAAGTGTAACATAACTCACTTAGTATGTTGTTACAAACACAATCTAAAGGTTCTTTTCTATTTCTACTCCTTTTTCTTCCTCCTTCATTCTTTATATATTAGGTATCAAATTCTGTACTTTTTGTCTATACCTTGATAGACTTTGGGGATAGTCAATTCAATTTTTTATTTACCTCACCATCAGCTGCTCCATCCTCCCTATCATGGTTTTACTAGGTCTGGTGACAGCTATCCAACCCTAAGAACACTTCCATTTATAGCAGTCCCTCCAAAATAGACTGCAGAGATGGTTTGTGGGTGGAAAACTCTCTCAGCTTTTGCTTATCTTGAAATTGTTTAATCCCTCCTTCAAATTTAAATGATAATCTTGCCAGTTAAAGTAATCTTGGTTCCAGGCCCTTCTGCTTCATGGCATTAAATACATCATGCCACTCCCTTCTGGCCTGTAAGGTTTCTGCTGAGAAGTCTTATGTTAGCCTGATGGGCTTTCCTTTGTATGTGATCTTATTTCCGCCTCTGGCTGTTTTTAACAGTCTGTCCTTATCCTTTATCTTTCCCATTTTAATTACTATGTTTCTTGGTGTTGTCTTCCTTGGGTCTCTTGTGTTGGGAGATCTGTTGATCTCCATGGCCTGAGAGACTATCTCCTTCCCCAGATTGGGGGAGTTTTCAGCAACTACCCCCTAAAAGATAGAGCCACTCAGAGCTCTATCCCTTTCTCTCTCTTCTTATTCTGGTATCCCTATAATGCGAATATTGGTCTGTTCGGATCGATCACACAGTTCTCTCAATATTCTTTCATTTTTAGAGATCTTTTTTTCTCTCTTTTCCTCAGCTTCTTTGTATTCCTCTTCTGTAGTTTCTAGTTCATTTATTGTCTCCTCCACCATATCCAACCAGCTTTTAATACCCTTGATCGTGTTCTTCAATGATTCGATCTGTGACCTTAATTCATTCCTGAGTTTTTGGATGTCTTTCAGTACCTCCGTTACAATGTTGATGATATTTTGAACTTCCTTTCAGAAAGGGTCACGATGTCCATATCATTTAAATCTTTCTCGGGAGATGTGTTAGCAATTTTACTCTGGACAAGGTTCCTTTGGTGTTTCATGTTCGTATTTGGCGCCCTCTTCTGTCCAGAAGCTCTATTCTGGAGCTGCTCATCCCCTGAAGCAATGTCGGGGATCGCAGGGGAGTGGTACTGGTGCCTCGGGAGAGGAAAGAGCTGTTCCCTGCCTCCTGGCTGCTGTGCCTGTGTCCACTACCTGAGCCAGTGGGCCGGTCACACAGCTATAAGTTTTTGTCCCAGAGCAGCCATATATGAATCCCTGCTTTGCACAAGCAGCTGGAATCCCAGTCACCCCAGGAACTCTGCCTGTATTAACTTTCCAACCCAGTAGTCATGTGAGTCTCATCAAAGCACCATGAAATGTAGGTTTTTGCTCCCAGAGCAGATCTCTGGAGCTAGGTATTCAGCAGTCCCAAACCTTCCACTACCTTCCTGCTCTGTTTCTCTTACTCCTGTGGTGAGCTGGGGTGGGAGAGGGGCTCGGGTCCAGTGGAACCACAGCTCTGGTATGTTACCCCATTCGGTAAGGTCTGCTCTTTTCTCCAGGTATATGCAGTCTGGCGCCAGCCTCTTTCCTGTTGCTCTCTCAGGATTAGTTGGACCAATTAAATTTTCTGTTTGTATCCAGTTTTAGGAGGAAGCCTTTGTCTCTCCTCTCATGCTGCCATGTTTAATCCAATCTCTGTTGAGTTTTTATCATGAATGGATGTTATATTTTGTTGAATGCTTTTTCAGTATCTATGGGGATGATCATGTGATTTTTGTCCTTCTTTTTGTTAATGTGGTGGATGATGTTGATGGATTTTCAAATGTTATACCATCCTTGCATCCCTGAGGTGAATCCCACTTGATCATGGTGTATGATCTTCATGATGTATTTTTGAATTCGGTTTGCTAATATTTTGTTGAGTATTTTTGCATCTATTTTCATCAGGGATATTTATCTGTAATTTTCTTTGATTTTGCTTATTTTGTTTTAATTTCATACTTGCTTGGTAATTAGTTGGTTTAGTGTCTTTACTGTGGATTAATTTTTAGTGTTGAAGCTATTTAGCTGTAGGGACCTTCCCACCTACGGAAGTCCCTTTACCATATCCTGTAAGGCTGGCTTAGTGGTGGTGAATTCGTTTACCTCTTGTTTATTTGGAAGTTGTTTACTACCTGCTTGAAATGTGAATGATAATCATGCCTGGTAGAGGATCCTTAGTTGGAGGTCCTTGTGTTCGGTACATTAAATCTGTCATGTCACTCCCTTCTGGCCTATAGAGTTTCTGTCGAGAGGTCTGCTGATAGCCTGATGTGATTCCCTTTATAAATAATATTTTTTTCTTTGTATGAATGCTTTCAACACTCTCTTTATCCTTGATATTGCCATTTTAATTGTTCTGTGTCTTGGTGTTCTCTTCTTGGAGTTCCTTTTGTTAGGGGCTCTCTGTGCTTCTGTGACCTGAGTGTCAATTTCCTTCTCCAAACTGGGGAATTTCTCAACAATAATTTCCTTAAAGAGGCTTTCAAACCCTTTGTCTCCTTCTCCTTCTGTTATCCCTATCATGCAAATAAGGTATCATTTGCATTTCTCACATGGGTCTTTTATCATGCTTTTTTCTCTCTGTTCCTCATCTTTTTGTTTTCCTGTTCCCTAATTTCCATCTCATTTACCATCTCCTCTACCTGCCCGAATCTACTCTTAAATCCCACCAGTGTGTTTCATTTCAAATACTGTACACTTGAACTCTGAGTGGCTCTATCTCAGATCATCTATCTCTTTGTTGACATCTTCCTTGAGATCATGAATACTTTTCTGAAAATTTGTGAGTGTGTTTAAGACTTTTATTTTGGAATCTTTATCAAGAATACTGGTGATCTCTCTTTCATTTAACTCTCATTGTGGAGTCTGTCCTGTAGTCTTGTTTGAATCATATTCCTCTGTCTCCTCATTTTGTCAGGGTTTCTGTGTTTCCTCTTTATATTAGATGGCTCTGCTCTGCTTCCAGGCCTATAGAGTCATAGCTTTATGATGAAAGCATCTAAGGTTCCCAGAAGCCTGGGGTTCTTCACTAACTAGTGCCTGATTTTATTCTGAAGGACTGCCATCTTTTTCTGTGCAGTGGGCAGGGTATAGTCTTTCTGTCTGTGCTGGCAGTTTGCTTCAGCTGCTGCCTTTGTGATCGGCCCAGGAGCATCTTTCAAGCTCTGTGAAGGCAGGGCTGCCCTCTGTCTGACCTGCAGCAATGGTGAGGCTGCAAGGTTAATGGATTGGGCAGACTGATGTGTGGCTCTGCCCCAGCCAGACACACAGCCCCAGGTTTTGACACACACAGGGAGGAGGGATCTCTTGGGTCTGACTCCTGTAGGCACCTGCCCGGTTGGGCTGAAATGGAGCCTAGGACATTGGGAGAGTCTCCCTCCACCTGCCAGGCCACAAAGCCTTATGCTGCTGATGGACCAAGCCAGTTTGCTCCCAGCACCACACAGGGAGGAGCCACAGGGCTGTGTTGCCAGCTAGGGAGACAGGGCATCTGGGGCTCCCAAGAGTTCCTAGTCTGTTGGGCCGAGGAAGTGCTGGGGTTGGCTATCGTCCACCTGCCCTTTCTCCTGAGGAGAAAGTTCCATCCAACTCTCATCCCTCTGGCCCCCCTCCCACTGCTGGCAAGTCTCTCAAGCTGCTACTTCTGATTTGGGTCTCAGGGCTGGTGGAGCATGCCCTTCCACCACAGTGGCTGGGGTCTCAGCCTCCTAGAGTGTCCTGCCCATCCCTGGTGTCCAGCCCTGCTGATCACCAGAACCCAGTGTAACGTGGGCTCATGCTCCAGAGCAGACCTCCAGGGACAGCTGCGCAGCCCTCCTGAGCCCCTCACACCTTGCCGCTCTGTTCCTCTTCCTTCCGCCTGGTGACGGGGGCCAGGGGGAGTTGGGGCTTGGCTCCCTCTTGCTCTTGACTCTGCCACTTCACCATTTGCTGTGTGGTCGTGTCTTCTCCCCCAGGTGTGGGTCGTCTGTTCTCCTGTCTTCAGTGCACTTTCAGGGGTAGTTGTATTTGCTATATTTTCTTCTTTTATGTGTTTTTGGAGGGAGGTTTTCTCCTTGCCTTCCTACTCTGCAATCTTTCCCTGGAAACTCCTGTGGAGCATTTCACACTGCATGGCAGTGGGTTCTCCTTACTCATGGTAGTTCTGCTCTACAAAGTTGCTTCAGACACAAAATTAACAGATCTTGAATCATTGCTCCTGGAGAAAATCACAGGCTGAGGTTTGTGCAAGTCTGGCCACAACGCTTTTGTCCCCCAGTCTACATATAACCTTGTTTTGTGTGTGTTTCTGTTTAAAAATATCTCGTCTACTGTGGACTCATGGGCATTGAGCTCACAACCAACAGCCCCATAGTTCAGCCTGAACACAACTCATCTAACACACGTATCTTCTCCCAAAGACACATCACAGGATTCTTGTACTTAGGACACTTACAGAGCTTCAGCACTGGGGCCACTTCAAATCAGAGCCAGTTCATCCCAAACTACAAATAATGTGAAAAATACGTTCATAAATAGACTGTGAAGAGGGTACCTGTTTACATTAGAATTGGAACAAGAAGGCAGAGCACTGCCTTGTGTGACCTCAACTAAAAATGTGCTTTGGCAGCTCACCTTTTTGCTGTTCTGTGGCTCTCTGAGAATGACCATGATGGCATGGGAGCCCTCACATGGGTGCCCCAAGTGGGTGAGGCACAAATAGTGACGGGTGTTCGTCTGTCATGCAGAGTGAACAGCTGCAGATGCAGGGGCCACTTACAGGGACCTAGGGGACTGTGCTGTCACACTCCCTGCCAGTGACAGGAAGATGTCCATTAGCAGAAAACCCATGTACTTAGCAAAGTATAGCTTCTTAGTGAGCTAAAGTATGCCTTGAGGAATGTAACTTGGTCCTTGGTCTTCCCATGTGATGGGCCATCCTCATTGGTCAGTGTCACTACTGTCCCCTCATTGATGGGGTATGCGGTCTTTATTTTTCTTCTTCCTAGTGATGTGTTCCAAGGACCTCAGTCACGCTGTGGGAATGGGGAGAAGAGGGAGCTGGAGAGCTGAAGTGGGGAAAGGAGGCTGAGTGAGGCACCGTGGCAGGTTTGGGTGCAGAGGAGCTGGGCAGACAGAGGGTGTGAGTGCATTGGGCTGATGAGAAGACCTCCAGGAGGGAAGACGCAGGGGGGCCCCCAGGACCTGGCCCTTCTCCTTGACCCACGTCATCCAGCTCCTGTCTGTAGGAATTGTGTCCATGAACATTTTGTGTGTGTGGTGCATGTGGTGCGAGGACTTCTCTTTTCTTGGAGGACAGTAAGGTCCCAGGGGAGAACAGGCTGCCCTACCTGTCCCAGTGCCCTTCAATGGTGCCTCCCACCTCTATCACTCAAGCCGTGTTCTCCAGGACAGAGGATATTTCTGGGTTGGCTTAGGGTTTTTCTGGCCAAACAGTTTACTTGAGTCCCCTTCCTTATGTGACAGTTTATGGGGCTTAGTTTTCAAGGTGACAGCAGCACACTGGGGGCTTCCAGATCCTTGCATTTGCCATTGAGGATCTTCTCTGTTTAGCCTAGTATTTACCTGAAACTTTCTTTTTCAGCTCATGAGAAATGCAGCACATGTGAATCTTGATGAGAGAGAGGCCAGTGCATGTCTTCTCTGCGCAGTGATGGTGCCAAGCCCCTGCCCTGCCCATCAGGAGAGGTGAGTGCCCCGGGGGCAGGGATGCGTGTTGGTGGAGTGGATATGAGAACATGGGTTAGACGGCAAGCATGAAGCCATGAGAAGGCAGTTCATTATGTTAAAAAAGAAAGAAAAAACACCAATACTGTTCACAGCCATAACACAGGCTTCTGTACAGGAAATGGGGGAGCTCAAGAGCAGAGAGAAAACCCAAAAATTACTGCCCAGAAGCCTCTTGTCACTACATCAGAATGTCCTGAAAGTTAAGATGCTCCTGTTGAAAGTCACTCTTTTTTTTTGAAAATTATAGATACTAAAGTTGTTTTTGTTTTTGTTATCATTAATTTACAGTTACATGAGAAACATTGTTTATTAGACTCCCCCCACCACCAAGTCCCCCGACATAGCCCATTACAGTCACTGTCCATCAACATAGTAAGATGCTGTAGAATCACTACTTGTCTTCTCTGTGTTGTACAGCCCTCCCTATGACCCCCCTACATTATGTGTGCTAATAGTAATGGCCCCCACTTTCTTCCCCTTCTCCCTCCCTTCCCACCCATCCTCCCCAGTACTCCCCATTTGGTAACTGTTGGTCCATTCTTGGGTTCTGTGAGTCTGCTACTGTTTTGTTCCTTCAGTTTTTTTTTCTTTGTTCTTATGCTCCACAGATGAGTGAAATCATTTGGCACGTGTCTTTCTCTGCCTAGCTTATTTCACTGAGCATAATACCCTCTAGCTCCGTCCATGTTGTTGCAAATGGTAGGATTTGTTTTGTTCTTATGGCTGAATAATATTCCATTGTGTATGTGTACCACATCTTTATCTATTCATCTACTCATGGACCCTTAGGTTGCTTCCATTTCTTGGCTATTGTAAACAGTGCTGCAATAAACAAAGGGCTGCATATGTCATTTTCAAACTGGGCTGCTGCATTCTTAGGGTAAATTCCCAGTAGTGGAATTCCTGGGTCAAATGGTATTTCTATTTTTAGTTATTTGAGAAACCTCCATACTGCTTTCCACAATGGCTAAACTAATTTACATTCCCAGCAGCAGTGTAGGAGGGTTCCCCTTTCTCCACATCCTCACCAGCATTTGTTGTTCCTAGTCTTTTCTAGGCCATCCTAACTAGTGTGAGGTGTTATCTTATTGTGGTTTTAATTCACGTTTCTCTGATTAGCAAGTGGAGTGTCTTTTCATGTGTCTCATGGCTAAGTGAATTTCTTCTTTGGAGAAGTGTGTGTTCAGATCGTCTGCCCATTTTTTAATTGGATTATTTGCTTTTTGTTTGTTGACTTGCGTGAGCTCTTTATATATTTTGGATGTCAATCCTTTATCGGATCTGTCATTTATGAATATATTCTCCCATACTGTAGGATTCCTTTTTGTTCTATTGATGGTGGAAAGTCACTCTTAAGAGGTTTTTTGTAGTTGGTTTGTGAGTGTGAGGTCGCACTGCCGGCCATGGCCGAGCAGCCCTCCTGGAGCTCTGCTCTGAGCTCCCATCACCAGGAGCTCACTGGGGCTCCCACATGACATGAGATGAAGCCTGGGCCTGAATCCTCCTGCTTGCATTCGACCTTCATAAGGTCCATTCTCCCTTGTGTTCTCTCATCACTAAGTGGTTGTGAGCTGGGCCCCAAGCGTTTGATGGAGCTGGGGGTAGGATGCATTGGAGGGTCTGGGACGCGGCAGTGGCCATGGCCCCTACCAACCTCCTGTCAGTCCTGCATCAGATCCGGGGGTCCAGGTAAGGTCATGAGCAGATGCCCTGTGACCTCCTCTGCTGGGAGATTGTTACAATGGTGAATGGACAGCCGGGCCCAGTGAGGTGAATTCATTTCCTGAGGTGCCCTGGCTTTAAGGAACGGAAGTGTGTGATGTGAACCCAGTACTCTCTGTCTCTGAAATCTGTGGTCTTAGCCACTATATGTACTTCACTGCTATTAAAAAGACATTTTTATACTTGATACTGATCACAATATTCAGGGCTGAAAGCATAGTCAAGATAAGGTTATGGAAGGGTTATGGAAAAAGCCAATGCATATACCCTGTGTCTACATGTCAAAAAATTATCTATACTAAATCTTTTCCATAATACCCATCTTATATATGAATTCTGAGGAGAGAATTTTTGCTGAGATGTCAAATGCAGTCAGTAGGAACAGCAGTTGTACGTACTCCGTTTTTACACCCTAAAACACTAAGAAGGAATCCGGCAAAACAGCTTTATGCTCACCAGTATGGGGCGCTTTTGATTCAATTTCAAGAGTTCATTCAGTTAACCTTTTTTTTAATCCATGAATAATTTTTACACAGTTATGTTTAATTCAGCTAGGAAAATCAACCTTTTTCAAAACAGAAACAGATTATTTTGGTGACCAAAATTCACCTGACAAATGTCATTGTTTACATTCTTGCTTTTGGCATTAATAAAAGAATAATTTCTATGGGCGTTCCATGTACTGGGATCTCTTCTGACTCCAGAATTTCATAGAATGAGAAATGGATTGTTAGGAAAATCTGAAGCTTGTATTAAAAGTTTAATTCACTGTACAGTCAAAACAATTGTGGGTGAGGAAAAGAAAATATTTTCCTCAATAAACTTTTCCTTTTAAAAATGAAATACAATTTATATCATTTGATTCCTATGCTACTTTGTCATTCAAAAAATATGCATAAAAAGGAGTTTATTCTTTTTCTCTTAATTTCTAAGGCTTAGAGAGGAAGTGGTTCCGGAAAATAATCTTTCTTAAGATTTAAAACAAACCGATAAAGAGAAAAATGATGAATAAGAAGACAGCCATGGTGACAGATCGAGCTTTTGATACCATTGTAATCCTACTTTTTACAGTTACTAGTTTAAATCTTTAGCAGTAACACATTCATTTCTATAAATACTAAAGTGAGAGAGAGGAAAAAAGTGGATTATGGAAACACATACATCAGCATAAAGCTAGTGTATTATGGGACTCAGACTGCTTAGTGCATAGGTAATCATCGAGAGCTGGTATCTCTCCAGAAGGAACTCAAAGTGAATACACTGCTACATGACCTTATTTATAGTCACAAGTAGTACGTTCAGCCATAGGAAAAGAATCCCACCAAATTAAACTTGTAAAACAAGTTTTACATTACTTTATACTTCTTTTTTGAGAGAGTATGCCTTTGATGTGAAGGTTAAGAAAAATGTTTATCTCTTTTTCCTTAAAAGAATCTTAAAGTAGGATGCAGCCTGAACCTACCTGGGAACTCCTGTAGCGAGAGGCAGCAGTCCTGACTGCCCTTTATGCTGTGGCACCAGGCTCAAAATCATGGCATACGACCACCTCACACTATGGGTTCAATTTATACAACCACTGCTTGTGCTCCCATCATGAATGACAGTTGCACTCGATATTCCAAGCGCCATGCTTTGTCTGAGGCATTTTGAATCTATTGTTGTCTTTAATCTTCATAATCATTTTACCAAGGAAGTAGGGTTTTATTCTCCCTATATTGCCATTGATGGAATCACGCCCAGTGAGGTTAATTCGTTTCCTGAGGTGCCGTGGTATTGAGGAATGGAAGTGTGTGATGTGAACCCAGTACTCTCTCTCTCTGAAACCTGCGGTCTTAGCCACTACATGTACTTCATGGCTATTAAAAACACATTTTTACACTTGATACTGATCACAATATTCAGGCCTGAAAGCATAGTCAAAACGACGTTATGACAGGTTTATTGAAAAATCCAATGCATATACTCAGTGTCTGCATGTCAAAAAATTATCTATACTAAATCTTTTCACTGATTCCCATCTTAAATATGTATTCTCAGGAGAGAGTTTCTGCTGAGATGTCAAATGCAGTCAGTAGGAACAGCAGTTGTACTGACTGAGATTTTACACCCTAAAACACTGAGAAGGAATCCAGCAAACAGTTTTATGCTCACCAGCATGGGGCGCTTTTGATTAAATTTCAAGGGTTCACTCAACCTTTTTTTCAACCAGGTATAATTTTTACACTGTTATGTTTTACTCAGCTAGAAAAATCTACCTTTTTCAAAAAGGAACAGATTAATTTGGTGTCCGAAATACACCTGACAAATATCATTGTTTACATTTTTGCTTTTGGCATTAATAAAAGAATAATTTCTATGTTCGTTTCGTGTATTGGAACCTCTTCTGACTCCAGGATTTCAGAGAATGAGAACCGGATTGTTAGAGAAATCTGAAGCTTCTTTTAAAAGTTTAATTCAGTGAAGAGTTAAAACAATTGTAGGAGAGGTAAAGAAGTATATTTTCCTCAATAAACTTTTCCATAGAAAAAGGAAATGCAATTTATATCATTTGATTCCTCTGCTTGTTTGTCATTCAGAAATTATGCATAAAAAGGTATTTATTCTTTTTCTCTTAATTACTAAGGCTTAGAGAGTAAATGGTTCCTGAAAATAATCTTTCCTAAGATTTAAAAGAAGCAGAGAAAGGGAGAAATGATGAATAAGAGGAGAGCCATGGTGACAGATCGAGCTTTAGATATCATTATAATCCTCCTTTTTACAATTACTAGTTCAAATCTTTAGCAGCAACACATTCATTTAAAAAAATACTAAAATAAGAGAGAGGAAAAAAGTGGTTTCTGGAAACACATAGACCAGCATAAAGCTAGTGTGTTATGGCACTAACCCTGCTTAATGCGTACTTAATCATCGAGAGATGGTCATTCTCCGGAAGGAACTCAAAATGAATACAATGCTACATGACCTTTTTGATAGCCCCAAGTAGTATGTCCAGCCACAGGAAAAGCATCCCAGCAAAATATATCTTGCAAAAAAAATTTCAAATTAATTTATAATTCTTTTTTGGGTGAGAATGCCTTTGGAAAGATCGTTAAGAAAACTGTATAAATATCTCTTTTTCCTTAAAATTATCTTAAAGTAGGATGCAGCATGAAACTCTCTGGGCACTTTTGTAGCAAGAGGCAGCAGTCGTGACTGCCCCTTATGCTGTGGCGCCAGACTCCAAATCATGGCATATGACCACCTGACAAAATGGGTGCCATGGATGCAAGAACTGCTTGTGCTCCCATGACGGATGACAGTTACACCCAACATTCCATGCGCCATGCCATGTCCGAGGCATTTTCAATGTATTGTTTACTTTAATACTCATAACCATTTTACCAAGGAAGTTGGGTTTTACTCTCCCTATATTACCCTGGAGGGAATCACATGCCCAGTGAGGTTAACTCGTTTCCTGAGGTGCCCTGGCATTAAGGAACGGAAGTGTGTGATGTGAACCCAGTGCTCTCTCTGACACCTGTGGTCTTGCCACTACATGTATTTCACTGGTATTAAAAAGACACTTTTATACTTGATATTGATCACAACATTCAGGCGTGAAAGCATAGTCAAGACTACGTTATGGCAGGTTTGTGGAAAAAGCCAATGCATATACCCAGTGTCTACATGTCAAAAAGTTATCTATACCAAAACTTCTCACTGATTCCCACCTTAAATATGAATTCTGAGGAGAGAGTTTTTGCTGAGATGTCAAATGCAGTCAGTTTGAACAGCAGTTGTACTGACCTCGTTTTTACACCCCAAAACACTAAGAAGGAAACCAGCAAAACAGTTTTATGCTCACCACCATGGGGCGCTTTTGATTAATATTCAAGGGTTCAGCCAATTAAACTTTTTTTATCTACATATAATTTGTACAAAGTTATGTTTTATTCAGCTAGGAGAATCTACCTTTGTCAAAAAAGCGACAGATTATTTTGGTGTGCAAAATGCACCTGACAAATGTCATTGTTTACATTTTTATTTTGGCATTAATAAACGTAAAATTTCTATGGGCGTTTCATGTATTGGGACGTGTTCAGACTCCAGGATTTCATAGAATGACACATGGATTTTTGGGGAAATCTGAAGCTTGTATGAAAAGTTTAAATCACTGAACAGTCAAAACAATTGTGGGTGAGGAAAAGAAGTTTATCTTCCTCAATATACTTTTCCTTTGAAAGAGGAAATACTATTTATATCATTTGATTCCTATGCATTTTTGTCATTCATAAATTATGCATAAAAAGGAGTTTACTGTTTTTCTCTTAATTTCTAAGGCTTAGAGAGTAAATGGTTCCTGAGAATAATCTTTCCTAAAATTTAAAAGAAGCAAAGAAAGAGAAAAATGATGAATAAGAGTAGAGCCATGGTGACAAACCGAGCATTTGAAACCATTATAATCCTCTTTTTTACATTTACTAGTTCAAATCTGTAGCAGCAACACACTCATTTCCATAAATACTAAAGTGAAAGAGAGGAAAAAGTGGTTTATGGAAACACATAAAGCTAGTGTTTTATGGGACTATGCCTGCATAGTGCATAGGTAATCATCCAGACCTGGTCACTCTCAGGAAGGAACTCAAAACGAATACAATGCTACATGACCTTATTGATAGCCCCAAGTAGTATGTCCAGCCACAGGAAAAGGATGCCAGCAAAATTAATCTTCCAAAACAATTTTCAAATTACTTTATACTTCTTTATTGAGAGAGAATGCCTTTCGTGTGAAGGTTAAGAAAAATATTTAAATATCTCTTTTTCCTTAATATTATCTTAAAGTAGGATTCAGCCTGAACCTCTCTGGGCACTTTTGTAGTGAGAGGCAGCAGTCTTGACTGCCCTTTATGCTGTGGCGCCAGGCTCGAAGTCATGGCTTATCACCACCTCACACAATGTGTTCCATGGATACAAGAACTGCTCTTGCTGCCATCATGGATGACAGTTACACCCAACATTCCAAGCGTCATGCCTTGTCCAAGGCATTTTATGTGTATTGTTTACTTTAATCCTCATAATCATTTTACCAAGGAAGGTGGGCTTTACTCTCCCTATATTACAATGGAGGGAATCATACGCTCAGTGAGTTTAATTCGTTTCCTGAGGTGCCCTAGCATTAAGGAACTGAAATGTGTGATGTGAACCCAGTACTTTCTCTCTCTGACCCCTGTGGTCTTAGCCACCACATGTACTTCACTGCTGTTTAAAAGACATTTTTAATACTGATCACAATATTCAGGACTGAAAGCATAGTCAAGATGACGTTATGGCAGGTTGATGGAAAAAGCCAATGCATATACCCAGTGTCCACATGTCAAAAAATTACCTATACGAAATCTTTTCAGTGATTCCCATCTTCAATATAAATTCTGAGGAGAGAGTTTTGCTGAGATGTCAAATGCAGTCAGTTTGAACAGCAGTTGAGCTAACTGCTTTTTACACCCTACAACACTAAGAAGCAAACAGGTAGAACAGTTTTATGCTCATCAGCATGGGGCGCCTTTGATTAAATTTCAAAGGTTCAGTTAATTAACCTTTTTTTATCCAGTTATAATTTATACACAGTTATGTTTTATTCACCTTGGAAAGTCTACCTTTGTCAAAAATGGTACAGTTTGAGAGCCAAGATGGTGGTGTGAGAGGAGCAGCAGAAATCTCCTCCCAAAACCACATTTATCTATGAAAATATAACAAAGACAACTCTTCCTAAAATCGAGACCAGAGGACACAGGACAACATCTAGACCACATCCAAACTTGCGAGAACCCAGCTCCTCGAGAAGGGGGTATGATACAAGCCCCGGACCGGCGGACCGAAGCGCCCCTCCCCTCAGCTCCCGCTGGGTGGAGAGGAGTCAGCAGGGAAGGAGACGGAGCCGAGAAATCCTGAAAACCCAGCCCCAGCCGTCCGGACCAGAATGCAGATACAGTGCATGCGTGGGGTCGTGGATACTAGGGAAACAGGGCGGCAGGACCAGTGAGCAGGTGCCTGAGGCTGATACCGGAGAATATTGAAATGGGAGCAGCCTTTTTTTTTTTGGCTAGTGCCTTTTGGAAGTCTTAAGGGGTCAGGGACCCTAAAACTATGGAAACAGGTAAGCAAGACTAGTGAGAGGGTGCCTGAGACTGGTGCCTGAGGACAAAGAAAATCATTTGTTTTTTTTTTTAATTATTTAACTTTTTTTCTTTTGTTGCTGCTGTTGCTGTTTTGCTTTGGAGAGTGCTTTTTGGAAGTCTTAAAGGGGCATGGCAGGACACTTAGTCCAGAGGCAGGAAATCTGGGGATCTCTGGGCACTCTTACCCCCTGGGCAGCAGGGAGCACAGAGGCCCCTTATGGGGGCCTCCAGCAGGGATCCAACATTTTGGAGCAGCAGCCGCAGCCAGGACATGCCCACAACAACAGCGGAGATAAACTCCATAGCAACCAGGCAGGTAGCAGAAACCCTGTCTGCACATAGCTGCCCAGCACAAGCCACTAGAGGTAGCTATTCTCCCAGGAGAGGAAGGCCACAAACCAACAAGAAGGAAAGCTCTTCCAGCTGTCACTCGTACCAGCACTGCAAACTATCTCTACCACCATGAAAAGGCAAAACTACAGGCAGACAAAGACCACAGAGTAAACACTTGAGAAGGAGACAGACCTAACCAGTCTTCCTGAAAAAGAATTCAATATAAAAATCATGAACATGCTGACAGAGATGGAGAGAAAAATGCAAGAGCAATGGGATGAAGTCCGGACGGAGATCACAGATGTCAGGAAGGAGATCACAGAAGTGAAACAAACCCTGGAAGTATTTAGAAGCAGAATGGATAAGATGCAAGAGGCCATTGAAGGAATAGAAACCAAAGAAGTGGAACGTATAGAAGCTGACATAGAGAGAGATAAAAGGATCTCCAGGAATGAAACAATACTAAGAGAACTATGTGACCAATCCAAAAGGAACAATATCCGTATTATAGGGGTACCAGAAGAAGAAGAGAGCGGAAAAGGGATAGAAAGTCTCTGAATAAATAATTACTGAAAACTTCCCCAAACTGGGGGAGGAAATAATCGAACAGAGTACAGAAATACACAGAACCCCCAACAGAAAGGATCCAAAGAAGTCAACACCAGGACACATAATAATTAAAATGGCAAGGATCAAGGACAAGGAAAGAGTTTTAAAGGCAGCTAGAGAGAAAAAGGTCACCTATAAAGGAAAACCCATCAGGCTAACATCAGACTTCTCGTCAGAAAACCTACAGGCCAGAAGAGAATGGCATGATATATTTAATGCAATGAAACAGAAGGGCCTTGAACCAAGGATACTGTATCCAGCACTACTATCATTTACATATGATGGCAGGATTAAACAATTCCCAGACAAGCAAAAACTGAGGGAATTTGCTTCCCACAAACCACCTCTACAGGGCATCCTACAGGGATTGCTCTAGATGGGAGCACTCCTAAAAAGAGCACAGAACAAAACACAACATATGAAGAATGGAGGAGGAGGAATAAGAAGGGAGAGAAGAAAAGAATCTCCAGACAGTGTATATAACAGCTCAATAAGCGAGCTAAGTTAGGCAGTAAGATACTAAAGAGGCTAACCTTGAAACTTTGGTCACCACAAATATAAAGCCTGCAATGGCAATAAGTACATATCTCTCAATAGTCACCATACATGTAAATGGACTTAATGCACCAATCAAAAGAGACAGAGTAGTAGAATGGATAAAAAAGCAAGACCCATCTATATGCTGCTTACAAGAAACTCATCTCATACCGAAAGACATGCACAGACTAAAAGTCAAGGGATGGAAAAACATATTTCAGGCAAACAACAGTGAGAAGAAAGCTGGGGTTGCAGTACTAATATCAGACAAAATAGACTTCAAAACAAAGAAAGTAACAAGAGATAAAGAAGGACACTATATAATGATAAAGGGCTCAGTCCAACAAGAGGATATAACCATTCTATATATATATATATATATATATATATATGCACCCAACACAGGAGCACCAGCTTATGTGAAACAAATACTAACAGAACTAAAGAGGGAAATAGACTGCAATGCATTCACCACTTCAACACACCACTCACCCCAAAGGATAGATCCATTGGGCAGAAAATAAGTAAGGACACACAGGCACTGAACAACACACTAGAACAGATGGACCTAATAGCCATCTATAGAACTCTACATCCAAAAGCAACAGGATATACATTCTTCTCAAGTGCACATGGAACATTCTCCAGAATACACCACATACTAGATCACAAAAGGAGCCTCAGTAAATTCCAAAAGATTGAAATTCTACCAACCAATTTTTCAGAACACAAAGGTATAAAACAAGAAATAAATTATATAAAGAAAACAACAGGGCTCACAAACTCATGGAGGCTTAACAACATGCTTCTAAATAATCAGTGGATCAATGAACAAATCAAAATAGAGATCAAGGAATATATAGAAAGAAATGATAACAACAACACAAAGCCCCAACTTCTGTGGGATTCAGCGAAAGCAGTCTTAAGAGGAAAGTATATAGCAATCCAGGCACACTTGAAGAAGGAAGAACAATCCCAAATGAATAGTCTAACATCACAATTATCGAAACTGGAAAAAGAAGAACAAATGAGGCCTAAAGTCAGCAGAAGGAGGGACATAATAAAGATCAGAGAAGAAATTAACAAAATTGAGAAGAATAGCAAAAATCAATGAAACCAAGGGCTGGTTCTTTGGGAAAATAAACAAAATAGATAAGCCTCTAGCCAAACTTACTAAGAGAAAAAGAGATTCAACACAAATCAACAGAATCAGAAATGAGAATGGAAAAATCATGATGGACTCCACAGAAATACAAAAAATTATTAAAGACTACTATGAAAACCTATATGCCAACAAGCTGGAAAACCTAGAAGAAATGGACAACTTCCTAGAAAAATACAAGCTCCCAAGACTGACCAGGGAAGAAACACAAAAGTTAAACAAACCAATTACGAGCAAAAAAATTGAAACGGTAATCAAAAAACTACTCAATAACAAAACCCTGGGGCCAAACGGAATTTTATCAGACACACAGAGAAGACATAATACCCATTCTCCTTAAAGTTTTCCAAAAAATAGAAGAGGAGTGAATACTCCCAAACTCATTCTATGAAGCCAACATCACCGTAATACCAAAACCAGGCAAAGACCCCACCAAAAATGAAAATTATCCCTGATGAACGTAGATGCAAAAATACTCAACAAAATATTAGCAAACTGAATTTAAAAATACATCAAAAGGATCGTACACCATGACCAAGTGGGATTCATCCCAGGGATTCAAGTAGGGTAAAACATTCGAAAATCCATCAACATCATCCACCACATCAACAAAAAGAAAGACAAAAACCACATGATCATCTCCATAGATGCTGAAAAAGCATTTGACAAATTCAACATCCATTCATGATAAAAACTCTCAGCAAAATGGGAATAGGGGGCAAGAACCTCAACATAATAAAGGCCATATACCATAAATTCACAGCCAACATTATACTGAACAGCGAGAAGCTGAAAGCATTTCCTCGGAGATCGGGAACCAGACAGGTATGCCCACTTTCCCCACTGTTATTAACATAGTACTGGAGGTCCTAGCCACGGCAATCAGACAAAACAAAGAAATACAAGGAATCCAGACTGGTAAAGAAGAAGTTAAACTGTCACTATTTGCAGATGATATGATATTGTACATAAAAACCCCTAAAGACTCCACTCCAAAACTACTAGAACTGATATCGGAATCCAGCAAAGTTGCAGGATACAAAATTAACACACAGAAATCTGTAGCTTTCCTATACTCTAACAATGAACCAAAAGAGAAATCATAAAAACAATTCCATTCACAATTGCATCAAAAAGAATAAAATGCCTAGGAATAAACCTAACCAAAGATGTGAAAGACCTATACCCTGAAAACTACAAGTCACTCTTAAGTGAAATTAAAGGGGACACTAACAAATGGAAACTCATCCCATGCTCATGGCTAGGAAGAATTAATGTCAAAATGGCCATCCTGCCCAAAGCAATATACAGATTTGATGCAATCCCTATCAAATTACCAGCAACATTCTTAAATGAACTGGAACAAATAATTCAAAAATTCATATGGAAACACCAAAGACCCCAAATAGCCAAAGCAGTCCTGAGAAAAAAGAATAAAGTAGGGGGTATCTCACTCCCAACTTCAAGCTCTACTACAAAACCATAGTAATGAAGACAATTTGGTACTGGCACCAGAACAGAGCCACAGACCAGTGGAACAGAATAGAGACTCCAGAAATTAAACCAAACATATATGTTCAATTAATATTTGATAAAGGAGCCATGGACATAGAATGGCAAAATGACAGTCTCTTCAACAGATTGTGCTGGCAAAACTGGACAGCTACATGTAGGAGAATGAAACTGGACCATTGTCTAACCCCATATACAAAGGTAAACTCAAAATGGATCAAAGACCTGAATGTAAGTCATGAAACCAGAAATCTCTTGGAAAAAAACATAGGCAAAATCCTCTTAGACATAAACATGAGTGACGTCTTCTTGAACATATCTTCCCGGGCAAGGAAAACAACAGCAAAAATTAACAAATGGGACTACATTAAGCTGAAACGCTTCTGTACAGCAAAAGACACCATCAATAGAACAAAAAGGAACCCTACAGTATGGGAGAATATATTTGAAAATGACAGATCCGATAAAGGCTTGACGTCCAGAATATATAAAGAGCTCACACGCCTCAACAAACAAAAAACAAATAACCCAATTAAAAAATGGGCAGAGGAACTGAACACACAGTTCTCTAAAAAAGAAATTCAGATGGCCAACAGACACATGAAAAGATGCTCCACATCACTAATTATCAGAGAAATGCAAATTAAAACTACAACGAGGTATCACCTCGCACCAGTAAGGATGGCTGCCATCCAAAAGACAAACAACAACAAATGTTGGCTAGGCTGTGGAGAAAGGGGAACCCTCCTACACTGCTGGTGGAAATGTAAATTAGTTCAACCATTGTGGAAAGCAGTATGGAGATTCCTCAAAATGCTCAAAACAGACCTACCATTTGACCCAGGAATTCCACTCCTAGGAATTTACCCTATGAACGCAGCAATCAAGTTTGAGAAAGACAGATGCACCCCTATGTTTATCGAAGCCCTATTTACAATAGCCAAGAATTTGAAGCAACCTAAATGTCCATTGGTAGATGAATGGATAAAGAAGATGTGGTACATATACACAATGGAATACCTCTCAGCCATAAGAAGAGTGAAAATCCTACCATTTGCAGCAACATGGATGGAGCTGGAGAGTATTATGCTCAGTGAAGTAAGCCAAGCAGAGAAAGAGAAATACCAAATGATTTCATTCATCTGTGGAGTATAAGAACAAAGGAAAAACTGAAGGAACAAAACAGTAGCGGAATTACAGAATCCAAAAATGGACTAACAGGTACCACAGTGAAAGGGACTGGGGAGGATGGGTGGGCAGGGAGGGGTAAGTGGGGGATGAAGAAAGGGGGTATTAAGATTAGCATGCATAGGGGGGAGGGAGAAGGGAGTGAGGGCTGTACAACACAGGACAAGTAGTGATTGTACAACATTTTGCTATTCTGATGGACAGTGACTGTAATGTGGTTTTTAAAGGGGACCTGGTATAGGGGAGAGCATAGTAAATATAGTATTCTTCATTGTAAGTGTAGATTAAAGATTTTTAAAAAAAGAAAGACAAGAGTGATTACTCCTTGATACGATAAATCCATTGGTAAATCAAAGATTAATGCATGCTTTAAATACCCTTAAATTTGATCACTTAAAGTGAGTCAGATGATCGGCTATGGAGGTACTCTTCTGGTAATATTCCTTTCTCTTAATAAAAATAAAAAAAAAAGCAGTTACTGTGTGCTGACCTCCAATGAGTTCTACACAGTGGTATAGAAGGCATGTCAAAGTGTGGCAAAGGGTCTGTTTGTTTTTATGCAGAAGATCAAGGCCTTGCTTGGATACCCAGAAAATGAACTAAGATACGATATGAGGAGGAGCTTCCGGCATCACCACTCCCTGGATGACTCGTGCCGGGTGATGATCATCAAAAAGCCTCCACAGGGATCCGGGTGATTCTGCAGTTGTGGCTGCTTCCATCCCACCATTTCCTGGACTTGCCATTGGAATAAAGAAGGAGATATCTAAGCTGGCCTGTGCACACAGTAAAAAAGCAAATTTGACTGGATCTATACTGTTGTAACTCAACCAAGAATTAGGAGAAGTGCAAGTTGTAGCGCTCCAAAATCTTATGACTACAGGCTATCTACGGTTAAAAGAACATATGGGATGTAAGAAGTTCCCAGGAATGCGTTGTTTTAATTTGTCTTATTTCTCTCAGTTCAAGTACAGTTGGACAATATCCATCATATCACAGACAAATTTTCACAAATGCCTAGGGTGCCTAACTGGTTTTCTTGGCTTCACTGGAGATGGCTGGTAACTATAGATCTGCTTTGGTTATGTAACTGTATTCCTATTATGTTAATGTGTGTGCTCAATTTAGGTAGTAGTTTAAAACCTATACATGCTTAAGTTACTCTGCAAGAAGATATGTCAGAGAAATAATCAATCCTCCCATGTTTTCTTCCATCTGCTACCTCTATAGCTTTTCTTCTTCCGTCCTTATTACAACGCTTAAATAGAATTTGTGCCTCATATCGAATTTACCTAGTATTATAATTCCTCCAAATGGTAAAGATACCTCGAGACAAGTGCTGGGCATAGAAGCCACAGGGCATAAATCTGCAAAGAAGTAAAAAGCCAACCTTTTCAAACAATATGGCTTCTCTCTCACTTACCAACTTTACATTTCCCTGTATGGCCCTGGACGATGACTGGTTAGCCAGAGATGGGTAAGATTCCTCAAGGGAGGAACAACCTAAGACAGGCACAGTCGCAGGGGGGCCATCAGGTGAGAAATTGGGGATCAGCAGTGGTGAAGCTTACAACCTCACCCCCCCTTTTTCAGAGAAATCTTCTGCATCTGTGGATGTTTTAATTCCCTTGTCTAGCTTGGATTAGCATAGACTACAGGCACACACCTGATCATCTACAATTGCTCTCTTACAACACTAAACTATTTTTTCTACCTTTATCTTGCATCTACCTACCACTTCAGCATTTAGTAAAAAATAAAAATAATAATAATAAAGGGAGAAATGTGGGATCCACATATAAATCAAGTATAAAAATCAAATGAATACTCATATTTGACCTTTGTTTATAGTTTATAATGCGTGATCAAAACCGAAAGTTTCTGTGATGACTGCCCTTGTACTGTTCGCCATGTAAGAACTTATTCACTATGTAAGAATTTGTTCATGTAAGAACTTGTTCGTTTTGCTTCAGAAGATTGGAGACTGACGACAATTAGGCTTGAGATGGATTAATGATTGTGCATTGAGCATTGATCCCCCTATACAGAATTTTATTGTTGTTAACAACCATTTAATCAATAAATATGAGAGATGCCCTCTCAAAAAAAAAATCCCAGCTGACAGAGCCACTTAATACAAAACAAAATTCCTCTAAATATGTATAGTCATATTTATCATCTTACAGGCAAATATGTTAAAATTTGTTTCAGAAAATTGTATTAAAATCTATTGGCCTTAGTTAAGAAAAATACTGGCTAACTTTCCATTCCCTCTGCTTCCAAATTCCTCAATGTCTAGCATTGGTTTCATCTGGAAGAAAAAGAAATTCAGCAAGAAACGAAAAAGCTAACCTGAAGGGAATGAGATTTTTGCTTACATACTGTTGTATCTGAGGGCTTAGAATGGTGACTGGCAAATAGGCTTTCAAATATTCATTGAATGAACATTCATTCTCCTTCCAAAGCTGGATTCCTGTGGCCTCTGCCCTATAGTCTGCACTTATTAGATAGCCAGTATGTGTTGACTAAATGTATAAACTAGAATACACTCTGATTTATTTAGAATGAGTTAAAAAGGGACAGATTATTTGGGTGTCCAAAATTCACCTGACAAATGTCATTGTTTACATTTTTGCTTTTGGTATTAATAAAAGAATAATTTCTATGGGCGTTTCATGCATTGGGACTTCTTCTGACGCCAGGATTGCATAGAATGACAACTGGATTGTTAGGGAAATCTGAAGCTTGAATTAAAAGTTTAATTCACTGAACAGTCAAAACAGTTGTGGGTGAGGAAAAGAAGTATATTTTCCTCAGTAAACTTTTCCTTTGAAAAAGGAAGTACAATTTTTATTATTTGATTCCCATGCCCCTTCTCATTCAGAAATTATGCTTAAAAAGGAGTTATTCTTTTTCTCTTAATTTCTGTCTTAGAGAGTAAATGGTTCCTGAAAATAATCTTTCCGAAGATTTAAAAGAAGCACCTAAATAGAAAAATGATGAATTATAGGAGAGAAATGGTAACAGATCTGTTTGGGAGCAAACCTGTGGGCCTTTAGGCAGACTCGGTCACAAAAGCCTTAAGACAACAGCAACGTTTGAGTAAAGTCTTTCCTGTAAAGTCAGCAACAATGAATCCATCCACGCGTTAGAAACAAGTTTTCCCCTATTACTAAGAAACGCATTTAGTGAACTCCTAGGTTAGAGCTAGTGGTTAGGCTACCTCGCAGCATGTGCCTTTTCTGTTCTTTATTAATCAAGAAACACCCTCTGCCCCAGGGGAAAGCCCCTCCCTTAAAACCTCCCTCTCAAGTGCCCCCACCCCCAAAATGGTGAACTCCCCGTTTCTCTTCCAGGTCCACCGTTCCCGCCGGCGCCAACCAAGACCCAATCACCCCTCTACACCTCCCCGCCGGTGCCACCTAAGGTCCAATTATCTCCTGACCCACCCCTTACTTGCTAACCTGTATAAATTGAGCCTGCAAACTATAAACTGTGCCAGCTTGATCAGACACCCTGTCTTGCTGGTCATTCTTTGTGTCCCTTGCCCCATTTTTTTTTTTTTCAATTCTCTCCTCCAGGTCGTCGTCCCCCGTTGATAGTCCTGCAGGTCGGGACACAGATCGAGCTTTTGATGCCATTATAATCCTCATTTTTACAGATACTAGTTCAAATCTTTAGCAGCAACACATTCATTTCCATAAATGCTGAAATGAGAGAGAGGAAAAAAGTGGTTTATGGTAACACATAGACTAGCATAAAGCTTGTGTATTATGGGTCTAAGCCTGCTAGGTACATAGGTAATCATCGAGAGCTGGTCACTCTCCGTAAGGAACTCAAAATGAATACAATGCTACAATACCTTATTGATAGCCCCAAGTAGTAAGTCCAGCCACAGTAAATGCATCCTAGCCAAATGAAACTTCCAAAACAATTTTCAACTTACTTTATACTTCTTTTATGGGAGAGAGTGCGTTTGGTGAGAAGATTAAGAAAAATGTTTAAATATCTTTTTCCTTAAAATTATCTTAAAGTAGGATGCAGCCTGAACCTCTCCGGGCACTTCTGTAGCGAGAGGCAGCAGTCCTGAATGCCTCTAATCTGGTGGCGCCAGGCTTGAAATCATGGCATATGACCACCTCACACAGTGGTTGCCATGGATAAAAGAACTGTTCATGATTCCCTCGCGGATGACAGTTACACCCAACGTTCCACGTGCCATAACATGTCCGAGGCATTTTCCTTGTACTGTTTCCTTTAATCCTCATAATCATTTAAGCAAAGAAGGTGAGTTTTACTCTCCCTATATTACCATGGAGGGAATCACACGCCCAGTGAGGTTAATTCATTTCCTGAGGTGCCCTGGCGTTAAGGAATGGAAGTGTGTGATGTGAACCCAGTACTCTCCCTCTCTGAAACCTGTGGTCTTAGCCACTACATGTACTTCACTGCTATTATAAAGACATTTTTATACTTGATACTGATCACAATATTCAGGCCTGAAACCATAGTCAAGATGACGTTATGGCAGGTTTGTGGAAAAACCCAATGCATATACCCACTGTCTGCATGTCAAAAAATTATCTATACGAAATCTTTTCAGTGATTCCCATCTTAAATATGAATTCTGAGGAGAGAGATTTTACTGAGATGTCAAATGCAGTCAGTTTCAACAGCAGTTGTACTGACTGCGTTTTTACACCCTACAACACTAAGAAGGAAACCGGCAAAACAGTTTTATGCTCACCAGCATGGGGCACTTTTGATTAAATTTCGAGGGTTCAGCCAATTGAACTTTTTTTATCCACGTATTATTTGTACACAGTTATGGTTTATTCAGCTAGGAAAACCTACCTTTGTCAAAAAATGAACAATATTTTGGTGTCCAAAATACACCTGACAAATGTAATTCTTTACATTTTTGCTTTTGGCATTAAGAAAAGAATAATTTCTATGGGCGTTTCATGTATTGGGAGTCTTCTAACTCCAGGATTTCATAAAATGACAAATGGATTAGGGAAATCTGAAGGTGTTATTAAAAGTTTAATTCACTGAAGAGTCAAAATAATTGTGGGTGCGGAAAAGAAGTATATTTTCTCAAAAAACTTTTTTCTTTCAAAAAGAAAATCCAATTTATATCATTTGATTCCTATGATTAATGTCGTTCAGGAATTACACAGAAAAAGGAATTTATTCTTTTTCTCTTAATCTCTAAGGCTTAGAGAGTACATGGTTCCTGAAAATAATCTTTCCTAAGATTTAAAGAAGCAGCTAAATAGAAAAATGATGAATTAAAGGAGAGCCATGGTGACACATCGAGTATTTGATACCGTTATAATCCTCCTTTTTACAGTTACTAATTCAAATCTTTAGGAGCAACACATTCATTTCCATAAATACTAAAATGAGAGAGAGGAGAAAAGTGGTTTCTGGAAACACATGGAACAGCATGAGGCTAATGTATTATGGGACTCAGCCTACTTAATGCATATTTAAGCAGGGAGAGCTGGTCACTCTCCGGAAGGACGCAAAATGAATACAATGCTACAGGACCTTATTGATAGCCCCAAGTAGTATGTGCAGCCACAGGAAAAGCATCCCAGTAAAATAAATCGTCCAAAACAATTTTCAAATTGCTTTAAACTTCTTTTTTGGGACAGTATGCCTTTGGTATGAAGGTTAAGGAAACTGATAAAATGTCTCTTTTTCCTTAAAATTATCTTAAAGTAGTATGCAGCCTGAAACTCTCTGGGCACTTCTGCAGCGAGAGGCAGCAGTCCTGACTGCCCTTTGTGCTGTGGCACCAGGACCTAAATCATGGCACAGGAACACCTCACACAACGGGTGCCATGGATACAAGAACTGTCTTGCTGCCATCACGGATGACTGATGCACCCGACATTCCAAGTGCCCTGCTTTGTCCAAGGCATTTTCAATGCATTATTTACTTTAATCCTCATAATCATTTTGTCAAGGAAGGTGGGTTTTGCTCTCCCTATATTACCATGGAGGGAATCACTCGCCCAGTAAGGTTAATTCGTTTCCTGAGGTGCCCTGGCATTAAAGAACAGAAGTGCGTGATGTGAACCCAGTACTCTCCCTCTCTGTAACCTGTGGTCTTAGCCACTACATGTACTTCTCTGCTGTTTAAGAGACGTTTTTATATTTGATACTGATCACAATATTCAGGACTGAAAGCACAGTCAAGATGACGTTATGGGAGGTTGATGGAAAAAGCCAATGCGTATACCCAGTGTCTACATGTCAAAAAATTACCTATACGAAATCTTTTCAGTGATTCCCACCTTCAATATGAATTCTGAGGAGAGAGCTTTTGCTGAGATGTCAAATACAGTCAGTTTGAACAGCAGTTGTACTTACTGCGTTTTTATACCCTACAACACTAACAGGGAAACCTGCAAGACAGTTTTATGCTCACCAGCGTGGACGGCTTTTGATTAATTTCAAGCGTTCAATCTGTTACCTTTTTTTGTCCAGCGTTATTTGGACACAGTTCTGTTTGATTCAGCTAGGAAAATCTACATTTGTCTCAAAACGGACAGATTATTTTGGTGTCCAGATTATATTTGGTGTCAAAAAAATAGTTTTGTTTTATTCAGCTAGGAAAATCTACATTTGTCAACACACGGACAAATTATTTTGGTGTCCAAAATTCACCGGACAAATATCATTGTTTATAATTTTCATTTGGCATTAATAAAAGAATGATTTCTATGCGCGTTTCGTGGATTGGGACGTCTTCTGACTCCAGGGTTTCATAGAATGACAAATGGATTGTTGGGGGAAATCTGAAGCTTGTATTAAAAGTTTAACTCACTGAACATTCAGAACAATTGTGGGTGAGAAAAAGAAATATATCTTCCTCAATAAACTTTTCTTTTGAAAAAGGAAAAACAATTTATATCATTTGAATAATATGCTTTATGTCGTTCAGTAATTACACGGAAAGAGGAATTTGTTCTTTTTCTCTTAATCTCTAAGGCTTAGAGAGTACATGTTTCTTGAATATAATCTTTCCTAACATTTAAAAAAGCAGCTAAATAGAAAAATGATGAATTAAAGGAGAGCCATGGTGACAAATCGAGCTTTTGATACCATTATAATCCTCCTTTTTACAGAAACTAATTCAAATCTTTAGCAGCAACACATTCATTTCCACTTACACTAACATGAGAGAGGAAAAACGTGGTTTCTGGAAACACATAAAACAGCATAAGGCTAGTGTATTATGGGACTCAGCCTGCTTAATGCGTATTAAAGCAGCGAGAGCTGGTCACTCTCCGGAAGGAACTCAGAACGAATACAATGCTAAATGATAGCAACAAGTAGTATGTGCAGCCACAGGAAAAGCATCCAAGTAAAATAAATCTTCCAAAACATTTTTCAAATTGCTTTAAACTTCTTTTTTGGATAGTATGCCTTTGGTGTGAAGGTTAAGGAAACTGATAAAATGTCTCTTTTTCCTTAAAATTACCTTAAAGTAGTATGCATCCTGAAACTCCCTGGGCACGTCTGCAGCGAGAGGCAGCAGTCCCGAGTGCCCTTTATGCTGTGCCACCAGGCCCGAAATAATGGCATAGGAACACCTCACACAACGGGTGCCGTGGATACGAGAACTGCTCTTGCTGCCATCACGGATGAATGATGCACCCGACATTCCGAGCGCCATGCTTTGTCCGGGGCATTTTCAATGCATTATTTACTTTAATCCTCATAATCATTTTGTCAAGGAAGGTGGGTTTTACTCTCCCTATATTACCATGGAGGGTATCACACGCCCAGTAAGCTTAATTCGTTTCCTGAGCTGCCCTGGCTTATGGAACGGAAGTGCGCGATGTGAACCCAGTACTCTCCCTCTCTGTAACCTGTGGTCTTAGCCACTACATTTTCTTCACTGCGGTTGAAAAGACATTTTTACTTTTGATACTGATCACAATATTCAGGACTGAAAGCATAGTCATGATGACCTTATGGCAGGTTTTTGGACAAAGCCAATGCATATACCCAGTGTCTACCTGTCAAAAAATTACCCATACGAAATCTTTTCAGTGATTCCCTTCTTCAATATGAACTCAGAGGAGAGAGTTTTCGCTGAGATATCAAGTGCAGTAAGTTTGAACAGCAGTTGTACTAACTGCGTTTTTACACCCCTCAACTCTAAGAAGGAAACCTGCAAAACAGTTTTATGCTCACGAGCTCGGGGTGCTTTTGATTATATTTCAAGCGTTCAATCCATTATCCTTTTTTCTGTCCACGCGTAATATGTAGACACTTTTGTTTTATTCAGCTAGGAAAATCTACATTTGATGAAAAACGGACAGATTATTTTTGTGTCCAAAATTAACCGGACAAATTTCGTGCTTATAGTTTTCCTTTTGCCATTAATGAGAGAATAATTTCTATGCGTGCGTCATGTATTGGGACGTCTTCTGACTCCAGGATTTCATAGAATAACAAATGGATTGTTGGGGGATATCTGAAGCTTCTATTAAGAGTTTAATTCACTGAACATTCAGAACAATTGTGGGTGAGAAAAAGAAATATATCTTCCTCAATAAACTTTTCTTTTGAAAAAGGAAATGCAATTAATATCATTTGATTCCTATGCATTATGTCGTTCAGTAATTACAGAGAAAAATGAATTTGTTCTTTTTCTCTTAATCTCTAAGGCTTAGAGAGTACATGTTTCTTCAGAATAATCTTTCCTAAGGTTTAAAAAAGCAGGTAAATACAAAAATGATGAATTAAAGGAGAGCCAGGGTGACAAATCGAGCTTATGATACCGTTATAATCCTCCTTTTTACAGTAACTAATTAAAATCTTTAGCAGCAACACATTCATTTCCATTTACACTAAAATGAGAGAGGAAAAACGTGGTTTCTGGAAACACATAAAACAGCATAACGCTAGTGTATTATGGGACTCAGCCTGCTCAATGCGTGCGTATTTAAGCAGCAAGTGCTGGTCACTCTCCGGAAGGAACTCAAAACGAATACAATGCAAGATGATAGCCCCAAGTAGTATGTGCAGCCACAGGAAAAGCATCCAAGTAAAAAAAATCTTCCAAAACAATTTTCAAATTGCTTTAAACTTCTTTTTTGGGACAGTATGATTTTGGTGTGAAGGTAAAGGAATCTGATAAAATGACTCTTTTCCCTTAAAATTATCTTAAAGTAGTATGCAGCCTGAAACTCCCTGGGCACGTCTGCAGCGAGAGGCAGCAGTCCCGAGTGCCCTTTATGCTGTGCCACCAGGCCCGAAATCATGGCATAGGAACACCTCACACAACGGGTGCCGTGGATACGAGAACTGCTCTTGCTGCCATCACGGATGAATGATGCACCCGACATTCCGAGCGCCATGCTTTGTCCGGGGCATTTTCAATGCATTATTTACTTTAATCCTCATAATCATTTTGTCAAGGAAGGTGAGTTTTACTCTCCCTATATTACCATGGAGGGTATCACACGCCCAGTAAGCTTAATTCGTTTCCTGAGCTGCCCTGGCTTAAGGAACGGAAGTGCGCGATGTGAACCCAGTACTCTCCCTCTCTGTAACCTGTGGTCTTAGCCACTACATGTTCTTCACTGCGGTTGAAAAGACATTTTTACTTTTGATACTGATCACAATATTCAGGACTGAAAGCATAGTCATGATGACCTTATGGCAGGTTTTTGGACAAAGCCAATACATATACCCAGTGTCTTCAAGTCAAAAAATTACCAATACGAAATCTGTTCAGTGATTCCCTTCTTCAATATGAATTCAGAGGAGAGAGTTTTTGCTGAGATGTCAAATGCAGTCACTTTGAACAGCAGTTGTACTTACTGCGTTTTTACACCCTACAACTCTAAGAAGGAAACCTGCAAAACAGTTTTATGCTCACCAGCTTGGGGGGATTTTGATTAAATTTCAAACGTTCAATCCATTAACCTTTTTTGTCCTCGCGTAATTTGTACACAGTTTTGTTTTATTCAGCTAGGAAAATCTACATTCGTCAAAAAACGGACAGATTATTTTGGTGTCCAAAATTCACCGGACAAATATCTTTGTTTATAATTTTCATTTGGCATTAATAAAAGAATAATTTCTATGTGCGTTTCGTGGATTGGGACGTCTTCTGTCTCCAGGGTTTCATAGAATGACAAATGGATTGTTGGGGGAAATCTGAAGCTTGTATTAAAAGTTTATTTCACTGAACATTCAGAACAATTGTGGGTGAGAAAAAGAAATATATCTTCCTCAATGAACTTTTCTTTTGAAAAAGGAAAAACAATTTATATCATTTGAATAATATGCTTTATGTCGTTCAGTAATTACAAGGAAAAAGGAATTTGTTCTTTTTCTCTTAATCTCTAAGGCTTAGAGAGTACATGTTTCTTCAGAATAATCTTTCCTAAGGTTTAAAAAAGCAGGTAAATACAAAAATGATGAATTAAAGGAGAGCCAGGGTGACAAATCGAGCTTATGATACCGTTATAATCCTCCTTTTTACAGTAACTAATTAAAATCTTTAGCAGCAACACATTCATTTCCATTTACACTAAAATGAGAGAGGAAAAACGTGGTTTCTGGAAACACATAAAACAGCATAACGCTAGTGTATTATGGGACTGAGCCTGCTCAATGCGTGCGTATTTAAGCAGCAAGAGCTGGTCACTCTCCGGAAGGAACTCAAAACGAATACAATGCTAGATGATAGCCCCAAGTAGTATGTGCAGCCACAGGAAAAGCATCCAAGTAAAAAAAATCTTCCAAAACAATTTTCAAATTGCTTTAAACTTCTTTTTTGGGACAGTATGATTTTGGTGTGAAGGTAAAGGAATCTGATAAAATGACTCTTTTTCCTTAAAATTATCTTAAAGTAGTATGCAGCCTGAAACTCCCTGGGCACGTCTGCAGCGAGAGGCAGCAGTCCCGAGTGCCCTTTATGCTGTGCCACCAGGCCCGAAATCATGGCATAGGAACACCTCACACAACGGGTGCCGTGGATACAAGAACTGCTCTTGCTGCCATCACGGATGAATGATGCACCCGACATTCCGAGCGCCATGCTTTGTCCGGGGCATTTTCAATGCATTATTTACTTTAATCCTCATAATCATTTTGTCAAGGAAGGTGGGTTTTACTCTCCCTATATTACCATGGAGGGTATCACACGCCCAGTAAGCTTAATTCGTTTCCTGAGCTGCCCTGGCTTAAGGAACGGACGTGCGCGATGTGAACCCAGTACTCTCCCTCTCTGTAACCTGTGGTCTTAGCCACTACATGTTCTTCACTGCGGTTGAAAAGACATTTTTACTTTTGATACTGATCACAATATTCAGGACTGAAAGCATAGTCATGATGACCTTATGGCAGGTTTTTGGACAAAGCCAATACATATACCCAGTGTCTTCAAGTCAAAAAATTACCAATACGAAATCTGTTCAGTGATTCCCTTCTTCAATATGAATTCAGAGGAGAGAGTTTTTGCTGAGATGTCAAATGCAGTCACTTTGAACAGCAGTTGTACTTACTGCGTTTTTACACCCTACAACTCTAAGAAGGAAACCTGCAAAACAGTTTTATGCTCACCAGCTTGGGGGGATTTTGATTAAATTTCAAGCGTTCAATCCATTAACCTTTTTTGTCCTCGCGTAATTTGTACACAGTTTTGTTTTATTCAGCTAGGAAAATCTACATTCGTCAAAAAACGGACAGATTATTTTGGTGTCCAAAATTCACCGGACAAATATCTTTGTTTATAATTTTCATTTGGCATTAATAAAAGAATAATTTCTATGTGCGTTTCGTGGATTGGGACGTCTTCTGTCTCCCGGGTTTCATAGAATGACAAATGGATTGTTGGGGGAAATCTGAAGCTTGTATTAAAAGTTTATTTCACTGAACATTCAGAACAATTGTGGGTGAGAAAAAGAAATATATCTTCCTCAATGAACTTTTCTTTTGAAAAAGGAAAAACAATTTATATCATTTAAATAATATGCTTTATGTCGTTCAGTAATTACAAGGAAAAAGGAATTTGTTCTTTTTCTCTTAATCTCTAAGGCTTAGAGAGTACATGTTTCTTCAGAATAATCTTTCCTAAGGTTTAAAAAAGCAGGTAAATACAAAAATGATGAAGTAAAGGAGAGCCAGGGTGACAAATCGAGCTTATGATACCGTTATAATCCTCCTTTTTACAGTAACTAATTAAAATCTTTAGCAGCAACATTCATTTCCATTTACACTAAAATGAGAGAGGAAAAACGTGGTTTCTGGAAACACATAAAACAGCATAAGGCTAGTGTATTATGGGACTGAGCCTGCTCAATGCGTGCGTATTTAAGCAGCAAGAGCTGGTCACTCTCCGGAAGGAACTCAAAACGAATACAATGCTAGATGATAGCCCCAAGTAGTATGTGCAGCCACAGGAAAAGCATCCAAGTAAAAAAAATCTTCCAAAACAATTTTCAAATTGCTTTAAACTTCTTTTTTGGGACAGTATGATTTTGGTGTGAAGGTAAAGGAATCTGATAAAATGACTCTTTTTCCTTAAAATTGTCTTAAAGTAGTATGCAGCCTGAAACTCCCTGGGCACGTCTGCAGCGAGAGGCAGCAGTCCCGAGTGCCCTTTATGCTGTGCCACCAGGCCCGAAATCATGGCATAGGAACACCTCACACAACGGGTGCCGTGGATACGAGAACTGCTCTTGCTGCCATCACGGATGAATGATGCACCCGACATTCCGAGCGCCATGCTTTGTCCGGGGCATTTTCAATGCATTATTTACTTTAATCCTCATAATCATTTTGTCAAGGAAGGTGGGTTTTACTCTCCCTATATTACCATGGAGGGTATCACACGCCCAGTAAGCTTAATTCGTTTCCTGAGCTGCCCTGGCTTAAGGAACGGACGTGCGCGGTGTGAACCCAGTACTCTCCCTCTCTGTAACCTGTGGTCTTAGCCACTACATGTTCTTCACTGCGGTTGAAAAGACATTTTTACTTTTGATACTGATCACAATATTCAGGACTGAAAGCATAGTCATGATGACCTTATGGCAGGTTTTTGGACAAAGCCAATGCATATACCCAGTGTCTTCAAGTCAAAAAATTACCAATACGAAATCTGTTCAGTGATTCCCTTCTTCAATATGAATTCAGAGGAGAGAGTTTTTGCTGAGATGTCAAATGCAGTCACTTTGAACAGCAGTTGTACTTACTGCGTTTTTACACCCTACAACTCTAAGAAGGAAACCTGCAAAACAGTTTTATGCTCACCAGCTTGGGGGGATTTTGATTAAATTTCAAGCGTTCAATCCATTAACCTTTTTTGTCCTCGAGTAATTTGTACACAGTTTTGTTTTATTCAGCTAGGAAAATCTACATTCGTCAAAAAACGGACAGATTATTTTGGTGTCCAAAATTCACCGGACAAATATCATTGTTTATAATTTTCATTTGGCATTAATAAAAGAATAATTTCTATGTGCGTTTCGTGGATTGGGACGTCTTCTGTCTCCAGGGTTTCATAGAATGACAAATGGATTGTTGGGGGAAATCTGAAGCTTGTATTAAAAGTTTATTTCACTGAACATTCAGAACAATTGTGGGTGAGAAAAAGAAATATATCTTCCTCAATAAACTTTTCTTTTGAAAAAGGAAAACAATTTATATCATTTGAATAATATGCTTTATGTCGTTCAGTAATTACATGGAAAAAGGAATTTGTTCTTTTTCTCTTAATCTCTAAGGCTTAGAGAGTACATGTTTCTTGAATATAATCTTTCCTAACATTTAAAGAAGCAGCTAAATAGAAAAATGATGAATTAAAGGAGAGCCATGGTGACAAATCGAGCTTTTGATACCATTAAAATCCTCCTTTTTACAGAAACTAATTCAAATCTTTAGCAGCAACACATTCATTTCCACTTACACTAAAATGAGAGAGGAAAAACGTGGTTTCTGGAAACACATAAAACAGCATAAGGCTAGTGTATTATGGGACTCAGCCTGCTTAATGCGTATTTAAGCAGCGAGAGCTGGTAACTCTCCGGAAGGAACTCAAAACGAATACAATGCTACATGATAGCACCAAGTAGTATGTGCAGCCACAGGAAAAGCATCCAAGTAAAATAAGTCTTCCAAAACATTTTTCAAATTGCTTTAATCTTCTTTTTTGGATAGTATGACTTTGGTGTGAAGGTTAAGGAAACTGATAAAATATCTCTTTTTCCTTAAAATTATCTTAAAGTAGTATGCAGCCTGAAACTCTCTGGGCACTTCTGCAGCGAGAGGCAGCAGTCCTGAGTTCCCTTTATGCTGTGGCACCAGGCCCGAAATCATGGCATAGGAACACCTCACGCAACGGGTGCCATGGATACAAGAACTGCTCTTGTTGCCATCACGGATGACTGACGCACCCGATATTCCAAGCGCCCTGCTTTGTCCGAGGCATTTTCAATGAATTATTTACTTTAATCCTCATAATCATTTTGTCAAAGAAGGTGGGTTTTATTCTCCCTATACTACCATGGAGGGTATCACACGCCCAGTAAGCTTAATTCGTTTCCTGAGCTGCCCTGGCTTAAGGAACGGAAGTGCGCGATGTTAACCCAGTACTCTCCCTCTCTGTAACCTGTGTTCTTAGCCACTACATGTACTTAACTGCTGTTGAAAAGACACTTTTATATTTGATAGTGATCACAATATTCAGGGCTGAAAGCATTGACAAGATGACGTTAGGGCAGTTTGATGGAAAAAGCCACTGCATATACCCAGTGTCTACATGTCAAAAAATTACCTATACGAAATCTTTTCAGTGATTCCCTTCTTCAATATGAACTCAGAGGAGAGAGTTTTCGCTGAGATATCAAGTGCAGTAAGTTTGAACAGCAGTTGTACTAACTGCGTTTTTACACCCCTCAACTCTAAGAAGGAAACCTGCAAAACCGTTTTATGCTCACCAGCTCGGGGTGCTTTTGATTATATTTAAAGCGTTCAATCCATTATCCTTTTTTCTGTCCACGCGTAATATGTAGACAGTTTTGTTTTATTCAGCTAGGAAAATCTACATTTGAGAAAAAACGGACAGATTATTTTTGTGTCCAAAATTCACCGGACAAATATCGTTGCTTATAGTTTTCCTTTTGCCATTAATGAGAGAATAATTTCTATGCGTGCGTCATGTATTGGGACGTCTTCTGACTCCAGGATTTCATAGAATAACAAATGGATTGTTGGGGGAAATCTGAAGCTTGTATTAAAAGTTTAACTCACTGAACATTCAGAACAATTGTGGGTGAGAAAAAGAAATATATCTTCCTCAATAAACTTTTCTTTTGAAAAAGGAAAAACAATTTATATCATTTGAATAATATGCTTTATGTCGTTCAGTAATTACACGGAAAGAGGAATTTGTTCTTTTTCTCTTAATCTCTAAGGCTTAGAGAGTACATGTTTCTTGAATATAATCTTTCCTAACATTTAAAAAAGCAGCTAAATAGAAAAATGATGAATTAAAGGAGAGCCATGGTGACAAATCGAGCTTTTGATACCATTATAATCCTCCTTTTTACAGAAACTAATTCAAATCTTTAGCAGCAACACATTCATTTCCACTTACACTAACATGAGAGAGGAAAAACGTGGTTTCTGGAAACACATAAAACAGCATAAGGCTAGTGTATTATGGGACTCAGCCTGCTTAATGCGTATTAAAGCAGCGAGAGCTGGTCACTCTCCGGAAGGAACTCAGAACGAATACAATGCTAAATGATAGCAACAAGTAGTATGTGCAGCCACAGGAAAAGCATCCAAGTAAAATAAATCTTCCAAAACATTTTTCAAATTGCTTTAAACTTCTTTTTTGGATAGTATGCCTTTGGTGTGAAGGTTAAGGAAACTGATAAAATGTCTCTTTTTCCTTAAAATTACCTTAAAGTAGTATGCATCCTGAAACTCCCTGGGCACGTCTGCAGCGAGAGGCAGCAGTCCCGAGTGCCCTTTATGCTGTGCCACCAGGCCCGAAATAATGGCATAGGAACACCTCACACAACGGGTGCCGTGGATACGAGAACTGCTCTTGCTGCCATCACGGATGAATGATGCACCCGACATTCCGAGCGCCATGCTTTGTCCGGGGCATTTTCAATGCATTATTTACTTTAATCCTCATAATCATTTTGTCAAGGAAGGTGGGTTTTACTCTCCCTATATTACCATGGAGGGTATCACACGCCCAGTAAGCTTAATTCGTTTCCTGAGCTGCCCTGGCTTATGGAACGGAAGTGCGCGATGTGAACCCAGTACTCTCCCTCTCTGTAACCTGTGGTCTTAGCCACTACATTTTCTTCACTGCGGTTGAAAAGACATTTTTACTTTTGATACTGATCACAATATTCAGGACTGAAAGCATAGTCATGATGACCTTATGGCAGGTTTTTGGACAAAGCCAATGCATATACCCAGTGTCTACCTGTCAAAAAATTACCCATACGAAATCTTTTCAGTGATTCCCTTCTTCAATATGAACTCAGAGGAGAGAGTTTTCGCTGAGATATCAAGTGCAGTAAGTTTGAACAGCAGTTGTACTAACTGCGTTTTTACACCCCTCAACTCTAAGAAGGAAACCTGCAAAACAGTTTTATGCTCACGAGCTCGGGGTGCTTTTGATTATATTTCAAGCGTTCAATCCATTATCCTTTTTTCTGTCCACGCGTAATATGTAGACACTTTTGTTTTATTCAGCTAGGAAAATCTACATTTGATGAAAAACGGACAGATTATTTTTGTGTCCAAAATTAACCGGACAAATTTCGTGCTTATAGTTTTCCTTTTGCCATTAATGAGAGAATAATTTCTATGCGTGCGTCATGTATTGGGACGTCTTCTGACTCCAGGATTTCATAGAATAACAAATGGATTGTTGGGGGATATCTGAAGCTTCTATTAAGAGTTTAATTCACTGAACATTCAGAACAATTGTGGGTGAGAAAAAGAAATATATCTTCCTCAATAAACTTTTCTTTTGAAAAAGGAAATGCAATTAATATCATTTGATTCCTATGCATTATGTCGTTCAGTAATTACAGAGAAAAATGAATTTGTTCTTTTTCTCTTAATCTCTAAGGCTTAGAGAGTACATGTTTCTTCAGAATAATCTTTCCTAAGGTTTAAAAAAGCAGGTAAATACAAAAATGATGAATTAAAGGAGAGCCAGGGTGACAAATCGAGCTTATGATACCGTTATAATCCTCCTTTTTACAGTAACTAATTAAAATCTTTAGCAGCAACACATTCATTTCCATTTACACTAAAATGAGAGAGGAAAAACGTGGTTTCTGGAAACACATAAAACAGCATAACGCTAGTGTATTATGGGACTCAGCCTGCTCAATGCGTGCGTATTTAAGCAGCAAGTGCTGGTCACTCTCCGGAAGGAACTCAAAACGAATACAATGCAAGATGATAGCCCCAAGTAGTATGTGCAGCCACAGGAAAAGCATCCAAGTAAAAAAAATCTTCCAAAACAATTTTCAAATTGCTTTAAACTTCTTTTTTGGGACAGTATGATTTTGGTGTGAAGGTAAAGGAATCTGATAAAATGACTCTTTTCCCTTAAAATTATCTTAAAGTAGTATGCAGCCTGAAACTCCCTGGGCACGTCTGCAGCGAGAGGCAGCAGTCCCGAGTGCCCTTTATGCTGTGCCACCAGGCCCGAAATCATGGCATAGGAACACCTCACACAACGGGTGCCGTGGATACGAGAACTGCTCTTGCTGCCATCACGGATGAATGATGCACCCGACATTCCGAGCGCCATGCTTTGTCCGGGGCATTTTCAATGCATTATTTACTTTAATCCTCATAATCATTTTGTCAAGGAAGGTGAGTTTTACTCTCCCTATATTACCATGGAGGGTATCACACGCCCAGTAAGCTTAATTCGTTTCCTGAGCTGCCCTGGCTTAAGGAACGGAAGTGCGCGATGTGAACCCAGTACTCTCCCTCTCTGTAACCTGTGGTCTTAGCCACTACATGTTCTTCACTGCGGTTGAAAAGACATTTTTACTTTTGATACTGATCACAATATTCAGGACTGAAAGCATAGTCATGATGACCTTATGGCAGGTTTTTGGACAAAGCCAATACATATACCCAGTGTCTTCAAGTCAAAAAATTACCAATACGAAATCTGTTCAGTGATTCCCTTCTTCAATATGAATTCAGAGGAGAGAGTTTTTGCTGAGATGTCAAATGCAGTCACTTTGAACAGCAGTTGTACTTACTGCGTTTTTACACCCTACAACTCTAAGAAGGAAACCTGCAAAACAGTTTTATGCTCACCAGCTTGGGGGGATTTTGATTAAATTTCAAACGTTCAATCCATTAACCTTTTTTGTCCTCGCGTAATTTGTACACAGTTTTGTTTTATTCAGCTAGGAAAATCTACATTCGTCAAAAAACGGACAGATTATTTTGGTGTCCAAAATTCACCGGACAAATATCTTTGTTTATAATTTTCATTTGGCATTAATCAAAGAATAATTTCTATGTGCGTTTCGTGGATTGGGACGTCTTCTGTCTCCAGGGTTTCATAGAATGACAAATGGATTGTTGGGGGAAATCTGAAGCTTGTATTAAAAGTTTATTTCACTGAACATTCAGAACAATTGTGGGTGAGAAAAAGAAATATATCTTCCTCAATGAACTTTTCTTTTGAAAAAGGAAAAACAATTTATATCATTTGAATAATATGCTTTATGTCGTTCAGTAATTACAAGGAAAAAGGAATTTGTTCTTTTTCTCTTAATCTCTAAGGCTTAGAGAGTACATGTTTCTTCAGAATAATCTTTCCTAAGGTTTAAAAAAGCAGGTAAATACAAAAATGATGAATTAAAGGAGAGCCAGGGTGACAAATCGAGCTTATGATACCGTTATAATAATCCTTTTTACAGTAACTAATTAAAATCTTTAGCAGCAACACATTCATTTCCATTTACACTAAAATGAGAGAGGAAAAACGTGGTTTCTGGAAACACATAAAACAGCATAACGCTAGTGTATTATGGGACTGAGCCTGCTCAATGCGTGCGTATTTAAGCAGCAAGAGCTGGTCACTCTCCGGAAGGAACTCAAAACGAATACAATGCTAGATGATAGCCCCAAGTAGTATGTGCAGCCACAGGAAAAGCATCCAAGTAAAAAAAATCTTCCAAAACAATTTTCAAATTGCTTTAAACTTCTTTTTGGGGACAGTATGATTTTGGTGTGAAGGTAAAGGAATCTGATAAAATGACTCTTTTTCCTTAAAATTATCTTAAAGTAGTATGCAGCCTGAAACTCCCTGGGCACGTCTGCAGCGAGAGGCAGCAGTCCCGAGTGCCCTTTATGCTGTGCCACCAGGCCCGAAATCATGGCATAGGAACACCTCACACAACGGGTGCCGTGGATACAAGAACTGCTCTTGCTGCCATCACGGATGAATGATGCACCCGACATTCCGAGCGCCATGCTTTGTCCGGGGCATTTTCAATGCATTATTTACTTTAATCCTCATAATCATTTTGTCAAGGAAGGTGGGTTTTACTCTCCCTATATTACCATGGAGGGTATCACACGCCCAGTAAGCTTAATTCGTTTCCTGAGCTGCCCTGGCTTAAGGAACGGACGTGCGCGATGTGAACCCAGTACTCTCCCTCTCTGTAACCTGTGGTCTTAGCCACTACATGTTCTTCACTGCGGTTGAAAAGACATTTTTACTTTTGATACTGATCACAATATTCAGGACTGAAAGCATAGTCATGATGACCTTATGGCAGGTTTTTGGACAAAGCCAATACATATACCCAGTGTCTTCAAGTCAAAAAATTACCAATACGAAATCTGTTCAGTGATTCCCTTCTTCAATATGAATTCAGAGGAGAGAGTTTTTGCTGAGATGTCAAATGCAGTCACTTTGAACAGCAGTTGTACTTACTGCGTTTTTACACCCTACAACTCTAAGAAGGAAACCTGCAAAACAGTTTTATGCTCACCAGCTTGGGGGGATTTTGATTAAATTTCAAGCGTTCAATCCATTAACCTTTTTTGTCCTCGCGTAATTTGTACACAGTTTTGTTTTATTCAGCTAGGAAAATCTACATTCGTCAAAAAACGGACAGATTATTTTGGTGTCCAAAATTCACCGGACAAATATCTTTGTTTATAATTTTCATTTGGCATTAATAAAAGAATAATTTCTATGTGCGTTTCGTGGATTGGGACGTCTTCTGTCTCCCGGGTTTCATAGAATGACAAATGGATTGTTGGGGGAAATCTGAAGCTTGTATTAAAAGTTTATTTCACTGAACATTCAGAACAATTGTGGGTGAGAAAAAGAAATATATCTTCCTCAATGAACTTTTCTTTTGAAAAAGGAAAAACAATTTATATCATTTAAATAATATGCTTTATGTCGTTCAGTAATTACAAGGAAAAAGGAATTTGTTCTTTTTCTCTTAATCTCTAAGGCTTAGAGAGTACATGTTTCTTCAGAATAATCTTTCCTAAGGTTTAAAAAAGCAGGTAAATACAAAAATGATGAAGTAAAGGAGAGCCAGGGTGACAAATCGAGCTTATGATACCGTTATAATCCTCCTTTTTACAGTAACTAATTAAAATCTTTAGCAGCAACATTCATTTCCATTTACACTAAAATGAGAGAGGAAAAACGTGGTTTCTGGAAACACATAAAACAGCATAAGGCTAGTGTATTATGGGACTGAGCCTGCTCAATGCGTGCGTATTTAAGCAGCAAGAGCTGGTCACTCTCCGGAAGGAACTCAAAACGAATACAATGCTAGATGATAGCCCCAAGTAGTATGTGCAGCCACAGGAAAAGCATCCAAGTAAAAAAAATCTTCCAAAACAATTTTCAAATTGCTTTAAACTTCTTTTTTGGGACAGTATGATTTTGGTGTGAAGGTAAAGGAATCTGATAAAATGACTCTTTTTCCTTAAAATTGTCTTAAAGTAGTATGCAGCCTGAAACTCCCTGGGCACGTCTGCAGCGAGAGGCAGCAGTCCCGAGTGCCCTTTATGCTGTGCCACCAGGCCCGAAATCATGGCATAGGAACACCTCACACAACGGGTGCCGTGGATACGAGAACTGCTCTTGCTGCCATCACGGATGAATGATGCACCCGACATTCCGAGCGCCATGCTTTGTCCGGGGCATTTTCAATGCATTATTTACTTTAATCCTCATAATCATTTTGTCAAGGAAGGTGGGTTTTACTCTCCCTATATTACCATGGAGGGTATCACACGCCCAGTAAGCTTAATTCGTTTCCTGAGCTGCCCTGGCTTAAGGAACGGAAGTGCGCGATGTGAACCCAGTACTCTCCCTCTCTGTAACCTGTGGTCTTAGCCACTACATGTACTTCACTGCTGTTGAAAAGACATTTTTATATTTGATACTGATCACAATATTCAGGACTGAAAGCATAGTCATGATGACGTTATGGCAGGTTTGTGGACAAAGCCAATGCATATACCCCGTGTCTACAAGTCAAAAAATTACCAATACGAAATCTGTTCAGTGATTCCCTTCTTCAATATGAATTCAGAGGAGAGAGTTTTTGCTGAGATGTCAAATGCAGTCACTTTGAACAGCAGTTGTACTTACTGCGTTTTTACACCCTACAACTCTAAGAAGGAAACCTGCAAAACAGTTTTATGCTCACCAGCTTGGGGGGATTTTGATTAAATTTCAAGCGTTCAATCCATTAACCTTTTTTGTCCTCGAGTAATTTGTACACAGTTTTGTTTTATTCAGCTAGGAAAATCTACATTCGTCAAAAAACGGACAGATTATTTTGGTGTCCAAAATTCACCGGACAAATATCATTGTTTATAATTTTCATTTGGCATTAATAAAAGAATAATTTCTATGTGCGTTTCGTGGATTGGGACGTCTTCTGTCTCCAGGGTTTCATAGAATGACAAATGGATTGTTGGGGGAAATCTGAAGCTTGTATTAAAAGTTTATTTCACTGAACATTCAGAACAATTGTGGGTGAGAAAAAGAAATATATCTTCCTCAATAAACTTTTCTTTTGAAAAAGGAAAACAATTTATATCATTTGAATAATATGCTTTATGTCGTTCAGTAATTACATGGAAAAAGGAATTTGTTCTTTTTCTCTTAATCTCTAAGGCTTAGAGAGTACATGTTTCTTGAATATAATCTTTCCTAACATTTAAAGAAGCAGCTAAATAGAAAAATGATGAATTAAAGGAGAGCCATGGTGACAAATCGAGCTTTTGATACCATTAAAATCCTCCTTTTTACAGAAACTAATTCAAATCTTTAGCAGCAACACATTCATTTCCACTTACACTAAAATGAGAGAGGAAAAACGTGGTTTCTGGAAACACATAAAACAGCATAAGGCTAGTGTATTATGGGACTCAGCCTGCTTAATGCGTATTTAAGCAGCGAGAGCTGGTAACTCTCCGGAAGGAACTCAAAACGAATACAATGCTACATGATAGCACCAAGTAGTATGTGCAGCCACAGGAAAAGCATCCAAGTAAAATAAGTCTTCCAAAACATTTTTCAAATTGCTTTAATCTTCTTTTTTGGATAGTATGACTTTGGTGTGAAGGTTAAGGAAACTGATAAAATATCTCTTTTTCCTTAAAATTATCTTAAAGTAGTATGCAGCCTGAAACTCTCTGGGCACTTCTGCAGCGAGAGGCAGCAGTCCTGAGTTCCCTTTATGCTGTGGCACCAGGCCCGAAATCATGGCATAGGAACACCTCACGCAACGGGTGCCATGGATACAAGAACTGCTCTTGTTGCCATCACGGATGACTGACGCACCCGATATTCCAAGCGCCCTGCTTTGTCCGAGGCATTTTCAATGAATTATTTACTTTAATCCTCATAATCATTTTGTCAAAGAAGGTGGGTTTTATTCTCCCTATACTACCATGGAGGGTATCACACGCCCAGTAAGCTTAATTCGTTTCCTGAGCTGCCCTGGCTTAAGGAACGGAAGTGCGCGATGTTAACCCAGTACTCTCCCTCTCTGTAACCTGTGTTCTTAGCCACTACATGTACTTAACTGCTGTTGAAAAGACACTTTTATATTTGATAGTGATCACAATATTCAGGGCTGAAAGCATTGACAAGATGACGTTAGGGCAGTTTGATGGAAAAAGCCACTGCATATACCCAGTGTCTACATGTCAAAAAATTACCTATACGAAATCTTTTCAGTGATTCCCTTCTTCAATATGAACTCAGAGGAGAGAGTTTTCGCTGAGATATCAAGTGCAGTAAGTTTGAACAGCAGTTGTACTAACTGCGTTTTTACACCCCTCAACTCTAAGAAGGAAACCTGCAAAACCGTTTTATGCTCACCAGCTCGGGGTGCTTTTGATTATATTTCAAGCGTTCAATCCATTATCCTTTTTTCTGTCCACGCGTAATATGTAGACAGTTTTGTTTTATTCAGCTAGGAAAATCTACATTTGAGAAAAAACGGACAGATTATTTTTGTGTCCAAAATTCACCGGACAAATATCGTTGCTTATAGTTTTCCTTTTGCCATTAATGAGAGAATAATTTCTATGCGTGCGTCATGTATTGGGACGTCTTCTGACTCCAGGATTTCATAGAATAACAAATGGATTGTTGGGGGATATCTGAAGCTTCTATTAAGAGTTTAATTCACTGAACATTCAGAACAATTGTGGGTGAGAAAAAGAAATATATCTTCCTCAATAAACTTTTCTTTTGAAAAAGGAAATGCAATTTATATCATTTGATTCCTATGCATTATGTCGTTCAGTAATTACAGAGAAAAATGAATTTGTTCTTTTTCTCTTAATCTCTAAGGCTGAGAGAGTACATGTTTCTTCAGAATAATCTTTCCTAAGGTTTAAAAAAGCAGGTAAATACAAAAATGATGAATTAAAGGAGAGCCATGGTGACAAATCGAGCTTATGATACCGTTATAATCCTCCTTTTTACAGTAACTAATTCAAATCTTTAGCAGCAACACATTCATTTCCATTTACACTAAAATGAGAGAGGAAAAACGTGGTTTCTGGAAACACATAAAACATCATAACGCTATTGTATTATGGGACTCAGCCTGCTCAATGCGTGCGTATTTAAGCAGCAAGAGCTGGTCACTCTCCGGAAGGAACTCAAAACGAATACAATGCTAGATGATAGCCCCAAGTAGTATGTGCAGCCACAGGAAAAGCATCCAAGTAAAAAAAATCTTCCAAAACAATTTTCAAATTGCTTTAAACTTCTTTTTTGGGACAGTATGATTTTGGTGTGAAGGTAAAGGAATCTGATAAAACGACTCTTTTTCCTTAAAATTATCTTAAAGTAGTATGCAGCCTGAAACTCCCTGGGCACGTCTGCAGCGAGAGGCAGCAGTCCCGAGTGCCCTTTATGCTGTGCCACCAGGCCCGAAATCATGGCATAGGAACACCTCACACAACGGGTGCCGTGGATACGAGAACTGCTCTTGCTGCCATCACGGATGAATGATGCACCCGACATTCCAAGCGCCATGCTTTGTCCGGGGCATTTTCAATGCATTATTTACTTTAATCCTCATAATCATTTTGTCAAGGAAGGTGGGTTTTACTCTCCCTATATTACTATGGAGGGTATCACACGCCCAGTAAGCTTAATTCGTTTCCTGTGCTGCCCTTGCATTAAGGAACGGAACTGCGCGATGTGAACCCAGTACTCTCCCTCCCTGTAACCTGTGGTCTTAGGCACTACATGTACTTCACTGCTGTTGAAAAGACATTTTTATATTTGATACTGATCACAATATTCAAGACCTAAAGCATAGTCATGATGACGTTATAGCAGGTTTTTGGACAAAGCCAATGCATATACCCAGTGTCTTCAAGTCAAAAAATTACCAATACGAAATCTGTTCATTGATTTCCTTCTTCAATATGAATTCAGAGGAGAGAGTTTTTGCTGAGATGTCAAATGCTGTCACTTTGAACAGCAGTTGAACTTACTGCGTTTTTACACCCTACAACTCTAAGAAGGAAACCTGCAAAACAGTTTTATGCTCACCAGCTCGGGGTGCTTCTGATTAAATTTCAAGCGTTCAATCCATTAACCTTTTTTGTCCACGCGTAATTTGTACACAGTTTTCTTTTATTCAGCTAGGAAAATCTACATTCGTCAAAAAACGGACAGATTATTTTTGTGTCCAAAATTCACCGGACAAATATCATTGTTTATAATTTTCATTTGGCATTAATAAAAGAATAATTTCTATGCGCGTTTCGTGGATTGGGACGTCTTCTGACTCCAGGGTTTCATAGAATGACAAATGGATTGTTGGGGGAAATCTGAAGCTTGTATTAAAAGTTTAACTCACTGAACATTCAGAACAATTGTGGGTGAGAAAAAGAAATATATCTTCCTCAATAAACTATTCTTTTGAAAAAGGAAAAACAATTTATATCATTTGAATAATATGCTTTATGTCGTTCAGTAATTACACGGAAAGAGGAATTTGTTCTTTTTCTCTTAATCTCTAAGGCTTAGAGAGAACATGTTTCTTGAATATAATCTTTCCTAACATTTAAAGAAGCAGCTAAATAGAAAAATGATGAATTAAAGGAGAGCCATGGTGACAAATCGAGCTTTTGATACCATTATAATCCTCCTTTTTACAGAAACTAATTCAAATCTTTAGCAGCAACACTTTCATTTCCACTTACACTAACATGAGAGAGGAAAAACGTGGTTTCTGGAAACACATAAAACAGCATAAGGCTAGTGTATTATGGGACTCAGCCTGCTTAATGCGTATTTAAGCAGCGAGAGCTGGTCACTCTCCGGAAGGAACTCAGAACGAATACAATGCTAAATGATAGCACCAAGTAGTATGTGCAGCCACAGGAAAAGCATCCAAGTAAAATAAATCTTCCAAAACATTTTTCAAATTGCTTTAAACTTCTTTTTTGGATAGTATGCCTTTGGTGTGAAGGTTAAGGAAACTGATAAAATGTCTCTTTTTCCTTAAAATTACCTTAAAGTAGTATGCATCCTGAAACTCCCTGGGCACGTCTGCAGCGAGAGGCAGCAGTCCCGAGTGCCCTTTATGCTGTGCCACCAGGCCCGAAATCATGGCATAGGAACACCTCACACAACGGGTGCCGTGGATACGAGAACTTCTCTTGCTGCCATCACGGATGAATGATGCACCCGACATTCCGAGCGCCATGCTTTGTCCGGGGCATTTTCAATGCATTATTTACTTTAATCCTCATAATCATTTTGTCAAGGAAGGTGGGTTTTATTCTCCCTATACTACCATGGAGGGTATCACACGCGCAGTAAGCTTAATTCGTTTCCTGAGCTGCCCTGGCTTAAGGAACGGAAGTGCGCGATGTGAACCCAGTACTCTCCCTCTCTGTAACCTGCGTCCTTAGCCACTACATGTACTTAACTGCTGTTGAAAAGACATTTTTATATTTGATAGTAATCACAATATTCAGGGCTGAAAGCATTGACAAGATGACGTTAGGGCAGTTTGATGGAAAAAGCCACTGCATATACCCAGTGTCTACATGTCAAAAAATTACCTATACGAAATCTTTTCAGTGATTCCCTTCTTCAATATGAACTCAGAGGAGAGAGTTTTCGCTGAGATATCAAGTGCAGTAAGTTTGAACAGCAGTTGTACTAACTGCGTTTTTACACCCCTCAACTCTAAGAAGGAAACCTGCAAAACAGTTTTATGCTCACCAGCTCGGGGTGCTTTTGATTATATTTCAAGCGTTCAATCCATTATCCTTTTTTCTGTCCACGCGTAATATGTAGACACTTTTGTTTTATTCAGCTAGGAAAATCTACATTTGAGAAAAAACGGACAGATTACTTTTGTGTCCAAAATTCACCGGACAAATATCGTTGCTTATAGTTTTCCTTTTGCCATTAATGAGAGAATAATTTCTATGCGTGCGTCATGTATTGGGACGTCTTCTGACTCCAGGATTTCATAGAATAACAAATGGATTGTTGGGGGATATCTGAAGCTTCTATTAAGAGTTTAATTCACTGAACATTCAGAACAATTGTGGGTGAGAAAAAGAAATATATCTTCCTCAATAAACTTTTCTTTTGAAAAAGGAAATGCAATTTATATCATTTGATTCCTATGCATTATGTCGTTCAGTAATTACAGAGAAAAATGAATTTGTTCTTTTTCTCTTAATCTCTAAGGCTGAGAGAGTACATGTTTCTTCAGAATAATCTTTCCTAAGGTTTAAAAAAGCAGGTAAATACAAAAATGATGAATTAAAGGAGAGCCAGGGTGACAAATCGAGCTTATGATACCGTTATAATCCTCCTTTTTACAGTAACTAATTAAAATCTTTAGCAGCAACACATTCATTTCCATTTACACTAAAATGAGAGAGGAAAAACGTGGTTTCTGGAAACACATAAAACAGCATAAGGCTAGTGTATTATGGGACTGAGCCTGCTCAATGCGTATTTAAGCAGCGAGAGCTGGTCACTCTCCGGAAGGAACTCAAAACGAATACAATGCTAGATGATAGCCCCAAGTAGTATGTGCAGCCACAGGAAAAGCATCCAGGTAAAAAAAATCTTCCAAAACAATTTTCAAATTGCTTTAAACTTCTTTTTTGGGACAGTATGATTTTGGTGTGAAGGTAAAGGAATCTGATAAAATGACTCTTTTTCCTTAAAATTATCTTAAAGTAGTATGCAGCCTGAAACTCCCTGGGCACGTCTGCAGCGAGAGGCAGCAGTCCCGAGTGCCCTTTATGCTGTGCCACCAGGCCCGAAATCATGGCATAGGAACACCTCACACAACGGGTGCCGTGGATACGAGAACTGCTCTTGCTGCCATCACGGATGAATGATGCACCGGACATTCCGAGCGCCATGCTTTGTCCGGGGCATTTTCAATGCATTATTTACTTTAATCCTCATAATCATTTTGTCGAGGAAGGTGGGTTTTACTCTCCCTATATTACCATGGAGGGTATCACACGCCCAGTAAGCTTAATTCGTTTCCTGAGCTGCCCTGGCTTAAGGAACGGACGTGCGCGATGTGAACCCAGTACTCTCCCTCTCTGTAACCTGTGGTCTTAGCCACTACATGTTCTTCACTGCGGTTGAAAAGACATTTTTACTTTTGATACTGATCACAATATTCAGGACTGAAAGCATAGTCATGATGACCTTATGGCAGGTTTTTGGACAAAGCCAATGCATATACCCAGTGTCTTCAAGTCAAAAAATTACCAATACGAAATCTGTTCAGTGATTCCCTTCTTCAATATGAATTCAGAGGAGAGAGTTTTTGCTGAGATGTCAAATGCAGTCACTTTGAACAGCAGTTGTACTTACTGCGTTTTTACACCCTACAACTCTAAGAAGGAAACCTGCAAAACAGTTTTATGCTCACCAGCTTGGGGGGATTTTGATTAAATTTCAAGCATTCAATCCATTAACCTTTTTTGTCCTCGCGTAATTTGTACACAGTTTTGTTTTATTCAGCTAGGAAAATCTACATTCGTCAAAAAACGGACAGATTATTTTGGTGTCCAAAATTCACCGGACAAATATCATTGTTTATAATTTTCATTTGGCATTAATAAAAGAATAATTTCTATGTGCGTTTCGTGGATTGGGACGTCTTCTGTCTCCAGGGTTTCATAGAATGACAAATGGATTGTTGGGGGAAATCTGAAGCTTGTATTAAAAGTTTATTTCACTGAACATTCAGAACAATTGTGGGTGAGAAAAAGAAATATATCTTCCTCAATGAACTTTTCTTTTGAAAAAGGAAAAACAATTTATATCATTTGAATAATATGCTTTATGTCGTTCAGTAATTACACGGAAAAAGGAATTTGTTCTTTTTCTCTTAATCTCTAAGGCTTAGAGAGTACATGTTTCTTGAATATAATCTTTCCTAACATTTAAAGAAGCAGCTAAATAGAAAAATGATGAATTAAAGGAGAGCCATGGTGACAAATCGAGCTTTTGATACCATTAAAATCCTCCTTTTTACAGAAACTAATTCAAATCTTTAGCAGCAACACATTCATTTCCACTTACACTAAAATGAGAGAGGAAAAACGTGGTTTCTGGAAACACATAAAACAGCATAAGGCTAGTGTATTATGGGACTCAGCCTGCTTAATGCGTATTTAAGCAGCGAGAGCTGGTAACTCTCCGGAAGGAACTCAAAACGAATACAATGCTACATGATAGCACCAAGTAGTATGTGCAGCCACAGGAAAAGCATCCAAGTAAAATAAGTCTTCCAAAACATTTTTCAAATTGCTTTAATCTTCTTTTTTGTATAGTATGACATTGGTGTGAAGGTTAAGGAAACTGATAAAATATCTCTTTTTCCTTAAAATTATCTTAAAGTAGTATGCAGCCTGAAACTCTCTGGGCACTTCTGCAGCGAGAGGCAGCAGTCCTGAGTTCCCTTTATGCTGTGGCACCAGGCCCGAAATCATGGCATAGGAACACCTCACACAACGGGTGCCATGGATACAAGAACTGCTCTTGTTGCCATAACGGATGACTGACGCACCCGATATTCCAAGCGCCCTGCTTTGTCCGAGGCATTTTCAATGAATTATTTACTTTAATCCTCATAATCATTTTGTCAAAGAAGGTGGGTTTTATTCTCCCTATACTACCATGGAGGGTATCACACGCGCAGTAAGCTTAATTCGTTTCCTGAGCTGCCCTGGCTTAAGGAACGGAAGTGCGCGATGTGAACCCAGTACTCTCCCTCTCTGTAACCTGCGTCCTTAGCCACTACATGTACTTAACTGCTGTTGAAAAGACATTTTTATATTTGATAGTAATCACAATATTCAGGGCTGAAAGCATTGACAAGATGACGTTAGGGCAGTTTGATGGAAAAAGCCACTGCATATACCCAGTGTCTACATGTCAAAAAATTACCTATACGAAATCTTTTCAGTGATTCCCTTCTTCAATATGAACTCAGAGGAGAGAGTTTTCGCTGAGATATCAAGTGCAGTAAGTTTGAACAGCAGTTGTACTAACTGCGTTTTTACACCCCTCAACTCTAAGAAGGAAACCTGCAAAACAGTTTTATGCTCACCAGCTCGGGGTGCTTTTGATTATATTTCAAGCGTTCAATCCATTATCCTTTTTTCTGTCCACGCGTAATATGTAGACACTTTTGTTTTATTCAGCTAGGAAAATCTACATTTGAGAAAAAACGGACAGATTACTTTTGTGTCCAAAATTCACAGGACAAATATCGTTGCTTATAGTTTTCCTTTTGCCATTAATGAGAGAATAATTTCTATGCGTGCGTCATGTATTGGGACGTCTTCTGACTCCAGGATTTCATAGAATAACAAATGGATTGTTGGGGGATATCTGAAGCTTCTATTAAGAGTTTAATTCACTGAACATTCAGAACAATTGTGGGTGAGAAAAAGAAATATATCTTCCTCAATAAACTTTTCTTTTGAAAAAGGAAATGCAATTTATATCATTTGATTCCTATGCATTATGTCGTTCAGTAATTACAGAGAAAAATGAATTTGTTCTTTTTCTCTTAATCTCTAAGGCTGAGAGAGTACATGTTTCTTCAGAATAATCTTTCCTAAGGTTTAAAAAAGCAGGTAAATACAAAAATGATGAATTAAAGGAGAGCCAGGGTGACAAATCGAGCTTATGATACCGTTATAATCCTCCTTTTTACAGTAACTAATTAAAATCTTTAGCAGCAACACATTCATTTCCATTTACACTAAAATGAGAGAGGAAAAACGTGGTTTCTGGAAACACATAAAACAGCATAAGGCTAGTGTATTATGGGACTGAGCCTGCTCAATGCGTATTTAAGCAGCGAGAGCTGGTCACTCTCCGGAAGGAACTCAAAACGAATACAATGCTAGATGATAGCCCCAAGTAGTATGTGCAGCCACAGGAAAAGCATCCAGGTAAAAAAAATCTTCCAAAACAATTTTCAAATTGCTTTAAACTTCTTTTTTGGGACAGTATGATTTTGGTGTGAAGGTAAAGGAATCTGATAAAATGACTCTTTTTCCTTAAAATTATCTTAAAGTAGTATGCAGCCTGAAACTCCCTGGGCACGTCTGCAGCGAGAGGCAGCAGTCCCGAGTGCCCTTTATGCTGTGCCACCAGGCCCGAAATCATGGCATAGGAACACCTCACACAACGGGTGCCGTGGATACGAGAACTGCTCTTGCTGCCATCACGGATGAATGATGCACCGGACATTCCGAGCGCCATGCTTTGTCCGGGGCATTTTCAATGCATTATTTACTTTAATCCTCATAATCATTTTGTCGAGGAAGGTGGGTTTTACTCTCCCTATATTACCATGGAGGGTATCACACGCCCAGTAAGCTTAATTCGTTTCCTGAGCTGCCCTGGCTTAAGGAACGGACGTGCGCGATGTGAACCCAGTACTCTCCCTCTCTGTAACCTGTGGTCTTAGCCACTACATGTTCTTCACTGCGGTTGAAAAGACATTTTTACTTTTGATACTGATCACAATATTCAGGACTGAAAGCATAGTCATGATGACCTTATGGCAGGTTTTTGGACAAAGCCAATGCATATACCCAGTGTCTTCAAGTCAAAAAATTACCAATACGAAATCTGTTCAGTGATTCCCTTCTTCAATATGAATTCAGAGGAGAGAGTTTTTGCTGAGATGTCAAATGCAGTCACTTTGAACAGCAGTTGTACTTACTGCGTTTTTACACCCTACAACTCTAAGAAGGAAACCTGCAAAACAGTTTTATGCTCACCAGCTTGGGGGGATTTTGATTAAATTTCAAGCATTCAATCCATTAACCTTTTTTGTCCTCGCGTAATTTGTACACAGTTTTGTTTTATTCAGCTAGGAAAATCTACATTCGTCAAAAAACGGACAGATTATTTTGGTGTCCAAAATTCACCGGACAAATATCATTGTTTATAATTTTCATTTGGCATTAATAAAAGAATAATTTCTATGTGCGTTTCGTGGATTGGGACGTCTTCTGTCTCCAGGGTTTCATAGAATGACAAATGGATTGTTGGGGGAAATCTGAAGCTTGTATTAAAAGTTTATTTCACTGAACATTCAGAACAATTGTGGGTGAGAAAAAGAAATATATCTTCCTCAATGAACTTTTCTTTTGAAAAAGGAAAAACAATTTATATCATTTGAATAATATGCTTTATGTCGTTCAGTAATTACACGGAAAAAGGAATTTGTTCTTTTTCTCTTAATCTCTAAGGCTTAGAGAGTACATGTTTCTTGAATATAATCTTTCCTAACATTTAAAGAAGCAGCTAAATAGAAAAATGATGAATTAAAGGAGAGCCATGGTGACAAATCGAGCTTTTGATACCATTAAAATCCTCCTTTTTACAGAAACTAATTCAAATCTTTAGCAGCAACACATTCATTTCCACTTACACTAAAATGAGAGAGGAAAAACGTGGTTTCTGGAAACACATAAAACAGCATAAGGCTAGTGTATTATGGGACTCAGCCTGCTTAATGCGTATTTAAGCAGCGAGAGCTGGTAACTCTCCGGAAGGAACTCAAAACGAATACAATGCTACATGATAGCACCAAGTAGTATGTGCAGCCACAGGAAAAGCATCCAAGTAAAATAAGTCTTCCAAAACATTTTTCAAATTGCTTTAATCTTCTTTTTTGTATAGTATGACATTGGTGTGAAGGTTAAGGAAACTGATAAAATATCTCTTTTTCCTTAAAATTATCTTAAAGTAGTATGCAGCCTGAAACTCTCTGGGCACTTCTGCAGCGAGAGGCAGCAGTCCTGAGTTCCCTTTATGCTGTGGCACCAGGCCCGAAATCATGGCATAGGAACACCTCACACAACGGGTGCCATGGATACAAGAACTGCTCTTGTTGCCATAACGGATGACTGACGCACCCGATATTCCAAGCGCCCTGCTTTGTCCGAGGCATTTTCAATGAATTATTTACTTTAATCCTCATAATCATTTTGTCAAAGAAGGTGGGTTTTATTCTCCCTATACTACCATGGAGGGTATCACACGCGCAGTAAGCTTAATTCGTTTCCTGAGCTGCCCTGGCTTAAGGAACGGAAGTGCGCGATGTGAACCCAGTACTCTCCCTCTCTGTAACCTGCGTCCTTAGCCACTACATGTACTTAACTGCTGTTGAAAAGACATTTTTATATTTGATAGTAATCACAATATTCAGGGCTGAAAGCATTGACAAGATGACGTTAGGGCAGTTTGATGGAAAAAGCCACTGCATATACCCAGTGTCTACATGTCAAAAAATTACCTATACGAAATCTTTTCAGTGATTCCCTTCTTCAATATGAACTCAGAGGAGAGAGTTTTCGCTGAGATATCAAGTGCAGTAAGTTTGAACAGCAGTTGTACTAACTGCGTTTTTACACCCCTCAACTCTAAGAAGGAAACCTGCAAAACAGTTTTATGCTCACCAGCTCGGGGTGCTTTTGATTATATTTCAAGCGTTCAATCCATTATCCTTTTTTCTGTCCACGCGTAATATGTAGACACTTTTGTTTTATTCAGCTAGGAAAATCTACATTTGAGAAAAAACGGACAGATTACTTTTGTGTCCAAAATTCACCGGACAAATATCGTTGCTTATAGTTTTCCTTTTGCCATTAATGAGAGAATAATTTCTATGCGTGCGTCATGTATTGGGACGTCTTCTGACTCCAGGATTTCATAGAATAACAAATGGATTGTTGGGGGATATCTGAAGCTTCTATTAAGAGTTTAATTCACTGAACATTCAGAACAATTGTGGGTGAGAAAAAGAAATATATCTTCCTCAATAAACTTTTCTTTTGAAAAAGGAAATGCAATTTATATCATTTGATTCCTATGCATTATGTCGTTCAGTAATTACAGAGAAAAATGAATTTGTTCTTTTTCTCTTAATCTCTAAGGCTGAGAGAGTACATGTTTCTTCAGAATAATCTTTCCTAAGGTTTAAAAAAGCAGGTAAATACAAAAATGATGAATTAAAGGAGAGCCAGGGTGACAAATCGAGCTTATGATACCGTTATAATCCTCCTTTTTACAGTAACTAATTAAAATCTTTAGCAGCAACACATTCATTTCCATTTACACTAAAATGAGAGAGGAAAAACGTGGTTTCTGGAAACACATAAAACAGCATAAGGCTAGTGTATTATGGGACTGAGCCTGCTCAATGCGTATTTAAGCAGCGAGAGCTGGTCACTCTCCGGAAGGAACTCAAAACGAATACAATGCTAGATGATAGCCCCAAGTAGTATGTGCAGCCACAGGAAAAGCATCCAGGTAAAAAAAATCTTCCAAAACAATTTTCAAATTGCTTTAAACTTCTTTTTTGGGACAGTATGATTTTGGTGTGAAGGTAAAGGAATCTGATAAAATGACTCTTTTTCCTTAAAATTATCTTAAAGTAGTATGCAGCCTGAAACTCCCTGGGCACGTCTGCAGCGAGAGGCAGCAGTCCCGAGTGCCCTTTATGCTGTGCCACCAGGCCCGAAATCATGGCATAGGAACACCTCACACAACGGGTGCCGTGGATACGAGAACTGCTCTTGCTGCCATCACGGATGAATGATGCACCGGACATTCCGAGCGCCATGCTTTGTCCGGGGCATTTTCAATGCATTATTTACTTTAATCCTCATAATCATTTTGTCAAGGAAGGTGAGTTTTACTCTCCCTATATTACCATGGAGGGTATCACACGCCCAGTAAGCTTAATTCGTTTCCTGAGCTGCCCTGGCTTAAGGAACGGAAGTGCGCGATGTGAACCCAGTACTCTCCCTCTCTGTATCCTGTGGTCTTAGCCACTACATGTTCTTCACTGCGGTTGAAAAGACATTTTTACTTTTGATACTGATCACAATATTCAGGACTGAAAGCATAGTCATGATGACCTTATGGCAGGTTTTTGGACAAAGCCAATACATATACCCAGTGTCTTCAAGTCAAAAAATTACCAATACGAAATCTGTTCAGTGATTCCCTTCTTCAATATGAATTCAGAGGAGAGAGTTTTTGCTGAGATGTCAAATGCAGTCACTTTGAACAGCAGTTGTACTTACTGCGTTTTTACACCCTACAACTCTAAGAAGGAAACCTGCAAAACAGTTTTATGCTCACCAGCTTGGGGGGATTTTGATTAAATTTCAAGCGTTCAATCCATTAACCTTTTTTGTCCTCGCGTAATTTGTACACAGTTTTGTTTTATTCAGCTAGGAAAATCTACATTCGTCAAAAAACGGACAGATTATTTTGGTGTCCAAAATTCACCGGACAAATATCATTGTTTATAATTTTCATTTCGCATTAATAAAAGAATAATTTCTATGTGCGTTTCGTGGATTGGGACGTCTTCTGTCTCCAGGGTTTCATAGAATGACAAATGGATTGTTGGGGGAAATCTGAAGCTTGTATTAAAAGTTTATTTCACTGAACATTCAGAACAATTGTGGGTGAGAAAAAGAAATATATCTTCCTCAATGAACTTTTCTTTTGAAAAAGGAAAAACAATTTATATCATTTGAATAATATGCTTTATGTCGTTCAGTAATTACAAGGAAAAAGGAATTTGTTCTTTTTCTCTTAATCTCTAAGGCTTAGAGAGTACATGTTTTTTCAGAATAATCTTTCCTAAGGTTTAAAAAAGCAGGTAAATACAAAAATGATGAATTAAAGGAGAGCCAGGGTGACAAATCGAGCTTATGATACCGTTATAATCCTCCTTTTTACAGTAACTAATTAAAATCTTTAGCAGCAACACATTCATTTCCATTTACACTAAAATGAGAGAGGAAAAACGTGGTTTCTGGAAACACATAAAACAGCATAACGCTAGTGTATTATGGGACTGAGCCTGCTCAATGCGTGCGTATTTAAGCAGCAAGAGCTGGTCACTCTCCGGAAGGAACTCAAAACGAATACAATGCTAGATGATAGCCCCAAGTAGTATGTGCAGCCACAGGAAAAGCATCCAAGTAAAAAAAATCTTCCAAAACAATTTTCAAATTGCTTTAAACTTCTTTTTTGGGACAGTATGATTTTGGTGTGAAGGTAAAGGAATCTGATAAAATGACTCTTTTTCCTTAAAATTATCTTAAAGTAGTATGCAGCCTGAAACTCCCTGGGCACGTCTGCAGCGAGAGGCAGCAGTCCCGAGTGCCCTTTATGCTGTGCCACCAGGCCCGAAATCATGGCATAGGAACACCTCACACAACGGGTGCCGTGGATACGAGAACTGCTCTTGCTGCCATCACGGATGAATGATGCACCCGACATTCCGAGCGCCATGCTTTGTCCGGGGTATTTTCAATGCATTATTTACTTTAATCCTCATAATCATTTTGTCAAGGAAGGTGGGTTTTACTCTCCCTATATTACCATGGAGGGTATCACACGCCCAGTAAGCTTAATTCGTTTCCTGAGCTGCCCTGGCTTAAGGAACGGACGTGCGCGATGTGAACCCAGTACTCTCCCTCTCTGTAACCTGTGGTCTTAGCCACTACATGTTCTTCACTGCGGTTGAAAAGACATTTTTACTTTTGATACTGATCACAATATTCAGGACTGAAAGCATAGTCATGATGACCTTATGGCAGGTTTTTGGACAAAGCCAATGCATATACCCAGTGTCTTCAACTCAAAAAATTACCAATACGAAATCTGTTCAGTGATTCCCTTCTTCAATATGAATTCAGAGGAGAGAGTTTTTGCTGAGATGTCAAATGCAGTCACTTTGAACAGCAGTTGTACTTACTGCGTTTTTACACCCTACAACTCTAAGAAGGAAACCTGCAAAACAGTTTTATGCTCACCAGCTTGGGGGGATTTTGATTAAATTTCAAGCGTTCAATCCATTAACCTTTTTTGTCCTCGCGTAATTTGTACACAGTTTTGTTTTATTCAGCTAGGAAAATCTACATTCGTCAAAAAACGGACAGATTATTTTGGTGTCCAAAATTCACCGGACAAATATCTTTGTTTATAATTTTCATTTGGCATTAATAAAAGAATAATTTCTATGTGCGTTTCGTGGATTGGGACGTCTTCTGTCTCCAGGGTTTCATAGAATGACAAATGGATTGTTGGGGGAAATCTGAAGCTTGTATTAAAAGTTTATTTCACTGAACATTCAGAACAATTGTGGGTGAGAAAAAGAAATATATCTTCCTCAATGAACTTTTCTTTTGAAAAAGGAAAAACAATTTATATCATTTGAATAATATGCTTTATGTCGTTCAGTAATTACAAGGAAAAAGGAATTTGTTCTTTTTCTCTTAATCTCTAAGGCTTAGAGAGTACATGTTTCTTCAGAATAATCTTTCCTAAGGTTTAAAAAAGCAGGTAAATACAAAAATGATGAATTAAAGGAGAGCCAGGGTGACAAATCGAGCTTATGATACCGTTATAATCCTCCTTTTTACAGTAACTAATTAAAATCTTTAGCAGCAACACATTCATTTCCATTTACACTAAAATGAGAGAGGAAAAACGTGGTTTCTGGAAACACATAAAACAGCATAACGCTAGTGTATTATGGGACTCAGCCTGCTCAATGCGTGCGTATTTAAGCAGCAAGTGCTGGTCACTCTCCGGAAGGAACTCAAAACGAATACAATGCTAGATGATAGCCCCAAGTAGTATGTGCAGCCACAGGAAAAGCATCCAAGTAAAAAAAATCTTCCAAAACAATTTTCAAATTGCTTTAAACTTCTTTTTTGGGACAGTATGATTTTGGTGTGAAGGTAAAGGAATCTGATAAAATGACTCTTTTTCCTTAAAATTATCTTAAAGTAGTATGCAGCCTGAAACTCCCTGGGCACGTCTGCAGCGAGAGGCAGCAGTCCCGAGTGCCCTTTATGCTGTGCCACCAGGCCCGAAATCATGGCATAGGAACACCTCACACAACGGGTGCCGTGGATACGAGAACTGCTCTTGCTGCCATCACGGATGAATGATGCACCCGACATTCCGAGCGCCATGCTTTGTCCGGGGCATTTTCAATGCATTATTTACTTTAATCCTCATAATCATTTTGTCAAGGAAGGTGGGTTTTCCTCTCCCTATATTACCATGGAGGGTATCACACGCCCAGTAAGCTTAATTCGTTTCCTGAGCTGCCCTGGCTTAAGGAACGGACGTGCGCGATGTGAACCCAGTACTCTCCCTCTCTGTAACCTGTGGTCTTAGCCACTACATGTTCTTCACTGCGGTTGAAAAGACATTTTTACTTTTGATACTGATCACAATATTCAGGACTGAAAGCATAGTCATGATGACCTTATGGCAGGTTTTTGGACAAAGCCAATGCATATACCCAGTGTCTTCAACTCAAAAAATTACCAGTACGAAATCTGTTCAGTGATTCCCTTCTTCAATATGAATTCAGAGGAGAGAGTTTTTGCTGAGATGTCAAATGCAGTCACTTTGAACAGCAGTTGTACTTACTGCGTTTTTACACCCTACAACTCTAAGAAGGAAACCTGCAAAACAGTTTTATGCTCACCAGCTTGGGGGGATTTTGATTAAATTTCAAGCGTTCAATCCATTAACCTTTTTTGTCCTCGCGTAATTTGTACACAGTTTTGTTTTATTCAGCTAGGAAAATCTACATTCGTCAAAAAACGGACAGATTATTTTGGTGTCCAAAATTCACCGGACAAATATCTTTGTTTATAATTTTCATTTGGCATTAATAAAAGAATAATTTCTATGTGCGTTTCGTGGATTGGGACGTCTTCTGTCTCCAGGGTTTCATAGAATGACAAATGGATTGTTGGGGGAAATCTGAAGCTTGTATTAAAAGTTTATTTCACTGAACATTCAGAACAATTGTGGGTGAGAAAAAGAAATATATCTTCCTCAATGAACTTTTCTTTTGAAAAAGGAAAAACAATTTATATCATTTGAATAATATGCTTTATGTCGTTCAGTAATTACAAGGAAAAAGGAATTTGTTCTTTTTCTCTTAATCTCTAAGGCTTAGAGAGTACATGTTTCTTCAGAATAATCTTTCCTAAGGTTTAAAAAAGCAGGTAAATACAAAAATGATGAATTAAAGGAGAGCCAGGGTGACAAATCGAGCTTATGATACCGTTATAATCCTCCTTTTTACAGTAACTAATTAAAATCTTTAGCAGCAACACATTCATTTCCATTTACACTAAAATGAGAGAGGAAAAACGTGGTTTCTGGAAACACATAAAACAGCATAACGCTAGTGTATTATGGGACTCAGCCTGCTCAATGCGTGCGTATTTAAGCAGCAAGTGCTGGTCACTCTCCGGAAGGAACGCAAAACGAATACAATGCTAGATGATAGCCCCAAGTAGTATGTGCAGCCACAGGAAAAGCATCCAAGTAAAAAAAATCTTCCAAAACAATTTTCAAATTGCTTTAAACTTCTTTTTTGGGACAGTATGATTTTGGTGTGAAGGTAAAGGAATCTGATAAAATGACTCTTTTTCCTTAAAATTATCTTAAAGTAGTATGCAGCCTGAAACTCCCTGGGCACGTCTGCAGCGAGAGGCAGCAGTCCCGAGTGCCCTTTATGCTGTGCCACCAGGCCCGAAATCATGGCATAGGAACACCTCACACAACGGGTGCCGTGGATACGAGAACTGCTCTTGCTGCCATCACGGATGAATGATGCACCCGACATTCCGAGCGCCATGCTTTGTCCGGGGCATTTTCAATGCATTATTTACTTTAATCCTCATAATCATTTTGTCAAGGAAGGTGAGTTTTACTCTCCCTATATTACCATGGAGGGTATCACACGCCCAGTAAGCTTAATTCGTTTCCTGAGCTGCCCTGGCTTAAGGAACGGAAGTGCGCGATGTGAACCCAGTACTCTCCCTCTCTGTAACCTGTGGTCTTAGCCACTACATGTTCTTCACTGCGGTTGAAAAGACATTTTTACTTTTGATACTGATCACAATATTCAGGACTGAAAGCATAGTCATGATGACCTTATGGCAGGTTTTTGGACAAAGCCAATACATATACCCAGTGTCTTCAAGTCAAAAAATTACCAATACGAAATCTGTTCAGTGATTCCCTTCTTCAATATGAATTCAGAGGAGAGAGTTTTTGCTGAGATGTCAAATGCAGTCACTTTGAACAGCAGTTGTACTTACTGCGTTTTTACACCCTACAACTCTAAGAAGGAAACCTGCAAAACAGTTTTATGCTCACCAGCTTGGGGGGATTTTGATTAAATTTCAAGCGTTCAATCCATTAACCTTTTTTGTCCTCGCGTAATTTGTACACAGTTTTGTTTTATTCAGCTAGGAAAATCTACATTCGTCAAAAAACGGACAGATTATTTTGGTGTCCAAAATTCACCGGACAAATATCTTTGTTTATAATTTTCATTTGGCATTAATAAAAGAATAATTTCTATGTGCGTTTCGTGGATTGGGACGTCTTCTGTCTCCAGGGTTTCATAGAATGACAAATGGATTGTTGGGGGAAATCTGAAGCTTGTATTAAAAGTTTATTTCACTGAACATTCAGAACAATTGTGGGTGAGAAAAAGAAATATATCTTCCTCAATGAACTTTTCTTTTGAAAAAGGAAAAACAATTTATATCATTTGAATAATATGCTTTATGTCGTTCAGTAATTACAAGGAAAAAGGAATTTGTTCTTTTTCTCTTAATCTCTAAGGCTTAGAGAGTACATGTTTCTTCAGAATAATCTTTCCTAAGGTTTAAAAAAGCAGGTAAATACAAAAATGATGAATTAAAGGAGAGCCAGGGTGACAAATCGAGCTTATGATACCGTTATAATCCTCCTTTTTACAGTAACTAATTCAAATCTTTAGCAGCAACACATTCATTTCCATTTACACTAAAATGAGAGAGGAAAAACGTGGTTTCTGGAAACACATAAAACAGCATAACGCTAGTGTATTATGGGACTGAGCCTGCTCAATGCGTGCGTATTTAAGCAGCAAGTGCTGGTCACTCTCCGGAAGGAACTCAAAACGAATACAATGCAAGATGATAGCCCCAAGTAGTATGTGCAGCCACAGGAAAAGCATCCAAGTAAAAAAAATCTTCCAAAACAATTTTCAAATTGCTTTAAACTTCTTTTTTGGGACAGTATGATTTTGGTGTGAAGGTAAAGGAATCTGATAAAATGACTCTTTTTCCTTAAAATTATCTTAAAGTAGTATGCAGCCTGAAACTCCCTGGGCACGTCTGCAGCGAGAGGCAGCAGTCCCGAGTGCCCTTTATGCTGTGCCACCAGGCCCGAAATCATGGCATAGGAACACCTCACACAACGGGTGCCGTGGATACGAGAACTGCTCTTGCTGCCATCACGGATGAATGATGCACCCGACATTCCGAGCGCCATGCTTTGTCCGGGGCATTTTCAATGCATTATTTACTTTAATCCTCATAATCATTTTGTCAAGGAAGGTGAGTTTTACTCTCCCTATATTACCATGGAGGGTATCACACGCCCAGTAAGCTTAATTCGTTTCCTGAGCTGCCCTGGCTTAAGGAACGGAAGTGCGCGATGTGAACCCAGTACTCTCCCTCTCTGTAACCTGTGGTCTTAGCCACTACATGTTCTTCACTGCGGTTGAAAAGACATTTTTACTTTTGATACTGATCACAATATTCAGGACTGAAAGCATAGTCATGATGACCTTATGGCAGGTTTTTGGACAAAGCCAATACATATACCCAGTGTCTTCAAGTCAAAAAATTACCAATACGAAATCTGTTCAGTGATTCCCTTCTTCAATATGAATTCAGAGGAGAGAGTTTTTGCTGAGATGTCAAATGCAGTCACTTTGAACAGCAGTTGTACTTACTGCGTTTTTACACCCTACAACTCTAAGAAGGAAACCTGCAAAACAGTTTTATGCTCACCAGCTTGGGGGGATTTTGATTAAATTTCAAGCGTTCAATCCATTAACCTTTTTTGTCCTCGCGTAATTTGTACACAGTTTTGTTTTATTCAGCTAGGAAAATCTACATTCGTCAAAAAACGGACAGATTATTTTGGTGTCCAAAATTCACCGGACAAATATCTTTGTTTATAATTTTCATTTGGCATTAATAAAAGAATAATTTCTATGTGCGTTTCGTGGATTGGGACGTCTTCTGTCTCCAGGGTTTCATAGAATGACAAATGGATTGTTGGGGGAAATCTGAAGCTTGTATTAAAAGTTTATTTCACTGAACATTCAGAACAATTGTGGGTGAGAAAAAGAAATATATCTTCCTCAATGAACTTTTCTTTTGAAAAAGGAAAAACAATTTATATCATTTGAATAATATGCTTTATGTCGTTCAGTAATTACAAGGAAAAAGGAATTTGTTCTTTTTCTCTTAATCTCTAAGGCTTAGAGAGTACATGTTTCTTCAGAATAATCTTTCCTAAGGTTTAAAAAAGCAGGTAAATACAAAAATGATGAATTAAAGGAGAGCCAGGGTGACAAATCGAGCTTATGATACCGTTATAATCCTCCTTTTTACAGTAACTAATTCAAATCTTTAGCAGCAACACATTCATTTCCATTTACACTAAAATGAGAGAGGAAAAACGTGGTTTCTGGAAACACATAAAACAGCATAAGCCTAGTGTATTATGGGACTGAGCCTGCTCAATGCGTGCGTATTTAAGCAGCAAGAGCTGGTCACTCTCCGGAAGGAACTCAAAACGAATACAATGCTAGATGATAGCCCCAAGTAGTATGTGCAGCCACAGGAAAAGCATCCAAGTAAAAAAAATCTTCCAAAACAATTTTCAAATTGCTTTAAACTTCTTTTTTGGGACAGTATGATTTTGGTGTGAAGGTAAAGGAATCTGATAAAATGACTCTTTTTCCTTAAAATTATCTTAAAGTAGTATGCAGCCTGAAACTCCCTGGGCACGTCTGCAGCGAGAGGCAGCAGTCCCGAGTGCCCTTTATGCTGTGCCACCAGGCCCGAAATCATGGCATAGGAACACCTCACACAACGGGTGCCGTGGATACGAGAACTGCTCTTGCTGCCATCACGGATGAATGATGCACCCGACATTCCGAGCGCCATGCTTTGTCCGGGGCATTTTCAATGCATTATTTACTTTAATCCTCATAATCATTTTGTCAAGGAAGGTGGGTTTTACTCTCCCTATATTACCATGGAGGGTATCACACGCCCAGTAAGCTTAATTCGTTTCCTGAGCTGCCCTGGCTTAAGGAACGGACGTGCGCGATGTGAACCCAGTACTCTCCCTCTCTGTAACCTGTGGTCTTAGCCACTACATGTTCTTCACTGCGGTTGAAAAGACATTTTTACTTTTGATACTGATCACAATATTCAGGACTGAAAGCATAGTCATGATGACCTTATGGCAGGTTTTTGGACAAAGCCAATGCATATACCCAGTGTCTTCAAGTCAAAAAATTACCAATACGAAATCTGTTCAGTGATTCCCTTCTTCAATATGAATTCAGAGGAGAGAGTTTTTGCTGAGATGTCAAATGCAGTCACTTTGAACAGCAGTTGTACTTACTGCGTTTTTACACCCTACAACTCTAAGAAGGAAACCTGCAAAACAGTTTTATGCTCACCAGCTTGGGGGGATTTTGATTAAATTTCAAGCATTCAATCCATTAACCTTTTTTGTCCTCGCGTAATTTGTACACAGTTTTGTTTTATTCAGCTAGGAAAATCTACATTCGTCAAAAAACGGACAGATTATTTTGGTGTCCAAAATTCACCGGACAAATATCATTGTTTATAATTTTCATTTGGCATTAATAAAAGAATAATTTCTATGTGCGTTTCGTGGATTGGGACGTCTTCTGTCTCCAGGGTTTCATAGAATGACAAATGGATTGTTGGGGGAAATCTGAAGCTTGTATTAAAAGTTTATTTCACTGAACATTCAGAACAATTGTGGGTGAGAAAAAGAAATATATCTTCCTCAATGAACTTTTCTTTTGAAAAAGGAAAAACAATTTATATCATTTGAATAATATGCTTTATGTCGTTCAGTAATTACACGGAAAAAGGAATTTGTTCTTTTTCTCTTAATCTCTAAGGCTTAGAGAGTACATGTTTCTTGAATATAATCTTTCCTAACATTTAAAGAAGCAGCTAAATAGAAAAATGATGAATTAAAGGAGAGCCATGGTGACAAATCGAGCTTTTGATACCATTAAAATCCTCCTTTTTACAGAAACTAATTCAAATCTTTAGCAGCAACACATTCATTTCCACTTACACTAAAATGAGAGAGGAAAAACGTGGTTTCTGGAAACACATAAAACAGCATAAGGCTAGTGTATTATGGGACTCAGCCTGCTTAATGCGTATTTAAGCAGCGAGAGCTGGTAACTCTCCGGAAGGAACTCAAAACGAATACAATGCTACATGATAGCACCAAGTAGTATGTGCAGCCACAGGAAAAGCATCCAAGTAAAATAAGTCTTCCAAAACATTTTTCAAATTGCTTTAATCTTCTTTTTTGGATAGTATGACTTTGGTGTGAAGGTTAAGGAAACTGATAAAATATCTCTTTTTCCTTAAAATTATCTTAAAGTAGTATGCAGCCTGAAACTCTCTGGGCACTTCTGCAGCGAGAGGCAGCAGTCCTGAGTTCCCTTTATGCTGTGGCACCAGGCCCGAAATCATGGCATAGGAACACCTCACACAACGGGTGCCATGGATACAAGAACTGCTCTTGTTGCCATCACGGATGACTGACGCACCCGATATTCCAAGCGCCCTGCTTTGTCCGAGGCATTTTCAATGAATTATTTACTTTAATCCTCATAATCATTTTGTCAAAGAAGGTGGGTTTTATTCTCCCTATACTACCATGGAGGGTATCACACGCGCAGTAAGCTTAATTCGTTTCCTGAGCTGCCCTGGCTTAAGGAACGGAAGTGCGCGATGTGAACCCAGTACTCTCCCTCTCTGTAACCTGCGTCCTTAGCCACTACATGTACTTAACTGCTGTTGAAAAGACATTTTTATATTTGATAGTAATCACAATATTCAGGGCTGAAAGCATTGACAAGATGACGTTAGGGCAGTTTGATGGAAAAAGCCACTGCATATACCCAGTGTCTACATGTCAAAAAATTACCTATACGAAATCTTTTCAGTGATTCCCTTCTTCAATATGAACTCAGAGGAGAGAGTTTTCGCTGAGATATCAAGTGCAGTAAGTTTGAACAGCAGTTGTACTAACTGCGTTTTTACACCCCTCAACTCTAAGAAGGAAACCTGCAAAACAGTTTTATGCTCACCAGCTCGGGGTGCTTTTGATTATATTTCAAGCGTTCAATCCATTATCCTTTTTTCTGTCCACGCGTAATATGTAGACACTTTTGTTTTATTCAGCTAGGAAAATCTACATTTGAGAAAAAACGGACAGATTACTTTTGTGTCCAAAATTCACCGGACAAATATCGTTGCTTATAGTTTTCCTTTTGCCATTAATGAGAGAATAATTTCTATGCGTGCGTCATGTATTGGGACGTCTTCTGACTCCAGGATTTCATAGAATAACAAATGGATTGTTGGGGGATATCTGAAGCTTCTATTAAGAGTTTAATTCACTGAACATTCAGAACAATTGTGGGTGAGAAAAAGAAATATATCTTCCTCAATAAACTTTTCTTTTGAAAAAGGAAATGCAATTTATATCATTTGATTCCTATGCATTATGTCGTTCAGTAATTACAGAGAAAAATGAATTTGTTCTTTTTCTCTTAATCTCTAAGGCTGAGAGAGTACATGTTTCTTCAGAATAATCTTTCCTAAGGTTTAAAAAAGCAGGTAAATACAAAAATGATGAATTAAAGGAGAGCCAGGGTGACAAATCGAGCTTATGATACCGTTATAATCCTCCTTTTTACAGTAACTAATTAAAATCTTTAGCAGCAACACATTCATTTCCATTTACACTAAAATGAGAGAGGAAAAACGTGGTTTCTGGAAACACATAAAACAGCATAAGGCTAGTGTATTATGGGACTGAGCCTGCTCAATGCGTATTTAAGCAGCAAGAGCTGGTCACTCTCCGGAAGGAACTCAAAACGAATACAATGCTAGATGATAGCCCCAAGTAGTATGTGCAGCCACAGGAAAAGCATCCAAGTAAAAAAAATCTTCCAAAACAATTTTCAAATTGCTTTAAACTTCTTTTTTGGGACAGTATGATTTTGGTGTGAAGGTAAAGGAATCTGATAAAATGACTCTTTTTCCTTAAAATTATCTTAAAGTAGTATGCAGCCTGAAACTCCCTGGGCACGTCTGCAGCGAGAGGCAGCAGTCCCGAGTGCCCTTTATGCTGTGCCACCAGGCCCGAAATCATGGCATAGGAACACCTCACACAACGGGTGCCGTGGATACGAGAACTGCTCTTGCTGCCATCACGGATGAATGATGCACCCGACATTCCGAGCGCCATGCTTTGTCCGGGGCATTTTCAATGCATTATTTACTTTAATCCTCATAATCATTTTGTCAAGGAAGGTGGGTTTTACTCTCCCTATATTACCATGGAGGGTATCACACGCCCAGTAAGCTTAATTCGTTTCCTGAGCTGCCCTGGCTTAAGGAACGGACGTGCGCGATGTGAACCCAGTACTCTCCCTCTCTGTAACCTGTGGTCTTAGCCACTACATGTTCTTCACTGCGGTTGAAAAGACATTTTTACTTTTGATACTGATCACAATATTCAGGACTGAAAGCATAGTCATGATGACCTTATGGCAGGTTTTTGGACAAAGCCAATGCATATACCCAGTGTCTTCAAGTCAAAAAATTACCAATACGAAATCTGTTCAGTGATTCCCTTCTTCAATATGAATTCAGAGGAGAGAGTTTTTGCTGAGATGTCAAATGCAGTCACTTTGAACAGCAGTTGTACTTACTGCGTTTTTACACCCTACAACTCTAAGAAGGAAACCTGCAAAACAGTTTTATGCTCACCAGCTTGGGGGGATTTTGATTAAATTTCAAGCGTTCAATCCATTAACCTTTTTTGTCCTCGCGTAATTTGTACACAGTTTTGTTTTATTCAGCTAGGAAAATCTACATTCGTCAAAAAACGGACAGATTATTTTGGTGTCCAAAATTCACCGGACAAATATCTTTGTTTATAATTTTCATTTGGCATTAATAAAAGAATAATTTCTATGTGCGTTTCGTGGATTGGGACGTCTTCTGTCTCCAGGGTTTCATAGAATGACAAATGGATTGTTGGGGGAAATCTGAAGCTTGTATTAAAAGTTTATTTCACTGAACATTCAGAACAATTGTGGGTGAGAAAAAGAAATATATCTTCCTCAATGAACTTTTCTTTTGAAAAAGGAAAAACAATTTATATCATTTGAATAATATGCTTTATGTCGTTCAGTAATTACAAGGAAAAAGGAATTTGTTCTTTTTCTCTTAATCTCTAAGGCTTAGAGAGTACATGTTTCTTCAGAATAATCTTTCCTAAGGTTTAAAAAAGCAGGTAAATACAAAAATGATGAATTAAAGGAGAGCCAGGGTGACAAATCGAGCTTATGATACCGTTATAATCCTCCTTTTTACAGTAACTAATTAAAATCTTTAGCAGCAACACATTCATTTCCATTTACACTAAAATGAGAGAGGAAAAACGTGGTTTCTGGAAACACATAAAACAGCATAACGCTAGTGTATTATGGGACTCAGCCTGCTCAATGCGTGCGTATTTAAGCAGCAAGTGCTGGTCACTCTCCGGAAGGAACTCAAAACGAATACAATGCAAGATGATAGCCCCAAGTAGTATGTGCAGCCACAGGAAAAGCATCCAAGTAAAAAAAATCTTCCAAAACAATTTTCAAATTGCTTTAAACTTCTTTTTTGGGACAGTATGATTTTGGTGTGAAGGTAAAGGAATCTGATAAAATGACTCTTTTTCCTTAAAATTATCTTAAAGTAGTATGCAGCCTGAAACTCCCTGGGCACGTCTGCAGCGAGAGGCAGCAGTCCCGAGTGCCCTTTATGCTGTGCCACCAGGCCCGAAATCATGGCATAGGAACACCTCACACAACGGGTGCCGTGGATACGAGAACTGCTCTTGCTGCCATCACGGATGAATGATGCACCCGACATTCCGAGCGCCATGCTTTGTCCGGGGCATTTTCAATGCATTATTTACTTTAATCCTCATAATCATTTTGTCAAGGAAGGTGAGTTTTACTCTCCCTATATTACCATGGAGGGTATCACACGCCCAGTAAGCTTAATTCGTTTCCTGAGCTGCCCTGGCTTAAGGAACGGAAGTGCGCGATGTGAACCCAGTACTCTCCCTCTCTGTAACCTGTGGTCTTAGCCACTACATGTTCTTCACTGCGGTTGAAAAGACATTTTTACTTTTGATACTGATCACAATATTCAGGACTGAAAGCATAGTCATGATGACCTTATGGCAGGTTTTTGGACAAAGCCAATACATATACCCAGTGTCTTCAAGTCAAAAAATTACCAATACGAAATCTGTTCAGTGATTCCCTTCTTCAATATGAATTCAGAGGAGAGAGTTTTTGCTGAGATGTCAAATGCAGTCACTTTGAACAGCAGTTGTACTTACTGCGTTTTTACACCCTACAACTCTAAGAAGGAAACCTGCAAAACAGTTTTATGCTCACCAGCTTGGGGGGATTTTGATTAAATTTCAAGCGTTCAATCCATTAACCTTTTTTGTCCTCGCGTAATTTGTACACAGTTTTGTTTTATTCAGCTAGGAAAATCTACATTCGTCAAAAAACGGACAGATTATTTTGGTGTCCAAAATTCACCGGACAAATATCTTTGTTTATAATTTTCATTTGGCATTAATAAAAGAATAATTTCTATGTGCGTTTCGTGGATTGGGACGTCTTCTGTCTCCAGGGTTTCATAGAATGACAAATGGATTGTTGGGGGAAATCTGAAGCTTGTATTAAAAGTTTATTTCACTGAACATTCAGAACAATTGTGGGTGAGAAAAAGAAATATATCTTCCTCAATGAACTTTTCTTTTGAAAAAGGAAAAACAATTTATATCATTTGAATAATATGCTTTATGTCGTTCAGTAATTACAAGGAAAAAGGAATTTGTTCTTTTTCTCTTAATCTCTAAGGCTTAGAGAGTACATGTTTCTTCAGAATAATCTTTCCTAAGGTTTAAAAAAGCAGGTAAATACAAAAATGATGAATTAAAGGAGAGCCAGGGTGACAAATCGAGCTTATGATACCGTTATAATCCTCCTTTTTACAGTAACTAATTCAAATCTTTAGCAGCAACACATTCATTTCCATTTACACTAAAATGAGAGAGGAAAAACGTGGTTTCTGGAAACACATAAAACAGCATAACGCTAGTGTATTATGGGACTGAGCCTGCTCAATGCGTGCGTATTTAAGCAGCAAGTGCTGGTCACTCTCCGGAAGGAACTCAAAACGAATACAATGCAAGATGATAGCCCCAAGTAGTATGTGCAGCCACAGGAAAAGCATCCAAGTAAAAAAAATCTTCCAAAACAATTTTCAAATTGCTTTAAACTTCTTTTTTGGGACAGTATGATTTTGGTGTGAAGGTAAAGGAATCTGATAAAATGACTCTTTTTCCTTAAAATTATCTTAAAGTAGTATGCAGCCTGAAACTCCCTGGGCACGTCTGCAGCGAGAGGCAGCAGTCCCGAGTGCCCTTTATGCTGTGCCACCAGGCCCGAAATCATGGCATAGGAACACCTCACACAACGGGTGCCGTGGATACGAGAACTGCTCTTGCTGCCATCACGGATGAATGATGCACCCGACATTCCGAGCGCCATGCTTTGTCCGGGGCATTTTCAATGCATTATTTACTTTAATCCTCATAATCATTTTGTCAAGGAAGGTGAGTTTTACTCTCCCTATATTACCATGGAGGGTATCACACGCCCAGTAAGCTTAATTCGTTTCCTGAGCTGCCCTGGCTTAAGGAACGGAAGTGCGCGATGTGAACCCAGTACTCTCCCTCTCTGTAACCTGTGGTCTTAGCCACTACATGTTCTTCACTGCGGTTGAAAAGACATTTTTACTTTTGATACTGATCACAATATTCAGGACTGAAAGCATAGTCATGATGACCTTATGGCAGGTTTTTGGACAAAGCCAATACATATACCCAGTGTCTTCAAGTCAAAAAATTACCAATACGAAATCTGTTCAGTGATTCCCTTCTTCAATATGAATTCAGAGGAGAGAGTTTTTGCTGAGATGTCAAATGCAGTCACTTTGAACAGCAGTTGTACTTACTGCGTTTTTACACCCTACAACTCTAAGAAGGAAACCTGCAAAACAGTTTTATGCTCACCAGCTTGGGGGGATTTTGATTAAATTTCAAGCGTTCAATCCATTAACCTTTTTTGTCCTCGCGTAATTTGTACACAGTTTTGTTTTATTCAGCTAGGAAAATCTACATTCGTCAAAAAACGGACAGATTATTTTGGTGTCCAAAATTCACCGGACAAATATCTTTGTTTATAATTTTCATTTGGCATTAATAAAAGAATAATTTCTATGTGCGTTTCGTGGATTGGGACGTCTTCTGTCTCCAGGGTTTCATAGAATGACAAATGGATTGTTGGGGGAAATCTGAAGCTTGTATTAAAAGTTTATTTCACTGAACATTCAGAACAATTGTGGGTGAGAAAAAGAAATATATCTTCCTCAATGAACTTTTCTTTTGAAAAAGGAAAAACAATTTATATCATTTGAATAATATGCTTTATGTCGTTCAGTAATTACAAGGAAAAAGGAATTTGTTCTTTTTCTCTTAATCTCTAAGGCTTACAGAGTACATGTTTCTTCAGAATAATCTTTCCTAAGGTTTAAAAAAGCAGGTAAATACAAAAATGATGAATTAAAGGAGAGCCAGGGTGACAAATCGAGCTTTTGATACCATTAAAATCCTCCTTTTTACAGAAACTAATTCAAATCTTTAGCAGCAACACATTCATTTCCACTTACACTAAAATGAGAGAGGAAAAACGTGGTTTCTGGAAACACATAAAACAGCATAAGGCTAGTGTATTATGGGACTCAGCCTGCTTAATGCGTATTTAAGCAGCGAGAGCTGGTAACTCTCCGGAAGGAACTCAAAACGAATACAATGCTACATGATAGCACCAAGTAGTATGTGCAGCCACAGGAAAAGCATCCAAGTAAAATAAGTCTTCCAAAACATTTTTCAAATTGCTTTAATCTTCTTTTTTGGATAGTATGACTTTGGTGTGAAGGTTAAGGAAACTGATAAAATATCTCTTTTTCCTTAAAATTATCTTAAAGTAGTATGCAGCCTGAAACTCTCTGGGCACTTCTGCAGCGAGAGGCAGCAGTCCTGAGTTCCCTTTATGCTGTGGCACCAGGCCCGAAATCATGGCATAGGAACACCTCACACAACGGGTGCCATGGATACAAGAACTGCTCTTGTTGCCATCACGGATGACTGACGCACCCGATATTCCAAGCGCCCTGCTTTGTCCGAGGCATTTTCAATGAATTATTTACTTTAATCCTCATAATCATTTTGTCAAAGAAGGTGGGTTTTATTCTCCCTATACTACCATGGAGGGTATCACACGCGCAGTAAGCTTAATTCGTTTCCTGAGCTGCCCTGGCTTAAGGAACGGAAGTGCGCGATGTGAACCCAGTACTCTCCCTCTCTGTAACCTGCGTCCTTAGCCACTACATGTACTTAACTGCTGTTGAAAAGACATTTTTATATTTGATAGTAATCACAATATTCAGGGCTGAAAGCATTGACAAGATGACGTTAGGGCAGTTTGATGGAAAAAGCCACTGCATATACCCAGTGTCTACATGTCAAAAAATTACCTATACGAAATCTTTTCAGTGATTCCCTTCTTCAATATGAACTCAGAGGAGAGAGTTTTCGCTGAGATATCAAGTGCAGTAAGTTTGAACAGCAGTTGTACTAACTGCGTTTTTACACCCCTCAACTCTAAGAAGGAAACCTGCAAAACAGTTTTATGCTCACCAGCTCGGGGTGCTTTTGATTATATTTCAAGCGTTCAATCCATTATCCTTTTTTCTGTCCACGCGTAATATGTAGACACTTTTGTTTTATTCAGCTAGGAAAATCTACATTTGAGAAAAAACGGACAGATTACTTTTGTGTCCAAAATTCACCGGACAAATATCGTTGCTTATAGTTTTCCTTTTGCCATTAATGAGAGAATAATTTCTATGCGTGCGTCATGTATTGGGACGTCTTCTGACTCCAGGATTTCATAGAATAACAAATGGATTGTTGGGGGATATCTGAAGCTTCTATTAAGAGTTTAATTCACTGAACATTCAGAACAATTGTGGGTGAGAAAAAGAAATATATCTTCCTCAATAAACTTTTCTTTTGAAAAAGGAAATGCAATTTATATCATTTGATTCCTATGCATTATGTCGTTCAGTAATTACAGAGAAAAATGAATTTGTTCTTTTTCTCTTAATCTCTAAGGCTGAGAGAGTACATGTTTCTTCAGAATAATCTTTCCTAAGGTTTAAAAAAGCAGGTAAATACAAAAATGATGAATTAAAGGAGAGCCAGGGTGACAAATCGAGCTTATGATACCGTTATAATCCTCCTTTTTACAGTAACTAATTAAAATCTTTAGCAGCAACACATTCATTTCCATTTACACTAAAATGAGAGAGGAAAAACGTGGTTTCTGGAAACACATAAAACAGCATAAGGCTAGTGTATTATGGGACTGAGCCTGCTCAATGCGTATTTAAGCAGCAAGAGCTGGTCACTCTCCGGAAGGAACTCAAAACGAATACAATGCTAGATGATAGCCCCAAGTAGTATGTGCAGCCACAGGAAAAGCATCCAAGTAAAAAAAATCTTCCAAAACAATTTTCAAATTGCTTTAAACTTCTTTTTTGGGACAGTATGATTTTGGTGTGAAGGTAAAGGAATCTGATAAAATGACTCTTTTTCCTTAAAATTATCTTAAAGTAGTATGCAGCCTGAAACTCCCTGGGCACGTCTGCAGCGAGAGGCAGCAGTCCCGAGTGCCCTTTATGCTGTGCCACCAGGCCCGAAATCATGGCATAGGAACACCTCACACAACGGGTGCCGTGGATACGAGAACTGCTCTTGCTGCCATCACGGATGAATGATGCACCCGACATTCCGAGCGCCATGCTTTGTCCGGGGCATTTTCAATGCATTATTTACTTTAATCCTCATAATCATTTTGTCAAGGAAGGTGGGTTTTACTCTCCCTATATTACCATGGAGGGTATCACACGCCCAGTAAGCTTAATTCGTTTCCTGAGCTGCCCTGGCTTAAGGAACGGACGTGCGCGATGTGAACCCAGTACTCTCCCTCTCTGTAACCTGTGGTCTTAGCCACTACATGTTCTTCACTGCGGTTGAAAAGACATTTTTACTTTTGATACTGATCACAATATTCAGGACTGAAAGCATAGTCATGATGACCTTATGGCAGGTTTTTGGACAAAGCCAATGCATATACCCAGTGTCTTCAAGTCAAAAAATTACCAATACGAAATCTGTTCAGTGATTCCCTTCTTCAATATGAATTCAGAGGAGAGAGTTTTTGCTGAGATGTCAAATGCAGTCACTTTGAACAGCAGTTGTACTTACTGCGTTTTTACACCCTACAACTCTAAGAAGGAAACCTGCAAAACAGTTTTATGCTCACCAGCTTGGGGGGATTTTGATTAAATTTCAAGCGTTCAATCCATTAACCTTTTTTGTCCTCGCGTAATTTGTACACAGTTTTGTTTTATTCAGCTAGGAAAATCTACATTCGTCAAAAAACGGACAGATTATTTTGGTGTCCAAAATTCACCGGACAAATATCTTTGTTTATAATTTTCATTTGGCATTAATAAAAGAATAATTTCTATGTGCGTTTCGTGGATTGGGACGTCTTCTGTCTCCAGGGTTTCATAGAATGACAAATGGATTGTTGGGGGAAATCTGAAGCTTGTATTAAAAGTTTATTTCACTGAACATTCAGAACAATTGTGGGTGAGAAAAAGAAATATATCTTCCTCAATGAACTTTTCTTTTGAAAAAGGAAAAACAATTTATATCATTTGAATAATATGCTTTATGTCGTTCAGTAATTACAAGGAAAAAGGAATTTGTTCTTTTTCTCTTAATCTCTAAGGCTTAGAGAGTACATGTTTCTTCAGAATAATCTTTCCTAAGGTTTAAAAAAGCAGGTAAATACAAAAATGATGAATTAAAGGAGAGCCAGGGTGACAAATCGAGCTTATGATACCGTTATAATCCTCCTTTTTACAGTAACTAATTCAAATCTTTAGCAGCAACACATTCATTTCCATTTACACTAAAATGAGAGAGGAAAAACGTGGTTTCTGGAAACACATAAAACAGCATAACGCTAGTGTATTATGGGACTCAGCCTGCTCAATGCGTGCGTATTTAAGCAGCAAGTGCTGGTCACTCTCCGGAAGGAACTCAAAACGAATACAATGCAAGATGATAGCCCCAAGTAGTATGTGCAGCCACAGGAAAAGCATCCAAGTAAAAAAAATCTTCCAAAACAATTTTCAAATTGCTTTAAACTTCTTTTTTGGGACAGTATGATTTTGGTGTGAAGGTAAAGGAATCTGATAAAATGACTCTTTTTCCTTAAAATTATCTTAAAGTAGTATGCAGCCTGAAACTCCCTGGGCACGTCTGCAGCGAGAGGCAGCAGTCCCGAGTGCCCTTTATGCTGTGCCACCAGGCCCGAAATCATGGCATAGGAACACCTCACACAACGGGTGCCGTGGATACGAGAACTGCTCTTGCTGCCATCACGGATGAATGATGCACCCGACATTCCGAGCGCCATGCTTTGTCCGGGGCATTTTCAATGCATTATTTACTTTAATCCTCATAATCATTTTGTCAAGGAAGGTGAGTTTTACTCTCCCTATATTACCATGGAGGGTATCACACGCCCAGTAAGCTTAATTCGTTTCCTGAGCTGCCCTGGCTTAAGGAACGGAAGTGCGCGATGTGAACCCAGTACTCTCCCTCTCTGTAACCTGTGGTCTTAGCCACTACATGTTCTTCACTGCGGTTGAAAAGACATTTTTACTTTTGATACTGATCACAATATTCAGGACTGAAAGCATAGTCATGATGACCTTATGGCAGGTTTTTGGACAAAGCCAATACATATACCCAGTGTCTTCAAGTCAAAAAATTACCAATACGAAATCTGTTCAGTGATTCCCTTCTTCAATATGAATTCAGAGGAGAGAGTTTTTGCTGAGATGTCAAATGCAGTCACTTTGAACAGCAGTTGTACTTACTGCGTTTTTACACCCTACAACTCTAAGAAGGAAACCTGCAAAACAGTTTTATGCTCACCAGCTTGGGGGGATTTTGATTAAATTTCAAGCGTTCAATCCATTAACCTTTTTTGTCCTCGCGTAATTTGTACACAGTTTTGTTTTATTCAGCTAGGAAAATCTACATTCGTCAAAAAACGGACAGATTATTTTGGTGTCCAAAATTCACCGGACAAATATCTTTGTTTATAATTTTCATTTGGCATTAATAAAAGAATAATTTCTATGTGCGTTTCGTGGATTGGGACGTCTTCTGTCTCCAGGGTTTCATAGAATGACAAATGGATTGTTGGGGGAAATCTGAAGCTTGTATTAAAAGTTTATTTCACTGAACATTCAGAACAATTGTGGGTGAGAAAAAGAAATATATCTTCCTCAATGAACTTTTCTTTTGAAAAAGGAAAAACAATTTATATCATTTGAATAATATGCTTTATGTCGTTCAGTAATTACAAGGAAAAAGGAATTTGTTCTTTTTCTCTTAATCTCTAAGGCTTAGAGAGTACATGTTTCTTCAGAATAATCTTTCCTAAGGTTTAAAAAAGCAGGTAAATACAAAAATGATGAATTAAAGGAGAGCCAGGGTGACAAATCGAGCTTATGATACCGTTATAATCCTCCTTTTTACAGTAACTAATTCAAATCTTTAGCAGCAACACATTCATTTCCATTTACACTAAAATGAGAGAGGAAAAACGTGGTTTCTGGAAACACATAAAACAGCATAACGCTAGTGTATTATGGGACTGAGCCTGCTCAATGCGTGCGTATTTAAGCAGCAAGAGCTGGTCACTCTCCGGAAGGAACTCAAAACGAATACAATGCTAGATGATAGCCCCAAGTAGTATGTGCAGCCACAGGAAAAGCATCCAAGTAAAAAAAATCTTCCAAAACAATTTTCAAATTGCTTTAAACTTCTTTTTTGGGACAGTATGATTTTGGTGTGAAGGTAAAGGAATCTGATAAAATGACTCTTTTTCCTTAAAATTATCTTAAAGTAGTATGCAGCCTGAAACTCCCTGGGCACGTCTGCAGCGAGAGGCAGCAGTCCCGAGTGCCCTTTATGCTGTGCCACCAGGCCCGAAATCATGGCATAGGAACACCTCACACAACGGGTGCCGTGGATACGAGAACTGCTCTTGCTGCCATCACGGATGAATGATGCACCCGACATTCCGAGCGCCATGCTTTGTCCGGGGCATTTTCAATGCATTATTTACTTTAATCCTCATAATCATTTTGTCAAGGAAGGTGGGTTTTACTCTCCCTATATTACCATGGAGGGTATCACACGCCCAGTAAGCTTAATTCGTTTCCTGAGCTGCCCTGGCTTAAGGAACGGACGTGCGCGATGTGAACCCAGTACTCTCCCTCTCTGTAACCTGTGGTCTTAGCCACTACATGTTCTTCACTGCGGTTGAAAAGACATTTTTACTTTTGATACTGATCACAATATTCAGGACTGAAAGCATAGTCATGATGACCTTATGGCAGGTTTTTGGACAAAGCCAATGCATATACCCAGTGTCTTCAAGTCAAAAAATTACCAATACGAAATCTGTTCAGTGATTCCCTTCTTCAATATGAATTCAGAGGAGAGAGTTTTTGCTGAGATGTCAAATGCAGTCACTTTGAACAGCAGTTGTACTTACTGCGTTTTTACACCCTACAACTCTAAGAAGGAAACCTGCAAAACAGTTTTATGCTCACCAGCTTGGGGGGATTTTGATTAAATTTCAAGCATTCAATCCATTAACCTTTTTTGTCCTCGCGTAATTTGTACACAGTTTTGTTTTATTCAGCTAGGAAAATCTACATTCGTCAAAAAACGGACAGATTATTTTGGTGTCCAAAATTCACCGGACAAATATCATTGTTTATAATTTTCATTTGGCATTAATAAAAGAATAATTTCTATGTGCGTTTCGTGGATTGGGACGTCTTCTGTCTCCAGGGTTTCATAGAATGACAAATGGATTGTTGGGGGAAATCTGAAGCTTGTATTAAAAGTTTATTTCACTGAACATTCAGAACAATTGTGGGTGAGAAAAAGAAATATATCTTCCTCAATGAACTTTTCTTTTGAAAAAGGAAAAACAATTTATATCATTTGAATAATATGCTTTATGTCGTTCAGTAATTACACGGAAAAAGGAATTTGTTCTTTTTCTCTTAATCTCTAAGGCTTAGAGAGTACATGTTTCTTGAATATAATCTTTCCTAACATTTAAAGAAGCAGCTAAATAGAAAAATGATGAATTAAAGGAGAGCCATGGTGACAAATCGAGCTTTTGATACCATTAAAATCCTCCTTTTTACAGAAACTAATTCAAATCTTTAGCAGCAACACATTCATTTCCACTTACACTAAAATGAGAGAGGAAAAACGTGGTTTCTGGAAACACATAAAACAGCATAAGGCTAGTGTATTATGGGACTCAGCCTGCTTAATGCGTATTTAAGCAGCGAGAGCTGGTAACTCTCCGGAAGGAACTCAAAACGAATACAATGCTACATGATAGCACCAAGTAGTATGTGCAGCCACAGGAAAAGCATCCAAGTAAAATAAGTCTTCCAAAACATTTTTCAAATTGCTTTAATCTTCTTTTTTGGATAGTATGACTTTGGTGTGAAGGTTAAGGAAACTGATAAAATATCTCTTTTTCCTTAAAATTATCTTAAAGTAGTATGCAGCCTGAAACTCTCTGGGCACTTCTGCAGCGAGAGGCAGCAGTCCTGAGTTCCCTTTATGCTGTGGCACCAGGCCCGAAATCATGGCATAGGAACACCTCACACAACGGGTGCCATGGATACAAGAACTGCTCTTGTTGCCATCACGGATGACTGACGCACCCGATATTCCAAGCGCCCTGCTTTGTCCGAGGCATTTTCAATGAATTATTTACTTTAATCCTCATAATCATTTTGTCAAAGAAGGTGGGTTTTATTCTCCCTATACTACCATGGAGGGTATCACACGCGCAGTAAGCTTAATTCGTTTCCTGAGCTGCCCTGGCTTAAGGAACGGAAGTGCGCGATGTGAACCCAGTACTCTCCCTCTCTGTAACCTGCGTCCTTAGCCACTACATGTACTTAACTGCTGTTGAAAAGACATTTTTATATTTGATAGTAATCACAATATTCAGGGCTGAAAGCATTGACAAGATGACGTTAGGGCAGTTTGATGGAAAAAGCCACTGCATATACCCAGTGTCTACATGTCAAAAAATTACCTATACGAAATCTTTTCAGTGATTCCCTTCTTCAATATGAACTCAGAGGAGAGAGTTTTCGCTGAGATATCAAGTGCAGTAAGTTTGAACAGCAGTTGTACTAACTGCGTTTTTACACCCCTCAACTCTAAGAAGGAAACCTGCAAAACAGTTTTATGCTCACCAGCTCGGGGTGCTTTTGATTATATTTCAAGCGTTCAATCCATTATCCTTTTTTCTGTCCACGCGTAATATGTAGACACTTTTGTTTTATTCAGCTAGGAAAATCTACATTTGAGAAAAAACGGACAGATTACTTTTGTGTCCAAAATTCACCGGACAAATATCGTTGCTTATAGTTTTCCTTTTGCCATTAATGAGAGAATAATTTCTATGCGTGCGTCATGTATTGGGACGTCTTCTGACTCCAGGATTTCATAGAATAACAAATGGATTGTTGGGGGATATCTGAAGCTTCTATTAAGAGTTTAATTCACTGAACATTCAGAACAATTGTGGGTGAGAAAAAGAAATATATCTTCCTCAATAAACTTTTCTTTTGAAAAAGGAAATGCAATTTATATCATTTGATTCCTATGCATTATGTCGTTCAGTAATTACAGAGAAAAATGAATTTGTTCTTTTTCTCTTAATCTCTAAGGCTGAGAGAGTACATGTTTCTTCAGAATAATCTTTCCTAAGGTTTAAAAAAGCAGGTAAATACAAAAATGATGAATTAAAGGAGAGCCAGGGTGACAAATCGAGCTTATGATACCGTTATAATCCTCCTTTTTACAGTAACTAATTAAAATCTTTAGCAGCAACACATTCATTTCCATTTACACTAAAATGAGAGAGGAAAAACGTGGTTTCTGGAAACACATAAAACAGCATAAGGCTAGTGTATTATGGGACTGAGCCTGCTCAATGCGTATTTAAGCAGCAAGAGCTGGTCACTCTCCGGAAGGAACTCAAAACGAATACAATGCTAGATGATAGCCCCAAGTAGTATGTGCAGCCACAGGAAAAGCATCCAAGTAAAAAAAATCTTCCAAAACAATTTTCAAATTGCTTTAAACTTCTTTTTTGGGACAGTATGATTTTGGTGTGAAGGTAAAGGAATCTGATAAAATGACTCTTTTTCCTTAAAATTATCTTAAAGTAGTATGCAGCCTGAAACTCCCTGGGCACGTCTGCAGCGAGAGGCAGCAGTCCCGAGTGCCCTTTATGCTGTGCCACCAGGCCCGAAATCATGGCATAGGAACACCTCACACAACGGGTGCCGTGGATACGAGAACTGCTCTTGCTGCCATCACGGATGAATGATGCACCCGACATTCCGAGCGCCATGCTTTGTCCGGGGCATTTTCAATGCATTATTTACTTTAATCCTCATAATCATTTTGTCAAGGAAGGTGGGTTTTACTCTCCCTATATTACCATGGAGGGTATCACACGCCCAGTAAGCTTAATTCGTTTCCTGAGCTGCCCTGGCTTAAGGAACGGACGTGCGCGATGTGAACCCAGTACTCTCCCTCTCTGTAACCTGTGGTCTTAGCCACTACATGTTCTTCACTGCGGTTGAAAAGACATTTTTACTTTTGATACTGATCACAATATTCAGGACTGAAAGCATAGTCATGATGACCTTATGGCAGGTTTTTGGACAAAGCCAATGCATATACCCAGTGTCTTCAAGTCAAAAAATTACCAATACGAAATCTGTTCAGTGATTCCCTTCTTCAATATGAATTCAGAGGAGAGAGTTTTTGCTGAGATGTCAAATGCAGTCACTTTGAACAGCAGTTGTACTTACTGCGTTTTTACACCCTACAACTCTAAGAAGGAAACCTGCAAAACAGTTTTATGCTCACCAGCTTGGGGGGATTTTGATTAAATTTCAAGCGTTCAATCCATTAACCTTTTTTGTCCTCGCGTAATTTGTACACAGTTTTGTTTTATTCAGCTAGGAAAATCTACATTCGTCAAAAAACGGACAGATTATTTTGGTGTCCAAAATTCACCGGACAAATATCTTTGTTTATAATTTTCATTTGGCATTAATAAAAGAATAATTTCTATGTGCGTTTCGTGGATTGGGACGTCTTCTGTCTCCAGGGTTTCATAGAATGACAAATGGATTGTTGGGGGAAATCTGAAGCTTGTATTAAAAGTTTATTTCACTGAACATTCAGAACAATTGTGGGTGAGAAAAAGAAATATATCTTCCTCAATGAACTTTTCTTTTGAAAAAGGAAAAACAATTTATATCATTTGAATAATATGCTTTATGTCGTTCAGTAATTACAAGGAAAAAGGAATTTGTTCTTTTTCTCTTAATCTCTAAGGCTTAGAGAGTACATGTTTCTTCAGAATAATCTTTCCTAAGGTTTAAAAAAGCAGGTAAATACAAAAATGATGAATTAAAGGAGAGCCAGGGTGACAAATCGAGCTTATGATACCGTTATAATCCTCCTTTTTACAGTAACTAATTAAAATCTTTAGCAGCAACACATTCATTTCCATTTACACTAAAATGAGAGAGGAAAAACGTGGTTTCTGGAAACACATAAAACAGCATAACGCTAGTGTATTATGGGACTCAGCCTGCTCAATGCGTGCGTATTTAAGCAGCAAGTGCTGGTCACTCTCCGGAAGGAACTCAAAACGAATACAATGCAAGATGATAGCCCCAAGTAGTATGTGCAGCCACAGGAAAAGCATCCAAGTAAAAAAAATCTTCCAAAACAATTTTCAAATTGCTTTAAACTTCTTTTTTGGGACAGTATGATTTTGGTGTGAAGGTAAAGGAATCTGATAAAATGACTCTTTTTCCTTAAAATTATCTTAAAGTAGTATGCAGCCTGAAACTCCCTGGGCACGTCTGCAGCGAGAGGCAGCAGTCCCGAGTGCCCTTTATGCTGTGCCACCAGGCCCGAAATCATGGCATAGGAACACCTCACACAACGGGTGCCGTGGATACGAGAACTGCTCTTGCTGCCATCACGGATGAATGATGCACCCGACATTCCGAGCGCCATGCTTTGTCCGGGGCATTTTCAATGCATTATTTACTTTAATCCTCATAATCATTTTGTCAAGGAAGGTGAGTTTTACTCTCCCTATATTACCATGGAGGGTATCACACGCCCAGTAAGCTTAATTCGTTTCCTGAGCTGCCCTGGCTTAAGGAACGGAAGTGCGCGATGTGAACCCAGTACTCTCCCTCTCTGTAACCTGTGGTCTTAGCCACTACATGTTCTTCACTGCGGTTGAAAAGACATTTTTACTTTTGATACTGATCACAATATTCAGGACTGAAAGCATAGTCATGATGACCTTATGGCAGGTTTTTGGACAAAGCCAATACATATACCCAGTGTCTTCAAGTCAAAAAATTACCAATACGAAATCTGTTCAGTGATTCCCTTCTTCAATATGAATTCAGAGGAGAGAGTTTTTGCTGAGATGTCAAATGCAGTCACTTTGAACAGCAGTTGTACTTACTGCGTTTTTACACCCTACAACTCTAAGAAGGAAACCTGCAAAACAGTTTTATGCTCACCAGCTTGGGGGGATTTTGATTAAATTTCAAGCGTTCAATCCATTAACCTTTTTTGTCCTCGCGTAATTTGTACACAGTTTTGTTTTATTCAGCTAGGAAAATCTACATTCGTCAAAAAACGGACAGATTATTTTGGTGTCCAAAATTCACCGGACAAATATCTTTGTTTATAATTTTCATTTGGCATTAATAAAAGAATAATTTCTATGTGCGTTTCGTGGATTGGGACGTCTTCTGTCTCCAGGGTTTCATAGAATGACAAATGGATTGTTGGGGGAAATCTGAAGCTTGTATTAAAAGTTTATTTCACTGAACATTCAGAACAATTGTGGGTGAGAAAAAGAAATATATCTTCCTCAATGAACTTTTCTTTTGAAAAAGGAAAAACAATTTATATCATTTGAATAATATGCTTTATGTCGTTCAGTAATTACAAGGAAAAAGGAATTTGTTCTTTTTCTCTTAATCTCTAAGGCTTAGAGAGTACATGTTTCTTCAGAATAATCTTTCCTAAGGTTTAAAAAAGCAGGTAAATACAAAAATGATGAATTAAAGGAGAGCCAGGGTGACAAATCGAGCTTATGATACCGTTATAATCCTCCTTTTTACAGTAACTAATTCAAATCTTTAGCAGCAACACATTCATTTCCATTTACACTAAAATGAGAGAGGAAAAACGTGGTTTCTGGAAACACATAAAACAGCATAACGCTAGTGTATTATGGGACTGAGCCTGCTCAATGCGTGCGTATTTAAGCAGCAAGAGCTGGTCACTCTCCGGAAGGAACTCAAAACGAATACAATGCTAGATGATAGCCCCAAGTAGTATGTGCAGCCACAGGAAAAGCATCCAAGTAAAAAAAATCTTCCAAAACAATTTTCAAATTGCTTTAAACTTCTTTTTTGGGACAGTATGATTTTGGTGTGAAGGTAAAGGAATCTGATAAAATGACTCTTTTTCCTTAAAATTATCTTAAAGTAGTATGCAGCCTGAAACTCCCTGGGCACGTCTGCAGCGAGAGGCAGCAGTCCCGAGTGCCCTTTATGCTGTGCCACCAGGCCCGAAATCATGGCATAGGAACACCTCACACAACGGGTGCCGTGGATACGAGAACTGCTCTTGCTGCCATCACGGATGAATGATGCACCCGACATTCCGAGCGCCATGCTTTGTCCGGGGCATTTTCAATGCATTATTTACTTTAATCCTCATAATCATTTTGTCAAGGAAGGTGGGTTTTACTCTCCCTATATTACCATGGAGGGTATCACACGCCCAGTAAGCTTAATTCGTTTCCTGAGCTGCCCTGGCTTAAGGAACGGACGTGCGCGATGTGAACCCAGTACTCTCCCTCTCTGTAACCTGTGGTCTTAGCCACTACATGTTCTTCACTGCGGTTGAAAAGACATTTTTACTTTTGATACTGATCACAATATTCAGGACTGAAAGCATAGTCATGATGACCTTATGGCAGGTTTTTGGACAAAGCCAATGCATATACCCAGTGTCTTCAAGTCAAAAAATTACCAATACGAAATCTGTTCAGTGATTCCCTTCTTCAATATGAATTCAGAGGAGAGAGTTTTTGCTGAGATGTCAAATGCAGTCACTTTGAACAGCAGTTGTACTTACTGCGTTTTTACACCCTACAACTCTAAGAAGGAAACCTGCAAAACAGTTTTATGCTCACCAGCTTGGGGGGATTTTGATTAAATTTCAAGCATTCAATCCATTAACCTTTTTTGTCCTCGCGTAATTTGTACACAGTTTTGTTTTATTCAGCTAGGAAAATCTACATTCGTCAAAAAACGGACAGATTATTTTGGTGTCCAAAATTCACCGGACAAATATCATTGTTTATAATTTTCATTTGGCATTAATAAAAGAATAATTTCTATGTGCGTTTCGTGGATTGGGACGTCTTCTGTCTCCAGGGTTTCATAGAATGACAAATGGATTGTTGGGGGAAATCTGAAGCTTGTATTAAAAGTTTATTTCACTGAACATTCAGAACAATTGTGGGTGAGAAAAAGAAATATATCTTCCTCAATGAACTTTTCTTTTGAAAAAGGAAAAACAATTTATATCATTTGAATAATATGCTTTATGTCGTTCAGTAATTACAAGGAAAAAGGAATTTGTTCTTTTTCTCTTAATCTCTAAGGCTTAGAGAGTACATGTTTCTTGAATATAATCTTTCCTAACATTTAAAGAAGCAGCTAAATAGAAAAATGATGAATTAAAGGAGAGCCATGGTGACAAATCGAGCTTTTGATACCATTAAAATCCTCCTTTTTACAGAAACTAATTCAAATCTTTAGCAGCAACACATTCATTTCCACTTACACTAAAATGAGAGAGGAAAAACGTGGTTTCTGGAAACACATAAAACAGCATAAGGCTAGTGTATTATGGGACTCAGCCTGCTTAATGCGTATTTAAGCAGCGAGAGCTGGTAACTCTCCGGAAGGAACTCAAAACGAATACAATGCTACATGATAGCACCAAGTAGTATGTGCAGCCACAGGAAAAGCATCCAAGTAAAATAAGTCTTCCAAAACATTTTTCAAATTGCTTTAATCTTCTTTTTTGGATAGTATGACTTTGGTGTGAAGGTTAAGGAAACTGATAAAATATCTCTTTTTCCTTAAAATTATCTTAAAGTAGTATGCAGCCTGAAACTCTCTGGGCACTTCTGCAGCGAGAGGCAGCAGTCCTGAGTTCCCTTTATGCTGTGGCACCAGGCCCGAAATCATGGCATAGGAACACCTCACACAACGGGTGCCATGGATACAAGAACTGCTCTTGTTGCCATCACGGATGACTGACGCACCCGATATTCCAAGCGCCCTGCTTTGTCCGAGGCATTTTCAATGAATTATTTACTTTAATCCTCATAATCATTTTGTCAAAGAAGGTGGGTTTTATTCTCCCTATACTACCATGGAGGGTATCACACGCGCAGTAAGCTTAATTCGTTTCCTGAGCTGCCCTGGCTTAAGGAACGGAAGTGCGCGATGTGAACCCAGTACTCTCCCTCTCTGTAACCTGCGTCCTTAGCCACTACATGTACTTAACTGCTGTTGAAAAGACATTTTTATATTTGATAGTAATCACAATATTCAGGGCTGAAAGCATTGACAAGATGACGTTAGGGCAGTTTGATGGAAAAAGCCACTGCATATACCCAGTGTCTACATGTCAAAAAATTACCTATACGAAATCTTTTCAGTGATTCCCTTCTTCAATATGAACTCAGAGGAGAGAGTTTTCGCTGAGATATCAAGTGCAGTAAGTTTGAACAGCAGTTGTACTAACTGCGTTTTTACACCCCTCAACTCTAAGAAGGAAACCTGCAAAACAGTTTTATGCTCACCAGCTCGGGGTGCTTTTGATTATATTTCAAGCGTTCAATCCATTATCCTTTTTTCTGTCCACGCGTAATATGTAGACACTTTTGTTTTATTCAGCTAGGAAAATCTACATTTGAGAAAAAACGGACAGATTACTTTTGTGTCCAAAATTCACCGGACAAATATCGTTGCTTATAGTTTTCCTTTTGCCATTAATGAGAGAATAATTTCTATGCGTGCGTCATGTATTGGGACGTCTTCTGACTCCAGGATTTCATAGAATAACAAATGGATTGTTGGGGGATATCTGAAGCTTCTATTAAGAGTTTAATTCACTGAACATTCAGAACAATTGTGGGTGAGAAAAAGAAATATATCTTCCTCAATAAACTTTTCTTTTGAAAAAGGAAATGCAATTTATATCATTTGATTCCTATGCATTATGTCGTTCAGTAATTACAGAGAAAAATGAATTTGTTCTTTTTCTCTTAATCTCTAAGGCTGAGAGAGTACATGTTTCTTCAGAATAATCTTTCCTAAGGTTTAAAAAAGCAGGTAAATACAAAAATGATGAATTAAAGGAGAGCCAGGGTGACAAATCGAGCTTATGATACCGTTATAATCCTCCTTTTTACAGTAACTAATTAAAATCTTTAGCAGCAACACATTCATTTCCATTTACACTAAAATGAGAGAGGAAAAACGTGGTTTCTGGAAACACATAAAACAGCATAAGGCTAGTGTATTATGGGACTGAGCCTGCTCAATGCGTATTTAAGCAGCAAGAGCTGGTCACTCTCCGGAAGGAACTCAAAACGAATACAATGCTAGATGATAGCCCCAAGTAGTATGTGCAGCCACAGGAAAAGCATCCAAGTAAAAAAAATCTTCCAAAACAATTTTCAAATTGCTTTAAACTTCTTTTTTGGGACAGTATGATTTTGGTGTGAAGGTAAAGGAATCTGATAAAATGACTCTTTTTCCTTAAAATTATCTTAAAGTAGTATGCAGCCTGAAACTCCCTGGGCACGTCTGCAGCGAGAGGCAGCAGTCCCGAGTGCCCTTTATGCTGTGCCACCAGGCCCGAAATCATGGCATAGGAACACCTCACACAACGGGTGCCGTGGATACGAGAACTGCTCTTGCTGCCATCACGGATGAATGATGCACCCGACATTCCGAGCGCCATGCTTTGTCCGGGGCATTTTCAATGCATTATTTACTTTAATCCTCATAATCATTTTGTCAAGGAAGGTGGGTTTTACTCTCCCTATATTACCATGGAGGGTATCACACGCCCAGTAAGCTTAATTCGTTTCCTGAGCTGCCCTGGCTTAAGGAACGGACGTGCGCGATGTGAACCCAGTACTCTCCCTCTCTGTAACCTGTGGTCTTAGCCACTACATGTTCTTCACTGCGGTTGAAAAGACATTTTTACTTTTGATACTGATCACAATATTCAGGACTGAAAGCATAGTCATGATGACCTTATGGCAGGTTTTTGGACAAAGCCAATGCATATACCCAGTGTCTTCAACTCAAAAAATTACCAATACGAAATCTGTTCAGTGATTCCCTTCTTCAATATGAATTCAGAGGAGAGAGTTTTTGCTGAGATGTCAAATGCAGTCACTTTGAACAGCAGTTGTACTTACTGCGTTTTTACACCCTACAACTCTAAGAAGGAAACCTGCAAAACAGTTTTATGCTCACCAGCTTGGGGGGATTTTGATTAAATTTCAAGCGTTCAATCCATTAACCTTTTTTGTCCTCGCGTAATTTGTACACAGTTTTGTTTTATTCAGCTAGGAAAATCTACATTCGTCAAAAAACGGACAGATTATTTTGGTGTCCAAAATTCACCGGACAAATATCTTTGTTTATAATTTTCATTTGGCATTAATAAAAGAATAATTTCTATGTGCGTTTCGTGGATTGGGACGTCTTCTGTCTCCAGGGTTTCATAGAATGACAAATGGATTGTTGGGGGAAATCTGAAGCTTGTATTAAAAGTTTATTTCACTGAACATTCAGAACAATTGTGGGTGAGAAAAAGAAATATATCTTCCTCAATGAACTTTTCTTTTGAAAAAGGAAAAACAATTTATATCATTTGAATAATATGCTTTATGTCGTTCAGTAATTACAAGGAAAAAGGAATTTGTTCTTTTTCTCTTAATCTCTAAGGCTTAGAGAGTACATGTTTCTTCAGAATAATCTTTCCTAAGGTTTAAAAAAGCAGGTAAATACAAAAATGATGAATTAAAGGAGAGCCAGGGTGACAAATCGAGCTTATGATACCGTTATAATCCTCCTTTTTACAGTAACTAATTCAAATCTTTAGCAGCAACACATTCATTTCCATTTACACTAAAATGAGAGAGGAAAAACGTGGTTTCTGGAAACACATAAAACAGCATAACGCTAGTGTATTATGGGACTCAGCCTGCTCAATGCGTGCGTATTTAAGCAGCAAGTGCTGGTCACTCTCCGGAAGGAACTCAAAACGAATACAATGCAAGATGATAGCCCCAAGTAGTATGTGCAGCCACAGGAAAAGCATCCAAGTAAAAAAAATCTTCCAAAACAATTTTCAAATTGCTTTAAACTTCTTTTTTGGGACAGTATGATTTTGGTGTGAAGGTAAAGGAATCTGATAAAATGACTCTTTTTCCTTAAAATTATCTTAAAGTAGTATGCAGCCTGAAACTCCCTGGGCACGTCTGCAGCGAGAGGCAGCAGTCCCGAGTGCCCTTTATGCTGTGCCACCAGGCCCGAAATCATGGCATAGGAACACCTCACACAACGGGTGCCGTGGATACGAGAACTGCTCTTGCTGCCATCACGGATGAATGATGCACCCGACATTCCGAGCGCCATGCTTTGTCCGGGGCATTTTCAATGCATTATTTACTTTAATCCTCATAATCATTTTGTCAAGGAAGGTGAGTTTTACTCTCCCTATATTACCATGGAGGGTATCACACGCCCAGTAAGCTTAATTCGTTTCCTGAGCTGCCCTGGCTTAAGGAACGGAAGTGCGCGATGTGAACCCAGTACTCTCCCTCTCTGTAACCTGTGGTCTTAGCCACTACATGTTCTTCACTGCGGTTGAAAAGACATTTTTACTTTTGATACTGATCACAATATTCAGGACTGAAAGCATAGTCATGATGACCTTATGGCAGGTTTTTGGACAAAGCCAATACATATACCCAGTGTCTTCAAGTCAAAAAATTACCAATACGAAATCTGTTCAGTGATTCCCTTCTTCAATATGAATTCAGAGGAGAGAGTTTTTGCTGAGATGTCAAATGCAGTCACTTTGAACAGCAGTTGTACTTACTGCGTTTTTACACCCTACAACTCTAAGAAGGAAACCTGCAAAACAGTTTTATGCTCACCAGCTTGGGGGGATTTTGATTAAATTTCAAGCGTTCAATCCATTAACCTTTTTTGTCCTCGCGTAATTTGTACACAGTTTTGTTTTATTCAGCTAGGAAAATCTACATTCGTCAAAAAACGGACAGATTATTTTGGTGTCCAAAATTCACCGGACAAATATCTTTGTTTATAATTTTCATTTGGCATTAATAAAAGAATAATTTCTATGTGCGTTTCGTGGATTGGGACGTCTTCTGTCTCCAGGGTTTCATAGAATGACAAATGGATTGTTGGGGGAAATCTGAAGCTTGTATTAAAAGTTTATTTCACTGAACATTCAGAACAATTGTGGGTGAGAAAAAGAAATATATCTTCCTCAATGAACTTTTCTTTTGAAAAAGGAAAAACAATTTATATCATTTGAATAATATGCTTTATGTCGTTCAGTAATTACAAGGAAAAAGGAATTTGTTCTTTTTCTCTTAATCTCTAAGGCTTAGAGAGTACATGTTTCTTCAGAATAATCTTTCCTAAGGTTTAAAAAAGCAGGTAAATACAAAAATGATGAATTAAAGGAGAGCCAGGGTGACAAATCGAGCTTATGATACCGTTATAATCCTCCTTTTTACAGTAACTAATTCAAATCTTTAGCAGCAACACATTCATTTCCATTTACACTAAAATGAGAGAGGAAAAACGTGGTTTCTGGAAACACATAAAACAGCATAACGCTAGTGTATTATGGGACTCAGCCTGCTCAATGCGTGCGTATTTAAGCAGCAAGTGCTGGTCACTCTCCGGAAGGAACTCAAAACGAATACAATGCAAGATGATAGCCCCAAGTAGTATGTGCAGCCACAGGAAAAGCATCCAAGTAAAAAAAATCTTCCAAAACAATTTTCAAATTGCTTTAAACTTCTTTTTTGGGACAGTATGATTTTGGTGTGAAGGTAAAGGAATCTGATAAAATGACTCTTTTTCCTTAAAATTATCTTAAAGTAGTATGCAGCCTGAAACTCCCTGGGCACGTCTGCAGCGAGAGGCAGCAGTCCCGAGTGCCCTTTATGCTGTGCCACCAGGCCCGAAATCATGGCATAGGAACACCTCACACAACGGGTGCCGTGGATACGAGAACTGCTCTTGCTGCCATCACGGATGAATGATGCACCCGACATTCCGAGCGCCATGCTTTGTCCGGGGCATTTTCAATGCATTATTTACTTTAATCCTCATAATCATTTTGTCAAGGAAGGTGAGTTTTACTCTCCCTATATTACCATGGAGGGTATCACACGCCCAGTAAGCTTAATTCGTTTCCTGAGCTGCCCTGGCTTAAGGAACGGACGTGCGCGATGTGAACCCAGTACTCTCCCTCTCTGTAACCTGTGGTCTTAGCCACTACATGTTCTTCACTGCGGTTGAAAAGACATTTTTACTTTTGATACTGATCACAATATTCAGGACTGAAAGCATAGTCATGATGACCTTATGGCAGGTTTTTGGACAAAGCCAATGCATATACCCAGTGTCTTCAAGTCAAAAAATTACCAATACGAAATCTGTTCAGTGATTCCCTTCTTCAATATGAATTCAGAGGAGAGAGTTTTTGCTGAGATGTCAAATGCAGTCACTTTGAACAGCAGTTGTACTTACTGCGTTTTTACACCCTACAACTCTAAGAAGGAAACCTGCAAAACAGTTTTATGCTCACCAGCTTGGGGGGATTTTGATTAAATTTCAAGCGTTCAATCCATTAACCTTTTTTGTCCTCGCGTAATTTGTACACAGTTTTGTTTTATTCAGCTAGGAAAATCTACATTCGTCAAAAAACGGACAGATTATTTTGGTGTCCAAAATTCACCGGACAAATATCTTTGTTTATAATTTTCATTTGGCATTAATAAAAGAATAATTTCTATGTGCGTTTCGTGGATTGGGACGTCTTCTGTCTCCAGGGTTTCATAGAATGACAAATGGATTGTTGGGGGAAATCTGAAGCTTGTATTAAAAGTTTATTTCACTGAACATTCAGAACAATTGTGGGTGAGAAAAAGAAATATATCTTCCTCAATGAACTTTTCTTTTGAAAAAGGAAAAACAATTTATATCATTTGAATAATATGCTTTATGTCGTTCAGTAATTACAAGGAAAAAGGAATTTGTTCTTTTTCTCTTAATCTCTAAGGCTTAGAGAGTACATGTTTCTTCAGAATAATCTTTCCTAAGGTTTAAAAAAGCAGGTAAATACAAAAATGATGAATTAAAGGAGAGCCAGGGTGACAAATCGAGCTTATGATACCGTTATAATCCTCCTTTTTACAGTAACTAATTCAAATCTTTAGCAGCAACACATTCATTTCCATTTACACTAAAATGAGAGAGGAAAAACGTGGTTTCTGGAAACACATAAAACAGCATAACGCTAGTGTATTATGGGACTGAGCCTGCTCAATGCGTGCGTATTTAAGCAGCAAGTGCTGGTCACTCTCCGGAAGGAACTCAAAACGAATACAATGCAAGATGATAGCCCCAAGTAGTATGTGCAGCCACAGGAAAAGCATCCAAGTAAAAAAAATCTTCCAAAACAATTTTCAAATTGCTTTAAACTTCTTTTTTGGGACAGTATGATTTTGGTGTGAAGGTAAAGGAATCTGATAAAATGACTCTTTTTCCTTAAAATTATCTTAAAGTAGTATGCAGCCTGAAACTCCCTGGGCACGTCTGCAGCGAGAGGCAGCAGTCCCGAGTGCCCTTTATGCTGTGCCACCAGGCCCGAAATCATGGCATAGGAACACCTCACACAACGGGTGCCGTGGATACGAGAACTGCTCTTGCTGCCATCACGGATGAATGATGCACCCGACATTCCGAGCGCCATGCTTTGTCCGGGGCATTTTCAATGCATTATTTACTTTAATCCTCATAATCATTTTGTCAAGGAAGGTGGGTTTTACTCTCCCTATATTACCATGGAGGGTATCACACGCCCAGTAAGCTTAATTCGTTTCCTGAGCTGCCCTGGCTTAAGGAACGGACGTGCGCGATGTGAACCCAGTACTCTCCCTCTCTGTAACCTGTGGTCTTAGCCACTACATGTTCTTCACTGCGGTTGAAAAGACATTTTTACTTTTGATACTGATCACAATATTCAGGACTGAAAGCATAGTCATGATGACCTTATGGCAGGTTTTTGGACAAAGCCAATGCATATACCCAGTGTCTTCAAGTCAAAAAATTACCAATACGAAATCTGTTCAGTGATTCCCTTCTTCAATATGAATTCAGAGGAGAGAGTTTTTGCTGAGATGTCAAATGCAGTCACTTTGAACAGCAGTTGTACTTACTGCGTTTTTACACCCTACAACTCTAAGAAGGAAACCTGCAAAACAGTTTTATGCTCACCAGCTTGGGGGGATTTTGATTAAATTTCAAGCGTTCAATCCATTAACCTTTTTTGTCCTCGCGTAATTTGTACACAGTTTTGTTTTATTCAGCTAGGAAAATCTACATTCGTCAAAAAACGGACAGATTATTTTGGTGTCCAAAATTCACCGGACAAATATCTTTGTTTATAATTTTCATTTGGCATTAATAAAAGAATAATTTCTATGTGCGTTTCGTGGATTGGGACGTCTTCTGTCTCCAGGGTTTCATAGAATGACAAATGGATTGTTGGGGGAAATCTGAAGCTTGTATTAAAAGTTTATTTCACTGAACATTCAGAACAATTGTGGGTGAGAAAAAGAAATATATCTTCCTCAATGAACTTTTCTTTTGAAAAAGGAAAAACAATTTATATCATTTGAATAATATGCTTTATGTCGTTCAGTAATTACAAGGAAAAAGGAATTTGTTCTTTTTCTCTTAATCTCTAAGGCTTAGAGAGTACATGTTTCTTCAGAATAATCTTTCCTAAGGTTTAAAAAAGCAGGTAAATACAAAAATGATGAATTAAAGGAGAGCCAGGGTGACAAATCGAGCTTATGATACCGTTATAATCCTCCTTTTTACAGTAACTAATTCAAATCTTTAGCAGCAACACATTCATTTCCATTTACACTAAAATGAGAGAGGAAAAACGTGGTTTCTGGAAACACATAAAACAGCATAACGCTAGTGTATTATGGGACTGAGCCTGCTCAATGCGTGCGTATTTAAGCAGCAAGAGCTGGTCACTCTCCGGAAGGAACTCAAAACGAATACAATGCTAGATGATAGCCCCAAGTAGTATGTGCAGCCACAGGAAAAGCATCCAAGTAAAAAAAATCTTCCAAAACAATTTTCAAATTGCTTTAAACTTCTTTTTTGGGACAGTATGATTTTGGTGTGAAGGTAAAGGAATCTGATAAAATGACTCTTTTTCCTTAAAATTATCTTAAAGTAGTATGCAGCCTGAAACTCCCTGGGCACGTCTGCAGCGAGAGGCAGCAGTCCCGAGTGCCCTTTATGCTGTGCCACCAGGCCCGAAATCATGGCATAGGAACACCTCACACAACGGGTGCCGTGGATACGAGAACTGCTCTTGCTGCCATCACGGATGAATGATGCACCCGACATTCCGAGCGCCATGCTTTGTCCGGGGCATTTTCAATGCATTATTTACTTTAATCCTCATAATCATTTTGTCAAGGAAGGTGGGTTTTACTCTCCCTATATTACCATGGAGGGTATCACACGCCCAGTAAGCTTAATTCGTTTCCTGAGCTGCCCTGGCTTAAGGAACGGACGTGCGCGATGTGAACCCAGTACTCTCCCTCTCTGTAACCTGTGGTCTTAGCCACTACATGTTCTTCACTGCGGTTGAAAAGACATTTTTACTTTTGATACTGATCACAATATTCAGGACTGAAAGCATAGTCATGATGACCTTATGGCAGGTTTTTGGACAAAGCCAATGCATATACCCAGTGTCTTCAAGTCAAAAAATTACCAATACGAAATCTGTTCAGTGATTCCCTTCTTCAATATGAATTCAGAGGAGAGAGTTTTTGCTGAGATGTCAAATGCAGTCACTTTGAACAGCAGTTGTACTTACTGCGTTTTTACACCCTACAACTCTAAGAAGGAAACCTGCAAAACAGTTTTATGCTCACCAGCTTGGGGGGATTTTGATTAAATTTCAAGCGTTCAATCCATTAACCTTTTTTGTCCTCGCGTAATTTGTACACAGTTTTGTTTTATTCAGCTAGGAAAATCTACATTCGTCAAAAAACGGACAGATTATTTTGGTGTCCAAAATTCACCGGACAAATATCTTTGTTTATAATTTTCATTTGGCATTAATAAAAGAATAATTTCTATGTGCGTTTCGTGGATTGGGACGTCTTCTGTCTCCAGGGTTTCATAGAATGACAAATGGATTGTTGGGGGAAATCTGAAGCTTGTATTAAAAGTTTATTTCACTGAACATTCAGAACAATTGTGGGTGAGAAAAAGAAATATATCTTCCTCAATGAACTTTTCTTTTGAAAAAGGAAAAACAATTTATATCATTTGAATAATATGCTTTATGTCGTTCAGTAATTACAAGGAAAAAGGAATTTGTTCTTTTTCTCTTAATCTCTAAGGCTTAGAGAGTACATGTTTCTTCAGAATAATCTTTCCTAAGGTTTAAAAAAGCAGGTAAATACAAAAATGATGAATTAAAGGAGAGCCAGGGTGACAAATCGAGCTTATGATACCGTTATAATCCTCCTTTTTACAGTAACTAATTCAAATCTTTAGCAGCAACACATTCATTTCCATTTACACTAAAATGAGAGAGGAAAAACGTGGTTTCTGGAAACACATAAAACAGCATAACGCTAGTGTATTATGGGACTGAGCCTGCTCAATGCGTGCGTATTTAAGCAGCAAGAGCTGGTCACTCTCCGGAAGGAACTCAAAACGAATACAATGCTAGATGATAGCCCCAAGTAGTATGTGCAGCCACAGGAAAAGCATCCAAGTAAAAAAAATCTTCCAAAACAATTTTCAAATTGCTTTAAACTTCTTTTTTGGGACAGTATGATTTTGGTGTGAAGGTAAAGGAATCTGATAAAATGACTCTTTTTCCTTAAAATTATCTTAAAGTAGTATGCAGCCTGAAACTCCCTGGGCACGTCTGCAGCGAGAGGCAGCAGTCCCGAGTGCCCTTTATGCTGTGCCACCAGGCCCGAAATCATGGCATAGGAACACCTCACACAACGGGTGCCGTGGATACGAGAACTGCTCTTGCTGCCATCACGGATGAATGATGCACCCGACATTCCGAGCGCCATGCTTTGTCCGGGGCATTTTCAATGCATTATTTACTTTAATCCTCATAATCATTTTGTCAAGGAAGGTGGGTTTTACTCTCCCTATATTACCATGGAGGGTATCACACGCCCAGTAAGCTTAATTCGTTTCCTGAGCTGCCCTGGCTTAAGGAACGGACGTGCGCGATGTGAACCCAGTACTCTCCCTCTCTGTAACCTGTGGTCTTAGCCACTACATGTTCTTCACTGCGGTTGAAAAGACATTTTTACTTTTGATACTGATCACAATATTCAGGACTGAAAGCATAGTCATGATGACCTTATGGCAGGTTTTTGGACAAAGCCAATGCATATACCCAGTGTCTTCAAGTCAAAAAATTACCAATACGAAATCTGTTCAGTGATTCCCTTCTTCAATATGAATTCAGAGGAGAGAGTTTTTGCTGAGATGTCAAATGCAGTCACTTTGAACAGCAGTTGTACTTACTGCGTTTTTACACCCTACAACTCTAAGAAGGAAACCTGCAAAACAGTTTTATGCTCACCAGCTTGGGGGGATTTTGATTAAATTTCAAGCATTCAATCCATTAACCTTTTTTGTCCTCGCGTAATTTGTACACAGTTTTGTTTTATTCAGCTAGGAAAATCTACATTCGTCAAAAAACGGACAGATTATTTTGGTGTCCAAAATTCACCGGACAAATATCATTGTTTATAATTTTCATTTGGCATTAATAAAAGAATAATTTCTATGTGCGTTTCGTGGATTGGGACGTCTTCTGTCTCCAGGGTTTCATAGAATGACAAATGGATTGTTGGGGGAAATCTGAAGCTTGTATTAAAAGTTTATTTCACTGAACATTCAGAACAATTGTGGGTGAGAAAAAGAAATATATCTTCCTCAATGAACTTTTCTTTTGAAAAAGGAAAAACAATTTATATCATTTGAATAATATGCTTTATGTCGTTCAGTAATTACACGGAAAAAGGAATTTGTTCTTTTTCTCTTAATCTCTAAGGCTTAGAGAGTACATGTTTCTTGAATATAATCTTTCCTAACATTTAAAGAAGCAGCTAAATAGAAAAATGATGAATTAAAGGAGAGCCATGGTGACAAATCGAGCTTTTGATACCATTAAAATCCTCCTTTTTACAGAAACTAATTCAAATCTTTAGCAGCAACACATTCATTTCCACTTACACTAAAATGAGAGAGGAAAAACGTGGTTTCTTGAAACACATAAAACAGCATAAGGCTAGTGTATTATGGGACTCAGCCTGCTTAATGCGTATTTAAGCAGCGAGAGCTGGTAACTCTCCGGAAGGAACTCAAAACGAATACAATGCTACATGATAGCACCAAGTAGTATGTGCAGCCACAGGAAAAGCATCCAAGTAAAATAAGTCTTCCAAAACATTTTTCAAATTGCTTTAATCTTCTTTTTTGGATAGTATGACTTTGGTGTGAAGGTTAAGGAAACTGATAAAATATCTCTTTTTCCTTAAAATTATCTTAAAGTAGTATGCAGCCTGAAACTCTCTGGGCACTTCTGCAGCGAGAGGCAGCAGTCCTGAGTTCCCTTTATGCTGTGGCACCAGGCCCGAAATCATGGCATAGGAACACCTCACACAACGGGTGCCATGGATACAAGAACTGCTCTTGTTGCCATCACGGATGACTGACGCACCCGATATTCCAAGCGCCCTGCTTTGTCCGAGGCATTTTCAATGAATTATTTACTTTAATCCTCATAATCATTTTGTCAAAGAAGGTGGGTTTTATTCTCCCTATACTACCATGGAGGGTATCACACGCGCAGTAAGCTTAATTCGTTTCCTGAGCTGCCCTGGCTTAAGGAACGGAAGTGCGCGATGTGAACCCAGTACTCTCCCTCTCTGTAACCTGCGTCCTTAGCCACTACATGTACTTAACTGCTGTTGAAAAGACATTTTTATATTTGATAGTAATCACAATATTCAGGGCTGAAAGCATTGACAAGATGACGTTAGGGCAGTTTGATGGAAAAAGCCACTGCATATACCCAGTGTCTACATGTCAAAAAATTACCTATACGAAATCTTTTCAGTGATTCCCTTCTTCAATATGAACTCAGAGGAGAGAGTTTTCGCTGAGATATCAAGTGCAGTAAGTTTGAACAGCAGTTGTACTAACTGCGTTTTTACACCCCTCAACTCTAAGAAGGAAACCTGCAAAACAGTTTTATGCTCACCAGCTCGGGGTGCTTTTGATTATATTTCAAGCGTTCAATCCATTATCCTTTTTTCTGTCCACGCGTAATATGTAGACACTTTTGTTTTATTCAGCTAGGAAAATCTACATTTGAGAAAAAACGGACAGATTACTTTTGTGTCCAAAATTCACCGGACAAATATCGTTGCTTATAGTTTTCCTTTTGCCATTAATGAGAGAATAATTTCTATGCGTGCGTCATGTATTGGGACGTCTTCTGACTCCAGGATTTCATAGAATAACAAATGGATTGTTGGGGGATATCTGAAGCGTCTATTAAGAGTTTAATTCACTGAACATTCAGAACAATTGTGGGTGAGAAAAAGAAATATATCTTCCTCAATAAACTTTTCTTTTGAAAAAGGAAATGCAATTTATATCATTTGATTCCTATGCATTATGTCGTTCAGTAATTACAGAGAAAAATGAATTTGTTCTTTTTCTCTTAATCTCTAAGGCTGAGAGAGTACATGTTTCTTCAGAATAATCTTTCCTAAGGTTTAAAAAAGCAGGTAAATACAAAAATGATGAATTAAAGGAGAGCCAGGGTGACAAATCGAGCTTATGATACCGTTATAATCCTCCTTTTTACAGTAACTAATTAAAATCTTTAGCAGCAACACATTCATTTCCATTTACACTAAAATGAGAGAGGAAAAACGTGGTTTCTGGAAACACATAAAACAGCATAAGGCTAGTGTATTATGGGACTGAGCCTGCTCAATGCGTATTTAAGCAGCAAGAGCTGGTCACTCTCCGGAAGGAACTCAAAACGAATACAATGCTAGATGATAGCCCCAAGTAGTATGTGCAGCCACAGGAAAAGCATCCAAGTAAAAAAAATCTTCCAAAACAATTTTCAAATTGCTTTAAACTTCTTTTTTGGGACAGTATGATTTTGGTGTGAAGGTAAAGGAATCTGATAAAATGACTCTTTTTCCTTAAAATTATCTTAAAGTAGTATGCAGCCTGAAACTCCCTGGGCACGTCTGCAGCGAGAGGCAGCAGTCCCGAGTGCCCTTTATGCTGTGCCACCAGGCCCGAAATCATGGCATAGGAACACCTCACACAACGGGTGCCGTGGATACGAGAACTGCTCTTGCTGCCATCACGGATGAATGATGCACCCGACATTCCGAGCGCCATGCTTTGTCCGGGGCATTTTCAATGCATTATTTACTTTAATCCTCATAATCATTTTGTCAAGGAAGGTGGGTTTTACTCTCCCTATATTACCATGGAGGGTATCACACGCCCAGTAAGCTTAATTCGTTTCCTGAGCTGCCCTGGCTTAAGGAACGGAAGTGCGCGATGTGAACCCAGTACTCTCCCTCTCTGTAACCTGTGTTCTTAGCCACTACATGTACTTAACTGCTGTTGAAAAGACATTTTTATATTTGATAGTGATCACAATATTCAGGGCTGAAAGCATTGACAAGATGACGTTAGGGCAGTTTGATGGAAAAAGCCACTGCATATACCCAGTGTCTACATGTCAAAAAATTACCTATACGAAATCTTTTCAGTGATTCCCTTCTTCAATATGAACTCAGAGGAGAGAGTTTTCGCTGAGATATCAAGTGCAGTAAGTTTGAACAGCAGTTGTACTAACTGCGTTTTTACACCCCTCAACTCTAAGAAGGAAACCTGCAAAACAGTTTTATGCTCACCAGCTCGGGGTGCTTTTGATTATATTTCAAGCGTTCAATCCATTATCCTTTTTTCTGTCCACGCGTAATATGTAGACAGTTTTGTTTTATTCAGCTAGGAAAATCTACATTTGAGAAAAAACGGACAGATTACTTTTGTGTCCAAAATTCACCGGACAAATATCGTTGCTTATAGTTTTCCTTTTGCCATTAATGAGAGAATAATTTCTATGCGTGCGTCATGTATTGGGACGTCTTCTGACTCCAGGATTTCATAGAATAACAAATGGATTGTTGGGGGATATCTGAAGCTTCTATTAAGAGTTTAATTCACTGAACATTCAGAACAATTGCGGGTGAGAAAAAGAAATATATCTTCCTCAATAAACTTTTCTTTTGAAAAAGGAAATGCAATTTATATCATTTGATTCCTATGCATTATGTCGTTCAGTAATTACAGAGAAAAATGAATTTGTTCTTTTTCTCTTAATCTCTAAGGCTGAGAGAGTACATGTTTCTTCAGAATAATCTTTCCTAAGGTTTAAAAAAGCAGGTAAATACAAAAATGATGAATTAAAGGAGAGCCAGGGTGACAAATCGAGCTTTTGATACCGTTATAATCCTCCTTTTTACAGTAACTAATTCAAATCTTTAGCAGCAACACATTCATTTCCATTTACACTAAAATGAGAGAGGAAAAACGTGGTTTCTGGAAACACATAAAACAGCATAACGCTAGTGTATTATGGGACTCAGCCTGCTCAATGCGTGCGTATTTAAGCAGCAAGAGCTGGTCACTCTCCGGAAGGAACTCAAAACGAATACAATGCTAGATGATAGCCCCAAGTAGTATGTGCAGCCACAGGAAAAGCATCCAAGTAAAAAAAATCTTCCAAAACAATTTTCAAATTGCTTTAAACTTCTTTTTTGGGACAGTATGATTTTGGTGTGAAGGTAAAGGAATCTGATAAAATGACTCTTTTTCCTTAAAATTATCTTAAAGTAGTATGCAGCCTGAAACTCCCTGGGCACGTCTGCAGCGAGAGGCAGCAGTCCCGAGTGCCCTTTATGCTGTGCCACCAGGCCCGAAATCATGGCATAGGAACACCTCACACAACGGGTGCCGTGGATACGAGAACTGCTCTTGCTGCCATCACGGATGAATGATGCACCCGACATTCCGAGCGCCATGCTTTGTCCGGGGCATTTTCAATGCATTATTTACTTTAATCCTCATAATCATTTTGTCAAGGAAGGTGGGTTTTACTCTCCCTATATTACCATGGAGGGTATCACACGCCCAGTAAGCTTAATTCGTTTCCTGAGCTGCCCTGGCTTAAGGAACGGACGTGCGCGATGTGAACCCAGTACTCTCCCTCTCTGTAACCTGTGGTCTTAGCCACTACATGTTCTTCACTGCGGTTGAAAAGACATTTTTACTTTTGATACTGATCACAATATTCAGGACTGAAAGCATAGTCATGATGACCTTATGGCAGGTTTTTGGACAAAGCCAATGCATATACCCAGTGTCTTCAAGTCAAAAAATTACCAATACGAAATCTGTTCAGTGATTCCCTTCTTCAATATGAATTCAGAGGAGAGAGTTTTTGCTGAGATGTCAAATGCAGTCACTTTGAACAGCAGTTGTACTTACTGCGTTTTTACACCCTACAACTCTAAGAAGGAAACCTGCAAAACAGTTTTATGCTCACCAGCTTGGGGGGATTTTGATTAAATTTCAAGCGTTCAATCCATTAACCTTTTTTGTCCTCGCGTAATTTGTACACAGTTTTGTTTTATTCAGCTAGGAAAATCTACATTCGTCAAAAACGGACAGATTATTTTGGTGTCCAAAATTCACCGGACAAATATCATTGTTTATAATTTTCATTTGGCATTAATAAAAGAATAATTTCTATGTGCGTTTCGTGGATTGGGACGTCTTCTGTCTCCGGGGTTTCATAGAATGACAAATGGATTGTTGGGGGAAATCTGAAGCTTGTATTAAAAGTTTATTTCACTGAACATTCAGAACAATTGTGGGTGAGAAAAAGAAATATATCTTCCTCAATGAACTTTTCTTTTGAAAAAGGAAAAACAATTTATATCATTTGAATAATATGCTTTATGTCGTTCAGTAATTACACGGAAAAAGGAATTTGTTCTTCTTCTCTTAATCTCTAAGGCTTAGAGAGTACATGTTTCTTGAATATAATCTTTCCTAACATTTAAAGAAGCAGCTAAATAGAAAAATGATGAATTAAAGGAGAGCCATGGTGACAAATCGAGCTTTTGATACCATTAAAATCCTCCTTTTTACAGAAACTAATTCAAATCTTTAGCAGCAACACATTCATTTCCACTTACACTAAAATGAGAGAGGAAAAACGTGGTTTCTGGAAACACATAAAACAGCATAAGGCTAGTGTATTATGGGACTCAGCCTGCTTAATGCGTATTTAAGCAGCGAGAGCTGGTAACTCTCCGGAAGGAACTCAAAACGAATACAATGCTACATGATAGCACCAAGTAGTATGTGCAGCCACAGGAAAAGCATCCAAGTAAAATAAGTCTTCCAAAACATTTTTCAAATTGCTTTAATCTTCTTTTTTGGATAGTATGACTTTGGTGTGAAGGTTAAGGAAACTGATAAAATATCTCTTTTTCCTTAAAATTATCTTAAAGTAGTATGCAGCCTGAAACTCTCTGGGCACTTCTGCAGCGAGAGGCAGCAGTCCTGAGTTCCCTTTATGCTGTGGCACCAGGCCCGAAATCATGGCATAGGAACACCTCACACAACGGGTGCCATGGATACAAGAACTGCTCTTGTTGCCATCACGGATGACTGACGCACCCGATATTCCAAGCGCCCTGCTTTGTCCGAGGCATTTTCAATGAATTATTTACTTTAATCCTCATAATCATTTTGTCAAAGAAGGTGGGTTTTATTCTCCCTATACTACCATGGAGGGTATCACACGCGCAGTAAGCTTAATTCGTTTCCTGAGCTGCCCTGGCTTAAGGAACGGAAGTGCGCGATGTGAACCCAGTACTCTCCCTCTCTGTAACCTGTGTTCTTAGCCACTACATGTACTTAACTGCTGTTGAAAAGACATTTTTATATTTGATAGTGATCACAATATTCAGGGCTGAAAGCATTGACAAGATGACGTTAGGGCAGTTTGATGGAAAAAGCCACTGCATATACCCAGTGTCTACATGTCAAAAAATTACCTATACGAAATCTTTTCAGTGATTCCCTTCTTCAATATGAACTCAGAGGAGAGAGTTTTCGCTGAGATATCAAGTGCAGTAAGTTTGAACAGCAGTTGTACTAACTGCGTTTTTACACCCCTCAACTCTAAGAAGGAAACCTGCAAAACAGTTTTATGCTCACCAGCTCGGGGTGCTTTTGATTATATTTCAAGCGTTCAATCCATTATCCTTTTTTCTGTCCACGCGTAATATGTAGACACTTTTGTTTTATTCAGCTAGGAAAATCTACATTTGAGAAAAAACGGACAGATTATTTTTGTGTCCAAAATTCACCGGACAAATATCGTTGCTTATAGTTTTCCTTTTGCCATTAATGAGAGAATAATTTCTATGCGTGCGTCATGTATTGGGACGTCTTCTGACTCCAGGATTTCATAGAATAACAAATGGATTGTTGGGGGATATCTGAAGCTTCTATTAAGAGTTTAATTCACTGAACATTCAGAACAATTGCGGGTGAGAAAAAGAAATATATCTTCCTCAATAAACTTTTCTTTTGAAAAAGGAAATGCAATTTATATCATTTGATTCCTATGCATTATGTCGTTCAGTAATTACAGAGAAAAATGAATTTGTTCTTTTTCTCTTAATCTCTAAGGCTGAGAGAGTACATGTTTCTTCAGAATAATCTTTCCTAAGGTTTAAAAAAGCAGGTAAATACAAAAATGATGAATTAAAGGAGAGCCAGGGTGACAAATCGAGCTTATGATACCGTTATAATCCTCCTTTTTACAGTAACTAATTCAAATCTTTAGCAGCAACACATTCATTTCCATTTACACTAAAATGAGAGAGGAAAAACGTGGTTTCTGGAAACACATAAAACAGCATAACGCTAGTGTATTATGGGACTGAGCCTGCTCAATGCGTGCGTATTTAAGCAGCAAGAGCTGGTCACTCTCCGGAAGGAACTCAAAACGAATACAATGCTAGATGATAGCCCCAAGTAGTATGTGCAGCCACAGGAAAAGCATCCAAGTAAAAAAAATCTTCCAAAACAATTTTCAAATTGCTTTAAACTTCTTTTTTGGGACAGTATGATTTTGGTGTGAAGGTAAAGGAATCTGATAAAATGACTCTTTTTCCTTAAAATTATCTTAAAGTAGTATGCAGCCTGAAACTCCCTGGGCACGTCTGCAGCGAGAGGCAGCAGTCCCGAGTGCCCTTTATGCTGTGCCACCAGGCCCGAAATCATGGCATAGGAACACCTCACACAACGGGTGCCGTGGATACGAGAACTGCTCTTGCTGCCATCACGGATGAATGATGCACCCGACATTCCGAGCGCCATGCTTTGTCCGGGGCATTTTCAATGCATTATTTACTTTAATCCTCATAATCATTTTGTCAAGGAAGGTGGGTTTTACTCTCCCTATATTACCATGGAGGGTATCACACGCCCAGTAAGCTTAATTCGTTTCCTGAGCTGCCCTGGCTTAAGGAACGGACGTGCGCGATGTGAACCCAGTACTCTCCCTCTCTGTAACCTGTGGTCTTAGCCACTACATGTTCTTCACTGCGGTTGAAAAGACATTTTTACTTTTGATACTGATCACAATATTCAGGACTGAAAGCATAGTCATGATGACCTTATGGCAGGTTTTTGGACAAAGCCAATGCATATACCCAGTGTCTTCAAGTCAAAAAATTACCAATACGAAATCTGTTCAGTGATTCCCTTCTTCAATATGAATTCAGAGGAGAGAGTTTTTGCTGAGATGTCAAATGCAGTCACTTTGAACAGCAGTTGTACTTACTGCGTTTTTACACCCTACAACTCTAAGAAGGAAACCTGCAAAACAGTTTTATGCTCACCAGCTTGGGGGGATTTTGATTAAATTTCAAGCGTTCAATCCATTAACCTTTTTTGTCCTCGCGTAATTTGTACACAGTTTTGTTTTATTCAGCTAGGAAAATCTACATTCGTCAAAAACGGACAGATTATTTTGGTGTCCAAAATTCACCGGACAAATATCATTGTTTATAATTTTCATTTGGCATTAATAAAAGAATAATTTCTATGTGCGTTTCGTGGATTGGGACGTCTTCTGTCTCCGGGGTTTCATAGAATGACAAATGGATTGTTGGGGGAAATCTGAAGCTTGTATTAAAAGTTTATTTCACTGAACATTCAGAACAATTGTGGGTGAGAAAAAGAAATATATCTTCCTCAATGAACTTTTCTTTTGAAAAAGGAAAAACAATTTATATCATTTGAATAATATGCTTTATGTCGTTCAGTAATTACACGGAAAAAGGAATTTGTTCTTCTTCTCTTAATCTCTAAGGCTTAGAGAGTACATGTTTCTTGAATATAATCTTTCCTAACATTTAAAGAAGCAGCTAAATAGAAAAATGATGAATTAAAGGAGAGCCATGGTGACAAATCGAGCTTTTGATACCATTAAAATCCTCCTTTTTACAGAAACTAATTCAAATCTTTAGCAGCAACACATTCATTTCCACTTACACTAAAATGAGAGAGGAAAAACGTGGTTTCTGGAAACACATAAAACAGCATAAGGCTAGTGTATTATGGGACTCAGCCTGCTTAATGCGTATTTAAGCAGCGAGAGCTGGTAACTCTCCGGAAGGAACTCAAAACGAATACAATGCTACATGATAGCACCAAGTAGTATGTGCAGCCACAGGAAAAGCATCCAAGTAAAATAAGTCTTCCAAAACATTTTTCAAATTGCTTTAATCTTCTTTTTTGGATAGTATGACTTTGGTGTGAAGGTTAAGGAAACTGATAAAATATCTCTTTTTCCTTAAAATTATCTTAAAGTAGTATGCAGCCTGAAACTCTCTGGGCACTTCTGCAGCGAGAGGCAGCAGTCCTGAGTTCCCTTTATGCTGTGGCACCAGGCCCGAAATCATGGCATAGGAACACCTCACACAACGGGTGCCATGGATACAAGAACTGCTCTTGTTGCCATCACGGATGACTGACGCACCCGATATTCCAAGCGCCCTGCTTTGTCCGAGGCATTTTCAATGAATTATTTACTTTAATCCTCATAATCATTTTGTCAAAGAAGGTGGGTTTTATTCTCCCTATACTACCATGGAGGGTATCACACGCGCAGTAAGCTTAATTCGTTTCCTGAGCTGCCCTGGCTTAAGGAACGGAAGTGCGCGATGTGAACCCAGTACTCTCCCTCTCTGTAACCTGCGTCCTTAGCCACTACATGTACTTAACTGCTGTTGAAAAGACATTTTTATATTTGATAGTAATCACAATATTCAGGGCTGAAAGCATTGACAAGATGACGTTAGGGCAGTTTGATGGAAAAAGCCACTGCATATACCCAGTGTCTACATGTCAAAAAATTACCTATACGAAATCTTTTCAGTGATTCCCTTCTTCAATATGAACTCAGAGGAGAGAGTTTTCGCTGAGATATCAAGTGCAGTAAGTTTGAACAGCAGTTGTACTAACTGCGTTTTTACACCCCTCAACTCTAAGAAGGAAACCTGCAAAACAGTTTTATGCTCACCAGCTCGGGGTGCTTTTGATTATATTTCAAGCGTTCAATCCATTATCCTTTTTTCTGTCCACGCGTAATATGTAGACACTTTTGTTTTATTCAGCTAGGAAAATCTACATTTGAGAAAAAACGGACAGATTACTTTTGTGTCCAAAATTCACCGGACAAATATCGTTGCTTATAGTTTTCCTTTTGCCATTAATGAGAGAATAATTTCTATGCGTGCGTCATGTATTGGGACGTCTTCTGACTCCAGGATTTCATAGAATAACAAATGGATTGTTGGGGGATATCTGAAGCGTCTATTAAGAGTTTAATTCACTGAACATTCAGAACAATTGTGGGTGAGAAAAAGAAATATATCTTCCTCAATAAACTTTTCTTTTGAAAAAGGAAATGCAATTTATATCATTTGATTCCTATGCATTATGTCGTTCAGTAATTACAGAGAAAAATGAATTTGTTCTTTTTCTCTTAATCTCTAAGGCTGAGAGAGTACATGTTTCTTCAGAATAATCTTTCCTAAGGTTTAAAAAAGCAGGTAAATACAAAAATGATGAATTAAAGGAGAGCCAGGGTGACAAATCGAGCTTATGATACCGTTATAATCCTCCTTTTTACAGTAACTAATTAAAATCTTTAGCAGCAACACATTCATTTCCATTTACACTAAAATGAGAGAGGAAAAACGTGGTTTCTGGAAACACATAAAACAGCATAAGGCTAGTGTATTATGGGACTGAGCCTGCTCAATGCGTATTTAAGCAGCAAGAGCTGGTCACTCTCCGGAAGGAACTCAAAACGAATACAATGCTAGATGATAGCCCCAAGTAGTATGTGCAGCCACAGGAAAAGCATCCAAGTAAAAAAAATCTTCCAAAACAATTTTCAAATTGCTTTAAACTTCTTTTTTGGGACAGTATGATTTTGGTGTGAAGGTAAAGGAATCTGATAAAATGACTCTTTTTCCTTAAAATTATCTTAAAGTAGTATGCAGCCTGAAACTCCCTGGGCACGTCTGCAGCGAGAGGCAGCAGTCCCGAGTGCCCTTTATGCTGTGCCACCAGGCCCGAAATCATGGCATAGGAACACCTCACACAACGGGTGCCGTGGATACGAGAACTGCTCTTGCTGCCATCACGGATGAATGATGCACCCGACATTCCGAGCGCCATGCTTTGTCCGGGGCATTTTCAATGCATTATTTACTTTAATCCTCATAATCATTTTGTCAAGGAAGGTGGGTTTTACTCTCCCTATATTACCATGGAGGGTATCACACGCCCAGTAAGCTTAATTCGTTTCCTGAGCTGCCCTGGCTTAAGGAACGGAAGTGCGCGATGTGAACCCAGTACTCTCCCTCTCTGTAACCTGTGTTCTTAGCCACTACATGTACTTAACTGCTGTTGAAAAGACATTTTTATATTTGATAGTGATCACAATATTCAGGGCTGAAAGCATTGACAAGATGACGTTAGGGCAGTTTGATGGAAAAAGCCACTGCATATACCCAGTGTCTACATGTCAAAAAATTACCTATACGAAATCTTTTCAGTGATTCCCTTCTTCAATATGAACTCAGAGGAGAGAGTTTTCGCTGAGATATCAAGTGCAGTAAGTTTGAACAGCAGTTGTACTAACTGCGTTTTTACACCCCTCAACTCTAAGAAGGAAACCTGCAAAACAGTTTTATGCTCACCAGCTCGGGGTGCTTTTGATTATATTTCAAGCGTTCAATCCATTATCCTTTTTTCTGTCCACGCGTAATATGTAGACAGTTTTGTTTTATTCAGCTAGGAAAATCTACATTTGAGAAAAAACGGACAGATTACTTTTGTGTCCAAAATTCACCGGACAAATATCGTTGCTTATAGTTTTCCTTTTGCCATTAATGAGAGAATAATTTCTATGCGTGCGTCATGTATTGGGACGTCTTCTGACTCCAGGATTTCATAGAATAACAAATGGATTGTTGGGGGATATCTGAAGCTTCTATTAAGAGTTTAATTCACTGAACATTCAGAACAATTGCGGGTGAGAAAAAGAAATATATCTTCCTCAATAAACTTTTCTTTTGAAAAAGGAAATGCAATTTATATCATTTGATTCCTATGCATTATGTCGTTCAGTAATTACAGAGAAAAATGAATTTGTTCTTTTTCTCTTAATCTCTAAGGCTGAGAGAGTACATGTTTCTTCAGAATAATCTTTCCTAAGGTTTAAAAAAGCAGGTAAATACAAAAATGATGAATTAAAGGAGAGCCAGGGTGACAAATCGAGCTTTTGATACCGTTATAATCCTCCTTTTTACAGTAACTAATTCAAATCTTTAGCAGCAACACATTCATTTCCATTTACACTAAAATGAGAGAGGAAAAACGTGGTTTCTGGAAACACATAAAACAGCATAACGCTAGTGTATTATGGGACTCAGCCTGCTCAATGCGTGCGTATTTAAGCAGCAAGAGCTGGTCACTCTCCGGAAGGAACTCAAAACGAATACAATGCTAGATGATAGCCCCAAGTAGTATGTGCAGCCACAGGAAAAGCATCCAAGTAAAAAAAATCTTCCAAAACAATTTTCAAATTGCTTTAAACTTCTTTTTTGGGACAGTATGATTTTGGTGTGAAGGTAAAGGAATCTGATAAAATGACTCTTTTTCCTTAAAATTATCTTAAAGTAGTATGCAGCCTGAAACTCCCTGGGCACGTCTGCAGCGAGAGGCAGCAGTCCCGAGTGCCCTTTATGCTGTGCCACCAGGCCCGAAATCATGGCATAGGAACACCTCACACAACGGGTGCCGTGGATACGAGAACTGCTCTTGCTGCCATCACGGATGAATGATGCACCCGACATTCCGAGCGCCATGCTTTGTCCGGGGCATTTTCAATGCATTATTTACTTTAATCCTCATAATCATTTTGTCAAGGAAGGTGGGTTTTACTCTCCCTATATTACCATGGAGGGTATCACACGCCCAGTAAGCTTAATTCGTTTCCTGAGCTGCCCTGGCTTAAGGAACGGACGTGCGCGATGTGAACCCAGTACTCTCCCTCTCTGTAACCTGTGGTCTTAGCCACTACATGTTCTTCACTGCGGTTGAAAAGACATTTTTACTTTTGATACTGATCACAATATTCAGGACTGAAAGCATAGTCATGATGACCTTATGGCAGGTTTTTGGACAAAGCCAATGCATATACCCAGTGTCTTCAAGTCAAAAAATTACCAATACGAAATCTGTTCAGTGATTCCCTTCTTCAATATGAATTCAGAGGAGAGAGTTTTTGCTGAGATGTCAAATGCAGTCACTTTGAACAGCAGTTGTACTTACTGCGTTTTTACACCCTACAACTCTAAGAAGGAAACCTGCAAAACAGTTTTATGCTCACCAGCTTGGGGGGATTTTGATTAAATTTCAAGCGTTCAATCCATTAACCTTTTTTGTCCTCGCGTAATTTGTACACAGTTTTGTTTTATTCAGCTAGGAAAATCTACATTCGTCAAAAACGGACAGATTATTTTGGTGTCCAAAATTCACCGGACAAATATCATTGTTTATAATTTTCATTTGGCATTAATAAAAGAATAATTTCTATGTGCGTTTCGTGGATTGGGACGTCTTCTGTCTCCAGGGTTTCATAGAATGACAAATGGATTGTTGGGGGAAATCTGAAGCTTGTATTAAAAGTTTATTTCACTGAACATTCAGAACAATTGTGGGTGAGAAAAAGAAATATATCTTCCTCAATGAACTTTTCTTTTGAAAAAGGAAAAACAATTTATATCATTTGAATAATATGCTTTATGTCGTTCAGTAATTACACGGAAAAAGGAATTTGTTCTTTTTCTCTTAATCTCTAAGGCTTAGAGAGTACATGTTTCTTGAATATAATCTTTCCTAACATTTAAAGAAGCAGCTAAATAGAAAAATGATGAATTAAAGGAGAGCCATGGTGACAAATCGAGCTTTTGATACCATTAAAATCCTCCTTTTTACAGAAACTAATTCAAATCTTTAGCAGCAACACATTCATTTCCACTTACACTAAAATGAGAGAGGAAAAACGTGGTTTCTGGAAACACATAAAACAGCATAAGGCTAGTGTATTATGGGACTCAGCCTGCTTAATGCGTATTTAAGCAGCGAGAGCTGGTAACTCTCCGGAAGGAACTCAAAACGAATACAATGCTACATGATAGCACCAAGTAGTATGTGCAGCCACAGGAAAAGCATCCAAGTAAAATAAGTCTTCCAAAACATTTTTCAAATTGCTTTAATCTTCTTTTTTGTATAGTATGACTTTGGTGTGAAGGTTAAGGAAACTGATAAAATATCTCTTTTTCCTTAAAATTATCTTAAAGTAGTATGCAGCCTGAAACTCTCTGGGCACTTCTGCAGCGAGAGGCAGCAGTCCTGAGTTCCCTTTATGCTGTGGCACCAGGCCCGAAATCATGGCATAGGAACACCTCACACAACGGGTGCCATGGATACAAGAACTGCTCTTGTTGCCATCACGGATGACTGACGCACCCGATATTCCAAGCGCCCTGCTTTGTCCGAGGCATTTTCAATGAATTATTTACTTTAATCCTCATAATCATTTTGTCAAAGAAGGTGGGTTTTATTCTCCCTATACTACCATGGAGGGTATCACACGCGCAGTAAGCTTAATTCGTTTCCTGAGCTGCCCTGGCTTAAGGAACGGAAGTGCGCGATGTGAACCCAGTACTCTCCCTCTCTGTAACCTGTGTTCTTAGCCACTACATGTACTTAACTGCTGTTGAAAAGACATTTTTATATTTGATAGTGATCACAATATTCAGGGCTGAAAGCATTGACAAGATGACGTTAGGGCAGTTTGATGGAAAAAGCCACTGCATATACCCAGTGTCTACATGTCAAAAAATTACCTATACGAAATCTTTTCAGTGATTCCCTTCTTCAATATGAACTCAGAGGAGAGAGTTTTCGCTGAGATATCAAGTGCAGTAAGTTTGAACAGCAGTTGTACTAACTGCGTTTTTACACCCCTCAACTCTAAGAAGGAAACCTGCAAAACAGTTTTATGCTCACCAGCTCGGGGTGCTTTTGATTATATTTCAAGCGTTCAATCCATTATCCTTTTTTCTGTCCACGCGTAATATGTAGACACTTTTGTTTTATTCAGCTAGGAAAATCTACATTTGAGAAAAAACGGACAGATTACTTTTGTGTCCAAAATTCACCGGACAAATATCGTTGCTTATAGTTTTCCTTTTGCCATTAATGAGAGAATAATTTCTATGCGTGCGTCATGTATTGGGACGTCTTCTGACTCCAGGATTTCATAGAATAACAAATGGATTGTTGGGGGATATCTGAAGCTTCTATTAAGAGTTTAATTCACTGAACATTCAGAACAATTGCGGGTGAGAAAAAGAAATATATCTTCCTCAATAAACTTTTCTTTTGAAAAAGGAAATGCAATTTATATCATTTGATTCCTATGCATTATGTCGTTCAGTAATTACAGAGAAAAATGAATTTGTTCTTTTTCTCTTAATCTCTAAGGCTGAGAGAGTACATGTTTCTTCAGAATAATCTTTCCTAAGGTTTAAAAAAGCAGGTAAATACAAAAATGATGAATTAAAGGAGAGCCAGGGTGACAAATCGAGCTTATGATACCGTTATAATCCTCCTTTTTACAGTAACTAATTCAAATCTTTAGCAGCAACACATTCATTTCCATTTACACTAAAATGAGAGAGGAAAAACGTGGTTTCTGGAAACACATAAAACAGCATAACGCTAGTGTATTATGGGACTGAGCCTGCTCAATGCGTGCGTATTTAAGCAGCAAGAGCTGGTCACTCTCCGGAAGGAACTCAAAACGAATACAATGCTAGATGATAGCCCCAAGTAGTATGTGCAGCCACAGGAAAAGCATCCAAGTAAAAAAAATCTTCCAAAACAATTTTCAAATTGCTTTAAACTTCTTTTTTGGGACAGTATGATTTTGGTGTGAAGGTAAAGGAATCTGATAAAATGACTCTTTTTCCTTAAAATTATCTTAAAGTAGTATGCAGCCTGAAACTCCCTGGGCACGTCTGCAGCGAGAGGCAGCAGTCCCGAGTGCCCTTTATGCTGTGCCACCAGGCCCGAAATCATGGCATAGGAACACCTCACACAACGGGTGCCGTGGATACGAGAACTGCTCTTGCTGCCATCACGGATGAATGATGCACCCGACATTCCGAGCGCCATGCTTTGTCCGGGGCATTTTCAATGCATTATTTACTTTAATCCTCATAATCATTTTGTCAAGGAAGGTGGGTTTTACTCTCCCTATATTACCATGGAGGGTATCACACGCCCAGTAAGCTTAATTCGTTTCCTGAGCTGCCCTGGCTTAAGGAACGGACGTGCGCGATGTGAACCCAGTACTCTCCCTCTCTGTAACCTGTGGTCTTAGCCACTACATGTTCTTCACTGCGGTTGAAAAGACATTTTTACTTTTGATACTGATCACAATATTCAGGACTGAAAGCATAGTCATGATGACCTTATGGCAGGTTTTTGGACAAAGCCAATGCATATACCCAGTGTCTTCAAGTCAAAAAATTACCAATACGAAATCTGTTCAGTGATTCCCTTCTTCAATATGAATTCAGAGGAGAGAGTTTTTGCTGAGATGTCAAATGCAGTCACTTTGAACAGCAGTTGTACTTACTGCGTTTTTACACCCTACAACTCTAAGAAGGAAACCTGCAAAACAGTTTTATGCTCACCAGCTTGGGGGGATTTTGATTAAATTTCAAGCGTTCAATCCATTAACCTTTTTTGTCCTCGCGTAATTTGTACACAGTTTTGTTTTATTCAGCTAGGAAAATCTACATTCGTCAAAAACGGACAGATTATTTTGGTGTCCAAAATTCACCGGACAAATATCATTGTTTATAATTTTCATTTGGCATTAATAAAAGAATAATTTCTATGTGCGTTTCGTGGATTGGGACGTCTTCTGTCTCCGGGGTTTCATAGAATGACAAATGGATTGTTGGGGGAAATCTGAAGCTTGTATTAAAAGTTTATTTCACTGAACATTCAGAACAATTGTGGGTGAGAAAAAGAAATATATCTTCCTCAATGAACTTTTCTTTTGAAAAAGGAAAAACAATTTATATCATTTGAATAATATGCTTTATGTCGTTCAGTAATTACACGGAAAAAGGAATTTGTTCTTCTTCTCTTAATCTCTAAGGCTTAGAGAGTACATGTTTCTTGAATATAATCTTTCCTAACATTTAAAGAAGCAGCTAAATAGAAAAATGATGAATTAAAGGAGAGCCATGGTGACAAATCGAGCTTTTGATACCATTAAAATCCTCCTTTTTACAGAAACTAATTCAAATCTTTAGCAGCAACACATTCATTTCCACTTACACTAAAATGAGAGAGGAAAAACGTGGTTTCTGGAAACACATAAAACAGCATAAGGCTAGTGTATTATGGGACTCAGCCTGCTTAATGCGTATTTAAGCAGCGAGAGCTGGTAACTCTCCGGAAGGAACTCAAAACGAATACAATGCTACATGATAGCACCAAGTAGTATGTGCAGCCACAGGAAAAGCATCCAAGTAAAATAAGTCTTCCAAAACATTTTTCAAATTGCTTTAATCTTCTTTTTTGGATAGTATGACTTTGGTGTGAAGGTTAAGGAAACTGATAAAATATCTCTTTTTCCTTAAAATTATCTTAAAGTAGTATGCAGCCTGAAACTCTCTGGGCACTTCTGCAGCGAGAGGCAGCAGTCCTGAGTTCCCTTTATGCTGTGGCACCAGGCCCGAAATCATGGCATAGGAACACCTCACACAACGGGTGCCATGGATACAAGAACTGCTCTTGTTGCCATCACGGATGACTGACGCACCCGATATTCCAAGCGCCCTGCTTTGTCCGAGGCATTTTCAATGAATTATTTACTTTAATCCTCATAATCATTTTGTCAAAGAAGGTGGGTTTTATTCTCCCTATACTACCATGGAGGGTATCACACGCGCAGTAAGCTTAATTCGTTTCCTGAGCTGCCCTGGCTTAAGGAACGGAAGTGCGCGATGTGAACCCAGTACTCTCCCTCTCTGTAACCTGTGTTCTTAGCCACTACATGTACTTAACTGCTGTTGAAAAGACATTTTTATATTTGATAGTGATCACAATATTCAGGGCTGAAAGCATTGACAAGATGACGTTAGGGCAGTTTGATGGAAAAAGCCACTGCATATACCCAGTGTCTACATGTCAAAAAATTACCTATACGAAATCTTTTCAGTGATTCCCTTCTTCAATATGAACTCAGAGGAGAGAGTTTTCGCTGAGATATCAAGTGCAGTAAGTTTGAACAGCAGTTGTACTAACTGCGTTTTTACACCCCTCAACTCTAAGAAGGAAACCTGCAAAACAGTTTTATGCTCACCAGCTCGGGGTGCTTTTGATTATATTTCAAGCGTTCAATCCATTATCCTTTTTTCTGTCCACGCGTAATATGTAGACACTTTTGTTTTATTCAGCTAGGAAAATCTACATTTGAGAAAAAACGGACAGATTATTTTTGTGTCCAAAATTCACCGGACAAATATCGTTGCTTATAGTTTTCCTTTTGCCATTAATGAGAGAATAATTTCTATGCGTGCGTCATGTATTGGGACGTCTTCTGACTCCAGGATTTCATAGAATAACAAATGGATTGTTGGGGGATATCTGAAGCTTCTATTAAGAGTTTAATTCACTGAACATTCAGAACAATTGTGGGTGAGAAAAAGAAATATATCTTCCTCAATAAACTTTTCTTTTGAAAAAGGAAATGCAATTTATATCATTTGATTCCTATGCATTATGTCGTTCAGTAATTACAGAGAAAAATGAATTTGTTCTTTTTCTCTTAATCTCTAAGGCTGAGAGAGTACATGTTTCTTCAGAATAATCTTTCCTAAGGTTTAAAAAAGCAGGTAAATACAAAAATGATGAATTAAAGGAGAGCCAGGGTGACAAATCGAGCTTATGATACCGTTATAATCCTCCTTTTTACAGTAACTAATTCAAATCTTTAGCAGCAACACATTCATTTCCATTTACACTAAAATGAGAGAGGAAAAACGTGGTTTCTGGAAACACATAAAACAGCATAACGCTAGTGTATTATGGGACTGAGCCTGCTCAATGCGTGCGTATTTAAGCAGCAAGAGCTGGTCACTCTCCGGAAGGAACTCAAAACGAATACAATGCTAGATGATAGCCCCAAGTAGTATGTGCAGCCACAGGAAAAGCATCCAAGTAAAAAAAATCTTCCAAAACAATTTTCAAATTGCTTTAAACTTCTTTTTTGGGACAGTATGATTTTGGTGTGAAGGTAAAGGAATCTGATAAAATGACTCTTTTTCCTTAAAATTATCTTAAAGTAGTATGCAGCCTGAAACTCCCTGGGCACGTCTGCAGCGAGAGGCAGCAGTCCCGAGTGCCCTTTATGCTGTGCCACCAGGCCCGAAATCATGGCATAGGAACACCTCACACAACGGGTGCCGTGGATACGAGAACTGCTCTTGCTGCCATCACGGATGAATGATGCACCCGACATTCCGAGCGCCATGCTTTGTCCGGGGCATTTTCAATGCATTATTTACTTTAATCCTCATAATCATTTTGTCAAGGAAGGTGGGTTTTACTCTCCCTATATTACCATGGAGGGTATCACACGCCCAGTAAGCTTAATTCGTTTCCTGAGCTGCCCTGGCTTAAGGAACGGACGTGCGCGATGTGAACCCAGTACTCTCCCTCTCTGTAACCTGTGGTCTTAGCCACTACATGTTCTTCACTGCGGTTGAAAAGACATTTTTACTTTTGATACTGATCACAATATTCAGGACTGAAAGCATAGTCATGATGACCTTATGGCAGGTTTTTGGACAAAGCCAATGCATATACCCAGTGTCTTCAAGTCAAAAAATTACCAATACGAAATCTGTTCAGTGATTCCCTTCTTCAATATGAATTCAGAGGAGAGAGTTTTTGCTGAGATGTCAAATGCAGTCACTTTGAACAGCAGTTGTACTTACTGCGTTTTTACACCCTACAACTCTAAGAAGGAAACCTGCAAAACAGTTTTATGCTCACCAGCTTGGGGGGATTTTGATTAAATTTCAAGCGTTCAATCCATTAACCTTTTTTGTCCTCGCGTAATTTGTACACAGTTTTGTTTTATTCAGCTAGGAAAATCTACATTCGTCAAAAAACGGACAGATTATTTTGGTGTCCAAAATTCACCGGACAAATATCATTGTTTATAATTTTCATTTGGCATTAATAAAAGAATAATTTCTATGTGCGTTTCGTGGATTGGGACGTCTTCTGTCTCCAGGGTTTCATAGAATGACAAATGGATTGTTGGGGGAAATCTGAAGCTTGTATTAAAAGTTTATTTCACTGAACATTCAGAACAATTGTGGGTGAGAAAAAGAAATATATCTTCCTCAATGAACTTTTCTTTTGAAAAAGGAAAAACAATTTATATCATTTGAATAATATGCTTTATGTCGTTCAGTAATTACACGGAAAAAGGAATTTGTTCTTTTTCTCTTAATCTCTAAGGCTTAGAGAGTACATGTTTCTTGAATATAATCTTTCCTAACATTTAAAGAAGCAGCTAAATAGAAAAATGATGAATTAAAGGAGAGCCATGGTGACAAATCGAGCTTTTGATACCATTAAAATCCTCCTTTTTACAGAAACTAATTCAAATCTTTAGCAGCAACACATTCATTTCCACTTACACTAAAATGAGAGAGGAAAAACGTGGTTTCTGGAAACACATAAAACAGCATAAGGCTAGTGTATTATGGGACTCAGCCTGCTTAATGCGTATTTAAGCAGCGAGAGCTGGTAACTCTCCGGAAGGAACTCAAAACGAATACAATGCTACATGATAGCACCAAGTAGTATGTGCAGCCACAGGAAAAGCATCCAAGTAAAATAAGTCTTCCAAAACATTTTTCAAATTGCTTTAATCTTCTTTTTTGGATAGTATGACTTTGGTGTGAAGGTTAAGGAAACTGATAAAATATCTCTTTTTCCTTAAAATTATCTTAAAGTAGTATGCAGCCTGAAACTCTCTGGGCACTTCTGCAGCGAGAGGCAGCAGTCCTGAGTTCCCTTTATGCTGTGGCACCAGGCCCGAAATCATGGCATAGGAACACCTCACACAACGGGTGCCATGGATACAAGAACTGCTCTTGTTGCCATCACGGATGACTGACGCACCCGATATTCCAAGCGCCCTGCTTTGTCCGAGGCATTTTCAATGAATTATTTACTTTAATCCTCATAATCATTTTGTCAAAGAAGGTGGGTTTTATTCTCCCTATACTACCATGGAGGGTATCACACGCGCAGTAAGCTTAATTCGTTTCCTGAGCTGCCCTGGCTTAAGGAACGGAAGTGCGCGATGTGAACCCAGTACTCTCCCTCTCTGTAACCTGTGTCCTTAGCCACTACATGTACTTAACTGCTGTTGAAAAGACATTTTTATATTTGATAGTGATCACAATATTCAGGGCTGAAAGCATTGACAAGATGACGTTAGGGCAGTTTGATGGAAAAAGCCACTGCATATACCCAGTGTCTACATGTCAAAAAATTACCTATACGAAATCTTTTCAGTGATTCCCTTCTTCAATATGAACTCAGAGGAGAGAGTTTTCGCTGAGATATCAAGTGCAGTAAGTTTGAACAGCAGTTGTACTAACTGCGTTTTTACACCCCTCAACTCTAAGAAGGAAACCTGCAAAACAGTTTTATGCTCACCAGCTCGGGGTGCTTTTGATTATATTTCAAGCGTTCAATCCATTATCCTTTTTTCTGTCCACGCGTAATATGTAGACACTTTTGTTTTATTCAGCTAGGAAAATCTACATTTGAGAAAAAACGGACAGATTACTTTTGTGTCCAAAATTCACCGGACAAATATCGTTGCTTATAGTTTTCCTTTTGCCATTAATGAGAGAATAATTTCTATGCGTGCGTCATGTATTGGGACGTCTTCTGACTCCAGGATTTCATAGAATAACAAATGGATTGTTGGGGGATATCTGAAGCTTCTATTAAGAGTTTAATTCACTGAACATTCAGAACAATTGTGGGTGAGAAAAAGAAATATATCTTCCTCAATAAACTTTTCTTTTGAAAAAGGAAATGCAATTTATATCATTTGATTCCTATGCATTATGTCGTTCAGTAATTACAGAGAAAAATGAATTTGTTCTTTTTCTCTTAATCTCTAAGGCTGAGAGAGTACATGTTTCTTCAGAATAATCTTTCCTAAGGTTTAAAAAAGCAGGTAAATACAAAAATGATGAATTAAAGGAGAGCCAGGGTGACAAATCGAGCTTATGATACCGTTATAATCCTCCTTTTTACAGTAACTAATTAAAATCTTTAGCAGCAACACATTCATTTCCATTTACACTAAAATGAGAGAGGAAAAACGTGGTTTCTGGAAACACATAAAACAGCATAAGGCTAGTGTATTATGGGACTGAGCCTGCTCAATGCGTATTTAAGCAGCAAGAGCTGGTCACTCTCCGGAAGGAACTCAAAACGAATACAATGCTAGATGATAGCCCCAAGTAGTATGTGCAGCCACAGGAAAAGCATCCAAGTAAAAAAAATCTTCCAAAACAATTTTCAAATTGCTTTAAACTTCTTTTTTGGGACAGTATGATTTTGGTGTGAAGGTAAAGGAATCTGATAAAATGACTCTTTTTCCTTAAAATTATCTTAAAGTAGTATGCAGCCTGAAACTCCCTGGGCACGTCTGCAGCGAGAGGCAGCAGTCCCGAGTGCCCTTTATGCTGTGCCACCAGGCCCGAAATCATGGCATAGGAACACCTCACACAACGGGTGCCGTGGATACGAGAACTGCTCTTGCTGCCATCACGGATGAATGATGCACCCGACATTCCGAGCGCCATGCTTTGTCCGGGGCATTTTCAATGCATTATTTACTTTAATCCTCATAATCATTTTGTCAAGGAAGGTGGGTTTTACTCTCCCTATATTACCATGGAGGGTATCACACGCCCAGTAAGCTTAATTCGTTTCCTGAGCTGCCCTGGCTTAAGGAACGGAAGTGCGCGATGTGAACCCAGTACTCTCCCTCTCTGTAACCTGTGTTCTTAGCCACTACATGTACTTAACTGCTGTTGAAAAGACATTTTTATATTTGATAGTGATCACAATATTCAGGGCTGAAAGCATTGACAAGATGACGTTAGGGCAGTTTGATGGAAAAAGCCACTGCATATACCCAGTGTCTACATGTCAAAAAATTACCTATACGAAATCTTTTCAGTGATTCCCTTCTTCAATATGAACTCAGAGGAGAGAGTTTTCGCTGAGATATCAAGTGCAGTAAGTTTGAACAGCAGTTGTACTAACTGCGTTTTTACACCCCTCAACTCTAAGAAGGAAACCTGCAAAACAGTTTTATGCTCACCAGCTCGGGGTGCTTTTGATTATATTTCAAGCGTTCAATCCATTATCCTTTTTTCTGTCCACGCGTAATATGTAGACAGTTTTGTTTTATTCAGCTAGGAAAATCTACATTTGAGAAAAAACGGACAGATTACTTTTGTGTCCAAAATTCACCGGACAAATATCGTTGCTTATAGTTTTCCTTTTGCCATTAATGAGAGAATAATTTCTATGCGTGCGTCATGTATTGGGACGTCTTCTGACTCCAGGATTTCATAGAATAACAAATGGATTGTTGGGGGATATCTGAAGCTTCTATTAAGAGTTTAATTCACTGAACATTCAGAACAATTGCGGGTGAGAAAAAGAAATATATCTTCCTCAATAAACTTTTCTTTTGAAAAAGGAAATGCAATTTATATCATTTGATTCCTATGCATTATGTCGTTCAGTAATTACAGAGAAAAATGAATTTGTTCTTTTTCTCTTAATCTCTAAGGCTGAGAGAGTACATGTTTCTTCAGAATAATCTTTCCTAAGGTTTAAAAAAGCAGGTAAATACAAAAATGATGAATTAAAGGAGAGCCAGGGTGACAAATCGAGCTTTTGATACCGTTATAATCCTCCTTTTTACAGTAACTAATTCAAATCTTTAGCAGCAACACATTCATTTCCATTTACACTAAAATGAGAGAGGAAAAACGTGGTTTCTGGAAACACATAAAACAGCATAACGCTAGTGTATTATGGGACTCAGCCTGCTCAATGCGTGCGTATTTAAGCAGCAAGAGCTGGTCACTCTCCGGAAGGAACTCAAAACGAATACAATGCTAGATGATAGCCCCAAGTAGTATGTGCAGCCACAGGAAAAGCATCCAAGTAAAAAAAATCTTCCAAAACAATTTTCAAATTGCTTTAAACTTCTTTTTTGGGACAGTATGATTTTGGTGTGAAGGTAAAGGAATCTGATAAAATGACTCTTTTTCCTTAAAATTATCTTAAAGTAGTATGCAGCCTGAAACTCCCTGGGCACGTCTGCAGCGAGAGGCAGCAGTCCCGAGTGCCCTTTATGCTGTGCCACCAGGCCCGAAATCATGGCATAGGAACACCTCACACAACGGGTGCCGTGGATACGAGAACTGCTCTTGCTGCCATCACGGATGAATGATGCACCCGACATTCCGAGCGCCATGCTTTGTCCGGGGCATTTTCAATGCATTATTTACTTTAATCCTCATAATCATTTTGTCAAGGAAGGTGGGTTTTACTCTCCCTATATTACCATGGAGGGTATCACACGCCCAGTAAGCTTAATTCGTTTCCTGAGCTGCCCTGGCTTAAGGAACGGACGTGCGCGATGTGAACCCAGTACTCTCCCTCTCTGTAACCTGTGGTCTTAGCCACTACATGTTCTTCACTGCGGTTGAAAAGACATTTTTACTTTTGATACTGATCACAATATTCAGGACTGAAAGCATAGTCATGATGACCTTATGGCAGGTTTTTGGACAAAGCCAATGCATATACCCAGTGTCTTCAAGTCAAAAAATTACCAATACGAAATCTGTTCAGTGATTCCCTTCTTCAATATGAATTCAGAGGAGAGAGTTTTTGCTGAGATGTCAAATGCAGTCACTTTGAACAGCAGTTGTACTTACTGCGTTTTTACACCCTACAACTCTAAGAAGGAAACCTGCAAAACAGTTTTATGCTCACCAGCTTGGGGGGATTTTGATTAAATTTCAAGCGTTCAATCCATTAACCTTTTTTGTCCTCGCGTAATTTGTACACAGTTTTGTTTTATTCAGCTAGGAAAATCTACATTCGTCAAAAACGGACAGATTATTTTGGTGTCCAAAATTCACCGGACAAATATCATTGTTTATAATTTTCATTTGGCATTAATAAAAGAATAATTTCTATGTGCGTTTCGTGGATTGGGACGTCTTCTGTCTCCGGGGTTTCATAGAATGACAAATGGATTGTTGGGGGAAATCTGAAGCTTGTATTAAAAGTTTATTTCACTGAACATTCAGAACAATTGTGGGTGAGAAAAAGAAATATATCTTCCTCAATGAACTTTTCTTTTGAAAAAGGAAAAACAATTTATATCATTTGAATAATATGCTTTATGTCGTTCAGTAATTACACGGAAAAAGGAATTTGTTCTTCTTCTCTTAATCTCTAAGGCTTAGAGAGTACATGTTTCTTGAATATAATCTTTCCTAACATTTAAAGAAGCAGCTAAATAGAAAAATGATGAATTAAAGGAGAGCCATGGTGACAAATCGAGCTTTTGATACCATTAAAATCCTCCTTTTTACAGAAACTAATTCAAATCTTTAGCAGCAACACATTCATTTCCACTTACACTAAAATGAGAGAGGAAAAACGTGGTTTCTGGAAACACATAAAACAGCATAAGGCTAGTGTATTATGGGACTCAGCCTGCTTAATGCGTATTTAAGCAGCGAGAGCTGGTAACTCTCCGGAAGGAACTCAAAACGAATACAATGCTACATGATAGCACCAAGTAGTATGTGCAGCCACAGGAAAAGCATCCAAGTAAAATAAGTCTTCCAAAACATTTTTCAAATTGCTTTAATCTTCTTTTTTGTATAGTATGACTTTGGTGTGAAGGTTAAGGAAACTGATAAAATATCTCTTTTTCCTTAAAATTATCTTAAAGTAGTATGCAGCCTGAAACTCTCTGGGCACTTCTGCAGCGAGAGGCAGCAGTCCTGAGTTCCCTTTATGCTGTGGCACCAGGCCCGAAATCATGGCATAGGAACACCTCACACAACGGGTGCCATGGATACAAGAACTGCTCTTGTTGCCATCACGGATGACTGACGCACCCGATATTCCAAGCGCCCTGCTTTGTCCGAGGCATTTTCAATGAATTATTTACTTTAATCCTCATAATCATTTTGTCAAAGAAGGTGGGTTTTATTCTCCCTATACTACCATGGAGGGTATCACACGCGCAGTAAGCTTAATTCGTTTCCTGAGCTGCCCTGGCTTAAGGAACGGAAGTGCGCGATGTGAACCCAGTACTCTCCCTCTCTGTAACCTGTGTTCTTAGCCACTACATGTACTTAACTGCTGTTGAAAAGACATTTTTATATTTGATAGTGATCACAATATTCAGGGCTGAAAGCATTGACAAGATGACGTTAGGGCAGTTTGATGGAAAAAGCCACTGCATATACCCAGTGTCTACATGTCAAAAAATTACCTATACGAAATCTTTTCAGTGATTCCCTTCTTCAATATGAACTCAGAGGAGAGAGTTTTCGCTGAGATATCAAGTGCAGTAAGTTTGAACAGCAGTTGTACTAACTGCGTTTTTACACCCCTCAACTCTAAGAAGGAAACCTGCAAAACAGTTTTATGCTCACCAGCTCGGGGTGCTTTTGATTATATTTCAAGCGTTCAATCCATTATCCTTTTTTCTGTCCACGCGTAATATGTAGACACTTTTGTTTTATTCAGCTAGGAAAATCTACATTTGAGAAAAAACGGACAGATTATTTTTGTGTCCAAAATTCACCGGACAAATATCGTTGCTTATAGTTTTCCTTTTGCCATTAATGAGAGAATAATTTCTATGCGTGCGTCATGTATTGGGACGTCTTCTGACTCCAGGATTTCATAGAATAACAAATGGATTGTTGGGGGATATCTGAAGCTTCTATTAAGAGTTTAATTCACTGAACATTCAGAACAATTGCGGGTGAGAAAAAGAAATATATCTTCCTCAATAAACTTTTCTTTTGAAAAAGGAAATGCAATTTATATCATTTGATTCCTATGCATTATGTCGTTCAGTAATTACAGAGAAAAATGAATTTGTTCTTTTTCTCTTAATCTCTAAGGCTGAGAGAGTACATGTTTCTTCAGAATAATCTTTCCTAAGGTTTAAAAAAGCAGGTAAATACAAAAATGATGAATTAAAGGAGAGCCAGGGTGACAAATCGAGCTTATGATACCGTTATAATCCTCCTTTTTACAGTAACTAATTCAAATCTTTAGCAGCAACACATTCATTTCCATTTACACTAAAATGAGAGAGGAAAAACGTGGTTTCTGGAAACACATAAAACAGCATAACGCTAGTGTATTATGGGACTGAGCCTGCTCAATGCGTGCGTATTTAAGCAGCAAGAGCTGGTCACTCTCCGGAAGGAACTCAAAACGAATACAATGCTAGATGATAGCCCCAAGTAGTATGTGCAGCCACAGGAAAAGCATCCAAGTAAAAAAAATCTTCCAAAACAATTTTCAAATTGCTTTAAACTTCTTTTTTGGGACAGTATGATTTTGGTGTGAAGGTAAAGGAATCTGATAAAATGACTCTTTTTCCTTAAAATTATCTTAAAGTAGTATGCAGCCTGAAACTCCCTGGGCACGTCTGCAGCGAGAGGCAGCAGTCCCGAGTGCCCTTTATGCTGTGCCACCAGGCCCGAAATCATGGCATAGGAACACCTCACACAACGGGTGCCGTGGATACGAGAACTGCTCTTGCTGCCATCACGGATGAATGATGCACCCGACATTCCGAGCGCCATGCTTTGTCCGGGGCATTTTCAATGCATTATTTACTTTAATCCTCATAATCATTTTGTCAAGGAAGGTGGGTTTTACTCTCCCTATATTACCATGGAGGGTATCACACGCCCAGTAAGCTTAATTCGTTTCCTGAGCTGCCCTGGCTTAAGGAACGGACGTGCGCGATGTGAACCCAGTACTCTCCCTCTCTGTAACCTGTGGTCTTAGCCACTACATGTTCTTCACTGCGGTTGAAAAGACATTTTTACTTTTGATACTGATCACAATATTCAGGACTGAAAGCATAGTCATGATGACCTTATGGCAGGTTTTTGGACAAAGCCAATGCATATACCCAGTGTCTTCAAGTCAAAAAATTACCAATACGAAATCTGTTCAGTGATTCCCTTCTTCAATATGAATTCAGAGGAGAGAGTTTTTGCTGAGATGTCAAATGCAGTCACTTTGAACAGCAGTTGTACTTACTGCGTTTTTACACCCTACAACTCTAAGAAGGAAACCTGCAAAACAGTTTTATGCTCACCAGCTTGGGGGGATTTTGATTAAATTTCAAGCGTTCAATCCATTAACCTTTTTTGTCCTCGCGTAATTTGTACACAGTTTTGTTTTATTCAGCTAGGAAAATCTACATTCGTCAAAAACGGACAGATTATTTTGGTGTCCAAAATTCACCGGACAAATATCATTGTTTATAATTTTCATTTGGCATTAATAAAAGAATAATTTCTATGTGCGTTTCGTGGATTGGGACGTCTTCTGTCTCCGGGGTTTCATAGAATGACAAATGGATTGTTGGGGGAAATCTGAAGCTTGTATTAAAAGTTTATTTCACTGAACATTCAGAACAATTGTGGGTGAGAAAAAGAAATATATCTTCCTCAATGAACTTTTCTTTTGAAAAAGGAAAAACAATTTATATCATTTGAATAATATGCTTTATGTCGTTCAGTAATTACACGGAAAAAGGAATTTGTTCTTCTTCTCTTAATCTCTAAGGCTTAGAGAGTACATGTTTCTTGAATATAATCTTTCCTAACATTTAAAGAAGCAGCTAAATAGAAAAATGATGAATTAAAGGAGAGCCATGGTGACAAATCGAGCTTTTGATACCATTAAAATCCTCCTTTTTACAGAAACTAATTCAAATCTTTAGCAGCAACACATTCATTTCCACTTACACTAAAATGAGAGAGGAAAAACGTGGTTTCTGGAAACACATAAAACAGCATAAGGCTAGTGTATTATGGGACTCAGCCTGCTTAATGCGTATTTAAGCAGCGAGAGCTGGTAACTCTCCGGAAGGAACTCAAAACGAATACAATGCTACATGATAGCACCAAGTAGTATGTGCAGCCACAGGAAAAGCATCCAAGTAAAATAAGTCTTCCAAAACATTTTTCAAATTGCTTTAATCTTCTTTTTTGGATAGTATGACTTTGGTGTGAAGGTTAAGGAAACTGATAAAATATCTCTTTTTCCTTAAAATTATCTTAAAGTAGTATGCAGCCTGAAACTCTCTGGGCACTTCTGCAGCGAGAGGCAGCAGTCCTGAGTTCCCTTTATGCTGTGGCACCAGGCCCGAAATCATGGCATAGGAACACCTCACACAACGGGTGCCATGGATACAAGAACTGCTCTTGTTGCCATCACGGATGACTGACGCACCCGATATTCCAAGCGCCCTGCTTTGTCCGAGGCATTTTCAATGAATTATTTACTTTAATCCTCATAATCATTTTGTCAAAGAAGGTGGGTTTTATTCTCCCTATACTACCATGGAGGGTATCACACGCGCAGTAAGCTTAATTCGTTTCCTGAGCTGCCCTGGCTTAAGGAACGGAAGTGCGCGATGTGAACCCAGTACTCTCCCTCTCTGTAACCTGTGTTCTTAGCCACTACATGTACTTAACTGCTGTTGAAAAGACATTTTTATATTTGATAGTGATCACAATATTCAGGGCTGAAAGCATTGACAAGATGACGTTAGGGCAGTTTGATGGAAAAAGCCACTGCATATACCCAGTGTCTACATGTCAAAAAATTACCTATACGAAATCTTTTCAGTGATTCCCTTCTTCAATATGAACTCAGAGGAGAGAGTTTTCGCTGAGATATCAAGTGCAGTAAGTTTGAACAGCAGTTGTACTAACTGCGTTTTTACACCCCTCAACTCTAAGAAGGAAACCTGCAAAACAGTTTTATGCTCACCAGCTCGGGGTGCTTTTGATTATATTTCAAGCGTTCAATCCATTATCCTTTTTTCTGTCCACGCGTAATATGTAGACACTTTTGTTTTATTCAGCTAGGAAAATCTACATTTGAGAAAAAACGGACAGATTATTTTTGTGTCCAAAATTCACCGGACAAATATCGTTGCTTATAGTTTTCCTTTTGCCATTAATGAGAGAATAATTTCTATGCGTGCGTCATGTATTGGGACGTCTTCTGACTCCAGGATTTCATAGAATAACAAATGGATTGTTGGGGGATATCTGAAGCTTCTATTAAGAGTTTAATTCACTGAACATTCAGAACAATTGTGGGTGAGAAAAAGAAATATATCTTCCTCAATAAACTTTTCTTTTGAAAAAGGAAATGCAATTTATATCATTTGATTCCTATGCATTATGTCGTTCAGTAATTACAGAGAAAAATGAATTTGTTCTTTTTCTCTTAATCTCTAAGGCTGAGAGAGTACATGTTTCTTCAGAATAATCTTTCCTAAGGTTTAAAAAAGCAGGTAAATACAAAAATGATGAATTAAAGGAGAGCCAGGGTGACAAATCGAGCTTATGATACCGTTATAATCCTCCTTTTTACAGTAACTAATTCAAATCTTTAGCAGCAACACATTCATTTCCATTTACACTAAAATGAGAGAGGAAAAACGTGGTTTCTGGAAACACATAAAACAGCATAACGCTAGTGTATTATGGGACTGAGCCTGCTCAATGCGTGCGTATTTAAGCAGCAAGAGCTGGTCACTCTCCGGAAGGAACTCAAAACGAATACAATGCTAGATGATAGCCCCAAGTAGTATGTGCAGCCACAGGAAAAGCATCCAAGTAAAAAAAATCTTCCAAAACAATTTTCAAATTGCTTTAAACTTCTTTTTTGGGACAGTATGATTTTGGTGTGAAGGTAAAGGAATCTGATAAAATGACTCTTTTTCCTTAAAATTATCTTAAAGTAGTATGCAGCCTGAAACTCCCTGGGCACGTCTGCAGCGAGAGGCAGCAGTCCCGAGTGCCCTTTATGCTGTGCCACCAGGCCCGAAATCATGGCATAGGAACACCTCACACAACGGGTGCCGTGGATACGAGAACTGCTCTTGCTGCCATCACGGATGAATGATGCACCCGACATTCCGAGCGCCATGCTTTGTCCGGGGCATTTTCAATGCATTATTTACTTTAATCCTCATAATCATTTTGTCAAGGAAGGTGGGTTTTACTCTCCCTATATTACCATGGAGGGTATCACACGCCCAGTAAGCTTAATTCGTTTCCTGAGCTGCCCTGGCTTAAGGAACGGACGTGCGCGATGTGAACCCAGTACTCTCCCTCTCTGTAACCTGTGGTCTTAGCCACTACATGTTCTTCACTGCGGTTGAAAAGACATTTTTACTTTTGATACTGATCACAATATTCAGGACTGAAAGCATAGTCATGATGACCTTATGGCAGGTTTTTGGACAAAGCCAATGCATATACCCAGTGTCTTCAAGTCAAAAAATTACCAATACGAAATCTGTTCAGTGATTCCCTTCTTCAATATGAATTCAGAGGAGAGAGTTTTTGCTGAGATGTCAAATGCAGTCACTTTGAACAGCAGTTGTACTTACTGCGTTTTTACACCCTACAACTCTAAGAAGGAAACCTGCAAAACAGTTTTATGCTCACCAGCTTGGGGGGATTTTGATTAAATTTCAAGCGTTCAATCCATTAACCTTTTTTGTCCTCGCGTAATTTGTACACAGTTTTGTTTTATTCAGCTAGGAAAATCTACATTCGTCAAAAACGGACAGATTATTTTGGTGTCCAAAATTCACCGGACAAATATCATTGTTTATAATTTTCATTTGGCATTAATAAAAGAATAATTTCTATGTGCGTTTCGTGGATTGGGACGTCTTCTGTCTCCGGGGTTTCATAGAATGACAAATGGATTGTTGGGGGAAATCTGAAGCTTGTATTAAAAGTTTATTTCACTGAACATTCAGAACAATTGTGGGTGAGAAAAAGAAATATATCTTCCTCAATGAACTTTTCTTTTGAAAAAGGAAAAACAATTTATATCATTTGAATAATATGCTTTATGTCGTTCAGTAATTACACGGAAAAAGGAATTTGTTCTTCTTCTCTTAATCTCTAAGGCTTAGAGAGTACATGTTTCTTGAATATAATCTTTCCTAACATTTAAAGAAGCAGCTAAATAGAAAAATGATGAATTAAAGGAGAGCCATGGTGACAAATCGAGCTTTTGATACCATTAAAATCCTCCTTTTTACAGAAACTAATTCAAATCTTTAGCAGCAACACATTCATTTCCACTTACACTAAAATGAGAGAGGAAAAACGTGGTTTCTGGAAACACATAAAACAGCATAAGGCTAGTGTATTATGGGACTCAGCCTGCTTAATGCGTATTTAAGCAGCGAGAGCTGGTAACTCTCCGGAAGGAACTCAAAACGAATACAATGCTACATGATAGCACCAAGTAGTATGTGCAGCCACAGGAAAAGCATCCAAGTAAAATAAGTCTTCCAAAACATTTTTCAAATTGCTTTAATCTTCTTTTTTGGATAGTATGACTTTGGTGTGAAGGTTAAGGAAACTGATAAAATATCTCTTTTTCCTTAAAATTATCTTAAAGTAGTATGCAGCCTGAAACTCTCTGGGCACTTCTGCAGCGAGAGGCAGCAGTCCTGAGTTCCCTTTATGCTGTGGCACCAGGCCCGAAATCATGGCATAGGAACACCTCACACAACGGGTGCCATGGATACAAGAACTGCTCTTGTTGCCATCACGGATGACTGACGCACCCGATATTCCAAGCGCCCTGCTTTGTCCGAGGCATTTTCAATGAATTATTTACTTTAATCCTCATAATCATTTTGTCAAAGAAGGTGGGTTTTATTCTCCCTATACTACCATGGAGGGTATCACACGCGCAGTAAGCTTAATTCGTTTCCTGAGCTGCCCTGGCTTAAGGAACGGAAGTGCGCGATGTGAACCCAGTACTCTCCCTCTCTGTAACCTGTGTTCTTAGCCACTACATGTACTTAACTGCTGTTGAAAAGACATTTTTATATTTGATAGTGATCACAATATTCAGGGCTGAAAGCATTGACAAGATGACGTTAGGGCAGTTTGATGGAAAAAGCCACTGCATATACCCAGTGTCTACATGTCAAAAAATTACCTATACGAAATCTTTTCAGTGATTCCCTTCTTCAATATGAACTCAGAGGAGAGAGTTTTCGCTGAGATATCAAGTGCAGTAAGTTTGAACAGCAGTTGTACTAACTGCGTTTTTACACCCCTCAACTCTAAGAAGGAAACCTGCAAAACAGTTTTATGCTCACCAGCTCGGGGTGCTTTTGATTATATTTCAAGCGTTCAATCCATTATCCTTTTTTCTGTCCACGCGTAATATGTAGACACTTTTGTTTTATTCAGCTAGGAAAATCTACATTTGAGAAAAAACGGACAGATTATTTTTGTGTCCAAAATTCACCGGACAAATATCGTTGCTTATAGTTTTCCTTTTGCCATTAATGAGAGAATAATTTCTATGCGTGCGTCATGTATTGGGACGTCTTCTGACTCCAGGATTTCATAGAATAACAAATGGATTGTTGGGGGATATCTGAAGCTTCTATTAAGAGTTTAATTCACTGAACATTCAGAACAATTGTGGGTGAGAAAAAGAAATATATCTTCCTCAATAAACTTTTCTTTTGAAAAAGGAAATGCAATTTATATCATTTGATTCCTATGCATTATGTCGTTCAGTAATTACAGAGAAAAATGAATTTGTTCTTTTTCTCTTAATCTCTAAGGCTGAGAGAGTACATGTTTCTTCAGAATAATCTTTCCTAAGGTTTAAAAAAGCAGGTAAATACAAAAATGATGAATTAAAGGAGAGCCAGGGTGACAAATCGAGCTTATGATACCGTTATAATCCTCCTTTTTACAGTAACTAATTAAAATCTTTAGCAGCAACACATTCATTTCCATTTACACTAAAATGAGAGAGGAAAAACGTGGTTTCTGGAAACACATAAAACAGCATAACGCTAGTGTATTATGGGACTGAGCCTGCTCAATGCGTGCGTATTTAAGCAGCAAGAGCTGGTCACTCTCCGGAAGGAACTCAAAACGAATACAATGCTAGATGATAGCCCCAAGTAGTATGTGCAGCCACAGGAAAAGCATCCAAGTAAAAAAAATCTTCCAAAACAATTTTCAAATTGCTTTAAACTTCTTTTTTGGGACAGTATGATTTTGGTGTGAAGGTAAAGGAATCTGATAAAATGACTCTTTTTCCTTAAAATTATCTTAAAGTAGTATGCAGCCTGAAACTCCCTGGGCACGTCTGCAGCGAGAGGCAGCAGTCCCGAGTGCCCTTTATGCTGTGCCACCAGGCCCGAAATCATGGCATAGGAACACCTCACACAACGGGTGCCGTGGATACGAGAACTGCTCTTGCTGCCATCACGGATGAATGATGCACCCGACATTCCGAGCGCCATGCTTTGTCCGGGGCATTTTCAATGCATTATTTACTTTAATCCTCATAATCATTTTGTCAAGGAAGGTGGGTTTTACTCTCCCTATATTACCATGGAGGGTATCACACGCCCAGTAAGCTTAATTCGTTTCCTGAGCTGCCCTGGCTTAAGGAACGGACGTGCGCGATGTGAACCCAGTACTCTCCCTCTCTGTAACCTGTGGTCTTAGCCACTACATGTTCTTCACTGCGGTTGAAAAGACATTTTTACTTTTGATACTGATCACAATATTCAGGACTGAAAGCATAGTCATGATGACCTTATGGCAGGTTTTTGGACAAAGCCAATGCATATACCCAGTGTCTTCAAGTCAAAAAATTACCAATACGAAATCTGTTCAGTGATTCCCTTCTTCAATATGAATTCAGAGGAGAGAGTTTTTGCTGAGATGTCAAATGCAGTCACTTTGAACAGCAGTTGTACTTACTGCGTTTTTACACCCTACAACTCTAAGAAGGAAACCTGCAAAACAGTTTTTTGCTCACCAGCTTGGGGGGATTTTGATTAAATTTCAAGCGTTCAATCCATTAACCTTTTTTGTCCTCGCGTAATTTGTACACAGTTTTGTTTTATTCAGCTAGGAAAATCTACATTCGTCAAAAAACGGACAGATTATTTTGGTGTCCAAAATTCACCGGACAAATATCATTGTTTATAATTTTCGTTTGGCATTTATAAAAGAATAATTTCTATGTGCGTTTCGTGGATTGGGACGTCTTCTGTCTCCAGGGTTTCATAGAATGACAAATGGAATGTTGGGGGAAATCTGAAGCTTGTATTAAAAGTTTATTTCACTGAACATTCAGAACAATTGTGGGTGAGAAAAAGAAATATATCTTCCTCAATGAAATTTTCTTTTGAAAAAGGAAAAACAATCTATATCATTTGAATAATATGCTTTATGTCGTTCAGTAATTACACGGAAAAAGGAATTTGTTCTTTTTCTCTTAATCTCTAAGGCTTAGAGAGTACATGTTTCTTGAATATAATGTTTCCTAACATTTAAAGAAGCAGCTAAATAGAAAAATGATGAATTAAAGGAGAGCCATGGTGACAAATCGAGCTTTTGATACCATTAAAATCCTCCTTTTTACAGAAACTAATTCAAATCTTTAGCAGCAACACATTCATTTCCACTTACACTAAAATGAGAGAGGAAAAACGTGGTTTCTGGAAACACATAAAACAGCATAAGGCTAGTGTATTATGGGACTCAGCCTGCTCAATGCGTGCGTATTTAAGCAGCGAGAGCTGGTCACTCTCCGGAAGGAACTCAAAACGAATACAATGGTAGATGATAGCCCCAAGTAGTATGTGCAGCCACAGGAAAAGCATCCAAGTAAAAAAAAATCTTCCAAAACAATTTTCAAATTGCTTTAAACTTCTTTTTTGGGACAGTATGATTTTGGTGTGAAGGTAAAGGATTCTGATAAAATGTCTCTTTTTCCTTAAAATTACCTTAAAATAGTATGCAGCCTGAAACTCCCTGGGCACGTCTGCAGCGAGAGGCAGCAGTCCCGAGTGCCCTTTATGCTGTGCCACCAGGCCCGAAATCATGGCATAGGAACACCTCACACAACGGGTGCCGTGGATACCAGAACTGCTCTTGCTGCCATCACGGATGAATGAGGCACCCGACATTCCAAGAGCCATGCTTTCTCCGAGGCATTTTCAATGCATTATTTACTTGAATCCTCATAATCATTTTGTCAAGGAAGGTGGGTTTTACTCTCCCTATATTACCATGGAGGGAATCACACGCCCAGTAAGCTTAATTCGTTTCCTGAGCTTCCCTTGCATTAAGGAAGGGAAGTGCGCGATGTGAACCCAGTACTCTCCCTCTCTGTACACTGTGGTCTTAGCCACTACATGTACTTCACTGCTGTTGAAAAGACATTTTTATATTTGATACTGATCACAATATTCAGGGCTGAAAGCATTGACAAGATGACGTTAGGGCAGTTTGATGGAAAAAGCCACTGCATATACCCAGTGTTTACCTGTCAAAAAATTACCCATACGAAATCTTTTCAGTGATTCCCTTCTTCAATATGAATTCAGAGGAGAGAGTTTTCGCTGAGATATCAAGTGCAGTAAGTCTGAACAGCAGTTCTACTAACTGCGTTTTTACACCCCTCAACTCTATGAAGGAAACCTGCAAAACAGTTTTATGCTCACCAGCTTGGGGTGCTTTTGATTATATTTCAAGCGTTCAATCCATTATCCTTTTTTTGTCCACGCGTAATTTGTAGACAGTTTTGTTTTATTCAGCTAGGAACATCTACATTTGTGAAAAAACGGACAGATTATTTTTGGGTCCAAAAATACCGGAGAAATATCATTGCTTATAGTTTTCCTTTTGCCATTAATAAGAGAATAATTTCTATGCGTGCTTCATGTATTGGGACGTCTTCTGACTCCAGGATTTCATAGAATAACAAATTGATTGTTGGGGGATATCTGAAGCTTCTATTAAGAGTTTAATTCACTGAACATTCAGAACAATTGTGGGTGAGAAAAAGTAATATATCTTCCTCAATAAACTTTTCTTTTGAAAAAGGAAATGCAATTTATATCATTTGATTCCTATGCATTACGTCGTTCAGTAATTACAGAGAAAAATGAATTTGTTCTTTTTCTCGTAATCTCTAAGGCTTAGAGAGTACATGTTTCTTCAAAATAATCTTTCCTAAGATTTAAAAAAGCAGGTAAATCCAAAAATGATGAATTAAAGGAGAGCCAGGGTGAGAAATCGAGCTTATGATACCGTTATAATCCTCCTTTTTACAGTAACTAATTCAAATCTTTAGCAGCAACACATTCATTTCCGTTTACACTAAAGTGAGAGAGGAAAAACGTGGTTTCTGGAAACACATAAAACAGCATAAAGCTAGTGTATTATGGGACTCAGCCTGCTCAATGCGTGCGTATTTAAGCAGAGAGAGCTGGTCACTCTCCGGAAGGAACTCAAAACGAATACAATGCTAGATGATAGCCCCAAGTAGTATGTGCAGCCACAGGAAAAGCATCCAAGTAAAAAAAATCTTCCAAAACAATTTTCAAATTGCTTTAAACTTCTTTTTTGGGACAGTATGATTTTGGTGTGAAGGTAAAGGAATCTGATAGAATGACTCTTTTTCCTTAAAATTATCTTAAATTAGTATGCAGCCTGAAACTCCCTGGGCACGTCTGCAGCGAGAGGCAGCAGTCCCGAGTGCCCTTTATGCTGTGCCACCAGGCCCGAAATCATGGCATAGGAACACCTCACACAACGGGTGCCGTGGATACCAGAACTGCTCTTCTGCCATTACGGATGAATGAGGCACCCGACATTCCAAGAGCCATGCTTTGTCCGAGGCATTTTCAATGCATTATTTACTTTAATCCTCATAATCATTTTGTCAAGGAAGGTGGGTTTTACTCTCCCTATATTACCATGGAGGGTATCACACGCCCAGTAAGCTTAATTCGTTTCCTGAGCTGCACTTGCATTAAGGAACGGAACTGCGCGATGTGAACCCAGTACTCTCCCTCTCTGTAACCTGTGGTCTTGGCCACTACATGCACTTCACTGTTGTTGAAAAGACATTTTTATATTTGATGCTGATCACAATATTCCGGGCTGAAAGCATTGACAAATGACGTTAGGGCAGTTTGATGGAAAAAGCCACTGCATATACCCAGTATCTACCTGTCAAAAAATTACCCATACGAAATCTTTTCAGTGATTCCCTTCTTCAATATGAATTCAGAGGAGAGAGGTTTCGCTGAGATATCAAGTGCAGTAAGTCTGAACAGCAGTTGTACTAACTGCGTTTTTACACCCCTCAACTCTAAGAGGGAAACCTGCAAAACAGTTTTATGCTCACCAGCTTGGGGTGCTTTTGATTATATTTCAAGCGTTCAATCCATTATCCTTATTTTGTCCACGCGTAATTTGTAGACAGTTTTGTTTTATTCAGCTAGGAAAATCTTCATTTGTGAAAAAACGGACAGATTATTTTTGTGTCCAAAATTCACCAGACAAATATCATTGCTTATAGTTTTCCTTTTGCCATTAATAAGAGAATGCTTTCTATGCGTGCTTCATGTATTGGGACGTCTTCTGACTCCAGGATTTCATAGAATAACAAATGGATTGTTGGGGGATATCCAAAGCTTCTATTAAGAGTTTAATTCACTGAACATTCAGAACAATTGTGGGTGAGAAAAAGAAATATATCTTCCTCAACAATCTTTTCTTTTGAAAAAGGAAATGCAATTTATATCATTTGATTCCTATGCATTATGTCGTTCAGTAATTACAGAGAAAAATGAATTTGTTCTTTTTCTCGTAATCTCTAAGGCTTAGAGAGTACATGTTTCTTCAAAATAATCTTTCCTCAGGTTTAAAAAAGCAGGTAAATACAAAAATGATGAATTAAAGGAGAGCCAGGGTGACAAATCGAGCTTATGATACCGTTATAATCCTCCTTTTTACAGTAACTAATTCAAATCTTTAGCAGCAACACATTCATTTCCATTTACACTAAAGTGAGAGAGGAAAAACGTGGTTTCTGGAAACACAAAAAACAGCATAAGGCTAGTGTATTATGGGACTCAGCCTGCTCAATGCGTGCGTATTTAAGCAGCGAGAGCTGGTCACTCTCCGGAAGGAACTCAAAACGAATACAATGCTAGATGATAGCCCCAAGTAGTATGTGCAGCCACAGGAAAAGCATCCAAGTAAAAAAAATCTTCCAAAACAATTTTCAAATTGCTTTAAACTTCTTTTTTGGGACAGTATGATTTTGGTGTGAAGGTAAAGGATTCTGATAAAATGACTCTTTTTCCTTAAAATTATCTTAAAGTAGTATGCAGCCTGAAACTCCCTGGGCACGTCTGCAGCGAGAGGCAGCAGTCCCGAGTGCCCTTTATGCTGTGCCACCAGGCCCGAAATCATGGCATAGGAACACCTAACACAACGGGTGCCGTGGATACCAGAACTGCTCTTGCTGCCATCACGGATGAATGAGGCACCCGACATTCCAAGAGCCATGCTTTGTCCGAGGCATTTTCAATGCATTATTTACTTTAATCCTCATAATCATTTTGTCAAGGAAGGTGGGTTTTACTCTCCCTATATTACCATGGAGGGTATCACACGCCCAGTAAGCTTAATTCGTTTCCTGAGCTGCACTTGCATTAAGGAACGGAACTGCGCGATGTGAACCCAGTACTCTCACTCTCTGTAACCTGTGGTCTTGGCCACTACATGAACTTCACTGTTGTTGAAAAGACATTTTTATATTTGATACTGATCACAATATTCAGGACTGAAAGCATAGTCATGATGACGTTATGGCAGGTTTGTGGACGAAGCCAATGCATATACCCAGTGTCTACAAGTGAAAAAATTACTAATACGAAACCTGTTCAGTGATTCCCATCTTCAATACGAATTCAAAGGAGAGAGTTTTTGATGAGATGTCAAATGCAGTCAGTTTGAACAGCAGTTGTACTTACTGCGTTTTTACACCCTACAACTCCAAGAAGGAAAACTGCAAAACAGTTTTATGCTCACCAGCTTGGGGTGCTTTTGATTAAATTTCAAGCGTTCAATCCATTAACCTTTTTTGTCCACGCGTAATTTGTACACAGTTTTGTTTTATTCAGCTAGGAAAATCTACATTTGTCAAAAAACGGACAGATGATTTTGGTGTCCAAAATTCACCGTACAAATATCATTGTTTATAATTTTCATTTGGCATTAATAAAAGAATAATTTCTATGTGCGTTTCGTGAATTGGGACGTCTTCTGACTCCAGGGTTTCATTGAATGACAAATGGATTGTTGGGGGAAATCTGAAGCTTGTATTAAAAGTTTAATTCACTGAACATTCAGAACAATTGTGGGTGAGACAAAGAAATATATCTACCTCAATAAACTTTTCTTTTGAAAAAGGAAAAACAAATTATATCATTTGAATTATATGCTTTATATCGTTCAGTAATTACACGGAAAAAGGAATTTGTTCTTTTTCTCTTAATCTCTAAGGCTTAGAGAGTACATGTTTCTTGTATATAATCTTTCCTAACATTTAAAGAAGCAGCTAAATAGAAGAATGATGAATGAAAGGAGAGCCATGGTGACAAATCGAGCTTTTGATACCGTTATAATCCTCCTTTTTACAGTAACACATTCAAATCTTTAGCAGCAACACATTCATTTCCATATATACTAAAATGAGAGAGGGAAAACGTGGTTTCTGGAAACACATAAAACAGCATAAGGCTAGTGTATTATGGGACTCAGCTTGCTTAATGCGTATTTAAGCAGCGAGAGCTGGTCACTCTCCGGAAGGAACTCAAAACGAATACAATGCTAGATGATAGCCCCAAGAAGTATGTGCAGCCAAAGGAAAAGCATCCAGGTAAAAAAAACCTTCCAAAACAATTTCAAATTGCTTTAAACTTCTTTTTTGGGACAGTATGATTTTGGTGTGAAGGTAAAGGAATCTGATAAAATGACTCTTTTTCCTTAAAATTATCTTAAAGTAGTATGCAGCCTGAAACTCCCTGGGCACGTCTGCAGCGAGAGGCAGCAGTCCCGAGTGCCCTTTATGCTGTGCCACCAGGCTAGAAATCATGGCATAGGAACACCTCACACAACGGGTGCCGTGGATACCATAACTGCTCTTGCTGCCATCACGGATGAATGAGGCACCCGACATTCCAAGAGCCATGCTTTGTCCGAGGCATTTTCAATGCATTATTTAATTGAATCCTCATAATCATTTTGTCAAGGAAGGTGGGTTTTACTCTCCCTATATTACCATGGAGGGTATCACTCGCCCAATAAGCTTAATTCGTTTCCTGAGCTGCCCTTGCATTAAGGAACGGAACTGCGCAATGTGAACCCAGTACTCTCCCTCTCTGTAACCTGTGGTCTTAGCCACTACATGTACTTCACTGCTGTTGAAAAGACATTTTTATATTTGATACTGATCACAATATTCAGGACTGAAAGCATAGTCATGATGACTTTATGGCAGGTTTGTGGACAAAGCCAATGCATATACCCGGTGTCTACAAGTCAAAAAATTACTAATACGAAATCTGTTCAGTGATTCCCTTCTTCTATATGAATTCAGAGGAGAGAGTTTTTGCTGAGATGTCAAATGCAGTCAGTTTGAACAGCAGTTGTACTTACTGCGTTTTTACACCCTACAACTCTAAGAAGGAAACCTGCAAAACAGTTTTATGCTCACCAGCTTGGGGTGCTTTTGATTAAATTTCAAGCGTTCAATCCATTAACCTTTTTTGTCCACGCGTAATTTGTACATAGTTTTGTTTTATTCAGCTAGGAAAATCTACATTTGTCAAAAAACGGACAGATGATTTTGGTGTCCAAAATTCACCGGACAAATATCATTGTTTATAATTTTCATTTGGCATTAATAAAAGAATAATTTCTATGTGCGTTTCGTGAATTGGGACGTCTTCTGACTCCACGGTTTCATAGAATGACAAATGGATTGTTGGGGGAAATCTGAAGCTTGTATTAAAAGTTTAATTCACTGAACATTCAGAACAATTGTGGGTGAGACAAAGAAATATATCTTCCTCAATAAACTTTTCTTTTGAAAAAGGAAAAACAAATTATATCATTTGACTAATATGCTTTATGTCGTTCAGTAATTACACGGAAAAAGGAATTTGTTCTTTTTCTCTTAATCTCTAAGGCTTAGAGAGTACATGTTTCTTGTATATAATCTTTCCTAACATTTAAAGAAGCAGCTAAATAGAAGAATGATGAATGAAAGGAGAGCCATGGTGACAAATCCAGCTTTTGATACCGTTATAATCCTCCTTTTTACAGTAACTCATTCAAATCTTTAGCAGCAACACATTCATTTCCATATATACTAAAATGAGAGAGGGAAAACGTGGTTTCTGGAAACACATAAAACAGCATAAAGCTAGTGTATTATGGGACTCAGCCTGCTTAATGCGTATTTAAGCAGCGAGAGCTGGTCACTCTCCGGAAGGAACTCAAAACGAATACAATGCTACACGACTTTATTGATAGCCCCAAGTAGTATGTCCAGCCACAGGAAAAGCATCCCAGTAAATTAATCTTCCAAAACAATTTTCAAATTGCTGTAAACTTCTTTTTTGGATAGTATGTCTTTGGTGTGAAGGTTAACGAAACTGATAAAACGTCTCTTTTTCCTTAAAATTACCTTAAAGTAGTATGCAGCCTGAAACTCTCTGGGCAATTCTGCAGCGAGAGGCAGCAGTCCTGAGTTCCCTTTATGCTCTGGCACCAGGCCCGAAATCATGGCATAGGAACACCTCACACAGCGAGTGCCATGGATACAAGAACTGCTCTTGCTGCCATCACGGATGACTGATGCACCCGATATTCCAAGCGCCCTGCTTTGTCCGAGGCATTTTCAGTGCATTATTTACCTTAATCCTCATAATCATTTTGTCAAGGAAGGTGGGTTTTATTCTCCCTATACTACCATGGAGGGAATCACACGCCCAGTAAGCTTAATTCGTTTCTTGAGCTGCCCTTGCATTAAGGAAGGGAAGTGCGCGATGTGAACCCAGTACTCTCCCTCTCTGTAAACTGTGGTCTTAGCCACTACATGTACTTCACTGCTGTTGAAAAGACATTTTTATATTTGATACTGATCACAATATTCAGGGCTGAAAGCATTGACAAGATGACGTTAGGGCAGTTTGTTTTAAAAAGCCACTGCATATACCCAGTGTCTACCTGTCAAAAAATTACCCATACGAAATCTTTTCAGTGATTCCCTTCTTCAATATGAATTCAGAGGAGAGAGTTTTCGCTGAGATATCAAGTGCAGTAAGTCTGAACAGCAGTTGTACAAACTGCGTTTTTACACCCCTCAACTCTAAGAGGGAGACCTGCAAAACAGTTTTATGCTCACCAGCTCGGGGTGCTTTTGACTATATTTCAAGCGTTCAATCCATTATCCTTTTTCTGTCCACGCGTAATTTGTAGACAGTTTTGTTTTATTCAGCTAGGAAAATCTACATTTGTGAAAAAACGGACAGATTATTTTTGTGTCCGAAATTCACCGGACAAATATCATTGCTTATAGTTTTCCTTTTGAAATTAATAAGAGAATAATTTCTATGCGTGCTTCATGTATTGGGACGTCTTCTGACTCCAGGATTTCAAAGAATAACAAATGGATTGTTGGGGGATATCTGAAGCTTCTATGAACAGTTTAATTCACTGAACATTCAGAACAATTGTGGGTGAGAAAAAGAAATATATCTTCCTCAATAAACTTTTCTTTTGAAAAAGGAAATGCAATTTATATCATTTGATTCCTATGCATTATGTCGTTCAGTAATTACAGAGAAAAATGAATTTGTTTATTTTCTCGTAATCTCTAAGGCTAAGAGAGTACATGTTTCTTCAAAATAATCTTTCCTAAGGTTTAAAAAAGCAGGTAAATACAAAAATGATGAATTAAAGGAGAGCCAGTGTGACAAATCGAGCTTATGATACCGTTATAATCCTCCTTTTTACAGTAACTAATTCAAATCTTTAGCAGCAACACATTCATTTCCATTTACACTAAAGTGAGAGAGGAAAAACGTGGTTTCTGGAAACACATAAAACAGCATAACGCTAGTGTATTATGGGACTCAGCCTGCTCAATGCGTGCGTATTTAAGCAGCGAGAGCTGGTCACTCTCCGGAAGGAACTCAAAACGAATACAATGCTAGATGATAGCCCCAAGTAGTATGTGCAGCCAAAGGAAAAGCATCCAGGTAAAGGAAACCTTCCAAAACATTTTCAAATTGCTTTAAACTTCTTTTTTGGGACAGTATGATTTTGGTGTGAAGGTAAAGGAATCTGATAAAATGACTCTTTTTCCTTAAAATTATCTTAAAGTAGTATGCAGCCTGAAACTCCCTGGGCACGTCTGCAGCGAGAGGCAGCAGTCCCGAATGCCCTTTATGCTGTGCCACCAGGCCCGAAATCATGGCATAGGAACACCTCACAGAACGGGTGCCGTGGATACCAGAACTGCTCTTGCTGCCATCACGGATGAATGAGGCACCCGACATTCCAAGAGCCATGCTTTGTCCGAGGCATTTTCAATGCATTATTTACTTGAATCCTCTTAATCATTTTGTCAAGGAAGGTGGGTTTTACTCTCCCTATATTACCATGGAGTGTATCACACGCCCAGTAAGCTTAATTCGTTTCCTGAGCTGCCCTTGCATTAAGGAACGGAACGGCGCGATGTGAACCCAGTACTCTCCCTGTCTGTAACCTGTGGTCTTAGCCACTACATGTACTTCACTGCTGTTGAAAAGACATTTTTATATTTGATACTGATCACAATATTCAGGACTGAAAGCATAGTCATGATGACGTTATGGCAGGTTTGTGGACAAAGCCAATGCATATACCCGGTGTCTACAAGTCAAAAAATTACTAATACGAAATCTGTTCAGTGATTCCCTTCTTCAATATGAATTCAGAGGAGAGAGTTTTTGCTGAGATGTCAAATGCAGTCAGTTTGTACAGCAGTTGTACTTACTGCGTTTTTACACCCTACAACTCTAAGAAGGAAACCTGCAAAACAGTTTTATGCTCACCAGGTTGGGGTGCTTTTGATTAAATTTCAAGCGTTCAATCCATTAACCTTTTTTGTCCACGCGTAATTTGTACACAGTTTTGTTTTATTCAGCTAGGAAAATCTACATTTGTCAAAAAACGGACAGATGATTTTGGTGTCCAAAATTCACCGGAAAAATATCATTGTTTATAATTTTCATTTGGCATTAATAAAAGAATAATTTCTATGTGCGTTTCGTGAATTGGGACGTCTTCTGACTCCAGGGTTTCATAGAATGACAAATGGACTGTTGGGGGAAATCTGAAGCTTGTATTAAAAGTTTAATTCACTGAACATTCAGAACAATTGTGGGTGAGACAAAGAAATATATCTTCCTCAATAAACTTTTCTTTTGAAAAAGGAAAAACAAATTATATCATTTGAATTATATGCTTTATGTCATTCAGTAATTACACGGAAAAAGGAATTTGTTCTTTTTCTCTTAATCTCTAAGGCTTAGAGAGTACATGTTTCTTGTATATAATCTTTCCTAACATTTAAAGACGCAGCTAAATAGAAGAATGATGAATTAAAGGAGAGCCATGGTGACAAATCGAGCTTTTGATACCGTTATAATCCTCCTTTTTACAGTAACTCATTCAAATCTTTAGCAGCAACGCATTCATTTCCATATATACTAAAATGAGAGAGGGAAAACGTGGTTTCTGGAAACACATAAAACAGCATAAGGCTAGTGTGTTATGGGACTCAGCCTGCTTAATGCGTATTTAAGCAGCGAGAGCTGGTCACTCTCCGGAAGGAAGTCAAAACGAATACAATGCTACACGACTTTATTGATAGCCCCAAGTAGTATGTCCAGCCACAGGAAAAGCATCCCAGTAAATTAAATCTTCCAAAACAATTTTGAAATTGCTGTAAACTTCTTTTTTGGATAGTATGCCTTTGGTGTGAAGGTTAAGGAAACTGATAAAATGTCTCTTTTTCCTTAAAATTACCTTAAAGTAGTATGCAGCCTGAAACTCTCTGGGCAATTCTGCAGCGAGAGGCAGCAGTCCTGAGTTCCCTTTATGCTCTGGCACCAGTTCCGATATCATGGCATAGGAACACCTCACACAGCGAGTGCCATGGATACAAGAACTTCTCTTTTTCCTTAAAATTACCTTAAAGTAGTATGCAGCCTGAAACTCTCTGGGCAATTCTGCAGCGAGAGGCAGCAGTCCTGAGTTCCCTTTTTGCTCTGGCACCAGTCCTGAAATCATGGCATAGGAACACCTCACACAGCGAGTGCCATGGATACCAGAACTGCTCTTGCTGCCATCACGGATGACTGATGCACCCGATATTCCAAGCGCCCTGCTTTGTCCGAGGCATTTTCAGTGCATTATTTACTTTAATCCTCATAATCGTTTTGTCAAGGAAGGTGGGTTTTATTCTCCCTATACTACCATGGAGGGTATCACACGCCCAGTAAGCTTAATTCGTTTCCTGAGCTGCCCTTGCATTAAGGAAGGGAAGTGCGCGATGTGAACCCAGTACTCTCCCTCTCTGTAAACTGTGGTCTTAGCCACTACATGTACTTCACTGCTGTTGAAAAGACATTTTTATATTTGATACTGATCACAATATTCAGGGCTGAAAGCATTGACAAGATGACGTTATGGCAGTTTGATGGAAAAAGGCACTGCATATACCCAGTGTCTACCTGTCAAAAAATTACCCATACGAAATCTTTTCAGTGATTCCCTTCTTCAATATGAATTCAGAGGAGAGAGTTTTCGCTGAGATATCAAGTGCAGTAAGTCTGAACAGCAGTTGTACAAACTGCGTTTTTACACCCCTCAACTCTAAGAAGGAGACCTGCAAAACAGTTTTATGCTCACCAGCTCGGGGTGCTTTTGACTATATTTCAAGCGTTCAATCCATTATCCTTTTTCTGTCCACGCGTAATTTGTAGACAGTTTTGTTTTATTCAGCTAGGAAAATCTACATTTGTGAAAAAACGGACAGATTATTTTTGTGTCCGAAATTCACCGGACAAATATCATTGCTTATAGTTTTCCTTTTGCCATTAATAAGAGAATAATTTCTATGCGTGCTTCATGTATTGGGACGTCTTCTGACTCCAGAATTTCATAGAATAACAAATGGATTGTTGGGGGATATCTGAAGCTTCTATGAACAGTTTAATTCACTGAACATTCAGAACAATTGTGGGTGAGAAAAAGAAATATATCTTCCTCAATAAACTTTTCTTTTGAAAAAGGAAATGCAATTTATATCATTTGATTCCTATGCATTATGTCGTTCAGTAATTACAGAGAAAAATGAATTTGTTCTTTTTCTCGTAATCTCTAAGGCTTAGAGTGTACATGTTTCTTCAAAATAATCTTTCCTAAGATTTATAAAAGCAGGTAAATACAAAAATGATGAATTAAAGGAGAGCCAGGGTGACAAATCGAGCTTATGATACCGTTATAATCCTCCTTTTTACAGTAACTAATTCAAATCTTTAGCAGCAACACATTCATTTCCATTTACACTAAAGTGAGAGAGGAAGAACGTGGTTTCTGGAAACACAGAAAACAGCATAAGGCTGCTCAATGCGTGCGTATTTAAGCAGCGAGAGCTGGTCAGTCTCCGGAAGGAACTCAAAACGAATACAATGCTCGATGATAGCCCCAAGTAGTATGTGCAGCCACAGGAAAAGCATCCAAGTAAAAAAAATCTTCCAAAACAATTTTCAAATTGCTTTAAACTTCTTTTTTGGGACAGTATGATTTTGGTGTGAAGGTAAAGGAATCTGATAAAATGACTCTTTTTCCTTAAAATTATCTTAAAGTAGTATGCAGCCTGAAACTCCCTGGGCACGTCTGCAGCGAGAGGCAGCAGTCCCGAGTGCCCTTTATGCTGTGCCACCAGGCCCGAAATCATGGCATAGGAACACCTCACACAGCGAGTGCCATGGATAAAAGAACTGCTCTTGCTGCCATCACGGATGACTGATGCACCCGATATTCCAAGCGCCCTGCTTTGTCCGAGGCATTTTCAGTGCATTATTTACTTTAATCCTCATAATCGTTTTGTCAAGGAAGGTGGGTTTTACTGTCCCTATATTACCATGGAGTGTATCACACGCCCAGTAAGCTTAATTCGTTTCCTGAGCTGCCCTTGCATTAAGGAACGGAACTGCGCGATGTGAACCCAGTACTCTCCCTCTCTGTAACCTGTGGTCTTAGCCACTACATGTACTTCACTGCTGTTGAAAAGACATTTTTATATTTGATACTGATCACAATATTCAGGACTGAAAGCATAGTCATGATGACGTTGTGGCAGGTTTGTGGACAAAGCCAATGCATATAACCGGTGACTACAAGTCAAAAAATTACTAATACGAAATCTGTTCAGTGATTCCCTTCTTCAATATGAATTCAGAGGAGAGAGTTTTTGCTGAGATGTCAAATGCAGTCAGTTTGAACAGCAGTTGTACTTACTGCGTTTTTACACCCTACAACTCTAAGAAGGAAACCTGCAAAACAGTTTTATGCTCACCAGCTTGGGGTGCTTTTGATTAAATTTCAAGCGTTCAATCCACTAACCTTTTTTGTCCACGCGTAATTTGTACACAGTTTTGTTTTATTCAGCTAGGAAAATCTACATTTGTCAAAAAACGGACAGATGATTTTGGTGTCCAAAATTCACCGGACAAATATCATTGTTTATAATTTTCATTTGGCATTAATAAAAGAATAATTTCTATGTGCGTTTCGTGAATTGGGACGTCTTCTGACTCCAGGGTTTCATAGAATGACAAATGGATTGTTGGGCGAAATCTGAAGCTTGTATTAAAAGTTTAATAAAAACTGTGGTCTTAGCCACTACATGTACTTCACTGCTGTTGAAAAGACATTTTTATGTTTGATACTGATCACAATATTCAGGGCTGAAAGCATTGACAAGATGACGTTAGGGCAGTTTGATGGAAAAAGCCACTGCATATACCCAGTGTCTACCTGTCAAAAAATTACCCATACGAAATCTTTTCAGTGATTCCCTTCTTCAATATGAATTCAGAGGAGAGAGTTTTCGCTGAGATATCAAGTGCAGTAAGTCTGAACAGCAGTTGTACAAACTGCGTTTTTACACCCCTCAACTCTAAGAGGGAGACCTGCAAAACAGTTTTCTGCTCACCAGCTCGGGGTGCTTTTGACTATATTTCAAGCGTTCAATCCATTATCCTTTTTCTGTCCACGCGTAATTTGTAGACAGTTTTCTTTTATTCAGCTAGGAAAATCTACATTTGTGATAAAACGGACAGATTATTTTTGTGTCCGAAATTCACCGGACAAATATCATTGCTTATAGTTTTCCTTTTGCCATTAATAAGAGAATAATTTCTATGCGTGCTTCAAGTATTGGGACGTCTTCTGACTCCAGGATTTCATAGAATAACAAATGGATTGTTGGGGGATATCTGAAGCTTCTATGAACAGTTTAATTCACTGAACATTCAGAACAATTGTGGGTGAGAAAAAGAAATATATCTTCCTCAATAAACTTTTCTTTTGAAAAAGGAAATGCAATTTATATCATTTGATTCCTATGCATTATGTCGTTCAGTAATTACAGAGAAAAATGAATTTGTTCTTTTTCTCGTAATCTCTAAGGCTTAGAGAGTACATGTTTCTTCAAAATAATCTTTCCTAAGATTTAAAAATGCAGTTAAATACAAAAATGATGAATTAAAAGAGAGCCAGGGAGACAAATCGAGCTTATGATACCGTTATAATCCTCCTTTTTACAGTAACTAATTCAAATCTTTAGCAGCAACACATTCATTTCCATTTACACTAAAGATGAGAGAGGAAAAACGTGGTTTCTGGAAACACATAAAACAGAATAAGGCTAGTGTATTATGGGACTCAGCATGCTCGATGAGTGCGTATTTAAGCAGCAAGAGCTGGTCACTCTCCGGAAGGAACTCAAAACGAATACAATGCAAGATGATAGCCCCAAGTACTATGTGCAGCCACAGGAAAAGCATCCAAGTAAAAAAAATCTTCCAAAACAATTTTCAAATTGCTTTAAACTTCTTTTTTGGGACAGTATGATTTTGGTGTGAAGGTAAAGGAATCTGATAAAATGACTCTTTTTCCTTAAAATTATCTTAAAGTAGTATGCAGCCTGAAACTCCCTGGGCACGTCTGCAGCGAGAGGCAGCAGTCCCGAGTGCCCTTTATGCTGTGCCACCAGGCCCGAAATCATGGCACAGGAACACCTCACACAACGGGTGCCGCGGATACCAGAACTGCTCTTGCTGCCATCACGGATGACTGATGCACCCGATATTCCAAGCGCCCTGCTTTGTCCGAGGCATTTTCAGTGCATTATTTACTTTAATCCTCATAATCATTTTGTCAAGGAAGGTGGGTTTTATTCTCCCTATACTACCATGGAGGGAATCACACGCCCAGTAAGCTTAATTCGTTTCCTGAGCTGCCCTTGCATTAAGGAAGGGAAGTGCGCGATGTGAACCCAGTACTCTCCCTCTCTGTAAACTGTGGTCTTAGCCACTACATGTACTTCACTGCTGTTGAAAAGACATTTTTATATTTGATACTGATCACAATATTCAGGGCTGAAAGCATTGACAAGATGACGTTAGGGCAGTTTGATGGAAAAAGCCACTGCATATACCCAGTGTCTACCTGTCAAAAAATTACCCATACGAAATCTTTTCAGTGATTCCCTTCTTCAATATGAATTCAGAGGAGAGAGTTTTCGCTGAGATATCAAGTGCAGTAAGTCTGAACAGCAGTTGTACAAACTGCGTTTTTACACCCCTCAAATCTAAGAAGGAGACCTGCAAAACAGTTTTATGCTCACTAGCTCGGGGTGCTTTTGATTAAATTTCAAGCGTTCAATCCATTAACCTTTTTTGTCCACGCGTAATTTGAACACAGTTTTGTTTTACTCACCTAGGAAAATCTACATTTGTGAAAAAACGGACAGATGATTTTGGTGTCCGAAATTCACCGGACAAATATCATTGCTTATAGTTTTCCTTTTGCCATTAATAAGAGAATAATTTCTATGCGTGCTTCATGTATTGGGACGTCTTCTGACTCCAGGATTTCATAGAATAACAAATGGATTGTTGGGGGATATCTGAAGCTTCTATGAACAGTTTAATTCACTGAACATTCAGAACAATTGTGGGTGAGAAAAAGAAATATATCTTCCTCAATAAACTTTTCTTTTGAAAAAGGAAATGCAATTTATATCATTTGATTCCTATGCATTATGTCGTTCAGTAATTACAGAGAAAAATGAATTTGCTCTTTTTCTCGTAATCTGTAAGGCTTAGAGAGTACATGTTTCTTCAAAATAATCTTTCCTAAGATTTAAAAAAGCAGGTAAATTCAAAAATGATGAATTAAAGGAGAGCCAGGGTGACAAATCGAGCTTATGATACCGTTATAATCCTCCTTTTTACAGTAACTAATTCAAATCTTTAGCAGCAACACATTCATTTCCATTTACACTAAAGTGAGGGAGGAAAAACGTGGTTTCTGGAAGCACATAAAACAGCATAAGACTAGTGTATTATGGGACTCAGCCTGTTCAATGCGTGCGTATTTAAGCAGCGAGAGCTGGTCACTCTCCGGAAGGAACTCAAAACGAATACAATGCTAGATGATAGCCCCAAGTAGTATGTGCAGCCACAGGAAAAGCATCCAGGTAAAAAAAATCTTCCAAAACAATTTTCAAATTGCTTTAAACTTTTTTTTTTGGACAGTATGATTTTGGTGTGAAGGTAAAGGAATCTGATAAAATGACTCTTTTTCCTTAAAATTATCTTAAAGTAGTATGCAGACTGAAACTCTCTGGGCACGTCTGCAGCGAGAGGCAGCAGTCCCGAGTGCCCTTTATGCTGTGCCACCAGGCCCGAAATCATGGCATAGGAACACCTCACACAACGGGTGCCGTGGATACCAGAACTGCTCTTGCTGCCATCACGGATGAATGAGGCACCCGACATTCCAAGAGCCATGCTTTGTCCGAGGCATTTTCAATGCATTATTTACTTTAATCCTCATAATCAATTTGTCAAGGAAGGTGGGTTTTACTCTCCCTATATTACCATGGAGGGTATCACACGCCCAGTAAGCTTAATTCGTTTCCTGAGCTGCCCTTGCATTAAGGAACGGAACTGCGCGATGTGAACCCAGTACTCTCTCTCTCTGTAACCTGTGGTCTTAGCCACTACATGTACTTCACTGCTGTTGAAAAGACATTTTTATATTTGATACTGATCACAATATTCAGGACTGAAAGCAGAGTCATGATGACGTTATGGCAGGTTTGTGGACAAAGCCAATGCATATACCCGGTGTCTACAAGTCAAAAAATTACTAATACGAAATCTGTTCAGTGATTCCCTTCTTCAGTATGAATTCAGAGGAGAGAGTTTTTGCTGAGATGTCAAATGCAGTCAGTTTGAACAGCAGTTGTACTTACTGCGTTTTTACACCCTCTAACTCTAAGAAGGAAACCTGCAAAACAGTTTTATGCTCACCAGCTTGGGGTGCTTTTGATTAAATTTCAAGCGTTCAATCCATTAACCTTTTTTGTTCACGGGTAATTTGTACACAGTTTTGTTTTATTCAGCTAGGAAAATCTACATTTATCAAAAAACGGACAGATGATTTTGGTGTCCAAAATTCACCGGACAAATATCATTGTTTATAATTTTCATTTGGCATTAATAAAAGAATAATTTCTATGTGCGTTTCGTGAATTGGGACGTCTTCTGACTCCAGGGTTTCATAGAATGACAAATGGATTGTTGGGGGAAATCTGAAGCTTGTATTAAAAGTTTAATTCACTGAACATTCAGAACAATTGTGGGTGAGACAAAGAAATGTATCTTCCTCAATAAACTTTTCTTTTGAAAAAGGAAAAACAAATTATATCATTTGAATAATATGCTTTATGTCGTTCAGTAATTACACAGAAAAAGGAATTTGTTCTTTTTCTCTTAATCTCTAAGGCTTAGAGAGTATATGTTTCTTCTATATAATCTTTCCTAACATTTAAAGAAGCAGCTAAATAGAAGAATGATGAATGAAAGGAGAGCCATGGTGACAAATCGAGCTTTTGATACCGTTATAATCTTCCTTTTTACAGTAACTCATTCAAATCTTTAGCAGCAACACATTCATTTCCATTTACACTAAAGTGAGAGAGGAAAAACGTGGTTTCTGGAAACACATAAAACAGCATAAGGCTAGTGTATTATGGGACTCAGCCTGCTCAATGCGTGCGTATTTAAGCAGCGAGAGCTGGTCACTCTCCGGAAGGAACTCAAAACGAATACAATGCTAGATGATAGCCCCAAGTAGTACGTGCAGCCACAGGAAAAGCATCCAAGTAAAAAAAGTCTTCCAAAACAATTTTCAAATTGCTTTAAACTTCTTTTTTGGGACAGTATGATTTTGGTGTGAAGGTAAAGGAATCTGATAAAATGAGTCTTTTTCCTTAAAATTATCTTAAAGTAGTATGCAGCCTGAAACGCCCTGGGCACGTCTGCAGCGAGAGGCAGCAGTCCCGAGTGCCCTTTATGCTGTGCCACCAGGACCGAAATCATGGCATAGGAACACCTCACACAGCGAGTGCCATGGATACAAGAACTGCTCTTGCTGCCATCACGGATGAATGAGGCACCCGACATTCCAAGAGCCATGCTTTGTCCGATGCATTTTCATTGCATTATTTACTTGAATCCTCATAATCATTTTGTCAAGGAAGGTGGGTTTTATTCTCCCTATACTACCATGGAGGGAATCACACGCCCAGTTAGCTAATTCGTTTACTGAGCTGCCCTTGCATTAAGGAAGGGAAGTGCGCGATGTGAACCCAGTACTCTCCCTCTCTGTAAACTGTGGTCTTAGCCACTACATGTACTTCACTGCTGTTGAAAAGATATTTTTATATTTGATACTGATCACAATATTCAGGGCTGAAAGCATCGACAAGATGACGTTAGGGCAGTTTGATGGAAAAAGCCACTGCATATACCCAGTGTCTACCTGTCAAAAAATTACCCATACGAAATCTTTTCAGTGATTCCCTTCTTCAATATGAATTCAGAGGAGAGAGTTTTCGCTGAGATATCAAGTGCAGTAAGTCTGAACAGCAGTTGTACAAACTGCGTTTTTACACCCCTCAACTCTAAGATGTAGACCTGCAAAACAGTTTTATGCCCACCAGCTCGGGGTGCTTTTCACTATATTTCAAGCGTTCAATCCATTATCCTTTTTCTGTCCACGCGTAATTTGTAGACAGTTTTGTTTTATTCAGCTAGGAAAATCTACATTTGTGAAAAAACGGACAGATTATTTTTGTGTCCGAAATTCACCGGACAAATATCATTGCTTATAGTTTTCCTTTTGCCATTAATAAGAGAATAATTTCTATGCGTGCTTCATGTATTGGGACGTCTTCTGACTCCAGGATTTCATAGAATAACAAATGGATTGTTGGAGGATATCTGAAGCTTCTATGAACAGTTTAATTCACTGAACATTCAGAACAATTGTGGGTGAGAAAAAGAAATATATCTTCCTCAATAAACTTTTCATTTGAAAAAGGAAATGCAATTTATATCATTTCATTCCTATGCATTATGTCGTTCAGTAATTACAGAGAAAAATGAATTTGTTCTTTTTTTCATAATCTCTAAGGCTTAGAGAGTAAATGTGTCTTCAAAATAATCTTTCCTAAGATTTAAAAAAGCAGGTAAATACAAAAATGATGAATTAAAGGAGAGCCAGGGTGACAAATCGAGCTTATGATACCGTTATAATCCTCCTTTTTACAGTAACTAATTCAAATCTTTAGCAGCAACACATTCATTTCCGCTTACACTAAAGTGAGAGAGGAAAAACGTGGTTTCTGGAAACACATAAAACAGCATAAGGCTAGTGTATTATGGGACTCAGCCTGCTCAATGCGTGCGTATTTAAGCAGCGAGAGCTGGTCACTCTCCGGAAGGAACTCAAAACGAATACAATGCTAGATGATAGCCCCAAGTAGTATGTGCAGCCACAGGAAAAGCATCCAAGTAAAAAAAATCTTCCAAGACAATTTACAAATTGCTTTGAACTTCTTTTTTGGGACAGTATGATTTTGGTGTGAAGGTAAAGGAAACTGATAAAATGACTCTTTTTCCTTAAAATTATCTTAAAGTAGTATGCAGCCTGAAATTCCCTGGGCACGTCTGCAGCGAGAGGCAGCAGTCCCGAGTGCCCTTTATGCTGTGCCACCAGGCCCGAAATCATGGCATAGGAACACCTCACACAACGGGTGCCGTGGATACCAGAACTGCTCTTGCTGCCATCACGGATGAATGAGGCACCCGACATTCCAAGAGCCATGCTTTGTCCGAGGCATTTTCAGTGCATTATTTACTTGAATCCTCATAATCATTTTGTCAAGGAAGGTGGGTTTTACTCTCCCTATATTACCATGGAGGGTATCACACGCCCAGTAAGCTTAATTCGTTTCCTGAGCTGCCCTTGCATTAAGGAACGGAACTGCGCGATGTGAACCCAGTACTCTCCCTCTCTGTAACCTGTGGTCTTAGCCACTACATGTACTTCACTGCTGTTGAAAAGACATTTTTATATTTGATACTGATCACAATATTCAGGACTGAAAGCATAGTCATGATGACGTTATGGCAGGTTTGTGGACAAAGCCAATGCATATACCCAGTGTCTACAAGTCAAAAAATTACTAATACGAAATCTGTTCATTGGTTCCCTTCTTCAATATGAATTTCAGAGGAGAGAGTTTTTGCTGAGATGACAAAGGCAGTCAGTTTGAACAGCAGTTGTACTTACTGCGTTTTTACACCCTACAACTCTAAGAAGGAAACCTGCAAAACAGTTTTATGCTCACCATCTTGGGGTGCTTTTGATTAAATTTCAAGCGTTCAATCCATTCACCTTTTTTGTCCACGCGTAATTTGTACACAGTTTTGTTTTATTCAGCTAGGAAAATCTACATTTGTCAAAAAACGGACAGATGATTTTGGTGTCCAAAATTCACCGGACAAATATCATTGTTTATAATTTTCGTTTGGCATTAATAAAAGAATAATTTCTATGTGCGTTTCGTGAATTGGGACGTCTTCTGACTCCAGGGTTTCATAGAATGACAAATGGATTGTTGGGGGAAATCTGAAGCTTGTATTAAAAGTTTAATTCACTGAACATTCAGAAGAATTTTGGGTGAGACAAAGAAATATATCTTCCTCAATAAACTTTTCTTTTGAAAAAGGAAAAACAAATTATATCGTTTGAATAATATGCTTTATGTCGTTCAGTAATTACACGGAAAAAGGAATTTGTTCTTTTTCTCTTAATCTCTAAGGCTTAGAGAGTACATGTTTCTTGTATATAATCTTTCCTAACATTTAAAGAAGCAGCTAAATAGAAGAATGATGAATGAAAGGAGAGCCATGGTGACAAATCGAGCTTTTGATACCGTTATAATCCTCCTTTTTACAGTAACTAATTCAAATCTTTAGCAGCAACACATTCATTTCCATATATACTAAAATGAGAGAGGGAAAACGTCGTTTCTGGAAACACATAAAACAGCATAAGGCTAGTGTATTATGGGACTCAGCCTGCTTAATGCGTATTTAAGCAGCGAGAGCTGGTCACTCTCCGGAAGGAACTCAAAACGAATACAATGCTACCCGACTTTACTGATAGCCCCAAGTAGTATGTCCAGCCACAGGAAAAGCATCCCAGTAAATTAAATCTTCCAAAACAATTTTCAAATTTCTGTAAACTTCTTTTTGGGATAGTATGCCTTTGGTGTGAAGGTTACGGAAACTGATAAAATGTCTCTTTTTCCTTAAAATTACCTTAAAGTAGTATGCAGCCTGAAACTCTCTGGGCAATTCTGCAGCGAGAGGCAGCAGTCCTAAGTTCCCTTTATGCTCTGGCACTAGGCCCGAAATCATGGCATAGGAACACCTCACACAACGAGTGCCATGCATACAAGAACTGCTCTTGCTGATATCACGGATGACTGATGCACCCGATATTCCAAGCGCCCTGCTTTGTCCGAGGCATTTTCAGTGCATTATTTACTTTAATCCTCATAATCATTTTGTCAAGGAAGGTGGGTTTTATTCTCCCTTTACTACCATGGAGGGAATCACACGCCCAGTAAGCTTAATTCGTTTCCTGAGCTTCCCTTGCATTAAGGAAGGGAAGTGCGCGTTCTGAACCCAGTACTCTCCCTCTCTGTAAACTGTGGTCTTAGCCACTACATGTACTTCACTGCTGTTGAAAAGACATTTTTATATTTGATACTGATCGCAATATTCAGGGTTGAAAGCATTGACAAGATGACGTTAGGGCAGTTTGATGGAAAAAGCCACTGCATATACCCAGTGTCTACCTGTCAAAAAATTACCCATACGAAATCTTTTCAGTGATTCACTTCTTCAATATGAATTCAGAGGAGAGAGTTTTCGCTGAGATATCAAGTGCAGTAAGTCTGAACAGCAGTTGTACAAACTGCGTTTTTACACCCCTCAACTCTAAGAAGGAGACCTGCAAAACAGTTTTATGCTCACCAGCACGGGGTGCTTTTGACTATATTTCAAGCGTTAAATCCATTATCCTTTTTTTGTCCACGCGTAATTTGTAGACAGTTTTGTTTTATTCAGCTAGGAAAATCTACATTTGTGAAAAAACGGACAGATTATTTTTGTGTCCGAAATTCACCGGACAAATATCATTTCTTATAGTTTTCCTTTTGCCATTAATAAGAGAATAATTTCCATGCGTGCTTCACGTATTGGGTCGTCATCTGACTCCACGATTTCATAGAATAACAAATGGACTGTTGGGGGATATCTGAAGCTTCTATGAAGAGTTTAATTCACTGAACATTCAGAACAATTGTGGGTGAGAAAAAGAAATATATCTTCCTCAATAAACTTTTCTTTTGAAAAAGGAAATGCAATTTATATCATTTGATTCCTATGCATTATGTCGTTCAGTAATTACAGAGAAAAATGAATTTGTTCTTTTTCTCGTAATCTCTAAGGCTTAGAGAGTACGTGTTTATTCAAAATGATCTTTCCCAAGATTTAAAAAAGCAGGTAAATACAAAAATGATGAATTAAAGGAGAGCCAGGGTGACAAATCGAGCTTATGATACCGTTATAATCCTCCTTTTTACAGTAACTAATTCAAATCTTTAGCAGCAACACATTCATTTCCATTTACACTAAAGAGAGAGAGGAAAAACGTGGTTTCTGGAAACACATAAAACAGCATAAGGCTAGTGTATTATGGGACTCAGCCTGCTTAATGCGTATTTAAGCAGCGAGAGCTGGTCACTCTCCGGAAGGAACTCAAAACGAACACAATGCTAGATGATAGCCCCAAGTAGTATGTGCAGCCACAGGAAAAGCATCCAAGTAAAAAAAATCTTCCAAAACAATTTTCAAATTGCTTTAAACTTCTTTTTTGGGACAGTATGATTTTGGTGTGAAGGTAAAGGAATCTGATAAAATGACTCTTTTTCCTTAAAATTATCTTAAAGTAGTATGCATCCTGAAACTCCCTGGGCACGTCTGCAGCGAGAGGCAGCAGTCCCGAGTGCCCTTTATGCTGTGCCACCAGGCCCGAAATCATGGCATAGGAACACCTCACACAACGGGTGCCGTGGATACCAGAACTGCTCTTGCTGCCATCACGGATGAATGAGGCACCCGACATTCCAAGAGCCATGCTTTGTCCGAGGCATTTTCAGTGCATTATTTACTTGAATCCTCATAATCATTTTGTCAAGGAAGGTGGGTTTTACTCTCCCTATATTACCATGGAGGGTATCACACGCCCAGTAAGCTTAATTCGTTTCCTGAGCTGCCCTTGCATTAAGGAACGGAACTGCGCGATGTGAACCCAGTACTCTCCCTCTCTGTAACCTGTGGTCTTAGCCACTACATGTACTTCACTGCTGTTGAAAAGACATTTTTATATTTGATACTGATCACAATATTCAGGACTGAAAGCATAGTCATGATGACGTTATGGCAGGTTTGTGGACAAAGCCAATGCATATACCCAGTGTCTACAAGTCAAAAAATTACTAATACGAAATCTGTTCATTGGTTCCCTTCTTCAATATGAATTCAGAGGAGAGAGTTTTTGCTGAGATGACAAAGGCAGTCAGTTTGAACAGCAGTTGTACTTACTGCGTTTTTACACCCTACAACTCTAAGAAGGAAACCTGCAAAACAGTTTTATGCTCACCAGCTTGGGGTGCTTTTGATTAAATTTCAGGCGTTCAATCCATTCACCTTTTTTGTCCACGCGTAATTTGTACACAGTTTTGTTTTATTCAGCTAGGAAAATCTACATTTGTCAAAAAACGGACAGATGATTTTGGTGTCCAAAATTCACCGGACAAATATCATTGTTTATAATTTTCGTTTGGCATTAATAAAAGAATAATTTCTATGTGCGTTTCGTGAATTGGGACGTCTTCTGACTCCAGGGTTTCATAGAATGACAAATGGATTGTTGGGGGAAATCTGAAGCTTGTATTAAAAGTTTAATTCACTGAACATTCAGAAGAATTTTGGGTGAGACAAAGAAATATATCTTCCTCAATAAACTTTTCTTTTGAAAAAGGAAAAACAAATTATATCATTTGAATAATATGCTTTATGTCGTTCAGTAATTACACGGAAAAAGGAATTTGTTCTTTTTCTCTTAATCTCTAAGGCTTAGAGAGTACATGTTTCTTGTATATAATCTTTCCTAACATTTAAAGAAGCAGCTAAATAGAAGAATGATGAATGAAAAGAGAGCCATGGTGACAAATCGATCTTTTCATACCGTTATAATCCTCCTTTTTACAGTAACTAATTCAAATCTTTAGCAGCAACACATTCATTTCCATATATACTAAAATGAGAGAGGGAAAACGTGGTTTCTGGAAACACATAAAACAGCATAAGGCTAGTGTATTATGGGACTCAGCCTTCTTAATGCGTATTTAAGCAGCGAGAGCTGGTTACCCTCCGGAAGGAACTCAAAACGAATACAATGCTACACGACTTTATTGATAGCCCCAAGTAGTATGTCCAGCCACAGGAAAAGCATCCCAGTAAATTAAATCTTCCAAAACAATTTTCAAATTGCTGTAAACTTCTTTTTTGGATAGTATGCCTTTGGTGTGAAGGTTAAGGAAACTGATAAAATGTCTCTTCTTCCTTAAAATTACCTTAAAGTAGTATGCAGCCTGAAACTCTCTGGGCAATTCTGCAGCGAGAGGCAGCAGTCCTGAGTTCCCTTTATGCTCTGGCACCAGGCCCGAAATCATGGCATAGGAACACCTCACACAGCGAGTGCCATGGATACAAGAACTGCTCTTGCTGCCATCACGGATGACTGATGCACCCGATATTCCAAGCGCCCTGCTTTGTCCGAGGCATTTTCAGTGAATTATTTACTTTAATCCTCATAATCATTTTGTCAAGGAAGGTGGGTTTTATTCTCCCTGTACTACCATGGAGGGAATCACACGCCCAGTAAGCTTAATTCGTTTCCTGAGCTTCCCTTGCATTAAGGAAGGGAAGTGCGCGATGTGAACCCAGTACTCTCCCTCTCTGTAAACTGTGGTCTTAGCCACTACATGTACTTCACTGCTGTTGAAAAGACATTTTTATATTTGATACTGATCACAATATTCAGGGCGGAAAGCATTGACAAGATGACGTTAGGGCAGTTTGATGGAAAAAGCCACTGCATATACCCAGTGTCTACCTGTCAAAAAATTACCCATACGAAATCTTTTCAGTGATTCCCTTCTTCAATATGAATTCAGAGGAGAGAGTTTTCGCTGAGATATCAAGTGCAGTAAGTCTGAACAGCAGTTGTACAAACTGCGTTTTTACACCCCTCAACTCTAAGAAGGAGTCCTGCAAAACAGTTTTATGCTCACCAGCTCGGGGTGCTTTTGACTATATTTCAAGCGTTCAATCCATTATCCTTTTTTTGTCCACGCGTAATTTGTAGACAGTTTTGTTTTATTCAGCTAGGAAAATCTACATTTGTGAAAAAACGGACAGATTATTTTTGTGTCCGAAATTCACCGGACAAATATCATTGCTTATAGTTTTCCTTTTGCCATTAATAAGAGAATAATTTCCATGTGTGCTTCACGTATTGGGACGTCTTCTGACTCCAGGATTTCATAGAATAACAAATGGACTGTTGGGGGATATCTGAAGCTTCTATGAAGAGTTTAATTCACTGAACATTCAGAACAATTGTGGGTGAGAAAAAGAAATATATCTTCCTCAATTAACTTTTCTTTTGAAAAAGGAAATGCAATTTATATCATTTGATTCCTATGCATTATGTCGTTCAGTAATTACAGAGAAAAATGAATTTGTTCTTTTTCTCGTAATCTCTAAGGCTTAGAGAGTACATGTTTCTTCAAAATGATCTTTCCTGAGATTTAAAAAAGCAGGTAAATACAAAAATGATGAATTAAAGGAGAGCCAGGGTGACAAATCGAGCTTATGATACCGTTATAATCCTCCTTTTTACAGTAACTAATTCAAATCTTTAGCAGCAACACATTCATTTCCATTTACACTAAAGTGAGAGAGGAAAAACGTGGTTTCTGGAAACACATAAAATAGCATAAGGCTAGTGTAGTATGGGACTCAGCCTGCTCAATGCGTGCGTATTTAAGCAGCGAGAGCTGGTCACTCTCCGGAAGGAACTCAAAACGAATACAATGCTAGATGATAGCCCCAAGTAGTATGTGCAGCCACAGGAAAAGCATCCAAGTAAAAAAAATCTTCCAAAACAATTTTCAAATTGCTTTAAACTTCTTTTTTGGGACAGTATGATTTTGGTGTGAAGGTAAAGGAATCTGATAAAATGACTCTTTTTCCTTAAAATTATCTTAAAGTAGTATGCATCCTGAAACTCCCTGGGCACGTCTGCAGCGAGAGGCAGCAGTCCCGAGTGCCCTTTATGCTGTGCCACCAGGCCCGAAATCATGGCATAGGAACACCTCACACAACGGGTGCCGTGGATACCAGAACTGCTCTTGCTGCCATCACGGATGAATGAGGCACCCGACATTCCAAGAGCCATGCTTTGTCCGAGGCATTTTCAGTGCATTATTTTCTTGAATCCTCATAATCATTTTGTCAAGGAAGGTGGGTTTTACTCTCCCTATATTACCATGGAGGGTATCACACGCCCAGTAAGCTTAATTCGTTTCCTGAGCTGCCCTTGCATTAAGGAACGGAACTGCGCGATGTGAACCCAGTACTCTCCCTCTCTGTAACCTGTGGTCTTAGCCACTACATGTACTTCACTGCTGTTGAAAAGACATTTTTATATTTGATACTGATCACAATATTCAGGACTGAAAGCATAGTCATGATGACGTTATGGCAGGTTTGTGGACAAGGCCAATGCATATACCCAGTGTCTACAAGTCAAAAAATTACGAATACGAAATCTGTTCAGTGGTTCCCTTCTTCAATATGAATTCAGAGGAGAGAGTTTTTGCTGAGATGTCAAATGCAGTCAGTTTGAGCAGCAGTTGTACTTACTGCGTTTTTACACCCTACAACTCTAAGAAGGAAACCTGCAAAACAGTTTTATGCTCACCAGCTTGGGGTGCTTTTGATTAAATTTCAAGCGTTCAATCCATTCACCTTTTTTGTCCACGCGCAATTTGTACACAGTTTTGTTTTATTCAGCTAGGAAAATCTACATTTGTCAAAAAACGGACAGATGATTTTGGTGTCCAAAATTCACCGGACAAATATCATTGTTTATAATTTTCGTTTGGCATTAATAAAAGAATAATTTCTATGTGCGTTTCGTGAATTGGGACGTCTTCTGACTCCAGGGTTTCATAGAATGACAAATGGATTGTTGGGGGAAATCTGAAGCTTGTATTAAAAGTTTAATTCACTGAACATTCAGAACAATTGTTTGTGAGACAAAGAAATATATCTTCCTCAATAAACTTTTCTTTTGAAAAAGGAAAAACAAATTATATCATTTGAATAATATGCTTTATGTCGTTCAGTAATTACACGGAAAAAGGAATTTGTTCTTTTTCTCTTAATCTCTAAGGCTTAGAGAGTACATGTTTCTTGTATATAATCTTTCCGAACATTTAAAGAAGCAGCTAAATAGAAGAATGATGAATGAAAGGAGAGCCATGGTGACAAATCGAGCTTTTGATACCGTTATAATCCGCCTTTTTACAGTAACTAATTCAAATCTTTAGCAGCAACACATTCATTTCCATATATACTAAAATGAGAGAGGGAAAACGTGGTTTCTGGAAACACATAAAACAGCATAAGGCTAGTGTATTATGGGACTCAGCCTGCTTAATGCGTATTTAAGCAGCGAGAGCTGGTCACTCTCCGGAAGGAACTCAAAACGAATACAATGCTACCCGACTTTACTGATAGCCCCAAGTAGTATGTCCAGCCACAGGAAAAGCATCCCAGTAAATTAAATCTTCCAAAACAATTTTCAAATTTCTGTAAACTTCTTTTTGGGATAGTATGCCTTTGGTGTGAAGGTTAAGGAAACTGATAAAATGTCTCTTTTTCCTTAAAATTACCTTAAAGTAGTATGCAGCCTGAAACTCTCTGGGCAATTCTGCAGCGAGAGGCAGCAGTCCTGAGTTCCCTTTATGCTCTGGCACTAGGCCCGAAATCATGGCATAGGAACACCTCACACAACGAGTGCCATGCATACAAGAACTGCTCTTGCTGCCATCACGGATGACTGATGCACCCGATATTCCAAGCTCCCTGCTTTGTCCGAGGCATTTTCAGTGCATTATTTACTTTAATCCTCATAATCATTTTGTCAAGGAAGGTGGGTTTTATTCTCCCTATACTACCATGGAGGGAATCACACGCCCAGTAAGCTTAATTCGTTTCCTGAGCTTCCCTTGCATTAAGGAAGGGAAGTGCGCGATGTGAACCCAGTACTCTCCCTCTCTGTAAACTGTGGTCTTAGCCACTACATGTACTTCACTGCTGTTGAAAAGACATTTTTATATTTGATACTGATCACAATATTCAGGGCTGAAAGCATTGACAAGATCACGTTAGGGCAGTTTGATGGAAAAAGCGACTGCATATACCCAGTGTCTACCTTTCAAAAAATTACCCATACGAAATCTTTTCAGTGATTCCCTTCGTCAATATGAATTCAGAGGAGAGAGTTTTCGCTGAGATATCAAGTGCAGTAAGTCTGAACAGCAGTTGTACAAACTGCGTTTTTACACCCCTCAACTCTAAGAAGGAGACCTGCAAAACAGTTTTATGCTCACCAGCTCGGGGTGCTTTTGACTATATTTCAAGCGTTCAATCCATTATCCTTTTTTTGTCCACGCGTAATTTGTAGACAGTTTTGTTTTATTCAGCTAGGAAAATCTACATTTGTGAAAAAACGGACAGATTATTTTTGTGTCCGAAATTCACCGGACAAATATCATTGCTTATAGTTTTCCTTTTGCCATTAATAAGAGAATAATTTCCATGCGTGCTTCATGTATTGGGACGTCTTCTGACTCCAGGATTTCATAGAATAACAAATGGACTCTTGGGGGATATCTGAAGCTTCTATGAAGAGTTTAATTCACTGAACATTCAGAACAATTGTGGGTGAGACAAAGAAATATATCTTCCTCAATAAACTTTTCTTTTGAAAAAGGAAATGCAATTTATATCATTTGATTCCTATGCATTATGTCGTTCAGTAATTACAGAGAAATATGAATTTGTCCTTTTTCTCGTAATCTCTAAGGCTTAGAGAGTACATGTTTCTTCAAAATGATCTTTCCTAAGATTTAAAAAAGCAGGTAAATACAAAAATGATGAATTAAAGGAGAGCCAGGGTGATAAATCGAGCTTATGATACCATTATAATCCTCCTTTTTACAGTAACTAATTCAAATCTTTAGCAGCAACACATTCATTTCCATTTTCACTAAAGTGAGAGAGGAAAAACGTGGTTTCTGGAAACACATAAAACAGCATAAGGCTAGTGTAGTATGGGACTCAGCCTGCTCAATGCGTGCGTATTTAAGCAGCGAGAGCTGGTCACTCTCCGGAAGGAACTCAAAACGAACACAATGCTAGATGAAAGCCCCAAGTAGTATGTGCAGCCACAGGAAAAGCATCCAAGTAAAAAAAATCTTCCAAAACAATTTTCAAATTGCTTTAAACTTCTTTTTTGGGACAGTATGATTTTGGTGTGAAGGTAAAGGAATCTGATAAAATGACTCTTTTTCCTTAAAATTATCTTAAAGTAGTATGCAGCCTGAAACTCCCTGGGCACGTCTGCAGCGAGAGGCAGCAGTCCCGAGTGCCCTTTATGCTGTGCCACCAGGCCCGAAATCATGGCATAGGAACACCTCACACAACGGGTGCCGTGGATACCAGAACTGCTCTTGCTGCCATCACGGATGAATGAGGCACCCGACATTCCAAGAGCCATGCTTTGTCCGAGGCATTTTCAGTGCATTATTTACTTGAATCCTCATAATCATTTTGTCAAGGAAGGTGGGTTTTACTCTCCCTATATTACCATGGAGGGTATCACACGCCCAGTAAGCTTAATTCGTTTCCTGAGCTGCCCTTGCATTAAGGAACGGAACTCCGCGATGTGAACCCAGTACTCTCCCTCTCTGTAACCTGTGGTCTTAGCCACTACATGTACTTCACTGCTGTTGAAAAGACATTTTTATATTTGATACTGATCACAATATTCAGGACTGAAAGCATAGTCATGATGACGTCATGGCAGGTTTGTGGACAAAGCCAATGCATATACCCAGTGTCTACAAGTCAAAAAATTACTAATACGAAATCTGTTCAGTGGTTCCCTTCTTCAATATGAATTCAGAGGAGAGAGTTTTTGCTGAGATGTCAAAGGCAGTCAGTTTGAACAGCAGTTGTACTTACTGCGTTTTTACACCCTACAACTCTAAGAAGGAAACCTGCAAAACAGTTTTATGCTCACCAGCTTGGGGTGCTTTAGATTAAATTTCAAGCGTTCAATCCATTCACCTTTTTTGTCCACGCGTAATTTGTACACAGTTTTGTTTTATTCAGGTAGGAAAATCTACATTTGTCAAAAAACGGACAGATGATTTTGGTGTCCAAAATTCACCGGACAAATATCATTGTTTATAATTTTCGTTTGGCATTAATAAAAGAATAATTTCTATGTGCGTTTCGTGAATTGGGACGTCTTCTGACTCCAGGGTTTCATAGAATGACAAATGGATTGTTGGGGGAAATCTGAAGCTTGTATTAAAAGTTTAATTCACTGAACATTCAGAACAATTGTGGGTGAGACAAAGAAATATATCTTCCTCAATAAACTTTTCTTTTGAAAAAGGAAAAACAAATTATATCATTTGAATAATATGCTTTATGTCGTTCAGTAATTACACGGAAAAAGGAATTTGTTCTTTTTCTCTTAATCTCTAAGGCTTAGAGAGTACATGTTTCTTGTATATAATCTTTCCTAACATTTAAAGAAGCAGCTAAATAGAACAATGATGAATGAAAAGAGAGCCATGGTGACAAATCGAGCTTTTCATACCGTTATAATCCTCCTTTTTACAGTAACTAATTCAAATCTTTAGCAGCAACACATTCATTTCCATATATACTAAAATGAGAGAGGGAAAACGTGGTTTCTGGAAACACATAAAACAGCATAAGGCTAGTGTATTATGGGACTCAGCCTGCTTAATGCGTATTTAAGCAGCGAGAGCTGGTTACCCTCCGGAAGGAACTCAAAACGAATACAATGCTACACGACTTTATTGATAGCCCCAAGTAGTATGTCCAGCCACAGGAAAAGCATCCCAGTAAATTCAATATTCCAAAACAATTTTCAAATTGCTGTAAACTTCTTTTTTGGATAGTATGCCTTTGGTGTGAAGGTTAAGGAAACTGATAAAATGTCTCTTTTTCCTTAAAATTACCTTAAAGTAGTATGCAGCCTGAAACTCTCTGGGCAATTCTGCAGCGAGAGGCAGCAGTCCTGAGTTCACTTTATGCTCTGGCACCAGGCCCGAAATCATGGCATAGGAACACCTCACACAGCGAGTGCCATGGATACAAGAACTGCTCTTGCTGCCATCACGGATGACTGATGCACCCGATATTCCAAGCTCCCTGCTTTGTCCGAGGCATTTTCAGTGCATTATTTACTTTAATCCTCATAATCATTTTGTCAAGGAAGTTGGGTTTTATTCTCCCTATACTACCATGGAGGGAATCACACGCCCAGTAAGCTTAATTCGTTTCCTGAGCTTCCCTTGCTTTAAGGAAGGGAAGTGTGCGATGTGAACCCAGTACTCTCCCTCTCTGTAAACTGTGGTCTTAGCCACTACATGTACTTCACTGCTGTTGAAAAGACATTTTTATATTTGATACTGATCACAATATTCAGGGCGGAAAGCATTGACAAGATGACGTTAGGGCAGTTTGATGGAAAAAGCCACTGCATATACCCAGTGTCTACCTGTCAAAAAATTACCCATACGAAATCTTTTCAGGGATTCCCTTCTTCAATATGAATTCAGAGGAGAGAGTTTTCGCTGAGATATCAAGTGCAGTAAGTCTGAACAGCAGTTGTACAAACTGCGTTTTTACACCCCTCAACTCTAAGAAGGAGACCTGCAAAACAGTTTTATGCTCACCAGCTCGGGGTGCTTTTGACTATATTTCAAGCGCTCAATCCATTATCCTTTTTTTGTCCACGCGTAATTTGTAGACAGTTTTGTTTTATTCAGCTAGGAAAATCTACATTTGTGAAAAAACGGACAGATTATTTTTGTGTCCGAAATTCACCGGACAAATATCATTGCTTATAGTTTTCCTTTTGCCATTAATAAGAGAATAATTTCCATGTGTGCTTCACGTATTGGGACGTCTTCTGACTCCAGGATTTCATAGAATAACAAATGGACTGTTGGGGGATATCTGAAGCTTCTATGAAGAGTTTAATTCACTGAACATTCAGAACAATTGTGGGTGAGAAAAAGAAATATATCTTCCTCAATAAACTTTTCTTTTGAAAAAGGAAATGCAATTTATATCATTTGATTCCTATGCATTATGTCGTTCAGTAATTACAGAGAAAAATGAATTTGTTCTTTTTCTCGTAATCTCTAAGGCTTAGAGAGTACATGTTTCTTCAAAATGATCTTTCCTGAGATTTAAAAAAGCAGGTAAATACAAAAATGATGAATTAAAGGAGAGCCAGGGTGACAAATCGAGCTTATGATACCGTTATAATCCTCCTTTTTACAGTAACTAATTCAAATCTTTAGCAGCAACACATTCATTTCCATTTACACTAAAGTGAGAGAGGAAAAACGTGGTTTCTGGAAACACATAAAACAGCATAAGGCTAGTGTAGTATGGGACTCAGCCTGCTCAATGCGTGCGTATTTAAGCAGCGAGAGCTGGTCACTCTCCGGAAGGAACTCAAAACGAATACAATGCTAGATGATAGCCCCAAGTAGTATGTGCAGCCACAGGAAAAGCATCCAAGTAAAAAAAATCTTCCAAAACAATTTTCAAATTGCTTTAAACTTCTTTTTTGGGACAGTATGATTTTGGTGTGAAGGTAAAGGAATCTGATAAAATGACTCTTTTTCCTTAAAATTATCTTAAAATAGTATGCAGCCTGAAACTCCCTGGGCACGTCTGCAGCGAGAGGCAGCAGTCCCGAGTGCCCTTTATGCTGTGCCACCAGGCCCGAAATCATGGCATAGGAACACCTCACACAACGGGTGCCGTGGATACCAGAACTGCTCTTGCTGCCATCACGGATGAATGAGGCACCCGACATTCCAAGAGCCATGCTTTGTCCGAGGCATTTTCAGTGCATTATTTACTTTAATCCTCATAATCATTTTGTCAAGGAAGGTGGGTTTTACTCTCCCTATATTACCATGGAGGGTATCACACGCCCAGTAAGCTTAATTCGTTTCCTGAGCTGCCCTTGCATTAAGGAACGGAACTGCGCGATGTGAACCCAGTACTCTCCTTCTCTGTAACCTGTGGTCTTAGCCACTACATGTACTTCACTGCTGTTGAAAAGACATTTTTATATTTGATACTGATCACAATATTCAGGACTGAAAGCATAGTCATGATGACGTTATGGCAGGTTTGTGGACAAGGCCAATGCATATACCCAGTGTCTACAAGTCAAAAAATTACTAATACGAAATCTGTTCAGTGGTTCCCTTCTTCAATATGAATTCAGAGGAGAGAGTTTTTGCTGAGATGTCAAATGCAGTCAGTTTGAACAGCAGTTGTAGTTACTGCGTTTTTACACCCTACAACTCTAAGAAGGAAACCTGCAAAACAGTTTTATGCTCACCAGCTTGGGGTGCTTTTGACTAAATTTCAAGCGTTCAATCCATTCACCTTTTTTGTCCACGCGTAATTTGTACACAGTTTTGTTTTATTCAGCTAGGAAAATCTACATTTGTCAAAAAACGGACAGATGATTTTGGTGTCCAAAATTCACCGGACAAATATCATTGTTTATAATTTTCGTTTGGCATTAATAAAAGAATAATTTCTATGTGCGTTTCGTGAATTGGGACGTCTTCTGACTCCAGGGTTTCATAGAATGACAAATGGATTGTTGGGGGAAATCTGAAGCTTGTATTAAAAGTTTAATTCACTGAACATTCAGAACAATTGTGGGTGAGACAAAGAAATATATCTTCCTCAATAAACTTTTCTTTTGAAAAAGGAAAAACAAATTATATCATTTGAATAATATGCTTTATGTCGTTCAGTGATTACACGGAAAAAGGAATTTGTTCTTTTTCTCTTAATCTCTAAGGCTTAGAGAGTACATGTTTCTTGTATATAATCTTTCCTAACATTTAAAGAAGCAGCTAAATAGAAGAATGATGAATGAAAGGAGAGCCATGGTGACAAATCGAGCTTTTGATACCGTTATAATCCTCCTTTTTACAGTAACTAATTCAAATCTTTAGCAGCAACACATTCATTTCCATATATACTAAAATGAGAGAGGGAAAACGTGGTTTCTGGAAACACATAAAACAGCATAAGGCTAGTGTATTATGGGACTCAGCCTGCTTAATGCGTATTTAAGCAGCGAGAGCTGGTCACTCTCCGGAAGGAACTCAAAACGAATACAATGCTACACGACTTTATTGATAGCCCCAAGTAGTATGTCCAGCCACAGGAAAAGCATCCCAGTAAATTAAATCTTCCAAAACAATTTTCAAATTGCTGTAAACTTCTTTTTTGGATAGTATGCCTTTGGTGTGAAGGTTAAGGAAACTGATAAAATGTCTCTTTTTCCTTAAAATTACCTTAAAGTAGTATGCAGCCTGAAACTCTCTGGGCAATTCTGCAGCGAGAGGCAGCAGTCCTGAGTTCCCTTTATGCTCTGGCACCAGGCCCGAAATCATGGCATAGGAACACCTCACACAGCGAGTGCCATGGATACAAGAACTGCTCTTGCTGCCATCACGGATGCCTGATGCACCCGATATTCCAAGCGCCCTGCTTTGTCCGAGGCATTTTCAGTGCATTATTTACTTTAATCCTCATAATCATTTTGTCAAGGAAGGTGGGTTTTATTCTCCCTATACTACCATGGAGGGAATCACACGCCCAGTAAGCTTAATTCGTTTCCTGAGCTTCCCTTGCATTAAGGAAGGGAAGTGCGCGATGTGAACCCAGTACTCTCCCTCTCTGTAAACTGTGGTCTTAGCCACTACATGTACTTCACTGCTGTTGAAAAGACATTTTTATATTTGATACTGATCACAATATTCAGGGCTGAAAGCATTGACAAGATCACGTTAGGGCAGTTTGATGGAAAAAGCCACTGCATATACCCAGTGTCTACCTGTCAAAAAATTACCCATACGAAATCTTTTCAGGGATTCCCTTCTTCAATATGAATTCAGAGGAGAGAGTTTTCGCTGAGATATCAAGTGCAGTAAGTCTGAACAGCAGTTGTACAAACTGCGTTTTTACACCCCTCAACTCTAAGAAGGAGACCTGCAAAACAGTTTTATGCTCACCAGCTCGGGGTGCTTTTGACTATATTTCAAGCGTTCAATCCATTATCCTTTTTTTGTCCACGTGTAATTTGTAGACAGTTTTGTTTTATTCAGCTAGGAAAATCTACATTTGTGAAAAAACGGACAGATTATTTTTGTGTCCGAAATTCACCGGACAAATATCATTGCTTATAGTTTTCCTTTTGCCATTAATAAGAGAATAATTTCCATGCGTGCTTCATGTATTGGGACGTCTTCTGACTCCAGGATTTCATAGAATAACAAATGGACTGTTGGGGGATATCTGAAGCTTCTATGAAGAGTTTAATTCACTGAACATTCAGAACAATTGTGGGTGAGAAAAAGAAATATATCTTCCTCAATAAACTTTTCTTTTGAAAAAGGAAATGCAATTTATATCATTTGATTCCTATGCATTATGTCGTTCAGTAATTACAGAGAAAAATGAATTTGTTCTTTTTCTCGTAATCTCTAAGGCTTAGAGAGTACATGTTTCTTCAAAATGATCTTTCCTAAGATTTAAAAAAGCAGGTAAATACAAAAATGATGAATTAAAGGAGAGCCAGGGTGACAAATCGAGCTTATGATACCGTTATAATCCTCCTATTTACAGTAACTAATTCAAATCTTTAGCAGCAACACATTCATTTCCATTTACACTAAAGTGAGAGAGGAAAAACGTGGTTTCTGGATACACATAAAACAGCATAAGGCTAGTGTAGTATGGGACTCAGTCTGCTCAATGCGTGCGTATTTAAGCAGCGAGAGCTGGTCACTCTCCGGAAGGAACTCAAAACGAATACAATGCTAGATGATAGCCCCAAGTAGTATGTGCAGCCACAGGAAAAGCATCCAAGTAAAAAAAATCTTCCAAAACAATTTTCAAATTGCTTTAAACTTCTTTTTTGGGACAGTATGATTTTGGTGTGAAGGTAAAGGAATCTGATAAAATGACTCTTTTTCCTTAAAATTATCTTAAAGTAGTATGCAGCCTGAAACTCCCTGGGCACGTCTGCAGCGAGAGGCAGCAGTCCCGAGTGCCCTTTATGCTGTGCCACCAGGCCCGAAATCATGGCATAGGAACACCTCACACAACGGGTGCCGTGGATACCAGAACTGCTCTTGCTGCCATCACGGATGAATGAGGCACCCGACATTCCAAGAGCCATGCTTTGTCCGAGGCATTTTCAGTGCATTATTTACTTGAATCCTCATAATCATTTTGTCAAGGAAGGTGGGTTTTACTCTCCCTATATTACCATGGAGGGTATCACACGCCCAGTAAGCTTAATTCGTTTCCTGAGCTGCCCTTGCATTAAGGAACGGAACTGCGCGATGTGAACCCAGTACTCTCCTTCTCTGTAACCTGTGGTCTTAGCCACTACATGTACTTCACTGCTGTTGAAAAGACATTTTTATATTTGATACTGATCACAATATTCAGGACTGAAAGCATAGTCATGATGACGTTATGGCAGGTTTGTGGACAAAGCCAATGCATATACCCAGTGTCTACAAGTCAAAAAATTACCAATACGAAATCTGTTCAGTGGTTCGCTTCTTCAATATGAATTCAGAGGAGAGAGTTTTTGCTGAGATGTCAAAGGCAGTCAGTTTGAACAGCAGTTGTACTTACTGCGTTTTTACACCCTACAACTCTAAGAAGGAAACCTGCAAAACAGTTTTATGCTCACCAGCTTGGGGTGCTTTTGATTAAATTTCAAGCGTTCAATCCATTCACCTTTTTTGTCCACGCGTAATTTGTACACAGTTTTGTTTTATTCATCTAGGAAAATCTACATTTGTCAAAAAACGGACAGATGATTTTGGTGTCCAAAATTCACCGGACAAATATCATTGTTTATAATTTTCGTTTGGCATTAATAAAAGAATAATTTCTATGTGCGTTTCGTGAATTGGGACGTCTTCTGACTCCAGGGTTTCATAGAATGACAAATGGATTGTTGGGGGAAATCTGAAGCTTGTATTAAAAGTTTAATTCACTGAACATTCAGAACAATTGTGGGTGAGACAAAGAAATATATCTTCCTCAATAAACTTTTCTTTTGAAAAAGGAAAAACAAATTATATCATTTGAATAATATGCTTTATGTCGTTCAGTAATTACACGGAAAAAGGAATTTGTTCTTTTTCTCTTAATCTCTAAGGCTTAGAGAGTACATGTTTCTTGTATATAATCTTTCCTAACATTTAAAGAAGCAGCTAAATAGAAGAATGAAGAATGAAAGGAGAGCCATGGTGACAAATCGAGCTTTTGATACCGTTATAATCCTCCTTTTTACAGTAACTAATTCAAATCTTTAGCAGCAACACATTCATTTCCATATATACTAAAATGAGAGAGGGAAAACGTGGTTTCTGGAAACACATAAAACAGCATAAGGCTAGTGTATTATGGGACTCAGCCTGCTTAATGCGTATTTAAGCAGCGAGAGCTGGTCACTCTCCGGAAGGAACTCAAAACGAATACAATGCTACACGACTTTATTGATAGCCCCAAGTAGTATGTCCAGCCACAGGAAAAGCATCCCAGTAAATTAAATCTTCCAAAACAATTTTCAAATTGCTGTAAACTTCTTTTTTGGATAGTATGCCTTTGGTGTGAAGGTTAAGGAAACTGATAAAATGTCTCTTTTTCCTTAAAATTACCTTAAAGTAGTATGCAGCCTGAAACTCTCTGGGCAATTCTGCAGCGAGAGGCAGCAGTCCTGAGTTCCCTTTATTCTCTGGCACCAGGCCCGAAATCGTGGCATAGGAACACATCACACAACGAGTGCCATGGATACAAGAACTGCTCTTGCTGCCATCACGGATGACTGATGCACCCGATATTCCAAGCGCCCTGCTTTGTCCGAGGCATTTTCAGTGCATTATTTACTTTAATCCTCATAATCATTTTGTCAGGGAAGGTGGGTTTTATTCTCCCTATACTACCATGGAGGGAATCACACGCCCAGTAAGCTTAATTCGTTTCCTGAGCTTCCCTTGCATAAAGGAAGGGAAGTGCGCGATGTGAACCCAGTACTCTCCCTCTCTGTAAACTGTGGTCTTAGCCACTACATGTACTTCACTGCTGTTGAAAAGACATTTTTATACTTGATACTGATCACAATATTCAGGGCTGAAAGCATTGACAAGATGACGTTTTGGCAGTTTGATGGAAAAAGCCACTGCATATACCCAGTGTCTACCTGTCAAAAAATTACCCATACGAAATCTTTTCAGTGATTCCCTTCTTCAATATGAATTCAGAGGAGAGAGTTTTCGCTGAGATATCAAGTGCAGTAAGTCTGAACAGCCGTTGTACAAACTGCGTTTTTACACCCCTCAACTCTAAGAAGGAGACCTGCAAAACAGTTTTATGCTCACCAGCTCGGGGTGCTTTCGACTATATTTCAAGCGTTCAATCCATTATCCTTTTTTTGTCCACGCGTAATTTGTAGACAGTTTTGTTTTATTCAGCCAGGAAAATCTACATTTGTGAAAAAACGGACAGATTATTTTTGTGTCCAAAATTCACCAGACAAATATCATTGCTTATAGTTTTCCTTTTGCCATTAATAAGAGAATAATTTCCATGCGTGCTTCAGGTATTGGGACGTCTTCTGACTCCAGGATGTCATAGAATAACAAATGGACTGTTGGGGGATATCTGAAGCTTCTATGAAGAGTTTAATTCACTGAACATTCAGAACAATTGTGGGTGAGAAAAAGAAATATATCTTCCTCAATAAACTTTTCTTTTGAAAAAGGAAATGCAATTTATATCATTTGATTCCTATGCATTATGTCGTTCAGTAATTACAGAGAAAAATGAATTTGTTCTTTTTCTCGTAATCTCTAAGGCTTAGAGAGTACATGTTTCTTCAAAATAATCTTTCCTAAGATATAAAAAAGCAGGTAAATACAAAAATGATGAATTAAAGGAGAGCCAGGGTGACAAATCGAGCTTATGATACCGTTATAATCCTCCTTTTTACAGTAACTAATTCAAATCTTTAGCAGCAACACATTCATTTCCATTTACACTAAAGTGAGAGAGGAAAAACGTGGTTTCTGGAAACACATAAAACAGCATAAGGCTAGTGTAGTATGGGACTCAGCCTGCTCAATGCGTGCGTATTTAAGCAGCGAGAGCTGGTCACTCTCCGGAAGGAACTCAAAACGAATACAATGCTAGATGATAGCCCCAAGTAGTATGTGCAGCCACAGGAAAAGCATCCAAGTAAAAAAAATCTTCCAAAACAATTTTCAAATTGCTTTAAACTTCTTTTTTGGGACAGTATGATTTTGGTGTGAAGGTAAAGGAATCTGATAAAATGACTCTTTTTCCTTAAAATTATCTTAAAGTAGTATGCAGCCTGAAACTCCCTGGGCACGTCTGCAGCGAGAGGCAGCAGTCCCGAGTGCCCTTTATGCTGTGCCACCAGGCCCGAAATCATGGCATAGGAACACCTCACACAACGGGTGTCGTGGATACCAGAACTGCTCTTGCTGCCATCACGGATGAATGAGGCACCCGACATTCCAAGAGCCATGCTTTGTCCGAGGCATTTTCAGTGCATTATTTACTTGAATCCTCATAATCATTTTGTCAAGGAAGGTGGGTTTTACTCTCCCTATATTACCATGGAGGGTATCACACGCCCAGTAAGCTTAATTCGTTTCCTGAGCTGCCCTTGCATTAAGGAACGGAACTGCGCGATGTGAACCCAGTACTCTCCCTCTCTGTAACCTGTGGTCTTAGCCACTACATGTACTTCACTGCTGTTGAAAAGACATTTTTATATTTGATACTGATCACAATATTCAGGACTGAAAGCATAGTCATGATGACGTCATGGCAGGTTTGTGGACAAAGCCAATGCATATACCCAGTGTCTACAAGTCAAAAAATTACTAATACGAAATCTGTTCAGTGGTTCCCTTCTTCAATATGAATTCAGAGGAGAGAGTTTTTGCTGAGATGTCAAAGGCAGTCAGTTTGAACAGCAGTTGTACTTACTGCGTTTTTACACCCTACAACTCTAAGAAGGAAACCTGCAAAACAGTTTTATGCTCACCAGCTTGGGGTGCTTTAGATTAAATTTCAAGCGTTCAATCCATTCACCTTTTTTGTCCACGCGTAATTTGTACACAGTTTTGTTTTATTCAGGTAGGAAAATCTACATTTGTCAAAAAAAGGACAGATGATTTTGGTGTCCAAAATTCACCGGACAAATATCATTGTTTATAATTTTCGTTTGGCATTAATAAAAGAATAATTTCTATGTGCGTTTCGTGAATTGGGACGTCTTCTGACTCCAGGGTTTCATAGAATGACAAATGGATTGTTGGGGGAAATCTGAAGCTTGTATTAAAAGTTTAATTCACTGAACATTCAGAACAATTGTGGGTGAGACAAAGAAATATATCTTCCTCAATAAACTTTTCTTTTGAAAAAGGAAAAACAAATTATATCATTTGAATAATATGCTTTATGTCGTTCAGTAATTACACGGAAAAAGGAATTTGTTCTTTTTCTCTTAATCTCTAAGGCTTAGAGAGTACATGTTTCTTGTATATAATCTTTCCTAACATTTAAAGAAGCAGCTAAATAGAACAATGATGAATGAAAAGAGAGCCATGGTGACAAACCGAGCTTTTCATACCGTTATAATCCTCCTTTTTACAGTAACTAATTCAAATCTTTAGCAGCAACACATTCATTTCCATATATACTAAAATGAGAGAGGGAAAACGTGGTTTCTGGAAACACATAAAACAGCATAAGGGTAGTGTATTATGGGACTCAGCCTGCTTAATGCGTATTTAAGCAGCGAGAGCTGGTCACTCTCCGGAAGGAACTCAAAACGAATACAATGCTACACGACTTTATTGATAGCCCCAAGTAGTATGTACAGCCACAGGAAAAGCATCCCAGTAAATTAAATCTTCCAAAACAATTTTCAAATTGCTGTAAACTTCTTTTTTGGATAGTATGCCTTTGGTGTGAAGGTTAAGGAAACTGATAAAATGTCTCTTTTTCCTTAAAATTACCTTAAAGTAGTATGCAGCCTGAAACTCTCTGGGCAATTCTGCAGCGAGAGGCAGCAGTCCTGAGTTCCCTTTATGCTCTGGCACCAGGCCCGAAATCATGGCATAGGAACACCTCACACAGCGAGTGCCATGGATACAAGAACTGCTCTTGCTGCCATCACGGATGCCTGATGCACCCGATATTCCAAGCGCCCTGCTTTGTCCGAGGCATTTTCAGTGCATTATTTACTTTAATCCTCATAATCATTTTGTCAAGGAAGGTGGGTTTTATTCTCCCTATACTACCATGGAGGGAATCACACGCCCAGTAAGCTTAATTCGTTTCCTGAGCTTCCCTTGCATTAAGGAAGGGAAGTGCGCGATGTGAACCCAGTACTCTCCCTCTCTGTAAACTGTGGTCTTAGCCACTACATGTACTTCACTGCTGTTGAAAAGACATTTTTATATTTGATACTGATCACAATATTCAGGGCTGAAAGCATTGACAAGATCACGTTAGGGCAGTTTGATGGAAAAAGCCACTGCATATACCCAGTGTCTACCTGTCAAAAAATTACCCATACGAAATCTTTTCAGGGATTCCCTTCTTCAATATGAATTCAGAGGAGAGAGTTTTCGCTGAGATATCAAGTGCAGTAAGTCTGAACAGCAGTTGTACAAACTGCGTTTTTACACCCCTCAACTCTAAGAAGGAGACCTGCAAAACAGTTTTATGCTCACCAGCTCGGGGTGCTTTTGACTATATTTCAAGCGTTCAATCCATTATCCTTTTTTTGTCCACGTGTAATTTGTAGACAGTTTTGTTTTATTCAGCTAGGAAAATCTACATTTGTGAAAAAACGGACAGATTATTTTTGTGTCCGAAATTCACCGGACAAATATCATTGCTTATAGTTTTCCTTTTGCCATTAATAAGAGAATAATTTCCATGCGTGCTTCATGTATTGGGACGTCTTCTGACTCCAGGATTTCATAGAATAACAAATGGACTGTTGGGGGATATCTGAAGCTTCTATGAAGAGTTTAATTCACTGAACATTCAGAACAATTGTGGGTGAGAAAAAGAAATATATCTTCCTCAATAAACTTTTCTTTTGAAAAAGGAAATGCAATTTATATCATTTGATTCCTATGCATTATGTCGTTCAGTAATTACAGAGAAAAATGAATTTGTTCTTTTTCTCGTAATCTCTAAGGCTTAGAGAGTACATGTTTCTTCAAAATGATCTTTCCTAAGATTTAAAAAAGCAGGTAAATACAAAAATGATGAATTAAAGGAGAGCCAGGGTGACAAATCGAGCTTATGATACCGTTATAATCCTCCTATTTACAGTAACTAATTCAATTCTTTAGCAGCAACACATTCATTTCCATTTACACTAAAGTGAGAGAGGAAAAACGTGGTTTCTGGATACACATAAAACAGCATAAGGCTAGTGTAGTATGGGACTCAGTCTGCTCAATGCGTGCGTATTTAAGCAGCGAGAGCTGGTCACTCTCCGGAAGGAACTCAAAACGAATACAATGCTAGATGATAGCCCCAAGTAGTATGTGCAGCCACAGGAAAAGCATCCAAGTAAAAAAAATCTTCCAAAACAATTTTCAAATTGCTTTAAACTTCTTTTTTGGGACAGTATGATTTTGGTGTGAAGGTAAAGGAATCTGATAAAATGACTCTTTTTCCTTAAAATTATCTTAAAGTAGTATGCAGCCTGAAACTCCCTGGGCACGTCTGCAGCGAGAGGCAGCAGTCCCGAGTGCCCTTTATGCTGTGCCACCAGACCCGAAATCATGGCATAGGAACACCTCACACAACGGGTGCCGTGGATACCAGAACTGCTCTTGCTGCCATCACGGATGAATGAGGCACCCGACATTCCAAGAGCCATGCTTTGTCCGAGGCATTTTCAGTGCATTATTTACTTGAATCCTCATAATCATTTTGTCAAGGAAGGTGGGTTTTACTCTCCCTATATTACCATGGAGGGTATCACACGCCCAGTAAGCTTAATTCGTTTCCTGAGCTGCCCTTGCATTAAGGAACGGAACTGCGCGATGTGAACCCAGTACTCTCCCTCTCTGTAACCTGTGGTCTTAGCCACTACATGTACTTCACTGCTGTTGAAAAGACATTTTTATATTTGATACTGATCACAATATTCAGGACTGAAAGCATAGTCATGATGACGTTATGGCAGGTTTGTGGACAAAGCCAATGCATATACCCAGTGTCTACAAGTCAAAAAATTACCAATACGAAATCTGTTCAGTGGTTCGCTTCTTCAATATGAATTCAGAGGAGAGAGTTTTTGCTGAGATGTCAAAGGCAGTCAGTTTGAACAGCAGTTGTACTTACTGCGTTTTTACACCCTACAACTCTAAGAAGGAAACCTGCAAAACAGTTTTATGCTCACCAGCTTGGGGTGCTTTTGATTAAATTTCAAGCGTTCAATCCATTCACCTTTTTTGTCCACGCGTAATTTGTACACAGTTTTGTTTTATTCAGCTAGGAAAATCTACATTTGTCAAAAAACGGACAGATGATTTTGGTGTCCAAAATTCACCGGACAAATATCATTGTTTATAATTTTCGTTTGGCATTAATAAAAGAATAATTTCTATGTGCGTTTCGTGAATTGGGACGTCTTCTGACTCCAGGGTTTCATAGAATGACAAATGGATTGTTGGGGGAAATCTGAAGCTTGTATTAAAAGTTTAATTCACTGAACATTCAGAACAATTGTGGGTGAGACAAAGAAATATATCTTCCTCAATAAACTTTTCTTTTGAAAAAGGAAAAACAAATTATATCATTTGAATAATATGCTTTATGTCGTTCAGTAATTACACGGAAAAAGGAATTTGTTCTTTTTCTCTTAATCTCTAAGGCTTAGAGAGTACATGTTTCTTGTATATAATCTTTCCTAACATTTAAAGAAGCAGCTAAATAGAAGAATGATGAATGAAAGGAGAGCCATGGTGACAAATCGAGCTTTTGATACCGTTATAATCCTCCTTTTTACAGTAACTAATTCAAATCTTTAGCAGCAACACATTCATTTCCATATATACTAAAATGAGAGAGGGAAAACGTGGTTTCTGGAAACACATAAAACAGCATAAGGCTAGTGTATTATGGTACTCAGCCTGCTTAATGCGTATTTAAGCAGCGAGAGCTGGTCACTCTCCGGAAGGAACTCAAAACGAATACAATGCTACACGACTTTATTGATAGCCCCAAGTAGTATGTCCAGCCACAGGAAAAGCATCCCAGTAAATTAAATCTTCCAAAACAATTTTCAAATTGCTGTAAACTTCTTTTTTGGATAGTATGCCTTTGGTGTGAAGGTTAAGGAAACTGATAAAATGTCTCTTTTTCCTTAAAATTACCTTAAAGTAGTATGCAGCCTGAAACTCTCTGGGCAATTCTGCAGCGAGAGGCAGCAGTCCTGAGTTCCCTTTATTCTCTGGCACCAGGCCCGAAATCGTGGCATAGGAACACCTCACACAACGAGTGCCATGGATACAAGAACTGCTCTTGCTGCCATCACGGATGACTGATGCACCCGATATTCCAAGCGCCCTGCTTTGTCCGAGGCATTTTCAGTGCATTATTTACTTTAATCCTCATAATCATTTTGTCAGGGAAGGTGGGTTTTATTCTCCCTATACTACCATGGAGGGAATCACACGCCCAGTAAGCTTAATTCGTTTCCTGAGCTTCCCTTGCATAAAGGAAGGGAAGTGCGCGATGTGAACCCAGTACTCTCCCTCACTGTAAACTGTGGTCTTAGCCACTACATGTACTTCACTGCTGTTGAAAAGACATTTTTATACTTGATACTGATCACAATATTCAGGGCTGAAAGCATTGACAAGATCACGTTAGGGCAGTTTGATGGAAAAAGCCACTGCATATACCCAGTGTCTACCTGTCAAAAAATTACTCATACGAAATCTTTTCAGTGATTCCCTTCTTCAATATGAATTCAGAGGAGAGAGTTTTCGCTGAGATATCAAGTGCAGTAAGTCTGAACAGCCGTTGTACAAACTGCGTTTTTACACCCCTCAACTCTAAGAAGGAGACCTGCAAAACAGTTTTATGCTCACCAGCTCGGGGTGCTTTCGACTATATTTCAAGCGTTCAATCCATTATCCTTTTTTTGTCCACGCGTAATTTGTAGACAGTTTTGTTTTATTCAGCCAGGAAAATCTACATTTGTGAAAAAACGGACAGATTATTTTTGTGTCCGAAATTCACCAGACAAATATCATTGCTTATAGTTTTCCTTTTGCCATTAATAAGAGAATAATTTCCATGCGTGCTTCAGGTATTGGGACGTCTTCTGACTCCAGGATGTCATAGAATAACAAATGGACTGTTGGGGGATATCTGAAGCTTCTATGAAGAGTGTAATTCACTGAACATTCAGAACAATTGTGGGTGAGAAAAAGAAATATATCTTCCTCAATAAACTTTTCTTTTGAAAAAGGAAATGCAATTTATATCATTTGATTCCTATGCATTATGTCGTTCAGTAATTACAGAGAAAAATGAATTTGTTCTTTTTCTCGTAATCTCTAAGGCTTAGAGAGTACATGTTTCTTCAAAATAATCTTTCCTAAGATATAAAAAAGCAGGTAAATACAAAAATGATGAATTAAAGGAGAGCCAGGGTGACAAATCGAGCTTATGATACCGTTATAATCCTCCTTTTTTCAGTAACTAATTCAAATCTTTAGCAGCAACACATTCATTTCCATTTACACTAAAGTGAGAGAGGAAAAACGTGGTTTCTGGAAACACATAAAACAGCATAAGGCTAGTGTAGTATGGGACTCAGCCTGCTCAATGCGTGCGTATTTAAGCAGCGAGAGCTGGTCACTCTCCGGAAGGAACTCAAAACGAATACAATGCTAGATGATAGCCCCAAGTAGTATGTGCAGCCACAGGAAAAGCATCCAAGTAAAAAAAATCTTCCAAAACAATTTTCAAATTGCTTTAAACTTCTTTTTTGGGACAGTATGATTTTGGTGTGAAGGTAAAGGAATCTGATAAAATGACTCTTTTTCCTTAAAATTATCTTAAAGTAGTATGCAGCCTGAAACTCCCTGGGCACATCTGCAGCGAGAGGCAGCAGTCCCGAGTGCCCTTTATGCTGTGCCACCAGGCCCGAAATCATGGCATAGGAACACCTCACACAACGGGTGCCGTGGATACCAGAACTGCTCTTGCTGCCATCACGGATGAATGAGGCACCCGACATTCCAAGAGCCATGCTTTGTCCGAGGCATTTTCAGTGCATTATTTACTTGAATCCTCATAATCATTTTGTCAAGGAAGGTGGGTTTTACTCTCCCTATATTACCATGGAGGGTATCACACGCCCAGTAAGCTTAATTCGTTTCCTGAGCTGCCCTTGCATTAAGGAACGGAACTGCGCGATGTGAACCCAGTACTCTCCCTCTCTGTAACCTGTGGTCTTAGCCACTACATGTACTTCACTGCTGTTGAAAAGACATTTTTATATTTGATACTGATCACAATATTCAGGACTGAAAGCATAGTCATGATGACGTTATGGCAGGTTTGTGGACAAAGCCAATGCATATACCCAGTGTCTGCAAGTCAAAAAATTACTAATACGAAATCTGTTCAGTGGTTCGCTTCTTCAATATGAATTCAGAGGAGAGAGTTTTTGCTGAGATGTCAAATGCAGTCAGTTTGAACAGCAGTTGTACTTACTGCGTTTTTACACCCTACAACTCTAAGAAGGAAACCTGCAAAACAGTTTTATGCTCACCAGCTTGGGGTGCTTTTGATTAAATTTCAAGCGTTCAATCCATTCACCTTTTTTGTCCACGCGTAATTTGTACACAGTTTTGTTTTATTCAGCTAGGAAAATCTACATTTGTCAAAAAACGGACAGATGATTTTGGTGTCCAAAATTCACCGGACAAATATCATTGTTTATAATTTTCGTTTGACATTAATAAAAGAATAATTTCTATGTGCGTTTCGTGAATTGGAACGTCTTCTGACTCCAGGGTTTCATAGAATGACAAATGGATTGTTGGGGGAAATCTGAAGCTTGTATTAAAAGTTTAATTCACTGAACATTCAGAACAATTGTGGGTGAGACAAAGAAATATATCTTCCTCAATAAACTTTTCTTTTGAAAAAGGAAAAACAAATTATATCATTTGAATAATATGCTTTATGTCGTTCAGTAATTACACGGAAAAAGGAATTTGTTCTTTTTCTCTTAATCTCTAAGGCTTAGAGAGTACATGTTTCTTGTATATAATCTTTCCTAACATTTAAAGAAGCAGCTAAATAGAAGAATGATGAATGAAAGGAGAGCCATGGTGACAAATCGAGCTTTTGATACCGTTATAATCCTCCTTTTTACAGTAACTAATTCAAATCTTTAGCAGCAACACATTCATTTCCATATATACTAAAATGAGAGAGGGAAAACGTGGTTTCTGGAAACACATAAAACAGCATAAGGCTAGTGTATTATGGGACTCAGCCTGCTTAATGCGTATTTAAGCAGCGAGAGCTGGTCACTCTCCGGAAGGAACTCAAAACGAATACAATGCTACACGACTTTATTGATAGCCTCAAGTAGTATGTCCAGCCACAAGAAAAGCATCCCAGTAAATTAAATCTTCCAAAACAATTTTCAAATTGCTGTAAACTTCTTTTTTGGATAGTATGCCTTTGGTGTGAAGGTTAAGGAAACTGATAAAATGTCTCTTTTTCCTTAAAATTACCTTAAAGTAGTATGCAGCCTGAAACTCTCTGGGCAATTCTGCAGCGAGAGGCAGCAGTCCTGAGTTCCCTTTATTCTCTGGCACCAGGCCCGAAATCGTGGCATAGGAACACCTCACACAACGAGTGCCATGGATACAAGAACTGCTCTTGCTGCCATCACGGATGACTGATGCACCCGATATTCCAAGCGCCCTGCTTTGTCCGAGGCATTTTCAGTGCATTATTTACTTTAATCCTCATAATCATTTTGTCAGGGAAGGTGGGTTTTATTCTCCCTATACTACCATGGAGGGAATCACACGCCCAGTAAGCTTAATTCGTTTCCTGAGCTTCCCTTGCATAAAGGAAGGGAAGTGCGCGATGTGAACCCAGTACTCTCCCTCTCTGTAAACTGTGGTCTTAGCCACTACATGTACTTCACTGCTGTTGAAAAGACATTTTTATATTTGATACTGATCACAATATTCAGGGCTGAAAGCATTGACAAGATCACGTTAGGGCAGTTTGATGGAAAAAGCCACTGCATATACCCAGTGTCTACCTGTCAAAAAATTACCCATACGAAATCTTTTCAGTGATTCCCTTCTTCAATATGAATTCAGAGGAGAGAGTTTTCGCTGAGATATCAAGTGCAGTAAGTCTGAACAGCCGTTGTACAAACTGCGTTTTTACACCCCTCAACTCTAAGAAGGAGACCTGCAAAACAGTTTTATGCTCACCAGCTCGGGGTGCTTTTGACTATATTTCAAGCGTTCAATCCATTATCCTTTTTCTGTCCACGCGTAATTTGTAGACAGTTTTGTTTTATTCAGCTAGGAAAATCTACATTTGTGAAAAAACGGACAGATTGTTTTTGTGTCCGAAACTCACCGGACAAATATCATTGCTTATAGTTTTCCTTTTGCCATTAATAAGAGAATAATTTCCATGCGTGCTTCATGTATTGGGACGTCTTCTGACTCCAGGATGTCATAGAATAACAAATGGACTGTTGGGGGATATCTGAAGCTTCTATGAAGAGTTTAATTCACTGAACATTCAGAACAATTGTGGGTGAGAAAAAGAAATATATCTTCCTCAATAAACTTTTCTTTTGAAAAAGGAAATGCAATTTATATCATTTGATTCCTATGCATTATGTCGTTCAGTAATTACAGAGAAAAATGAATTTGTTCTTTTTCTCGTAATCTCTAAGGCTTAGAGAGTACATGTTTCTTCAAAATAATCTTTCCTAAGATATAAAAAAGCAGGTAAATACAAAAATGATGAATTAAAGGAGAGCCAGGGTGACAAATCGAGCTTATGATACCGTTATAATCCTCCTTTTTTCAGTAACTAATTCAAATCTTTAGCACCAACACATTCATTTCCATTTACACTAAAGTGAGAGAGGAAAAACGTGGTTTCTGGAAACACATAAAACAGCATAAGGCTAGTGTATTAATGAACTCAGCCTGCTCAATGCGTGCGTATTTAAGCAGCGAGAGCTGGTCACTCTCCGGAAGGAACTCAAAACGAATACAATGCTAGATGATAGCCCCAAATAGTATGTGCAGCCACAGGAAAAGCATCCAAGTAAAAAAAATCTTCCAAAACAATTTTCAAATTGCTTTAAACTTCTTTTTTGGGACAGTATGATTTTGGTGTGAAGGTAAAGGAATCTGATAAAATGACTCTTTTTCCTTAAAATTATCTTAAAGTAGTATGCAGCCTGAAACTCCCTGGGCACGTCTGCAGCGAGAGGCAGCAGTCCCGAGTGCCCTTTATGCTGTGCCACCAGGCCCGAAATCATGGCATAGGAACACCTCACACAACGGGTGCCGTGGATACCAGAACTGCTCTTGCTACCATCACGGATGAATGAGGCACCCGACATTCCAAGAGCCATGCTTTGTCCGAGGCATTTTCAATGCATTATTTACTTGAATCCTCATATTCATTTTGTCAAGGAAGGTGGGTTTTACTCTCCCTACATTACCACGGAGGGTATCACACGCCCAGTAAGCTTAATTCGTTTCCTGAGCTGCCCTTGCATTAAGGAACGGAACTGCGCGATGTGAACCCAGTACTCTCCCTCTCTGTAACCTGTGGTCTTAGCCACTACATGTACTTCACTGCTGTTGAAAAGACATTTTTATATTTGATACTGATCACAATATTCAGGACTGAAAGCATAGTCATGATGACGTTATGGCAGGTTGGTGGACAAAGCCAATGCATATACCCGGTGTCTACAAGTCAAAAAATTACTAATACGTAATCTGTTCAGTGATTCCCTTCTTCAATATGAATTCAGAGGAGAGAGTTTTTGCTGAGATGACAAATGCAGTCAGTTTGAACAGCAGTTGTACTTACTGCGTTTTTACACCCTACAACTCTAAGAAGGAAACCTGCAAAACAGTTTTATGCTCACCAGCTTGGGGTGCTTTTGATTAAATTTCAAGCGTTCAATCCATTCACCTTTTTTGTCCACGCGTAATTTGTACACAGTTTTGTTTTATTCAGCTAGGAAAATCTACATTTGTCAAAAAACGGACAGATGATTTTGGTGTCCAAAATTCACCGGACAAATATCATTGTTTATAATTTTCGTTTGGCATTAATAAAAGAATAATTTCTATGTGCGTTTCGTGAATTGGGACGTCTTCTGACTCCAGGGTTTCATAGAATGACAAATGGATTGTTGGGGGAAATCTGAAGCTTGTATTAAAAGTTTAATTCACTGAACATTCAGAACAATTGTGGGTGAGACAAAGAAATATATCTTCCTCAATAAACTTTTCTTTTGAAAAAGGAAAAACAAATTATATCATTTGAATAATATGCTTTATGTCGTTCAGTAATTACACGGAAAAAGGAATTTGTTCTTTTTCTCTTAATCTCTAAGGCTTAGAGAGTACATGTTTCTTGTATATAATCTTTCCTAACATTTAAAGAAGCAGCTAAATAGAAGAATGATGAATGAAAGGAGAGCCATGGTGACAAATCGAGCTTTTGATACCGTTATAATCCTCCTTTTTACAGTAACTAATTCAAATCTTTAGCAGCAACACATTCATTTCCATATATACTAAAATGAGAGAGGGAAAACGTGGTTTCTGGAAACACATAAAACAGCATAAGGCTAGTGTATTATGGGACTCAGCCTGCTTAATGCGTATTTAAGCAGCGAGAGCTGGTCACTCTCCGGAAGGAACTCAAAACGAATACAATGCTACACGACTTTATTGATAGCCCCAAGTAGTATGTCCAGCCACAGGAAAAGCATCCCAGTAAATTAAATCTTCCAAAACAATTTTCAAATTGCTGTAAACTTCTTTTTTGGATAGTATGCCTTTGGTGTGAAGGTTAAGGAAACTGATAAAATGTCTCTTTTTCCTTAAAATTACCTTAAAGTAGTATGCAGCCTGAAACTCTCTGGGCAATTCTGCAGCGAGAGGCAGCAGTCCTGAGTTCCCTTTATTCTCTGGCACCAGGCCCGAAATCGTGGCATAGGAACACCTCACACAACGAGTGCCATGGATACAAGAACTGCTCTTGCTGCCATCACGGATGACTGATGCACCCGATATTCCAAGCGCCCTGCTTTGTCCGAGGCATTTTCAGTGCATTATTTACTTTAATCCTCATAATCATTTTGTCAGGGAAGGTGGGTTTTATTCTCCCTATACTACCATGGAGGGAATCACACGCCCAGTAAGCTTAATTCGTTTCCTGAGCTTCCCTTGCATAAAGGAAGGGAAGTGCGCGATGTGAACCCAGTACTCTCCCTCTCTGTAAACTGTGGTCTTAGCCACTACATGTACTTCACTGCTGTTGAAAAGACATTTTTATACTTGATACTGATCACAATATTCAGGGCTGAAAGCATTGACAAGATCACGTTAGGGCAGTTTGATGGAAAAAGCCACTGCATATACCCAGTGTCTACCTGTCAAAAAATTACTCATACGAAATCTTTTCAGTGATTCCCTTCTTCAATATGAATTCAGAGGAGAGAGTTTTCGCTGAGATATCAAGTGCAGTAAGTCTGAACAGCCGTTGTACAAACTGCGTTTTTACACCCCTCAACTCTAAGAAGGAGACCTGCAAAACAGTTTTATGCTCACCAGCTCGGGGTGCTTTCGACTATATTTCAAGCGTTCAATCCATTATCCTTTTTTTGTCCACGCGTAATTTGTAGACAGTTTTGTTTTATTCAGCCAGGAAAATCTACATTTGTGAAAAAACGGACAGATTATTTTTGTGTCCGAAATTCACCAGACAAATATCATTGCTTATAGTTTTCCTTTTGCCATTAATAAGAGAATAATTTCCATGCGTGCTTCAGGTATTGGGACGTCTTCTGACTCCAGGATGTCATAGAATAACAAATGGACTGTTGGGGGATATCTGAAGCTTCTATGAAGAGTGTAATTCACTGAACATTCAGAACAATTGTGGGTGAGAAAAAGAAATATATCTTCCTCAATAAACTTTTCTTTTGAAAAAGGAAATGCAATTTATATCATTTGATTCCTATGCATTATGTCGTTCAGTAATTACAGAGAAAAATGAATTTGTTCTTTTTCTCGTAATCTCTAAGGCTTAGAGAGTACATGTTTCTTCAAAATAATCTTTCCTAAGATATAAAAAAGCAGGTAAATACAAAAATGATGAATTAAAGGAGAGCCAGGGTGACAAATCGAGCTTATGATACCGTTATAATCCTCCTTTTTTCAGTAACTAATTCAAATCTTTAGCAGCAACACATTCATTTCCATTTACACTAAAGTGAGAGAGGAAAAACGTGGTTTCTGGAAACACATAAAACAGCATAAGGCTAGTGTAGTATGGGACTCAGCCTGCTCAATGCGTGCGTATTTAAGCAGCGAGAGCTGGTCACTCTCCGGAAGGAACTCAAAACGAATACAATGCTAGATGATAGCCCCAAGTAGTATGTGCAGCCACAGGAAAAGCATCCAAGTAAAAAAAATCTTCCAAAACAATTTTCAAATTGCTTTAAACTTCTTTTTTGGGACAGTATGATTTTGGTGTGAAGGTAAAGGAATCTGATAAAATGACTCTTTTTCCTTAAAATTATCTTAAAGTAGTATGCAGCCTGAAACTCCCTGGGCACATCTGCAGCGAGAGGCAGCAGTCCCGAGTGCCCTTTATGCTGTGCCACCAGGCCCGAAATCATGGCATAGGAACACCTCACACAACGGGTGCCGTGGATACCAGAACTGCTCTTGCTGCCATCACGGATGAATGAGGCACCCGACATTCCAAGAGCCATGCTTTGTCCGAGGCATTTTCAGTGCATTATTTACTTGAATCCTCATAATCATTTTGTCAAGGAAGGTGGGTTTTACTCTCCCTATATTACCATGGAGGGTATCACACGCCCAGTAAGCTTAATTCGTTTCCTGAGCTGCCCTTGCATTAAGGAACGGAACTGCGCGATGTGAACCCAGTACTCTCCCTCTCTGTAACCTGTGGTCTTAGCCACTACATGTACTTCACTGCTGTTGAAAAGACATTTTTATATTTGATACTGATCACAATATTCAGGACTGAAAGCATAGTCATGATGACGTTATGGCAGGTTTGTGGACAAAGCCAATGCATATACCCAGTGTCTGCAAGTCAAAAAATTACTAATACGAAATCTGTTCAGTGGTTCGCTTCTTCAATATGAATTCAGAGGAGAGAGTTTTTGCTGAGATGTCAAATGCAGTCAGTTTGAACAGCAGTTGTACTTACTGCGTTTTTACACCCTACAACTCTAAGAAGGAAACCTGCAAAACAGTTTTATGCTCACCAGCTTGGGGTGCTTTTGATTAAATTTCAAGCGTTCAATCCATTCACCTTTTTTGTCCACGCGTAATTTGTACACAGTTTTGTTTTATTCAGCTAGGAAAATCTACATTTGTCAAAAAACGGACAGATGATTTTGGTGTCCAAAATTCACCGGACAAATATCATTGTTTATAATTTTCGTTTGGCATTAATAAAAGAATAATTTCTATGTGCGTTTCGTGAATTGGGACGTCTTCTGACTCCAGGGTTTCATAGAATGACAAATGGATTGTTGGGGGAAATCTGAAGCTTGTATTAAAAGTTTAATTCACTGAACATTCAGAACAATTGTGGGTGAGACAAAGAAATATATCTTCCTCAATAAACTTTTCTTTTGAAAAAGGAAAAACAAATTATATCATTTGAATAATATGCTTTATGTCGTTCAGTAATTACACGGAAAAAGGAATTTGTTCTTTTTCTCTTAATCTCTAAGGCTTAGAGAGTACATGTTTCTTGTATATAATCTTTCCTAACATTTAAAGAAGCAGCTAAATAGAAGAATGATGAATGAAAGGAGAGCCATGGTGACAAATCGAGCTTTTGATACCGTTATAATCCTCCTTTTTACAGTAACTAATTCAAATCTTTAGCAGCAACACATTCATTTCCATATATACTAAAATGAGAGAGGGAAAACGTGGTTTCTGGAAACACATAAAACAGCATAAGGCTAGTGTATTATGGGACTCAGCCTGCTTAATGCGTATTTAAGCAGCGAGAGCTGGTCACTCTCCGGAAGGAACTCAAAACGAATACAATGCTACACGACTTTATTGATAGCCCCAAGTAGTATGTCCAGCCACAAGAAAAGCATCCCAGTAAATTAAATCTTCCAAAACAATTTTCAAATTGCTGTAAACTTCTTTTTTGGATAGTATGCCTTTGGTGTGAAGGTTAAGGAAACTGATAAAATGTCTCTTTTTCCTTAAAATTACCTTAAAGTAGTATGCAGCCTGAAACTCTCTGGGCAATTCTGCAGCGAGAGGCAGCAGTCCTGAGTTCCCTTTATTCTCTGGCACCAGGCCCGAAATCGTGGCATAGGAACACCTCACACAACGAGTGCCATGGATACAAGAACTGCTCTTGCTGCCATCACGGATGACTGATGCACCCGATATTCCAAGCGCCCTGCTTTGTCCGAGGCATTTTCAGTGCATTATTTACTTTAATCCTCATAATCATTTTGTCAGGGAAGGTGGGTTTTATTCTCCCTATACTACCATGGAGGGAATCACACGCCCAGTAAGCTTAATTCGTTTCCTGAGCTTCCCTTGCATAAAGGAAGGGAAGTGCGCGATGTGAACCCAGTACTCTCCCTCTCTGTAAACTGTGGTCTTAGCCACTACATGTACTTCACTGCTGTTGAAAAGACATTTTTATATTTGATACTGATCACAATATTCAGGGCTGAAAGCATTGACAAGATCACGTTAGGGCAGTTTGATGGAAAAAGCCACTGCATATACCCAGTGTCTACCTGTCAAAAAATTACCCATACGAAATCTTTTCAGTGATTCCCTTCTTCAATATGAATTCAGAGGAGAGAGTTTTCGCTGAGATATCAAGTGCAGTAAGTCTGAACAGCCGTTGTACAAACTGCGTTTTTACACCCCTCAACTCTAAGAAGGAGACCTGCAAAACAGTTTTATGCTCACCAGCTCGGGGTGCTTTTGACTATATTTCAAGCGTTCAATCCATTATCCTTTTTCTGTCCACGCGTAATTTGTAGACAGTTTTGTTTTATTCAGCTAGGAAAATCTACATTTGTGAAAAAACGGACAGATTGTTTTTGTGTCCGAAACTCACCGGACAAATATCATTGCTTATAGTTTTCCTTTTGCCATTAATAAGAGAATAATTTCCATGCGTGCTTCATGTATTGGGACGTCTTCTGACTCCAGGATTTCATAGAATAACAAATGGACTGTTGGGGGATATCTGAAGCTTCTATGAAGAGTTTAATTCACTGAACATTCAGAACAATTGTGGGTGAGAAAAAGAAATATATCTTCCTCAATAAACTTTTCTTTTGAAAAAGGAAATGCAATTTATATCATTTGATTCCTATGCATTATGTCGTTCAGTAATTACAGAGAAAAATGAATTTGTTCTTTTTCTCGTAATCTCTAAGGCTTAGAGAGTACATGTTTCTTCAAAATAATCTTTCCTAAGATATAAAAAAGCAGGTAAATACAAAAATGATGAATTAAAGGAGAGCCAGGGTGACAAATCGAGCTTATGATACCGTTATAATCCTCCTTTTTACAGTAACTAATTCAAATCTTTAGCAGCAACACATTCATTTCCATTTACACTAAAGTGAGAGAGGAAAAACGTGGTTTCTGGAAACACATAAAACAGCATAAGGCTAGTGTAGTATGGGACTCAGCCTGCTCAATGCGTGCGTATTTAAGCAGCGAGAGCTGGTCACTCTCCGGAAGGAACTCAAAACGAATACAATGCTAGATGATAGCCCCAAGTAGTATGTGCAGCCACAGGAAAAGCATCCAAGTAAAAAAAATCTTCCAAAACAATTTTCAAATTGCTTTAAACTTCTTTTTTGGGACAGTATGATTTTGGTGTGAAGGTAAAGGAATCTGATAAAATGACTCTTTTTCCTTAAAATTATCTTAAAGTAGTATGCAGCCTGAAACTCCCTGGGCACGTCTGCAGCGAGAGGCAGCAGTCCCGAGTGCCCTTTATGCTGTGCCACCAGGCCCGAAATCATGGCATAGGAACACCTCACACAACGGGTGCCGTGGATACCAGAACTGCTCTTGCTGCCATCACGGATGAATGAGGCACCCGACATTCCAAGAGCCATGCTTTGTCCGAGGCATTTTCAATGCATTATTTACTTGAATCCTCATATTCATTTTGTCAAGGAAGGTGGGTTTTACTCTCCCTACATTACCACGGAGGGTATCACACTCCCAGTAAGCTTAATTCGTTTCCTGAGCTGCCCTTGCATTAAGGAACGGAACTGCGCGATGTGAACCCAGTATTCTCCCTCTCTGTAACCTGTGGTCTTAGCCACTACATGTACTTCACTGCTGTTGAAAAGACATTTTTATATTTGATACTGATCACAATATTCAGGACTGAAAGCATAGTCATGATGACGTTATGGCAGGTTTGTGGACAAAGCCAATGCATATACCCAGTGTCTGCAAGTCAAAAAATTACTAATACGAAATCTGTTCAGTGGTTCGCTTCTTCAATATGAATTCAGAGGAGAGAGTTTTTGCTGAGATGTCAAATGCAGTCAGTTTGAACAGCAGTTGTACTTACTGCGTTTTTACACCCTACAACTCTAAGAAGGAAACCTGCAAAACAGTTTTATGCTCACCAGCTTGGGGTGCTTTTGATTAAATTTCAAGCGTTCAATCCATTCACCTTTTTTGTCCACGCGTAATTTGTACACAGTTTTGTTTTATTCAGCTAGGAAAATCTACATTTGTCAAAAAACGGACAGATGATTTTGGTGTCCAAAATTCACCGGACAAATATCATTGTTTATAATTTTCGTTTGACATTAATAAAAGAATAATTTCTATGTGCGTTTCGTGAATTGGGACGTCTTCTGACTCCAGGGTTTCATAGAATGACAAATGGATTGTTGGGGGAAATCTGAAGCTTGTATTAAAAGTTTAATTCACTGAACATTCAGAACAATTGTGGGTGAGACAAAGAAATATATCTTCCTCAATAAACTTTTCTTTTGAAAAAGGAAAAACAAATTATATCATTTGAATAATATGCTTTATGTCGTTCAGTAATTACACGGAAAAAGGAATTTGTTCTTTTTCTCTTAATCTCTAAGGCTTAGAGAGTACATGTTTCTTGTATGTAATCTTTCCTAACATTTAAAGACGCAGCTACATAGAAGAATGATGAATGAAAGGAGAGCCATGGTGACAAATCGAGCTTTTGATACCGTTATAATCCTCCTTTTTACAGTAACTAATTCAAATCTTTAGCAGCAACACATTCATTTCCATATATACTAAAATGAGAGAGGGAAAACGTGGTTTCTGGAAACATATAAAACAGCATAAGGCTAGTGTATTATGGGACTCAGCCTGCTTAATGCGTATTTAAGCAGCGAGAGCTGGTCACTCTCCGGAAGGAACTCAAAACGAATACAATGCTACACGACTTTATTGATAGCCCCAAGTAGTATGTCCAGCCACAGGAAAAGCATCCCAGTAAATTAAATCTTCCAAAACAATTTTCAAATTGCTGTAAACCTCTTTTTTGGATAGTATGCCTTTGGTGTGAAGGTTAAGGAAACTGATAAAATGTCTCTTTTTCCTTAAAATTACCTTAAAGTAGTATGCAGGCTGAAACTCTCTGGGCAATTCTGCAGCGAGAGGCAGCAGTTCTGAGTTCCCTTTATGCTCTGGCACCAGGCCCGAAATCATGGCATAGGAACACCTCACACAGCGAGTGCCATGGATACAAGAACTGCTCTTGCTGCCATCACGGATGACTGATGCACCCGATATTCCAAGCGCCCTGCTTTGTCCGAGGCATTTTCAGTGCATTATTTACTTTAATCCTCATAATCATTTTGTCAAGGAAGGTGGGTTTTATTCTCCCTATACTACCATGGAGGGAATCACACGCCCAGTAAGCTTAATTCGTTTCCTGAGCTTCCCTTGCATTAAGGAAGGGAAGTGCGCGATGTGAACCCAGTACTCTCCCTCTCTGTAAACTGTGGTCTTAGCCACTACATGTACTTCACTGCTGCTGAAAAGACATTTTTATATTTGATACTGATCACAATATTCAGGGCTGAAAGCATTGACAAGATGACGTTAGGGCAGTTTGATGGAAAAAGCCACTGCATATACCCAGTGTCTACCTGTCAAAAAATTACCCATACGAAATCTTTTCAGTGATTCCCTTCTTCAATATGAATTCAGAGGAGAGAGTTTTCGCTGAGATATCAAGTGCAGTAAGTCTGAACAGCAGTTGTACAAACTGCGTTTTTACACCCCTCAACTCTAAGAAGGAGACCTGCAAAACAGTTTTATGCTCACCAGCTCTTGGTGCTTTTGACTATATTTCAAGCGTTCAATCCATTATCCTTTTTCTGTCCACGCGTAATTTGTAGACAGTTTTGTTTTATTCAGCTAGGAAAATCTACATTTGTGAAAAAACGGACAGATTGTTTTTGTGTCCGAAACTCACCGGACAAATATCATTGCTTATAGTTTTCCTTTTGCCATTAATAAGAGAATAATTTCCATGCGTGCTTCATGTATTGGGACGTCTTCTGACTCCAGGATTTCATAGAATAACAAATGGACAGTTGGGGGATATCTGAAGCTTCTATGAAGAGTTTAATTCACTGAACATTCAGAACAATTGTGGGTGAGAAAAAGAAATATATCTTCCTCAATAAACTTTTCTTTTGAAAAAGGAAATGCAATTTATATCATTTGATTCCTATGCATTATGTCGTTCAGTAATTACAGAGAAAAATGAATTTGTTCTTTTTCTCGTAATCTCTAAGGCTTAGAGAGTACATGTTTCTTCAAAATAATCTTTCCTAAGATATAAAAAAGCAGGTAAATACAAAAATGATGAATTAAAGGAGATCCAGGGTGACAAATCGAGCTTATGATACCGTTATAATCCTCCTTTTTTCAGTAACTAATTCAAATCTTTAGCAGCAACACATTCATTTCCATTTACACTAAAGTGAGAGAGGAAAAACGTGGTTTCTGGAAACACATAAAACAGCATAAGGCTAGTGTATTAATGAACTCAGCCTGCTCAATGCGTGCGTATTTAAGCAGCGAGAGCTGGTCACTCTCCGGAAGGAACTCAAAACGAATACAATGCTAGATGATAGCCCCAAATAGTATGTGCAGCCACAGGAAAAGCATCCAAGTAAAAAAAATCTTCCAAAACAATTTTCAAATTGCTTTAAACTTCTTTTTTGGGACAGTATGATTTTGGTGTGAAGGTAAAGGAATCTGATAAAATGACTCTTTTTCCTTAAAATTATCTTAAAGTAGTATGCAGCCTGAAACTCCATGGGCACGTCTGCAGCGAGAGGCAGCAGTCCCGAGTGCCCTTTATGCTGTGCCACCAGGCCCGAAATCATGGCATAGGAACACCTCACACAACGGGTGCCGTGGATACCAGAACTGCTCTTGCTACCATCACGGATGAATGAGGCACCCGACATTCCAAGAGCCATGCTTTGTCCGAGGCATTTTCAATGCATTATTTACTTGAATCCTCATATTCATTTTGTCAAGGAAGGTGGGTTTTACTCTCCCTACATTACCACGGAGGGTATCACACGCCCAGTAAGCTTAATTCGTTTCCTGAGCTGCCCTTGCATTAAGGAACGGAACTGCGCGATGTGAACCCAGTACTCTCCCTCTCTGTAACCTGTGGTCTTAGCCACTACATGTACTTCACTGCTGTTGAAAAGACATTTTTATATTTGATACTGATCACAATATTCAGGACTGAAAGCATAGTCATGATGACGTTATGGCAGGTTGGTGGACAAAGCCAATGCATATACCCGGTGTCTACAAGTCAAAAAATTACTAATACGTAATCTGTTCAGTGATTCCCTTCTTCAATATGAATTCAGAGGAAAGAGTTTTTGCTGAGATGACAAATGCAGTCAGTTTGAACAGCAGTTGTACTTACTGCGTTTTTACACCCTACAACTCTAAGAAGGAAACCTGCAAAACAGTTTTATGCTCACCAGCTTGGGGTGCTTTTGATTAAATTTCAAGCGTTCAATCCATTCACCTTTTTTGTCCACGCGTAATTTGTACACAGTTTTGTTTTATTCAGCTAGGAAAATCTACATTTGTCAAAAAACGGACAGATGATTTTGGTGTCCAAAATTCACCGGACAAATATCATTGTTTATAATTTTCATTTGGCATTAATAAAAGAATAATTTCTATGTGCGTTTCGTGAATTGGGACGTCTTCTGACTCCAGGGTTTCATAGAATGACAAATGGATTGTTGGGGGAAATCTGAAGCTTGTATTAAAAGTTTAATTCACTGAACATTCAGAACAATTGTGGGTGAGACAAAGAAATATATCTTCCTCAATAAACTTTTCTTTTGAAAAAGGAAAAACAAATTATATCATTTGAATAATATGCTTTATATCGTTCAGTAATTACACGGAAAAAGGAATTTGTTCTTTTTCTCTTAATCTCTAAGTCTTAGAGAGTACATATTTCTTGTATATAATCTTTCCTAACATTTAAAGAAGCAGCTAAATAGAAGAATGATGAATTAAAGGAGAGCCATGGTGACAAATCGAGCTTTTGATACCGTTATAATCCTCCTTTTTACAGTAACACATTCAAATCTTTAGCAGCAACACATTCATTTCCATATATACTAAAATGAGAGAGGGAAAACGTGGTTTCTGGAAACACATAAAACAGCATAAGGCTTGTGTATTATGGGACTCAGCCTGCTTAATGCGTATTTAAGCAGCGAGAGCTGGTCACTCTCCGGAAGGAACTCAAAACGAATACAATGCTACACGACGTTATTGATAGCCCCAAGTAGTATGTCCAGCCACAGGAAAAGCATCCCAGTAAATTAAATCTTCCAAAACAATTTTCAAATTGCTGTAAACTTCTTTTTTGGATAGTATGCCTTTGGTGTGAAGGTTAAGGAAACTGATAAAATGTCTCTTTTTCCTTAAAATTACCTTTAAGTAGTATGCAGCCTGAAACTCTCTGGGCAATTCTGCAGCGAGAGGCAGCAGTCCTGAGTTCCCTTTGTGCTCTGGCACCAGGCCCGAAATCATGGCATAGGAACACCTCACACAGCGAGTGCCATGGATACAAGAACTGCTCTTGCTGCCATCACGGATGACTGATGCACCCGATATTCCAAGCGCCCTGCTTTGTCCGAGGCATTTTCAGTGCATTATTTACTTTAATCCTCATAATCATTTTGTCAAGGAAGGTGGGTTTTATTCTCCCTATACTACCATGGAGGGAGTCACACGCCCAGTAAGCTTAATTCGTTTCCTGAGCTGCCCTTGCATTAAGGAAGGGAAGTGCGCGATGTGAACCCAGTACTCTCCCTCTCTGTAAACTGTGGTCTTAGCCACTACAAGTACTTCACTGCTGTTGAAAAGACATTTTTATATTTGATACTGATCACAATATTCAGGGCTGAAAGCTTTGACAAGATGACGTTAGGGCAGTTTGATGGAAAAAGCCACTGCATATACCCAGTGTCTACCTGTCAAAAAATTACCCATACGAAATCTTTTCAGTGATTCCCTTCTTCAATATGAATTCAGAGGAGAGAGTTTTCGCTGAGATATCAGGTGCAGTAAGTCTGAACAGCAGTTGAACAAACTGCGTTTTTACACCCCTCAACTCTAAGAAGGAGACCTGCAAAACAGTTTTATGCTCACCAGTTCGGGGTGCTTTTGACTATATTTCAAGCGTTCAATCCATTATCCTTTTTTTGTCCACGCGTAATTTGTAGACAGTTTTGTTTTATTCAGCCAGGAAAATCTACATTTGTGAAAAAACGGACAGATTATTTTTGTGTCCGAAATTCACCAGACAAATATCATTGCTTATAGTTTTCCTTTTGCCATTAATAAGAGAATAATTTCTATGCGTGCTTCATGTATTGGGACGTCTTCTGACTCCAGGATTTCATAGAATAACAAATGGATTGTTGGGGGATATCTGAAGCTTCTATGAACAGTTTAATTCACTGAACATTCAGAACAATTGTGGGTGAGAAAAAGAAATATATCTTCCTCAATAAACTTTTCTTTTGAAAAAGGAAATGCAATTTATATCATTTGATTCCTATGCATTATGTCGTTCAGTAATTACAGAGAAAAATGGATTTGTTCTTTTTCTCGTAATCTCTAAGGCTTAGAGAGTACATGTTTCTTCAAAATAATCTTTCCTTAGATTTAAAAAAGCAGGTAAATACAAAAATGATGAATTAAAGGAGAGCCAGGGTGACAAATCGAGCTTATGATACCGTTATAATCCTCCTTTTTACAGTAACTAATTCAAATCTTTTGCAGCAACACATTCATTTCCATTTACACTAAAGTGAGAGAGGAAAAACGTGGTTTCTGGAAACACATAAAACAGCATAAGGCTAGTGTATTATGGGACTCAGCCTGCTCAATGCGTGCGTATTTAAGCAGCGAGAGCTGGTCACTCTCCGGAAGGAACTCAAAACGAATACAATGCTAGATGATAGCCACAAGTAGTATGTGCAGCCACAGGAAAAGCATCCAAGTAAAAAAAATCTTCCAAAACAATTTTCATATTGCTTTCAACTTCTTTTTTGGGACAGTATGATTTTGGTGTGAAGGTAAAGGAATCTGATAAAATGAGTCTTTTTCCTTAAAATTATCTTAAAGTAGTATGCAGCCTGAAACTCCCTGGGCACGTCTGCAGCGAGAGGCAGCATTCCCGAGTGCCCTTTATGCTGTGCCACCAGGCCCGAAATCATGGCATAGGAACACCTCACACAACGGGTGCCGTGGATACCAGAACTGCTCTTGCTGCCATCACGGATGAATGAGGCACCCGACATTCCAAGAGCCATGCTTTGTCCGAGGCATTTTCAATGCATTATTTACTTGAATCCTCATAATCATTTTGTCAAGGAAGGTGGGTTTTACTCTCCCTATATTACCATGGAGGGTATCACACGCCCAGTAAGCTTAATTCGTTTCCTGAGCTGCCCTTGCATTAAGGAACGGAACTGCGCGATGTGAACCCAGTACTCTCCCTCTCTGTAACCTGTGGTCTTAGCCACTACATGTACTTCACTGCTGTTGAAAAGACATTTTTATATTTGATACTGATCACAATATTCAGGACTGAAAGCAGAGACATGATGACGTTATGGCAGGTTTGTGGACAAAGCCAATGCATATACCCCGTGTCTACAAGTCAAAAAATTACCAATACGAAATCTGTTCAGTGATTCCCTTCTTCAATATGAATTCAGAGGAGAGAGTTTTTGCTGAGATGTCAAATGCAGTCAGTTTGAACAGCAGTTGTACTTACTGCGTTTTTACACCCTACAACTCTAAGAAGGAAACCTGCAAAACAGTTTTATCCTCACCAGCTTGGGGTGCTTTTGATTAAATTTCAAGCGTTCAATCCATTCACCTTTTTTGTCCACGCGTAATTTGTACACAGTTTTGTTTTATTCAGCTAGGAAAATCTACATTTGTCAAAAAACGGACAGATGATTTTGGTGTCCAAAATTCACCGGACAAATATCATTGTTTATAATTTTCATTTGGCATTAATAAAAGAATAATTTCTATGTGCGTTTCGTGAATTGGGACGTCTTCTGACTCCAGGGTTTCATAGAATGACAAATGGATTGTTGGGGGAAATCTGAAGCTTGTATTAAAAGTTTAATTCACTGAACATTCAGAACAATTGTGGGTGAGACAAAGAAATATATCTTCCTCAATAAACTTTTCTTTTGAAAAAGGAAAAACAAATTATATCATTTGAATAATATGCTTTATGTCGTTCAGTAATTACACGGAAAAAGGAATTTGTTCTTTTTCTCTTAATCTCTAAGGCTTAGAGAGTACATGTTTCTTGTATATAATCTTTCCTAACATTTAAAGAGGCAGCTAAATAGAAGAATGATGAATTAAAGGAGAGCCATGGTGACAAATCGAGCTTTTGATACCATTATAATCCTCCTTTTTACAGTAACACATTCAAATCTTTAGCAGCAACACATTCATTTCCATATATACTAAAATGAGAGAGGGAAAACGTGGTTTCTGGAAACACATAAAACAGCATAAGGCTAGTGTTTTATGGGACTCAGCCTGCTTAATGCGTATTTAAGCAGCGAGAGCTGGTCACTCTCCGGAAGGAAATCAAAACGAATACAATGCTCCACGACGTTGTTGATAGCCCCAAGTAGTATGTCCAGCCACAGGAAAAGCATCCCAGTAAATTAAATCTTCCAAAACAATTTTCAAATTGCTGTAAACTTCTTTTTTGGATAGTATGCCTTTGGTGTGAAGGTTAATGAAACTGATAAAATGTCTCTTTTTCCTTAAAATTACCTTAAAGTAGTATGCAGCCTGAAACTCTCTGGGCAATTCTGCAGCGAGAGGCAGCAGTCCTGAGTTCCCTTTATGCTCTGGCACCAGGCCTGAAATCATGGCATAGGAACACCTCACACAGCGAGTGCCATGGATACAAGAACTGCTCTTGCTGCCATCACGGATGACTGATGCACCCGATATTCCAAGCGCCCTGCTTTGTCCGAGGCATTTTCAGTGCATTATTTAGTTTAATCCTCATAATCATTTTGTCAAGGAAGGTGGGTTTTATTCTCCCTATACTACCATGGAGGGAGTCACACGCCCAGTAAGCTTAATTCGTTTCCTGAGCTGCCCTTGCATTAAGGAAGGGAAGTGCGTGATGTGAACCCAGTACTCTCCCTCTCTGTAAACTGTGGTCTTAGCCACTACATGTACTTCACTGCTGTTGAAAAGACATTTTTATATTTGATACTGATCACAATATTCAGGGCTGAAAGCATTGACAAGATGACGTTAGGGCAGTTTGATGGAAAAAGCCACTGCATATACCCAGTGTCTACCTGTCAAAAAATTACCCATACGAAATCTTTTCAGTGATTCCCTTCTTCAATATGAATTCAGAGGAGACAGTTTTCGCTGAGATATCAGGTGCAGTAAGTCTGAACAGCAGTTGAACAAACTGCGTTTTTACACCCCTCAACTCTAAGAAGGAGACCTGCAAAACAGTTTTATGCTCACCAGCTCGGGGTGCTTTTGACTATATTTCAAGCGTTCAATCCATTATCCTTTTTTTGTCCACGCGTAATTTGTAGACAGTTTTGTTTTATTCAGCTAGGAAAATCTACATTTGTGAAAAAACGGACAGATTATTTTTGTGTCCGAAATTCACCGGACAAATATCATTGCTTATAGTTTTCCTTTTGCCATTAATAAGAGAATAATTTCTATGCGTGCTTCATGTATTGGGACGTCTTCTGACTCCAGGATTTCATAGAATAACAAATGGATTGTTGGGGGATATCTGAAGCTTCTATGAACAGTTTAATTCACTGAACATTCAGAACAATTGTGGGTGAGAAAAAGAAATATATCTTCCTCAATAAACTTTTCTTTTGAAAAAGGAAATGCAATTTATATCATTTGATTCCTATGCATTATGTCTTTCAGTAATTACAGAGAAAAATGGATTTGTTCTTTTTCTCGTAATCTCTAAGGCTTAGAGAGTACATGTTTCTTCAAAATAATCTTTCCTAAGATTTAAAAAAGCAGGTAAATACAAAAATGATGAATTAAAGGAGAGCCAGGGTGACAAATCGAGCTTATGATACCGTTATAATCCTCCTTTTTACAGTAACTAATTCAAATCTTTAGCAGCAACACATTCATTTCCATTTACACTAAAGTGAGAGAGGAAAAACGTGGTTTCTGGAAACACATAAAACAGCATAAGGCTAGTGTATTATGGGACTCAGCCTGCTCAATGCGTGCGTATTTAAGCAGCGAGAGCTGGTCACTCTCCGGAAGGAACTCAAAACGAATACAATGCTAGATGATAGCCCCAAGTAGTATGTGCAGCTACAGGAAAAGCATCCAAGTAAAAAAAATCTTCCAAAACAATTTTCAAATTGCTTTAAACTTCTTTTTTGGGACAGTATGATTTTGGTGTGAAGGTAAAGGAATCTGATAAAATGACTCTTTTTCCTTCAAATTATCTTAAAGTAGTATGCAGCCTGAAACTCCCTGGGCACGTCTGCAGCGAGAGGCAGCATTCCCGAGTGCCCTTATGCTGTGCCACCAGGCCCGAAATCATGGCATAGGAACACCTCACACAACGGGTGCCGTGGATACCAGAACTGCTCTTGCTGCCATCACGGATGAATGAGGCACCCGACATTCCAAGAGCCATGCTTTGTCCGAGGCATTTTCAATGCATTATTTACTTGAATCCTCATAATCATTTTGTCAAGGAAGGTGGGTTTTACTCTCCCTATATTACCATGGAGGGTATCACACGCCCAGTAAGCTTAATTCGTTTCCTGAGCTGCTCTTGCATTAAGGAACGGAACTGCGCGATGTGAACCCAGTACTCTCCCTGTCTGTAACCTGAGGTCTTAGCCACTACATGTACTTCACTGCTGTTGAAAAGACATTTTTATATTTGATACTGATCACAATATTCAGGACTGAAAGCAGAGTCATGATGACGTTATGGCAGGTTTGTGGACAAAGCCAATGCATATACCCCGTGTCTACAAGTCAAAAAATTACCAATACGAAATGTGTTCAGTGATTCCCTTCTTCAATATGAATTCAGAGGAGAGAGTTTTTGCTGAGATGTCAAATGCAGTCAGTTTGAACAGCAGTTGTACTTACTGCGTTTTTACACCCTACAACTCTAAGAAGGAAACCTGCAAAACAGTTTTATGCTCACCAGCTTGGGGTGCTTTTGATTAAATTTCAAGCGTTCAATCCATTAACCTTTTTTGTCCACGCGTAATTTGCACACAGTTTTGTTTTATTCAGCTAGGAAAATCTACATTTGTCAAAAAACGGACAGATGATTTTGGTGTCCAAAATTCACCGGACAAATATCATTGTTTATAATTTTCATTTGGCATTAATAAAAGAATAATTTCTATGTGCGTTTCGTGAATTGGGACGTCTTCTGACTCCAGGGTTTCATACAATGACAAATGGATTGTTGGGGGAAATCTGAAGCTTGTATTAAAAGTTTAATTCACTGAACATTCAGAACAATTGTGGGTGAGACAAAGAAATATATCTTCCTCAATAAACTTTTCTTTTGAAAAAGGAAAAACAAATTATATCATTTGAATAATATGCTTTATGTCGTTCAGTAATTACACGGAAAAAGGAATTTGTTCTTTTTCTCTTAATCTCTAAGGCTTAGAGAGTACATGTTTCTTGTATATAATCTTTCCTAACATTTAAAGAGGCAGCTAAATAGAAGAATGATGAATTAAAGGAGAGCCATGGTGACAAATCGAGCTTTTGATACCGTTATAATCCTCCTTTTCACAGTAACTCATTCAAATCTTTAGCAGCAACACATTCATTTCCATATATACTAAAATGAGAGAGGGAAAACGTGGTTTCTGGAAACACATAAAACTGCATAAGGCTAGTGTATTATGGGACTCAGCCTGCTTAATGCGTATTTAAGCAGCGAGAGCTGGTCACTCTCCGGAAGGAACTCAAAACGAATACAATGCTACACGACGTTATTGATAGCCCCAAGTAGTATGTCCAGCCGCAGGAAAAGCATCCCAGTAAATTAAATCTTCCAAAACAATTTTCAAATTGCTGTAAACTTCTTTTTTGGATAGTATGCCTTTGGTGTGAAAGTTAAGGAAACTGATAAAATGTCTCTTTTTCCTTAAAATTACCTTAAAGTAGTATGCTGCCTGAAACTCTCTGGACAATTCTGCAGCGAGGGGCAGCAGTCCTGAGTTCCCTTTATGCTCTGGCACCAGGCCCGAAATCATGGCATAGGAACACCTCACACAGCGAGTGCCATGGATACAAGAACTGCTCTTGCTGCCATCACGGATGACTGATGCACCCGATATTCCAAGCGACCTGCTTTGTCCGAGGCATTTTCAGTGCATTATTTACTTTAATCCTCATAATCATTTTGTCAAGGAAGGTGGGTTTTATTCTCCCTATACTACCATGGAGGGAGTCACACGCCCAGTAAGCTTAATTCGTTTCCTGAGCTGCCCTTGCATTAAGGAAGGGAAGTGCGCGATGTGAACCCAGTACTCTCCCTCTCTGTAAACTGTGGTCTTAGCCACTACATGTACTTCACTGCTGTTGAAAAGACATTTTTATATTTGATACTGATCACAATATTCAGGGCTGAAGGCATTGACAAGATGACGTTTTGGCAGTTTGATGGAAAAAGCCACTGCATATACCCAGTGTCTACCTGTCAAAAAATAACCCATACGAAATCTTTTCAGTGATTCCCTTCTTCAATATGAATTCAGAGGAGAGAGTTTTCGCTGAGATATCAAGTGCAGTAAGTCTGAACAGCAGTTGTACAAACTGCGTTTTTACACCCCTCAACTCTAAGAAGGAGACCTGCAAAACAGTTTTATGCTCACCAGCTCGGGGTGCTTTTGACTATATTTCAAGCGTTCAATCCATTATCCTTTTTTTGTCCACGCGTAATTTGTAGACAGTTTTGTTTTATTCAGCTAGGAAAATCTACATTTGTGAAAAAACGGACAGATTATTTTTGTGTCCGAAATTCACCGGACAAATATCATTGCTTATAGTTTTCCTTTTGCCATTAATAAGAGAATAATTTCTATGCGTGCTTCATGTATTGGGACGTCTTCTGACTCCAGGATTTCATAGAATAACAAATGGATTGTTGGGGGATATCTGAAGCTTCTATGAACAGTTTAATTCACTGAACATTCAGAACAATTGTGGGTGAGAAAAAGAAATATATCTTCCTCAATAAACTTTTCTTTTGAAAAAGGAAATGCAATTTATATCATTTGATTCCTATGCATTATGTCGTTCAGTAATTACAGAGAAAAATGGATTTGTTCTTTTTCTCGTAATCTCTAAGGCTTAGAGAGTACATGTTTCTTCAAAATAATCTTTCCTAAGATTTAAAAAAGCAGGTAAATACAAAAATGATGAATTAAAGGAGAGCCAGGGTGACAAATCGAGCTTATGATACCGTTATAATCCTCCTTTTTACAGTAACTAATTCAAATCTTTAGCAGCAACACATTCATTTCCATTTACACTAAAGTGAGAGAGGAAAAACGTGGTTTCTGGAAACACATAAAACAGCATAAGGCTAGTGTATTATGGGACTCAGCCTGCTCAATGCGTGCGTATTTAAGCAGCGAGAGCTGGTCACTCTCCGGAAGGAACTCAAAACGAATACAATGCTAGATGATAGCCCCAAGTAGTATGTGCAGCCACAGGAAAAGCATCCAAGTAAAAAAAGTCTTCCAAAACAATTTTCAAATTGCTTTAAACTTCTTTTTTGGGACAGTATGATTTTGGTGTGAAGGTAAAGGAATCTGATAAAATGACTCTTTTTCCTTCAAATTATCTTAAAGTAGTATGCAGCCTGAAACTCCCTGGGCACGTCTGCAGCGAGAGGCAGCATTCCCGAGTGCCCTTTGTGCTGTGCCACCAGGCCCGAAATCATGGCATAGGAACACCTCACACAACGGGTGCCGTGGATACCAGAACTGCTCTCTCTGCCATCACGGATGAATGAGGCACCCGACATTCCAAGAGCCATGCTTTGTCCGAGGCATTTTCAATGCATTATTTACTTGAATCCTCATAATCATTTTGTCAAGGAAGGTGGGTTTTACTCTCCCTATATTACCATGGAGGGTATCACACGCCCAGTAAGCTTAATTCGTTTCCTGAGCTGCCCTTGCATTAAGGAACGGAACTGCGCGATGTGAACCCAGTACTCTCCCTCTCTGTAACCTGAGGTCTTAGCCACTGCATGTACTTCACTGCTGTTGAAAAGACATTTTTATATTTGATACTGATCACAATATTCAGGACTGAAAGCAGAGTCATGATGACGTTATGGCAGGTTTGTGGACAAAGCCAATGCATATACCCCGTGTCTACAAGTCAAAAAATTACCAATACGAAATCTGTTCAGTGATTCCCTTCTTCAATATGAATTCAGAGGAGAGAGTTTTTGCTGAGATGTCAAATGCAGTCAGTTTGAACAGCAGTTGTACTTACTGCGTTTTTACACCCTACAACTCTAAGAAGGAAACCTGCAAAACAGTTTTATGCTCACCAGCTTGGGGTGCTTTTGATTAAATTTCAAGCGTTCAATCCATTAACCTTTTTTGTCCACGCGTAATTTGTACACAGTTTTGTTTTATTCAGCTAGGAAAATCTACATTTGTCAAAAAACGGACAGATGATTTTGGTGTCCAAAATTCACCGGACAAATATCATTGTTTATAATTTTCATTTGGCATTAATAAAAGAATAATTTCTATGTGCGTTTCGTGAATTGGGACGTCTTCTGACTCCAGGGTTTCATAGAATGACAAATGGATTGTTGGGGGAAATCTGAAGCTTGTATTAAAAGTTTAATTCACTGAACATTCAGAACAATTGTGGGTGAGACAAAGAAATATATCTTCCTCAATAAACTTTTCTTTTGAAAAAGGAAAAACAAATTATATCATTTGAATAATATGCTTTATGTCGTTCAGTAATTACACGGAAAAAGGAATTTGTTCTTTTTCTCTTAATCTCTAAGGCTTAGAGAGTACATGTTTCTTGTATATAATCTTTCCTAACATTTAAAGAGGCAGCTAAATAGAAGAATGATGAATTAAAGGAGAGCCATGGTGACAAATCGAGCTTTTGATACCGTTATAATCCTCCTTTTCACAGTAACTCATTCAAATCTTTAGCAGCAACACATTCATTTCCATATATACTAAAATGAGAGAGGGAAAACGTGGTTTCTGGAAACACATAAAACTGCATAAGGCTAGTGTATTATGGGACTCAGCCTGCTTAATGCGTATTTAAGCAGCGAGAGCTGGTCACTCTCCGGAAGGAACTCAAAACGAATACAATGCTAGATGATAGCCACAAGTAGTATGTGCAGCCACAGGAAAAGCATCCAAGTAAAAAAAATCTTCCAAAACAATTTTCATATTGCTTTCAACTTCTTTTTTGGGACAGTATGATTTTGGTGTGAAGGTAAAGGAATCTGATAAAATGACTCTTTTTCCTTAAAATTATCTTAAAGTAGTATGCAGCCTGAAACTCCCTGGGCACGTCTGCAGCGAGAGGCAGCATTCCCGAGTGCCCTTTATGCTGTGCCACCAGGCCCGAAATCATGGCATAGGAACACCTCACACAACGGGTGCCGTGGATACCAGAACTGCTCTTGCTGCCATCACGGATGAATGAGGCACCCGACATTCCAAGAGCCATGCTTTGTCCGAGGCATTTTCAATGCATTATTTACTTGAATCCTCATAATCATTTTGTCAAGGAAGGTGGGTTTTACTCTCCCTATATTACCATGGAGGGTATCACACGCCCAGTAAGCTTAATTCGTTTCCTGAGCTGCCCTTGCATTAAGGAACGGAACTGCGCGATGTGAACCCAGTACTCTCCCTCTCTGTAACCTGTGGTCTTAGCCACTACATGTACTTCACTGCTGTTGAAAAGACATTTTTATATTTGCTACTGATCACAATATTCAGGACTGAAAGCAGAGTCATGATGACGTTATGGCAGGTTTGTGGACAAAGCCAATGCATATACCCCGTGTCTACAAGTCAAAAAATTACCAATACGAAATCTGTTCAGTGATTCCCTTCTTCAATATGAATTCAGAGGAGAGAGTTTTTGCTGAGATGTCAAATGCAGTCAGTTTGAACAGCAGTTGTACTTACTGCGTTTTTACACCCTACAACTCTAAGAAGGAAACCTGCAAAAGAGTTTTATGCTCACCAGCTTGGGGTGCTTTTGATTAAATTTCAAGCGTTCAATCCATTAACCTTTTTTGTCCACGCGTAATTAGTACACAGTTTTGTTTTATTCAGCTAGGAAAATCTACATTTGTCAAAAAACGGACAGATGATTTTGGTGTCCAAAATTCACCGGACAAATATCATTGTTTATAATTTTCATTTGGCATTAATAAAAGAATAATTTCTATGTGCGTTTCGTGAATTGGGACGTCTTCTGACTCCAGGGTTTCATACAATGACAAATGGATTGTTGGGGGAAATCTGAAGCTTGTATTAAAAGTTTAATTCACTGAACATTCAGAACAATTGTGGGTGAGACAAAGAAATATATCTTCCTCAATAAACTTTTCTTTTGAAAAAGGAAAAACAAATTATATCATTTGAATAATATGCTTTATGTCGTTCAGTAATTACACGGAAAAAGGAATTTGTTCTTTTTCTCTTAATCTCTAAGGCTTAGAGAGTACATGTTTCTTGTATATAATCTTTCCTAACATTTAAAGAGGCAGCTAAATAGAAGAATGATGAATTAAAGGAGAGCCATGGTGACAAATCGAGCTTTTGATACCGTTATAATCCTCCTTTTTACAGTAACACATTCAAATCTTTAGCAGCAACACATTCATTTCCATATATACTAAAATGAGAGAGGGAAAACGTGGTTTCTGGAAACACATAAAACAGCATAAGGCTAGAGTATTATGGGACTCAGCCTGCTTAATGCGTATTTAAGCAGCGAGAGCTGGTCACTCTCCGGAAGGAACTCAAAACGAATACAATGCTACACGACGTTATTGATAGCCCCAAGTAGTATGTCCAGCCACAGGAAAAGCATTCCAGTAAATTAAATCTTCCAAAACAATTTTCAAATTGCTGTAAACTTCTTTTTTGGGTAGTATGCCTTTGGTGTGAAGGTTAAGGAAACTGATAAAATGTCTCTTTTTCCTTAAAATTACCTTAAAGTAGTATGCAGCCTGAAACTCTCTGGGCAATTCTGCAGCGAGAGGCAGCAGTCCTGAGTTCCCTTTATGCTCTGGCACCAGGCCCGAAATCATGGCATAGGAACACCTCACACAGCGAGTGCCATGGATACAAGAACTGCTCTTGCTGCCATCACGGATGACTGATGCACCCGATATTCCAAGCGCCCTGCTTTGTCCGAGGCATTTTCAGTGCATTATTTACTTTAATCCTGATAATCATTTTGTCAAGGAAGGTGGGTTTTATTCTCCCTATACTACCATGGAGGGAGTCACACGCCCAGTAAGCTTAATTCGTTTCCTGAGCTGCCCTTGCATTAAGGAAGGGAAGTGCGCGATGTGAACCCAGTACTCTCCCTCTCTGTAAACTGTGGTCTTAGCCACTACATGTACTTCACTGCTGTTGAAAAGACATTTTTATATTTGATACTGATCACAATATTCAGGGCTGAAAGCACTGACAAGGTGACGTTAGGGCAGTTTGATGGAAAAAGCCACTGCATATACCCAGTGTCTACCTGTCAAAAAATTACCCATACGAAATCTTTTCAGTGATTCCCTTCTTCAATATGAATTCAGAGGAGAGAGTTTTCGCTGAGATATCAAGTGCAGTAAGTCTGAACAGCAGTTGTACAAACTGCGTTTTTACACCCCTCAACTCTAAGAAGGAGTCCTGCAAAACAGTTTTATGCTCACCAGCTCGGGGTGCTTTTGACTATATTTCAAGCGTTCAATCCATTATCCTTTTTTTGTCCACGCGTAATTTGTAGACTGTTTTGTTTTATTCAGCTAGGAAAATCTACATTTGTGAAAAAACGGACAGATTATTTTTGTGTCCGAAATTCAAAGGACAAATATCATTGCTTATAGTTTTCCTTTTGCCATTAATAAGAGAATAATTTCTATGCGTGCTTCATGTATTGGGACGTCTTCTGACTCCAGGATTTCATAGAATAACAAATGGATTGTTGGGGGATATCTGAAGCTTCTATGAACAGTTTAATTCACTGAACATTCAGAACAATTGTGGGTGAGGAAAAGAAATATATCTTCCTCAATAAACTTTTCTTTTGAAAAAGGAAATGCAATTTATATCATTTGATTCCTATGCATTATGTCGTTCAGTAATTACAGAGAAAAATGGATTTGTTCTTTTTCTCGTAATCTCTAAGGCTTAGAGAGTACATGTTTCTTCAAAATAATCTTTCCTAAGATTTAAAAAAGCAGGTAAATACAAAAATGATGAATTAAAGGAGAGCCAGGGTGACAAATCGAGCTTATGATACCGTTATAATCCTCCTTTTTACAGTAACTAATTCAAATCTTTAGCAGCAACACATTCATTTCCATTTACACTAAAGTGAGAGTGGAAAAACGTGGTTTCTGGAAACACATAAAACAGCATAAGGCTAGTGTATTATGGGACTCAGCCTGCTCAATGCGTGCGTATTTAAGCAGCGAGAACTGGTCACTCTCCGGAAGGAACTCAAAACGAATACAATGCTAGATGATAGCCACAAGTAGTATGTGCAGCCACAGGAAAAGCGTCCAAGTAAAAAAAATCTTCCAAAACAATTTTCAAATTGCTTTCAACTTCTTTTTTGGGACAGTATGATTTTGGTGTGAAGGTAAAGGAATCTGATAAAATGACTCTTTTTCCTTCAAATTATCTTAAAGTAGTATGCAGCCTGAAACTCCCTGGGCACGTCTGCAGCGAGAGGCAGCATTCCCGAGTGCCCTTTATGCTGTGCCACCAGGCCCGAAATCATGGCATAGGAACACCTCACACAACGGGTGCCGTGGATACCAGAACTGCTCTTGCTGCCATCACGGATGAATGAGGCACCCGACATTCCAAGAGCCATGCTTTGTCCGAGGCATTTTCAATGCATTATTTACTTGAATCCTCATAATCATTTTGTCAAGGAAGGTGGGTTTTACTCTCCCTATATTACCATGGAGGGTATCACACGCCCAGTAAGCTTAATTCGTTTCCTGAGCTGCCCTTGCATTAAGGAACGGAACTGCGCGATGTGAACCCAGTACTCTCCCTGTCTGTAACCTGAGGTCTTAGCCACTACATGTACTTCACTGCTGTTGAAAAGACATTTTTATATTTGATACTGATCACCATATTCAGGACTGAAAGCAGAGTCATGATGACGTTATGGCAGGTTTGTCGACAAAGCCAATGCATATACCCCGTGTCTACAAGTCAAAAAATTACCAATACGAAATCTGTTCAGTGATTCCCTTCTTCAATATGAATTCAGAGGAGAGAGTTTTTGCTGAGATGTCAAATGCAGTCAGTTTGAACAGCAGTTGTACTTACTGCGTTTTTACACCCTACAACTCTAAGAAGGAAACCTGCAAAACAGTTTTATGCTCACCAGCTTGGGGTGCTTTTGATTAAATTTCAAGCGTTCAATCCATTAACCTTTTTTGTCCACGCGTAATTTGTACACAGTTTTGTTTTATTCAGCTAGGAAAATCTACATTTGTCAAAAAACGGACAGATGATTTTGGTGTCCAAAATTCACCGGACAAATATCATTGTTTATAATTTTCATTTGGCATTAATAAAAGAATAATTTCTATGTGCGTTTCGTGAATTGGGACGTCTTCTGACTCCAGGGTTTCATAGAATGACAAATGGATTGTTGGGGGAAATCTGAAGCTTGTATTAAAAGTTTAATTCACTGAACATTCAGAACAATTGTGGGTGAGACAAAGAAATATATCTTCCTCAATAAACTTTTCTTTTGAAAAAGGAAAAACAAATTATATCATTTGAATAATATGCTTTATGTCGTTCAGTAATTACACGGAAAAAGGAATTTGTTCTTTTTCTCTTAATCTCTAAGGCTTAGAGAGTACATGTTTCTTGTATATAATCTTTCCTAACATTTAAAGAGGCAGCTAAATAGAAGAATGATGAATTAAAGGAGAGCCATGGTGACAAATCGAGCTTTTGATACCGTTATAATCCTCCTTTTTACAGTAACACATTCAAATCTTTAGCAGCAACACATTCATTTCCATATATACTAAAATGAGAGAGGGAAAACGTGGTTTCTGGAAACACATAAAACAGCATAAGGCTAGTGTATTATGGGACTCAGCCTGCTTAATGCGTATTTAAGCAGCGAGAGCTGGTCACTCTCCGGAAGGAACTCAAAACGAATACAATGCTACACGACGTTATTGATAGCCCCAAGTAGTATGTCCAGCCACAGGAAAAGCATCCCAGTAAATTAAATCTTCCAAAACAATTTTCAAATTGCTGTAAACTTCTTTTTTGGATAGTATGCCTTTGGTGTGAAGGTTAAGGAAACTGATAAAATGTCTCTTTTTCCTTAAAATTACCTTAAAGTAGTATGCAGCCTGAAACTCTCTGGGCAATTCTGCAGCGAGAGGCAGCAGTCCGGAGTTCCCTTTATGCTCTGGCACCAGGCCCGAAATCATGGCATAGGAACACCTCACACAGCGAGTGCCATGGATACAAGAACTGCTCTTGCTGCCATCACGGATGACTGATGCACCCGATATTCCAAGCGCCCTGCTTTGTCCGAGGCATTTTCAGTGCATTATTTACTTTAATCCTCATAATAATTTTGTCAAGGAAGGTGGATTTTATTCTCCCTATACTACCATGGAGGGAGTCACACGCCCAGTAAGCTTAATTCGTTTCCTGAGCTGCCCTTGCATTAAGGAAGGGAAGAGCGCGATGTGAACCCAGTACTCTCCCTCTCTGTAAACTGTGGTCTTAGCCACTACATGTACTTCACTGCTGTTGAAAAGACATTTTTATATTTGATACTGATCACAATATTCAGGGCTGAAAGCATTGACAAGATGACGTTAGGGCAGTTTGATGGAAAAACCCACTGCATATACCCAGTGTCTACCTGTCAAAAAATTACCCATACGAAATCTTTTCAGTGATTCCCTTCTTCAATATGAATTCAGAGGAGAGAGTTTTCGCTGAGATATCAAGTGCAGTAAGTCTGAACAGCAGTTGTACAAACTGCGTTTTTACACCCCTCAACTCTAAGAAGGAGACCTGCAAAACAGTTTTATGCTCACCAGCTCGGG